>NC_069499.1:168973659-169598659 GCF_027579735.1 Bombina bombina | reverse complement strand
ACTGCATATCTGAAATGTTGAATTTACAAGATTGTAAAAATGATTATGGCCCCTAGTTATCAAGCCGTCAACCTCAAATATGCTGGAATTCCACAGCGTATTTGTGGCGAGGCTGATTCGCCTTAGTTATCAAGCACTTTACACCGGCAAAAGTAGAATTTTGTGACGTAAGCTTCGATCCGCCGGACTCAGTCCGACACAGATCCATTCTTACGTCACTCCAGATGTTACGCACACAAGTTCGGCACAATCTGTATTTTTGTTTTTACAGGCAAAAGAGCTGTTTTCTTTGGGGCATGCCCCGCAAAAGGCCTGGTAAGGTAATTGAGCTGGTAACTTTTTAATGTAGAATAGGGTAGGGCATTTTTTTATTTTGGGGGGCTTTGTTATTTTGTTAGGGGGCTTAGATTAGGTGTAAGTAGCTTAAAATTGTTGTAATATTTTTGAAATGTTTGTAACTTATTTTTTTTATTTTTTGTAACTTAGTTTTTTTATTTTTTGTACTTTAGTTAGTTTATTTAATTGTATTTAATTGTAGTTATTTGTAGGTAATATATTTAATTAATTTAATGATAGTGTAGTGTTAGGTTTAATTGTAACTTAGGTTAGGATTTAATTTACATTTCTTTTAGCTAGGTAGTTATTAAATAGTTAATAACTATTTAATAACTATTCTTACTAGCTAAAATAAATACAAAGTTGCCTGTAAAATAAATATAAATCCTACAATAGCTACAATGTAATTATTAATTACATTGTAGCTATCTTACGCCTAGATTTAGAGTTTGGCTGTAGCCGTCAAAACCAGCGTTAGAGGCTCCTGACGCTGGTTTTTACTGCCCGCTGGTATTTGGAGTCAGTCAGGAAAGGGTCTAACGCTCACTTTCCAGCCGCGACTTTTCCATAACGCAGATCCCCTTACTTCAATTGCGCATCCTATCTTTTCAATGGGATCTTTCTAATGCCGGTATTTAGAGTCGTGGCTGAAGTGAGCGTTAGAAATCTAACGACAAAACTCCAGCCGCAGAAAAAAGTCAGGAGTTAAGAGCTTTCTGAGCTAACGCCGGTTCATAAAGCTCTTAACTACTGTGCTCTAAAATACACTAACACCCATAAACTACCTATGTACCCCTAATCCGAGGTCCCCCCACATCGCCGCCACTCTATTAAAATTTTTTAACACCTAATCTGACGACCACACACCGCCACCACCTACGTTATCCCTATGTACCCCTAATCTGCTGCCCCTAATACCGCCGACACCTACATAATATTTATTAACCCCTAATCTGCCGCCCCCAACGTCGCCGCCACCTACCTACACTTATTAACCCCTAATCTGCCGACCGGACCTCACCGCTACTATAATAAATGTATTAACCCCTAATCCGCCTCACTCCCGCCTCAATAACCCTATAATAAATAGTATTAACCCCTAATCTTCCCTCCCTAACATCGCTGACACCTAACTTCAAGCATTAACCCCTAATATGCCGACCGGACCTCACCTCTACTCTAATAAATTTTTTAACCCCTAAAGCTAATTCTAACCCTAACCCTAACACCCCCCTAAGTTAAATATAATTTAAATCTAATGAAATAAATTAACTCTTATTAAATAAATTATTCCTATTTAAAGCTAAATACTTACCTGTAAAATAAACCCTAACATAGCTACAATATAAATTATAATTATATTGTAGCTATTTTAGGATTAATATTTATTTTACAGGCAACTTTGTAATTATTTTAACCAGGTACAATAGCTATTAAATAGTTAATAACTATTTAATAGCTACCTAGTTAAAATAATTACAAAATTACCTGTAAAATAAATCCTAACCTAAGTTACAATTAAACCTAACACTACACTATCAATAAATAAATTAAATAAAATACCTACAATTATCAACAATTAAACCTAACACTACACTATCAATTAATTAATTAAATACAATACCTACAAATAAATACAATGAAATAAACTAACTAAAGTACAAAAAATAAAAAAGAACTAAGTTACGAAAAATAAAAAAATATTTACAAACATTAGAAAAATATTACAACAATTTTAAACTAATTACACCTACTCTAAGCCCCCTAATAAAATAACAAAGACCCCCAAAATAAAAAAATGCCCTACCCTATTCTAAAATTAAAATAGAAAAGCTCTTTTACCTTACCAGCCCTGAAAAGGGCCCTTTGCGGGGCATGCCCCAAAGAATTCAGCTCTTTTGCCTGTAAAAAAAAAACATACAATACCCCCCCCCAACATTACAACCCACCACCCACATACCCCTAATATAACCCAAACCCCCCTTAAATAAACCTAACACTAAGCCCATGAAGATCTCCCTACCTTGTCTTCACCACACCGGGTCCCGATCGGTCCAGAAGAGCCTCCGATGTCTTGATCCAAGCCCAAGCGGGGGGCTGAAGATGTCCATGATCCGGCTGAAGTCTTCATCCAAGCGGGAGCTGAAGAGGTCCATGATCCGACTGAAGTCTTCTATCAAGCGGCATCTTCAATCTTCTTTCTTCCGGATCCATGTTCATCCCGCCGACGCGGAACATCCATCTTCACCGACGATTTCCCGACGAATGACGGTTCCTTTAAGGTACGTCATCCAGAATTTAGGTATGAAAATTCTGATTGGCTGATGGAATCAGCCAATCAGATTCAAGTTCAATCCGATTGGCTGATCCAATCAGCCAATCAGATTGAACTTGCATTCTATTGGCTGTTCCGATCAGCCAATAGAATGCGAGCTCAATTTTCCTACATTAAATTCCGATTGGCTGATAGAATCCTATCAGCCAATCGGAATACGAGGGACGCCATCTTGGATGACGTCCCTTAAAGGAACCATCATTCATCGGGAAGTCGTCGGTGAAGATGGATGTTCCGCGTCGGCGGGATGAACATGGATCCGGAAGAAAGAAGATTGAAGATGTCGCTTGATAGAAGACTTCAGTCGGATCATGGACCTCTTCAGCTCCCGCTTGGATGAAGACTTCAGCCGGATCATGGACATCTTCAGCCCCCCGTTTGGGCTTGGATCAAGACATCCGAGGCTCTTCTGGACCGATCGGGACCCGGTGTGGTGAAGACAAGGTAGGGAGATCTTCATGGGCTTAGTGTTAGGTTAATTTAAGGGGGGGTTTGGGTTAGATTAGGGGTATGTGGGTGGTGGGTTGTAATGTTGGGGGGGGGGGTATTGTATGTTTTTTTTTTACAGGCAAAAGAGCTGAATTCTTTGGGGCATGCCCCGCAAAGGGCCCTTTTCAGGGCTGGTAAGGTAAAAGAGCTTTTCTATTTTAATTTTAGAATAGGGTAGGGCATTTTTTTATTTTGGGGGTCTTTGTTATTTTTTTAGGGGGCTTAGAGTAGGTGTAATTAATTTAAAATTGTTGTAATATTTTTCTAATTTTTGTAAATATTTTTTTATTTTTTGTAACTTAGTTCTTTTTTATTTTTTGTACTTTAGTTAGTTTATTTCATTGTATTTATTTGTAGGTATTGTATTTAATTAATTAATTGATAGTGTAGTGTTAGGTTTAATTGTTGATAATTGTAGGTATTTTATTTAATTTATTTATTGATAGTGTAGTGTTAGGTTTAATTGTAACTTAGGTTAGGATTTATTTTACAGGTAATTTTGTAATTATTTTAACTAGGTATTAACTATTTAATAGCTATTGTACCTGGTTAAAATAAATACAAAGTTACCTGTAAAATAAATATTAATCCTAAAATAGCTACAATATAATTATAATTTATAATGTAGCTATATTAGGGTTTATTTTACAGGTAAGTATTTAGCTTTAAATAGGAATCATTTATTTAATAAGAGTTAATTTATTTCATTAGATTTAAATTATATTTAACTTAGGGGGGTGTTAGGGTTCGGGTTAGAGTTAGCTTTAGGGGTTAATACATTTATTATAGTAGCGGTGAGGTCCGGTCGGCATATTAGGGGTTAATTATTGTAGGTAGGTGGAGGCGACGTTGGGGACGGCATATTAGGGGTTAATAAATATAATATAGGGGTCGGCGGTGTTAGGGGCAGCAGATTAGGGGTACATAGGTATAATGTAGGTTGCGGCGGTTAGGGGTTAAACAAAAATATGCAGGTGTCAGCGATAGCGGGGGCGGCAGATTAGGGGTTAATGAGTGTAATGCTAGGGGTGTTTAGACTCGGGGTACATGTTAGGGTGTTAGGTGCAGACATAGGAAGTGTTTCCCCATAGGAAACAATAGGGCTGCGTTAGGAGCTTAACGCTGCTTTTTGCAGGTGTTAGGTTTTTTTCAGCTCAAACTGCCCCATTCTTTCCTATGGGGGAATCGTGCACGAGCACGTTTTTGAAGCTGGCCGCGTCCGTAAGCACCGCTGGTATCGAGAGTTGCAGTGGCGGTAAATTATGCTCTACGCTCCCTTTTTGGAGCCTAACGCACTGAAAACGCAGCCATTCTGTGAACTCTAAATACCAGCGGTATTTAAAAGGTGCAGGGGAAAAAAAGCATGCGTTAGCTACGCGGGTCGTTACCGACAAATTCTAAATCTAGCCGTTAGGGTTTATTTTACAGGTAAGTATTTAGTTTTAAATTGGAATAATTTATTTAAAGTGAAGGTAAACTTACGTGATCTGCTATACACAGTTACATTGTTTAGTTAAAAATAATAGTAGTTTAATTCATCATTTTTTTTAAAGTTACATCTAAATACCTTTTTCTCTGAAAATAAAGTCAAATTTTTCCGATTTTCTAATCTGCCTGTTTTTCTACAGCTAATTCACTTACAGGTCATGTGTATTTTTCGTCCAATTGAGTTTCTGGCCGATCGGCGGCCGTGAAGCTACGTCATCGTCTTATCTGATCAACTGCGCATGCGCCAAAGCTCTTCTACCCATATTGATGTCGGGCGCGCGTTCCTGATTCGCGCATGCGCATAGCTGAAGACTAACATGTATGGCTCGGTATATTGATTGCCAATATTACAAATGTAGCCAACAGGGAAAATCGCGTAAAATCACATGCGCATTGCGGCCACGATCAACGAGTCACGCATGCGCAATGCGTTCCATGCTCGTGAATGCGCATTAGTCCTACGTATAGAGCGGGTGGGACTGCTCTATACGTAAATGGAAGCAAAATATAGGAAGTGGAGGATGGGCGGAGTAAGGCTAATGACGGTAAGGAAAATATATATTAAAAAAAAATAGAATCAGTAATATAAAAAATATAAAAAACATAGCGATCTCAATATACTATTGTTATATATTACATCCATGTTTTGCTGATCATAAAAATTTACCTTCACTTTAAGTATAGTGTAGTGTTAGGTGTAATTGTAACTTAGGTTAGTTTTTATTTTACAGGTAAATTTCTCTTTATTTTAACTAGGTAGCTATTAAATAGTTAATAACTATTTAATAGCTATTGTACCTAGTTAAAATAAATTGAAATTTGCCTGTAAAATAAAAATAAATCCTAAAATAGCTACAATATAATTATTATTTATATTGTAGCTATATTAGGGTTTATTTTAAAGGTAAGTATTTAGTTTTAAATAGGATTAATTTAGTTAATAAGAGTTATAATATTTAGATGTGTTTAATTAATATTTAAGTTAGGGGGATGTTAGGGTTAGGGTTAGACTTAGGTTTAGGGGGTTAATAATTTTATTATAGTGGCGGCGGTGTACGGGGGCAGGATAGGGGTTAATAAATTTATTATAGGTGGCGACGGTGTAGGGGGGCAGATTAGGGGTTAATACATTTAATATAGGTGGCGGGGGGGTCCGGGAGCGGTGGTTTAGGGGTTAAACAATTTATTTAGTTGCGGCAGGGTACGGGATCGGCAGGATAGGGGTTAATAAATTTATTATAGGTGGCGGCGGTATAGGGGGGCAGGATAGGGATTACTAGGTATAATGTAGGTGGCGGTGGGCTCCGGGAGCGGCGGTTTAGGGGTTAATACATTGATTATAGTTGCGGCGGGTCTAGGAGCAGCGATTTAGGGGTTAATAACTTTATTTAGTTGCGGGGGGCTCCGGGGGTGCGGGTATAGGGGGTAGAACAGTATAGTTAGTGTGGGTGCTTAGTGACAGCTTGTCAATAAAGCTGTCAAAAAGCCGAAGAGCAGCGAGATCGGATGAGTGATAACTATCACAGTCCGCTGCTCATCGCCCCGTACTTGGTGCGTGGCTTTTTGACATATTTATTGATAACTTTGGCGAGATATTTCAGGTCTGCAGCGGCGATTGTTGTGGAGCTTAGGCGGGCGTATTGGGTCGGCGAAGGCAGGTAAAGTAGACACGTTGATAACTAGAGGCCTATGTCTGCAGATGTTGAGTAAATCATTACTGAAACTTTTACATTTAAAAATAAGCAATTAAAGTAATGTAGCACCTTAAAGTGTTATAGGGAAATGAACCCCTTTCACACATATGCAGTAGCCATTGAACACTTTTGCACAAACTCGGGTCTATTCCAGCCCACTGCAATTCCCCAGTGAAGTGTTTTGCATGGGGACTAATTAGTCATGAACTGACTTTGGATATCTCATTTTAACATCCATTCTACTGCTTAATCTAGGCTAGATTACAAGTGGAGCTCAACTGAGGGCACATTATTCTTAGCGCACACCCTGGTATTTCCAGTGAATGGAAAAGAAGGTTTACCAGAGAAACGTAACATGACTGACATTTTTTTAGCGCTCCCTATACTTTGAATGGATAGTGCAAGGTGCACTGTTATCACTCATATTACAAGTGGAGAGTTAAAGGGACATAATACTAATCTGCTAAATAATTTGAATGTGATGCAGCATAAATTGTAAAAAGCTGACAGGAAAATATTATCTGAACATCTCTATTTAAAAAGGAAAGATATTTTATCTCAAAATTTCTCAGCAGAATAAGTGCTCGGTGAACAGTTATACTTCAGCTGCTGTCCAGCTGCAAGTTGAAAAAAACAAACAAACAAAAAAATGGCCAATCAGCATCAGCAATACTAAGGTCATGCTTTGCTTTGCTGTGAACTTGTGAGATTTCACTGAAATCTCGTGAGATTTCATAGTAAACTTCCTTAAACTGAAGAGGAAAATACCATAACTGTACATGCACATGCTCAGCAGAATAAATGCTCTGTGAACAGTTATACTTCAGCTGCTGTCCAGCTGCAAGTTGAAAAAAACACACAAAAAAAGGCCAATCAGCGTCAGCAATACTAAGGTCATGCTTTGCTTTGCTGTGAACTCGTGAGATTTCACTGAAATCTCTTGAGATTTCATAGTAAACTTCCTTAAACTGAATAGGAAAATTCCATGACTGTACATGCACATGCCATATGCACACTCCTTTGCAAGTCCTGGGACTAGCATCTCTTTACAGTGGGTATGAATACTATTAATTTCAGGTAAAATAATTTTGAGGTCAAATATATTCCTTTTATTGCATAGAGATGTTCAGGTGATATTTTCTAGCAAGCTCTTCAAGTGCTTCAACATCATGTCCCTTTAAGTGTTATTTTCCATATGAATACAATAAAGTTCTTGAAAATTTTGTGGTTATGGAGACCTGGGGGCTGAATTATTAAGCTCCAAATGGAGCTTGATGCCCCTGTTTCTGCGCGAGCCTTCAGGCTCACCGGAAACAGCAGTTATGAAGCAGGGCTGAGGCCACGGACATTAGTCCGCCCGATCCTATACGATCGGGCTGATTGACACCCCCTGCTAGAAGCCGATTGGCCATGAATCTATGTTGATCTAGGCCAACTCTGGTATATTTCTTGCCCGTTTTGCCACCAAATGCTATAATATTAAAAAAATTGTTAACTTTTTCACACACTTTGGGTTTCTCAGTGAACTGTTTGCACACAGTCACTGCAGTCATAAGACAAATGGTTGTAAAAGGTTCTCTGAGGTCACTTTTGTTCAGAAATAGTAGACATACATATCTTTGCAATTAGGTTTTAGCAATTAGAAGGCCACTAATTGTAACTGATCATCACACTTCTGAAATTCCCGGAAGAAGCAGTTACTTAGTTAGCTGGTAAGTGTAATAGTTGACACTTCCTACATCCTTGACCCATCCCAACCAGTTCCCACCCTGCACACACACACCCTAACACTTCTGAACACCATCTTAGATACTGGCGGCAGACAGTCTGCCAGTATGATTTTTTTCTAAATAAATTTATTTTATTTTTAATGATTTTCTGAAGTGGAGGATACCCCTTACCCTCCCACCTTCCTGATCCCTCCCAAAACAGCTCTCTAACCATCCCACCTCCCAATTGTGTCTGCCATCTTCGGTACTGGCAGTCGTTTGCCAATACCTAGTTTATAGTTTTTTTATATGTATTTACTTATTTATTATATTTTTCTGTAGTGCTGCAGTACCCCCACCTCCCCCTCCCAAAGATAGCTACTGTAGGGTCCCTCTACCCTGATTCCCTATATTTTCTGCAGTGTAGTATCCCCTCCCTCTCCCTTAAAAAACAATTCTGCAGTGTAGGGCCACTCCCACTCCCTCCCTCTCTCTCTCTCTCTCTGTTTGCCAGCTGCGTGGGCCTATGACATCTACTTTGCAGGGGTTCTTTATTCTAAGACCCTGATTGCTGCCTGCTGTTTATCTTTTGGTTATTTGTTACTGCCTGTTTCCTTGTTTAACAATAAATGGGACCTTTGGGTCTTTCACCCAGTTATGACAGTTATGTGTATTATTTATAATTATGCTAGTTATGAGTTAATTAAGATAAGTTTTTACAGCCTGGTCATTTAAATCCTTATGAATAGTTTACCATTCACCTCCAGTTAGTATATGCTGGTAATAATAAACCAAGCATATGGATCATTTGTCCTGTGCTCATTTACTGTATATCTGAAATGTCAAATTTACAAGATTGTAAAAATGATTATGTCTGCAGATGTCAAGTAAATCATTACTGAAACTTTTACATTTAAAAATAAGCAATTAAAGTAATGTAGCACCTGAAAGTGTTATAGGGAAATTAACCTCTTTCATACATATGCAGTAGCCATTGAACACTTTTGTACAAATTGGGGTCTATTCCAGCCCACTGCAATTCCCCAGTGAAGTGTTTTGCATAGGGACTAATTAGTCCTTAAGCAAAATAACATGAACTGACTTTGGATATCTCATTTTAACACCCATTCTACTGCTTAATCTAGGCTAAATTACAAGTGGAGCTCGACTGAGGGCACATTATTCTTAGCGCACACCCTGGTATTTCCGAATGGAGCTTGATGCCCCTGTTTCAGGCTTGTTGGAAACAGCAGTTATGAAGCAGCGCTGAGGCCACGGACATCAATCCGCCCGATCCTATACGATCGGGCTGATTGACACCCCCTGCTAGCAGCCAATTGGCCGTTAATCTGCAGGGGGCGGCATTGCGCAAGCAGTTCACAATCGATGTGCGGCGGACATGATACATTGTATTATATCTGCTCGCACATTAATAAATAGGCCCCCTGAAGTAAAGTGTTAATACTTGCTCATATTTATACAAATCAAAGTTTATTATTGAAATAAATATTTTAACAGTGATTTAGACACACAGAACGACAGACAGGTGCTATGCCACCTGATGAAGAGGATCTTTCCTTGAAATGCGTGGTGGTTCATGGTTCGAGAAAATTTACCAGACGGTGACTGTGTTTTTGATTGCAGTATTGAGGCCAAAAGCGATAGACTGCCCTTCATGTTTAAAGACTTACTAGTGCAAGTATCATTGTTATCCACTATATTTATATTTTTTAATGTTTTGGGTGTTTTATATACATTAAAAATGCTTCATATAAACATTTTACAATTGAAAAACGCTTCATATAAATATTTGGGTGTTAGCTTTATTCACCTCATCTTTAGCGCAGCCTCTGCTATTTGTCTGTAAGGGAATTAATTTGTTTTATTGTTAAGCAGTGATGAAGTCTTTGTTTAATGATTAAATGAGCATTCACAAACATGTAATACCAGAAAAGTGTAAAAAGATGTGATTTTTCTCATAGAATTGCAATTGCAATTGCATATTTATTATAAAACCTCTAAATAGCCAAGTATCATACATTATAAATAACAAGTCGTAAAAAAAACAAAAAAACAGTAAAAGCTCAATAAACAATATTGTCCAACCAAGGGCTCGTTTCCATTGAGCCGTAATTAGGTTTGCGTGCACTCCCAAACTGATAAATATGCTGTCGGTAGCATTATTGTTCACCCACTGCTCCCAATGTCCCATTATACCACAATTTCGGCAACCAGACTCCGGCTGCCGAAAACATTTTCATGTCCCATACAAAGTATCAGAAGCCGCTAATCTATAAATAATACCAGGTTTCCAATGACCGTGCAAACCGTTAATACACTGTCGGAAGCTGCCGATACATTGAGAAAAATTACACCCAGCTCAACTAGGTGTAAAATAGGAAAAATGAGCTTTTTGAGACCTATTTCCCATTGAAATCTAACCCACCTCCCAAAAATAAACCCGGCACGTCAAAACCTCTCTATCCGCAATCCCCCCACATCGCAACTAATAATAAATGTATTAACCACTAAACCGCCAACCCCCCCACATTGCAAATAACAATAAAATGTATTATCCCCTAATCAACCATCCCCCACAACGCAAAGTACCTATTTAAACTATTAACCCCTAATCCGCCATCCCCCCAAGACGCAAATTACCTATTTAAACTATTAACCCCTAATCCGCCAGCGGCGTGTTCACCTTTGACAAAGCCAGTTACGGCGAAACATGTTAGGAATGCTAGGGTATTGGTGATGAATCCTAGGAGCTCCTGTGTTTTAGATTGGCTTAGGCTACCTTAATGCAGTTCACTTACTTATCACAGGAATGTTTTGCCTCTAATTATTACCATGCTACAGATTCGGCTACTTAAAGTGAAGGTCAATTTTCATGTGAAAGTGCCCGGTTTTTAAAAAAAACAATTAAAAACAGGGGCACTTTCATTTATGAAAATTGACATTTCAGCCGTTTTCTTAAAATATACTTATCTTTTCTTCTTGAAGCCATTTCAGTGCTTCACCAGCCCGTCGCAAGCCTCTTCATACGTCAGCAATGACGATTCCGGCATCCTCCAATCATGGCTTCCCTCCGGGGGAATCATTGCCTGAGGCAACACCGTGATTGGAGGCAGCCGGTTTTGTCATTGCTGGGTAAGTAAACCAGGAAGAAGCAGACGGGGCATTGTGTCAAACAGCGATCTGGCGTTTCAGAAGAAAAATGTAAGTATTTTTAAAATACGGTGCAATGTCAATTTTCATGAATGAAAGTGACCATGTTTTAAATAGTTTTTTTAAAAACCCGGCATTTTCACATGAAAATTGACCTTCAATTTAAATTAGAATTTGCACTTTTCACTCATTCATTTGTAGCTAATTAAGATGCGGTTACCTTGGGGTTCTATTAAGTCCATCTGGGTATTATTTATGAGATGCCTCTACACAAACACTATACTGAAGCTCATATATTGATACGGAACCTGTATCAGTGATTACACACTCATAACAGGATTTATTTGAGGCTCCAGTGCTGATGTTCAATTACTGTGTACCTGGCAACCACATTAACTCTAAAGATGCCATTAATTAGTGATTCTTTCTTGCAAGGTATATAATCCGAATCTGAAAAAAAGGAAGATACAGAGGTTCCAATATGGCCTAGTAACGTCCGTACAGGTGATATCCCAACCAAAATGTGAAAAGGTACTCACATAGGTGAAGCACCCAGTGGTGCAGATGACGCAGACTGGATCAGTTAGCAGTGGTCTAGCTCACTGTTTGCCAGCGTGTAAAGCACTTTGGAATAATCAACAGCAATGCAAATCTCAGTGCCTATAAATACAAAAACACACAGCTCCCATAGCCTAGTACAGTTTGAACACTCAGTAGGTAACAGTTATCGGTCAAACTTACAATCAGGAGCGTACCTCCAGGTGCAGTAAGGGCAAGCTGGGACCTCTCAGTCGCCCAGTAGACTGTACTCAAGCGTTGAGGAGATCCAATCACCAACCAAACAATGTGCCAAAAATACATTCCCAGGAAAAACAGCAAGTATATTGTTAAAACAATATTGATTAAAACAAAGCAATGCATTTCTCAGCCCTTCTAGGGTGTTTCTTCAGGCTATTTTTATATAATCCAAATCTGTTATTTAGCAACAACGTGTCCTCTGTTTCTCCTCCAAATTAAACTTGAGCTTTTCTATACACACAAGATAAAGCTCCAATATATTACCTGGTAATAAGGCTACATAGAGGCATAGAGCTATGACAAGTGCAATTTATTAATAGACCGCTGCTTCATAACTACTGTTTCTGGCAAGCCTGAAGGCTCGCGCAGAAACAGGCGCTATATATATATATATATACACTAGTCCTAAAGCCCGTGCACACGGGCCAATTTTTTATAGTACTGCGGTTCCAACCCTTGCTCCCTCTCTCTCCCCTCCTCTCTTTTGCGCTCTCTCTCTCTCCCCCTCTCTTTTGAGCTCTCTCTCCCCCTCTTTTGTGCTCTCTCCCCCCTTTTCTGCTCTCTCTCTCACCCTCTTTTGCACTCTCTCTCCCCCTCTTTTGCGCTTTTGCGCTCTCTCTCCCCCTCTTTTGCTCTCTCCCTCCTTTTTTGCTCTCTCTTTCCCCCCCTCTTTTGCTCTCTCCCCCCTCTTTTGCTCTCTCTCTCTTCCTCCTCTTTTGCTCTCTCTCTCCTCCTCTTTTGCTCTCTACCCCCTCTTTTGCTCTCTCTCTCCCCCTCTTTTGTTTTCTCTCTCCCCCTTTTTTTTGCGCTCTCTCCCCCTCTTTTGCTCTCTCTCCCCCCCTCTCTTTTTGCTCTCTCCCCCTCTCTTTCGCGCTCTCTCTCCCCCTTCTCTTTTGCGCTCTCTCCCCCCTCTCTTTGCGCTCTCTCTCCCTCTTTTGCGCTCTCTCCCCCCTCTCTTTGCGCTCTCCCCCCTCTTTTACTCTCTCTCTCTCTCTCTCCCTCCTCTCTTTTGAGCTCTCTCCCCCTCTTTTGTGCTCTCTCTCTCCCCAATCTCTTTTGAGCTCTCTCTCCCCCTCTTTTGTGCTCTCTCTCTCCCCCTCTTTTGCGCTCTATCTCCCCCTCTTTTGCACTCTCTCTCCCCCTCTTTTGCACTCTCTCCCCCTCTTTTGCGCTCTCTCTCCCCTTCTTTTGCTCTCTCCCCCCTCTTTTGCTCTCTCTCTCCCCCCTCTTTTCCTTCTCCCCCTCTCTTTTGCTCTCTCTCCCCCTCTCTTTTGCTCTCTCTCCCCCTCTCTTTTGCGCTCTCTCTCTCCCTCTTTTGTGCTCTCTCTCCCTCTTTTGCGCTCTCTCTCCCCCTTCTCTTTTGCACTCTCTCTCCCTCTTTTGCGCTCTCTCTCCCCTTCTCTTTTGCGTTCTCTCTCCCCTTCTCTTTTGCGTTCTATCCCCCCTCTTTTATGCTCTCTCCCCCTCTCTTTTGAGCTCTCTCCCCCTCCTTTGTGCTCTCTCCCCTCCCTTTTGAGCTCTCTCTCCCCCTCTTTTGTGCTCTCTCTCTCCCTCTTTTGCGCTCTCTCTCCCCCTCTTTTGCGCTCTCTCTCCTCTTTTGCACTCTCTCTCCCCCTCTTTTGTGTTCTCTCTCCCCCTCTTTTGCTCTCTCTCTTTCCACCCTCTCTTTAGCTCGCTTTCTCTCTTTTCCCCCCTCTCTTTTGCTCTTTCCCTCCTCTCTTTTGCTCTCTCTCTCTCTCCCCCTCTCTTTTGCTCTCTCTCTGCTCTCTTTTGCTCTCCCCCCCCTCTTTTGCTCTCTCTCTCCTCTCTTTTGCTCTCTCTCTCTTCCCCTCTCTTTTGCTCTCTCTCCCCCCTCTCTTTTGCTCTCTCTCTCTCCCCCTCTCTTTTGCTCTCTCAGCCCCTCTCTTTTGCTCTCTCTCTCTCCCTCTCTTTTGCTCTCTCTCTATCCCTTTCTTGTTTGCTCTCTCTCCCCCCTCTTTTACTCTCTCTCCCCTCTCTTTTGCTCTCTCTCTCTCTCTCTCTCTCTCTCCTCTTTTGCTCTCTCTCTCCCTCTCTTTTGCTCCCCCTCCTCTCCTTTGCTCTCTCTCCCCTCTTTTGATCTCTCTCCCTTCTCTTTTGCTTGCTCTCTCTCTTTCCCCCTTCTCTTTTGCTCGCTTTCTCTCCCCCCCCTCTCTTTTGCTCTTTCCCTCTTCTCTTTTGGTCTCTCCCCACTCTCTTTTGGTCTCTCTCTCTCCCCTCTGTTTTTCTCTCTCACTTGACCATGCCGCTGCCACCACAGCTGCTCCCAGCGGCCACGTCTCTTTACGCGTGCTCCTGCCCGGTCACTCCACCTCACCACGCTCGCAGGCCACTCCTCCATCGCGGCACACTTGGTCATGCCCCCATCAGGACATGCCCGGTCACGCCCCCACCAGGCAGCTTCCGCAGTGCGCACTCCTCTGCTGCTCAAGACCAGGTATGTTTGTCCTTGTGCAGTCTCTACTGCACATGACTGCATCTGACAAACATACCTGGCCTTTTATTATATAGGATATATACATATACAGGGCTCAAAATTTCCACTCGCCCACTAGCCATTGGCGAGTAGAAATTGAACTGTGGTGAGTAGAAGATAATGAGTAAATGTCAAATCAACATTCCCTCACTATTCAAATCTGGGCATGTAGGTGCAGCAGTCAAATGTTGCTGTAAAGATGGAGCATCAGCTTGAAGGTGGAGCACCACGTGAAGGTGGAGCGCAGTTGCGTTGGTGTGGAGGCGTTGAGAAAAAACACTGGCGACATTGAAAGGCAGAGGGAGAGTCATTGTAAACAGGAGTGCGGCTTATGTGAAATAAGTAGGGCCCTGATCTAGTTGATTTGAGAATACAAAAGGAGGGGATAGGTGGCCAAATGTCAATAAAGAAGGCTGATTAATCGACCAATTAAGTAGTATTTCTGAATTTACGTGGGAGAGTTTTGGAGCTGTATACATAAAACCATGAGTAACAAAGGTAGCTTAAGAGATTGAGCGCTTTTCAGAGATTTTTGGTTTCATATTTCCTAATCAATTTGCAAATTAGCGGAATGTGCTTAAAATATTAATTTAAAGGAATATTGTGGGGAAATAAGAAATGTTCTGTACCCATAGATCAGTTAATTTGTAGCAGGTAACTGTCTTAAAGGGATAATATATACTGCAGTATTGACAAGATCCGTATAGATGGCAGTTTCTGCAACAAAATCAGCTATTTCAAATGACTGTCTCCTTTATCAAGTTAAAGGCCACCCATGGTTACTTGCACCGGTTACTACTTATGCAAAATAAAAATAAATAAAAAGAATTAGACACTAAACAGATTTGTTTCATGTTACTGCTGCCTTAGATTGAACCTGCCCTTGTTCACACAACTTTGCATCACAGCAAGTGTATATATTTTAATAATTGTATTAAAAGGACTTAAAGGGATAGTAAACACCAAAAAATGTATTGTTTAAAAAGATAGATAATCCCTGCCTCCTTATCTCAGATCTTTTGATAGACTTGTATTTTAGGCAATTAGTGCTCACTCTTAAATAACTTCACGTGTGTGAGCACAATGTTATCTATATGAAACACATGAACTAACGCCCTCTAGATGTGAAAAACTGTCAAATGCATTCAAATAAGAGGCAGCCTTCAAGGGCTTTGAAATTAAAATATGAGCCTGCCTAGATTTAGCTTTCAACTAAGAATATCAGGAGAACAAAGCAAAATTGACGATAAAAGTAAATTGGAGGGGGCGTGTCCGGGCTATGGCCTAAGATGGCTGCTAAACTGGGAGCTCTGCAAAGAAAAATTGCAATCTGCCTTGTAATTTAGATTTTATTTGTCCATCCAAAAAGAATTTGATCTTTATGAAGTGCACAATGTCCTGCTGGATTGGACTACATCTGTATTAAGAGAAAAGAAGCTTTCCAGACTGGGCCGCTGAGATCTCTTGGCGGCCTGAAAAGGAAGAGAACTCAGCACCCCCCCCCCCCCCGGGGTTAGCGGAGTAAATAGTGTGTCTCTGCATTTACTTTACCCTGTAATACGACCTGTATCATTACCTACAAAATTGAAAATGGAGGAGCTATTGGAGGCTATACAGGACTGGATGACTGACCTTGATCGTACAATACATGCAAGATGCGACCGCCTTCTATCCCACATGGTTCTCATTCACACTAAGCTGGAGGTATCCGGGAGCGGCAAAGAGGTGAACATGGATCACTCGAGGCTATGTGGAATTATGACAAATGAAGAAGACCGGAATATAGCTGAGAATATGCAGGTATGCGAGCAGCCGAGATCTTGCGTGAGTTCCTTACCTGCCTTGGGTCCTAGCCGGGGAGATGCGGCCGGCTCCTTCGGGTGGGACCGAGGCGGAGTGAGAGCAGAGCTGATAACTGGCGAAGGCCTGAATACTACACTTGAGCTGCTGGTTCCGGGACATTTCTGTTCACCGGACACAGGAATTTGGGTGCCGAACGAAGGAGGCGGGTGGATTATGTACTCACCGCCCGTCGGTCTGATACTACTTGATGGAGTAGTTTCCTGGCTGCTCACAAGAGGTCACGATCTGAGTGTACAGTGTGCCTCCCGGACTGGTATTGGGTGACTGGACATAGCTCCTGCCTTGAAAGGGACAGTGGATTAACGCTGGGTACCCGGGCTGGCCCTGAATAAGAGCTAATTATAGATGGTCAATGTGTTTCTTCTATTGGGACTAATGACGACTTTTTGGTCCGATGTGCCCTGTGCAGTTATTTTAACCTCACTTGCTTGACAAATCAGGGATGTGGGACTATGTAATGTTTTATGTCTCTTTAACCATGCTCCGTTAATATACAACGTACAAGGTGCTCTCACTGATATGTAGATAGACTTCCCTGTGTTAACGGGGGAGGGGGGCAACTCGTACTTCTTAAGCCACCGTTATCCTATATTTATTATGAGTTCAATGGGCTCTAAGAGGCTCTACTTATGTTCTTATGTTCTGTTAGTTCATATAGATAAGTATCCCCCTGCAATAGTGTCTAGAGCATTATATATATTCCCCTCTAAGGTTAAAATCTCTAGGTTATCCTACAATTGGGAGCTGAGCATTGATATAAGCCCTGATATAAATCTTGGTCCTGATATATCCTCCTAATAGAAAATCAGTAACCCATATGAGTTAGTAGCGAAATACATGCAGTATGGGGAGACTTTAAGGTGGAGATACCTATATAGCAATGTTTTATTATCCTATGAGGTTCAGTAAGATCCAGTAAGGAACTCTACATATTCAGGATGGCACTTAGAAAATGCTATAGTTATGCCATTCTTCTCTAAGTTATGCGTATAATAGCATTAGCACATCTCAGAGGCTTTACAGTGGTTTATACAACTAATACTAATGCTTTTTAGAACAAAATACATGCAATCTATAATATTAATTCTCTTGTTGTTTGATATTGTAGGATATAATGGAATGTTACAGTGTATTTCTCTCCTTACAGATGCTTACTTTGTTTATGTTTTTTAATTTGTTGACAAAGATCTGTACTGAAATGTGCATGCTGGTGCTTAATTTTCTTACCTAGTTAAAGGTTCAGCTGAATGATCCATGGACAAACATAAGCCTGCATAATGTTTTATTTTGGTCAATGAGGCTAGGCTTGAACTCAGCTAGACGGTTGGTGTTGTTTTATCTGTCCTATTTCCATGCACTTATGTAAAAACGAGGTAATGCTCATGGCTTGAAGGTGTACAATTGGATTGAGTTAAGTCCAGAACCTTCAGATGTAATGACATGCTTGTTTAATTCATCTTGTAAAATTTCATATCTGTCAAATGGGCATGTTGCCATGATACTGCTTTATGGAGTTTTTTATTTCTGTTTGACACTTTACCTCAATAAAAAATTATTAAAAAAAAAAAAAAAAAAAAAAGTAAATTGGAAAGTTGTTTAAAATTACATGCCCTGTTTGAATTGTGAAAGTTTATTTTTTACTAGACTGTCCATTTAAACAAAATTAGAGACTTGAGTTTTTTGTTGTTGTTTTACCTACGAAAACAATATATTTTTTAAGTAGACAACCCAAGGTAATGATCTATGCCAATTTTGGTATATTTCATGCCACCATTTCACCGCAAAATGCGATCATATAAAAATAAAAATTGTTAACTTTTTCACAAACTTTGGTGTTCCCACTGAAATTATTTACATAACACTTCTGCAGTCATGACAAAAATTATTGTAAAAGCTTCTCTAGGATCCCATTTGTTCAGAAATAGCAGACATACCGGTATATGGCTTTGCCATTGTTTTTTTTTTGGTAATTAGAAGGCCGCTAGTTGCAGCTGTGCACCACACTTCTCTTATTCCAAGCAGTGAAGAGGTTAATCAGGTAGCTTGTAAGGTTAATTTTATCTGTAGTGTAAGGTTACCCTCTCTGCTGACACCTCCCCTGATCCCTCCAAAGAAGCCCCCCCCACACACTCACACACTGATCCCCACCATCTTAGGTACTGGCAGGTAGTCTGCCAGTATGCACTTTAGGGATTATTTATTATTATTTGTTTTAGTATAAAAAATAAATCCTGCAATGTAGTGATCCCTTCTCAACCCTCCCACCTCCCTGATCCCTCTCAAACTGCTCTCTAAACCTCCCCCCTCCCACTAATTATAGCCATCTAATTTATAGATATTTTTAATGTTGTTTTTCATTTTTACATAAGAGATAAACTTCCTATTACGTCTTATGTGCCCTAGCAAGAAGTAAACCAATAACACACAACAACAGGTTTTGGGCTAAAGACCGGTCACAGTCACGTTTATTTATACAAAAATAAACCTCTTAACTTAGGCTATTTAAATATGCCAACTTAGGCAACTTATTAAATAATCACAAAGAACTGTATAAAGTTCTTAATCAAAATTTGGTGGCGGTAATGAACTAGCTAATCTAACTCCTACTGACAGACGGCCAGGGACCTACACGGTGCTAGCAGCGCGGCACGGATTGCGCGCGCCCCATTGGCAGAGAGAGAAAGCTGTAAGCCGGTAGAGTTATTTGGCCTATGATTCGTAGGGGGGAGTAACCCCTAGGTTGGCACCTAGCGGATGTTGCCTCCCCCATCGAAGGGCATCACTTTTCTCTCTCCCTGCCCACTCTCTGGGCCCTGACCGACCGCCAGCAAAGGCATAACCAACCAGCCTAGTAAGGCGACCTCCTCAGACGAGTCGTAAAAACACGCCTGAAATAGGTGGAAGCTACACTTAAGACCTGGGCTTAAAGGGCTAGTTCACCTAAACCTACCCACGCCAGGGGGAACCCTAACAATTACCACTATGAGCCGCCACCTCTTCTTCCAGGGACGGGCTGGCGAGGAAACCTCCTTTGAAGTCTGGAACCAGGAAAAATGAGGGCCAGATTCACTGCAGCCAGGACCTATAAAGGTAAGCAGAAGCACCCGCCCCTACACTTGCAACAATGTAACTGCCTAGTACCCTCCAGACTTCAACTCAGTTATCCCTTAATTTTGTTACAGGCCCACTAGAGGGCCCTCCACTTCCATAAGAGATAAACTTCCTATTACGTCTTATGTGCCCTAGCAAGAAGTAAACCAGTAACACACAACAACAGGTTTTGGGCTAAAGACCGGTCATGGTCACGTTTATTTATACAAAAATAAACCTCTTAACTTAGGCTATTTAAATATGCCAACTTAGGCAATTTATTAAATAATCACAAAGAACTGTATAAAGTTCTTAATCAAAATTTGGTGGCGGCAATGAACTAACTAATCTAACCCCTACTGACAGACAGCCAGGGACCTACACGGTGTTAGCAGCGCGGCACGGATTGCGCGTGCCCTATTGGCAGAGAGAGAAAGCTGTAAGCCGGTAGAGTTATTTCGCCTACGATTCGTAGGGGGGAGTAACCACTAGGTAGGCACCTAGCGGGCGTGGCCTCCCCCATCGAAGGGCATCACTCTTCTCTCTCCCTGCCCGCTCTCTGGGCCCTGACCAACTGTCACAAGAGTAAGCCACCTCTTGCCGCCACATAACTGACAGCTCACCTAACAAACTTTCTCAATATTTTTTTTTTTTTAACGTATTATTAATTATATATCTTTTTTTTTTAAATTACAGAAAGCAGACCTTTTCAAATATCCCCAAGGAAAATGTCCAAACCTACATCAGCAAGATGGACGCCATCAGGGCGATAGAGAGCCTTATTGTCAGCCATCAACGTATCGTGCCTCATGGCAAAACCGCCTAACGACATGACCGTTCTCCCCATCTCCCTGTTCAGCTTCTTCCTGACATTATACGCTGCTCTCTGAGTAACGGTGTACCTCCAAAGCAGTCGTGCAACTACGTTGGACCACCCAATCTTCACATGTTTGAGCCAAGTGCACACCCAACGTATGTCCAAAGCCATTCTCTTAATGAGACCCAAAACGGGGATGGACCCCATGTCATTCCCCCCAGGTGCAACACAATAATGTGATGTTGCCCCCACCTCCTATGAGCATCCTGGAGCAGTGCATGCAATTCGTCCCATGTTAAACCCCTGCGTCCTAGCCACCTAATGTTAGCCCTGGATGATGGGAATCCCAACTGCTGCCTGGATGTACAGTTTAAATCTCCCTGATTTCCACCGCCACAGCCTCCAGATATCTGCCTCAGAAGCACAACAGCTAACAGCACTCATCGCCACCCCGATCCTGAATGAATGGGACACAATACTAGCGGGGTCGAGGCCCGCCGCAGCCACCGCCCTAGTGGGCACCTTTTTAAATTGAAAAGTCGACACGACGAGCTATCCGCATGCACTAATATCTGCAGAGAGCCCTGTGGTCTCAAGCCACAATAATCCTCAAAGCTCCTAACTGCACAACATTCTGGGAAGTCATGCCCATACAGAGGGAGCCAAGCCCCCTTTCCCTCAGGGTCCGTTTTTTGACCTGGGGACCAGCAGTAACAGACCACTCTTAGCAGGCCGGACATGTTCCCATTTGGTGCCACTGGATACGCCAGCCCTGGACGAAGCCACCAATTTGTCTACCCTCAAAGCTCCCGCCAAATCAAACGCAAAAGCCGTTTTAAATGGCAAGATAAGCCATTTTTCTCCACCCTTGGTGCTACCTTCCTAAACTGTTCCCAATTGAACCTAGATAGCGCGTCCGCCACCACATTTTTCACCCCACGCACATGCCGAGCTGTAAAGCTAACGTTCAACTGTAAGCATCTTAACACTAGGAGCCTCAAGTACGTGACCACCTTTGGGGACGAAGCCAACAAGCGGTTTATAGCATAAACCACACTCATGTTGTCCGACCAGAAAATGACAGATCGATTCCCCAATCTCTGACCCCAGAGCTCTAACACCACTATGATCTGGAAAAGTTCCAACAGGGTGAGTCAGACCCTCCAGAACCCAGTCATCTGGCCAAGGAGCCACGCTCCCGTACAGATAAGCCCCATACCCGAAAACCCCTGCAGCGTCTGTGAATAGGTGCAGCAGTTGGTTGGATATAGGGCTTTTCCTCCATATACAGATAACCTTGAAGTTCCTCAAAAATTACTCCCAAACCTTGAGGTCCTCCTTCCTTCTCAAGAGGCACCCGGATCCTAGATCGATACCCCCTAGGGCCTTGCAACTGACTCTCGAGCCGCCAATTAAAGATTCTACCCATCGGTATTGCCCAACCCGCAAAGTTCAGCAACCCCAACAGGGACCGAAGTTCTTTGATGGAAATAAAGTCAGCACTAGCCACAGACAAAACCACCTCCAACAGGTGGTCGACCTTGTCCTTAGGAATCCTGCACTCCGCTGCCCGGGTATCAATCTCAATCCCCCAGAAAGACAGGCCAGTACAGGGGCCCTGCGTCTTCTCATGCACCAGAGGAACCCCAAATCTCCCCATCATATCTTGCATGATCACCAGCAACCGGGCGCACTCATCAGAATCAGCCCTCCTCCCCAGTATAAAGTCATCCAGATAGTGGGCCACGGCCCCATCCCCAGACGCCCTTTGCACAACCCAGTGTAAAAAGGACTGAAACTCTCAAAGAGCGCACACGATAATGAGCAACCCATGGGAAGGCATCTGTCCACATAGAATGCCTCATCCATCTTCATGCCCATAAGCCTGAATGCGGATGGGTGCAGAGGCAATAGTCCAGCTTTGCCATCAGTGCCCCCTTTCCTTTGTCCCTGATGATCAACAATGCGTCAACAAAGGACTGGTAATGAACTGAGCTCAGAAACAGGATCCATGGCGTTGGTCACTGATGCCCCCTTTGGAAAGGATAAGCGATGTATAAGTCTAAACTTGCCTGTATCTTTCTTAGGTACAACCCCCCACAGGGCCACCACCAGATCGGGCAAAGGTTGCACCCAAAAGGAAAGGAATTTCCAGCACTCCCTACCCCGCTTTCTCGTCCGCGGGGGAGGGCGACTAGCTCCTATACGCACTGAGGATGCTTGCCGCGCCCTCCAGCCCCAATTTTGGACCATAGGTGGAGATCCTGGGTCCCAAAATGAAGGAGAGGGTTCCCCACCATCTTCCTACGAAAGGCCATGTAATACTCACTCCATGCGCCATCCTTGAATCTCGAGTGGATATAATAAATGGTATCCTCATACCCAAAAAGATTGTGACCCTGTGACTGCCACTTGTCCACATAACAAGTTGCCAGCACACGAAAGCAGCACTGCCACCCCGCGTATGTTTCAGGTCTCTGCACTTTCTTAGGGGCCGGTACCGTCAGCGGCCCTTTCCCTGGCCCTACAGGCGTCCGGTGAAAGATGTTGACATACTGTCCATCCTGAATGTTCTTCACCACTTTAGCTTTCCAGGTGTCCGTACAGAGAGTGCACCAAACATGGGTACGTGTCCCCATGAGAAGCCACTCTCCTTGACACCGCCACGGTCCCTGCTCCCGGACATCTATGCAAAAGGCCTGCCCTAACGAAACCGCCTCTGTACCTGCGGACGCAGCCACCTTACCCTTAACCTGTGCTGCAACTAGCTTCTTAATCATTTTAACATCTCCTTCTGCCCTTTTCCTACCAAACCCAGATCACCCTCACTCTCTGAGCCTGACTCGCTAGTGGATGCAATCTGCTCTGTGTGTGGTGCTGAGTGCAGTAGTAACTCACTGCTGGGGGCCAATGGTGGAGCAGCTCCCGCTGTCTGCTGATGCATTGTGGAGACCGCCAAGGTGGGCGGTGATGTTGCCGATGCTGCCGAATCCTGCCTGGATATTGAAGCCCTTACACTGGCAGGTGGCTCCCTTAGGACGTCCTGTGAAAATAGAAGAGAATGGGGAGAACTCTGTGCAACAGAATGGACCCCTGATGGGGCACCGGTCAACTCCCCCTGCTTCCCAACCCTACACATTCCCAGAGCCACAGCCACTGTCCGGCGATTCGCATCTTCCTCACACACCGGCCTTGGCCCTGTCCTTGCATAATCACATTCCCAGACACGCCAACATCAGGCTTCTGCACCCTATTTTCCTCAGAATCAGCCACCCAAAACACCCAAATTGCAGGCCCCCACAGATGTGTCCCTAACACACATGCCCTCTTGTTCCTTTTTGCGCATTTATGTACATGCGGTTGCCCCTCCCATTAATACCCCCATGCGACTCCGTATCCCTGAATGCGTCTCTCCTCCCCCTTGGGGTTTTACATGCAGCTTTCCTTCCCTGCACCTTTACACTCACTCGCCTCCCAACAGGCGCCCGGTCTCCTGTGCAGAGCCTCCCCGACTTACCAAGGATGACTCTCCTTGGAGACCGGCTCCTGCTCTGTGCCCAGACCTAAGCATAGCTCCGCCTCACTCCTCCCCACCGGATGTGTCACATGCGGAGGAAGCGTGCGCACGGAGACAGGAAGGGGCGGGGCTTAGCACCGATGTAGGCCCAAACACACCGGACCCCACTGTGCCAACACCTTCACCCCCAACAGCTCCAGGGACACTCGAACCTGCCAGGCACGCCGGGGACTGAGTCCCCCTGGATGCCTGTGCCAGAGCAAGCACCGACTGGATGGCCACCGGGGGCAAGGCCTGCAGCTGCTGCCATGATGGATCCTCTGCAGCAGCTGCAGCATAAGGCAGCCCAGTAGCAGGCAGATCAGCATGGGGGCTAAATTTATTAAGAGGGGTTGGGCTGTAATAGAGATGCTGGGGTCATGCTGTGACCTGTTGGTGGGCACCAGGCCAGCATGATCCCCAGCCCCATGACTAGAGATAGCAGCAAGGGGAATAAGGGGAACCCCCAGATTGCCTGGGACATCAGTAGTGAAGTCCATCAGAAGTGACTGGGGTCCAGGGCCCGCTTGCATGCCCTGGAGCCCAGTCCCCTTCTCACAGCACTCCTAGTAACAAGCAAGGGGGGTACCCGGGGCATGGATGGGGGAGTGGGGGCTACCACATCTTTATTGTCTGATGCTCCAATTCCTTTTGCAGATCCCCCGCATGCCCGGCACCTCCTGCACTACCTCCAGATACCACGTAGGTGGCACAGACTTTCTCCTAGATCTCTGCACTGCTGGATCAATGGATCACAAACACACAGGAAACCTCCTTTGAAGTCTGGAACCAGGAACAAAGAGGGCCGGATCCACTGCAGCCAGGACCTATAAAGGTAAGCAGAAGCACCCGCCCCTACACTTGCAACAATGTAACTGCCTAGTACCCTCCAGACTTCAACTCAGTTATCCCTTAATTTTGTTACAAGCCCACTAGAGGGCCCTCCACTTCCATAATTCTTTTCATTTTTTTCTGTTGTTTAGTCACCCCCCTCCCAACAATAATCATGGCTAGCATTGTCATCTGCAGCCCAGATTGCCTATAGTTTGGCTATTTAAAAACAATTACAAACAACAAGTTGTAAATTATTTTTAAAAATGTTCAGACCTGACTGATAATATATAGAGAGACAAATTAAATATCTTCACAAGATCTGTCACAAGAAACAGTGTACTGTAAAACTGTCTTTACCTTAACGTGGTTAAAAAACCCGTCTCATTTAGGTTTATTTTTGTATTTTAAAAAGCTGTTTTTATTCTTTGAAACCACAACCCATCAAAATGTGCTGAGTTTGCAGGGAAATCAGATATCCTTAGTTTATCCCTTTCTGTACACACAAATGCGTTTTATATTATTTTTGTAAACCAAAGCCCAATACTTAGAACAATTGAAAAATAACATTTTATTTTACCTCCTACTTGGAGTGTAATTTTTTTCTCCTGGCTTTGTTTACACAAATTGGAGCAAGTGCTAGGGTCCAGAGCGGGGGAGTAAGGGTGGCCCCTGTCATGGGTGGTAGCCCTCCCTCCCATAGCTTGGCTGATCAGGCCCCAGGGAGCGTGGGGGGCATGGGGGAGCAGCATCCAGCTGGAGTGTCCCTGCTGCAGCAACTGCCAGTCCTTCCACCGGCCGCTCTGGCTGCTCTTCTGGCCCTGTCACAGTCTCTGGCTGCGGTGATCGTACCGGCCGGAGTGCCTTAGGACCAGGATGGTGCTGGGGGGTCGCGTGTGGGTAGTGCTGCGCAGGCTGTCCATGGGCTCAGTTCGTTGTCGGTGTGTGGCCACGCCCCCTGCACGTGACGTGCACCGTGACTCCACACGCAGGAGGCGTCAGGCTGCATCAAGGCCAAGGACACCATCCGGGAGTGCCCCTAGTAAGTTGGGGAGGCTCCGGGTGACGGTGATGGCCTCGGAGGGTAGGGGGGTAGTCCGGGAGGCACAGGAGAGAGTGCGGATGGTCTCGGTGGATTCCGGGCAGCAGGAGCAGGTTGCGGTGGTCAGCCACAGTAGTCACACAGGCGATGTGAGCAGGAGAGATAGGGACGCAGGGGAGCTCAGGACATGAGGGTCATAGTGTCAGTGTGCCTGGGGGCTCGGGCCTTTCTGTGGAGGCGCAGGGCAGGCAGCAAAACAGTGTGAGTGAGAGCTTCGGTGAGGGTTTCTCTGCTGCTAGTGTGCAGCGTGAAGTGAGGGAGTGTGTGAGCCAGGTCGTGGGCATGCAAGAGGACATGATCAGGAGAGTGGTGGCATCCACTTTAGGGGTGCAGGAGGGGGTGAGGAGGGCTGAAGAAGGTGGATGTGGCCCTCCTGGGGCCCTTACTGCCACTCAGTGTACTCCCCAGTCTGCTTTCTTTTCACAGGGATTTGCTGCAGGAGAGCAGAGAATGCAGGCTGGACCAAGCAGCCAGAGAACAACAGCCAGAGAAGGCTTAGAGGCCCCTACACCAGCATCCGCAGAGCAGCAGCCCTCTTCTTCCTAGACAACGCAACAGACAGTGCCATCTGGTGAGTGCACCATCACTGTCATCACACACACAAACATGGGTTCTTCCTCTAGTAACTCGGGTTCTGATAGTGAGGCAGGGCTAGGGTTAGTTGGCAAGGGACAGCACTAAATGTTTAGAATGATAAAGAAATTAGTGGTAGCGCAGGTGCAGGCGGTTGCGCAAGGGGTAGTTGAGGGAGCTCCTTTATCGCAGGTATTGGAGGCGTCGGCACTGACGCCTGGCCAGGTAGCGCCGAGGAAGGTGGTGGTGCACAGGGATACGTACCCGTACTTGCTCCACTCTTTATATGGGCATCTTAAGGTGAAGGTCGTTGAGAAAATACAGGAAGGTAGTGTCACATCTCTGTGAAATTGGTGTGTATATACCTTTAAGGGGCAATATCTTCACTTTGCATTTCCCTATATATTCATTCTATTCCCCTCACTCATTGCTTGGTATTCCTTACTCCAAGCTTCCTACCTTAGTTGCCTGTACTCTGAATGTGTCCGGAAGGCTCCTGTTACACTCTGCTTCTCTGCTGCTGTGCCAGAACTCACGGATTCATCCGCGGTGACGTCACACTCCGACTCTGCACGGAACCTCTCTCCTTGTCAAGCTGCAGCCTGTCAGCTCTGCCACAGACTATCGTACAGGTTCCAAACATCCTTTTTTCACAGTAAGCTTACTAATCTCCTTACTTTGTACATTTTCCTCATTCTAAAGTATACTTTAATATCTGCTACATTTTTTGCTTATATCCTTACTTATGGTGTTAAACATCAGCACCTCTGCAGCCATATAACCATTGGTCCATCAGAGCCTGCTGATCTTATTACACCTACAACAAACAGTACTGTTGGTATTATTCTTATCTGTTATGAGTTTACAGATTGTAGTACCCTCCTTTAATATCAGCAGGCCAACATATCAATTGTATTACCTTATTATGTATCCACAGTTGGGTTCTATCTTGCATATATTTTTCTCCCTCAACGGGAATTTCAGACAAATTTTCTACAGCTGTGACATTAATACCAAGCCCAGAAAATGAACCCAGTGGATTTAGTTACACATGTGCAATCACTAACAGACAAAGTAGAAAACATGTCTTTGGCACTTACTAATTTACAACAGGAAAATACTGCATTAAAAGCTTACATACAAAAGAGTGAGAGTCTACCTGAACCACAAATTAGTCCACCTGAAAAATTCTCTGGAGAACGTAAGCACTTCAGAGAATTTAGGAATGCCTGTTACTTAATGTTCACATTAAAGCCTAAGACTTATTCCACGGATCATACTAAAGTCCTTACTGTTATTTCATACCTCAGGGGTGAGGCTCGTATATGGGCTAACTCCTTTTTTGAAGCTAATGACCCTGTGTTGTATTCATTAGATGCATTCTTCACCTCAATGTCTCAATTATATGATGATCCATTCAAACAGCTAACAGCTGAGAATGCTATGCGGTCATTAAAGCAACATAAACACCCTGTGGAAGACTATATCACAGAATTTAAAAGGTGGTCAAAAGACACAGGCTGGAATGAACTATCCCTAAAAAAACAATTTCGCCTGGGGTTATCAGACTCACTCAAGGACGAAATAGCAAGGGTACCCCTACCAGACACTCTAGAGGAGCTTATTAATTTATCCATCAGCCTTGATAGGCGTCTAAGAGAGCGCAGACATGAACGAACACTATCTGATACTACCACTAGGCGACTACCCATACCCACTCCCACATAAAGCAGGTCTCCTTCCAGGGCTACATCTGAACCTATGGAGATTGGGGTCATCAGAGATCCTCTCACACCACAAGAGAAACTACGCAGAAGATGCAAGAATCTTTGTCTATACTGTGGTTCCCCTGACCATAATGTAAAGGACTGTCCATCTCTATCATGCCAGAAGATGGGTAAGACCTGTGTTATGAGCACTTCCTCCCCTCCTGACAAAACAGACTCTAGTCATTTTTCCTTATCTCTTCTTTTACAGTGGGAGACCCAGAGACTCCACTACAAAGTGATCGTTGACTCAGGAGCCAGTTCAAATCATATAGATTTAAACTATATACGTATTAATAAAATCCCACTCATTAAAAAACATAAACCTGTTTCAGTAAGAGTTATTGATGGTACCCAGATGTCATCAGGTCCTATCTGTTATCAAACCATACCCATTAAGGTTACCACTGAGACAAACCATACTGAATACATATCTTTTGACGTAATACCTTTAGCTATTTTTCCTCTTATCCTAGGGTATACTTAGTTATGTTTACATGACCCACAAATCTCTTGGCACACATCTACATTAACATTTAACTCAGACTATTGTAAGTCAACTTGTCAACTTCATCAACATATTCTCCAAACTTCACAATATAATATTCCTACTGAATATTCAGATTTCCACGAAGTATTTAGTAAGAAAGAGTGAGAAAACTTACCTCCTCACCGCAAGTATGACTGCCCTATAGATCTACTACCAGGTGTTGATATTCCTTGCGGTCATATCTATCCTCTCTCTAGCTCTGAGTTAACACATTTGAAGAACTACATTGAGGTAAACTTACAAAAAGGGTTTATTAGGCCATCCACCTCTCCAGCAGGTTCGGGCATGTTCTTTGTAAAGAACAAAGATGGTAGCCTTCGACCAATTGTTGATTACAGGGAACTCAATTTGCGTACTGTAAAGAATAGATACCCTCTCCCTCTAATCCCAGAACTTATAGATCGACTATAGGGTTCCTCTTATTTCACCAAACTTGATTTAAGAGGAGCATATAACTTGGTACGTGTGTGCTAAGGGGACGAATGGCTCACAGCATTCCGTACTCGATATGGACTATACGAGTATACTGTGATGCCATTCGGCCTCTGCAATGCTCCTGCCACTTTTCAACACCTGATAAATTATATCTTTAAGGACTTACTTGATATATACGTAGTTGTTTATTTAGATGACATTCTCATTTACTCTAAGAATAAGCAGGATCATATTAAACATGTACGATCTGTACTATCACAACTACGTGAGAATCACCTGTATGCTAAACCCGAGAAGTGTATCTTCCACACTGACACCATAACATTCCTAGGTTATGTAATTTCCCCTGAGGGTATTAACATGGAGTCAAGTAAAATACAAGCTATCTTATAATGGCCTATCCCGACAAAAAAACGTCAGGTTCAAAGTTTTTTAGGATTTGCAAATTTCTATCGCAAATTCATTAAACATTTTGCTACCTTAACTAAACCCCTGACCAATTTAACCAAAGGTAACATTAAGTTTTGCTGGACACCACAATGTCAACAAGTGTTTGATCTTCTCAAACAGCATTTCACTACCGCACCTATATTAATGTTCCCAAAGCCATCACTTCAATATGTTCTGGAGGTAAATGCATCAGATCAGGCTATTGGAGCAGTTTTATCACAAAGACTCTCATTAAAACATCCCCTACATCCAGTAGCATATTATTCAAGAGCTCTAAATACAGCAGAGACACATTACGCCGTAGGTGAGAAAGAACTTCTAGCCATAAAAGCTTCACTCAAGCACTGGCGCCATCTTCTAGAGGGCACAGAGCTTCCAATTTTGATATATACAGATCATAGAAATCTGTAATATCTGAAAACCAATAGAACTCTCACATCCAGGCAGGTACGCTGGAACTTATATTTCAATAGGTTTAATTACCTCATTACCTACAGACCAGCTAACAAAAACCACAAGGCTGATGCACTGTCCAGATTATCTCACAACCCTTCACCTCAGGTCCCCACTCAAACTGTTATACCTCTTGATCATATCATAGGTCTTACTCAAGATACAACCGTTATGTTTCGAGACCATCAGAATGCAGATGAGACTAAACCAGTTGAGCAACTACATTTGGGTTTGGATGGCTTACTGTACCATAAGGACACTCTATATGTACCCCCTTCCTTACGTGACAAGGTCTTACACTCAAACCATTATAATCCATTAGCAGGACATCCAGGTTGTCAAAAGACAATAGATTTAATCGCTAGATCATACTGGTGGCCACACATGACTGAAACATGTATCATCTCTAAACACAGTACTCACTCACCCTACGGTCAGTTACTATCCTTACCTACTCATACAAGACCTTGGACTGATATAGCACTAGATTATATAGTGGAGCTACCCAGATCTAATAACCATAATACTATTTTAGTGGTAGTGGACTTATTTAGCAAGATGGCACACTTTATACCTACAACAAAATTGCCTACTGCTTCGAAAACTGTGCAATTGCTTCTTCAAAATGTAGTACGTTACCATGGGGTACCGCTTAGCATAACCTCTGACAGACGCTCTCAATTTACCAGCAAGTTCTGGTCGTAGCTCTGTAGATCCTTAAACATTCAATGAAGACTTAGCACATCATTCCATCCACAAACAAACGGACAAACAGAGAGGACAAATCAATGGTTGGAGACTTACCTACGTTGTTTCTCAACTTCCGATCAATCTAACTGGTCCACTATGTTACCTTATGCCGAATTTGCCTATAATAACACTGTGCATACCACTACCAAGCTTTCACCTTTTTACGTTAATTATGGCTTCCACCCTACTTTTCTTTATGATAGCTCTAAGGACTCCTTATGTCCTTTGGTTGATGATCTTACTAACTCCATCTCACAGACATTTACCCTAGTCAAGGATAACATAGACCGAACAAAACTTTATTATAAGAAGTACTACGATAAAACCAAGATACCTCCACCTACTTACGTTGTGGGTGATAAGGTCTGGTTGTCCACTCGCAACCTGAAGTTGCAGTTACCTTCCAGAAAGCTTGGTTCTTTATTCATATGACCTTATCGTATAACTAAAGTCGTCAATCCAAATGCAGTCACTTTGGAGTTACCTGCTGGATTGTCTTTTCATCCTACCTTCCATGTCTCCCTCCTGAAGCCTTACGTGCCGGTGCATGAGGGGGATTTGGTTCGAAATGCTCCCACTGCCGTCGCACATCTCACAGAGGATTATGAGGTGCATTCTATCAAGGACTCCAGACGCCGTTGAGGAGTTCTTCAATATCTCATTCATTGGAAGGGATACCCAGTGGAGGATGATTCCTTGGAACCTGCTTGTAATTTGTCTGCACCAAGATTGGTTTCGCTCTTTCATAGGCGTCATCCTGATAGACCCCGTCCATGATCCAAGGAGTGGATCTTTTTGGGGGGGCATTCTGTCACATCTCTGTGTAATTGGTGTGTATATACCTTTAAGGGGCGATATCTTCACTTTGCATTTCCCTATATATTCATTCTATTCCCCTCACTCATTGTTTGGAATTCCTTACTCCAAGCTTCCTACCTTAGTTGCCTGTACTCTGAATGTGTCTGGAAGGCTCCTGTTACACTCTGCTTCTCTGCTGCTGTGCCAGAACTCACGGATTCATCCGCGGTGACGTCACACGCCGACTCTGCACGGAACCTCTCTCCTTGTCAAGCTGCAGCCTGTCAGCTCTGCCACAGACTATCGTACAGGTTCCAAACATCCTTTTTTCACAGTAAGCTTACTAATCTCCTTACTTTGTACCTTTTCCTCATTCTAAAGTATACTTTAATATCTGCTACGTTTTTTGCTTATATCCTTACTTATGGTGTTAAACATCAGCACCTCTGCAGCCATATAACCAATGGTCCATCAGAGCCTGCTGATCTTATTACACCTACAACAAACAGTACTGTTGGTATTATTCTTATCTGTTATGAGTTTACAGATAGTAATACCCTCCTTTAATATCAGCAGGCCAACATATCAGTTGTATTACCTTATTATTTATCCACAGTTGGGTTCTATCTTGTATATATTTTTCTCCCTCATAGGGAATTTCAGACAAAGTTTCTACAGCTGTGACAGATAGATATGTAAATATCTATGAGCTGTCCCCGGAGGCTTGCAGGGCAAAGGAGAGGGCGGCCAAAGGGTCAGGCCCCAAAAAAGCACGGCATCCAGAGACGTACGAGGAATGGCAGGCAGGCTTCAGGGTGCTGGCCTCGTGTTATGTTGATAGATAGCCCACTCAGGGGCATAACCTCTTTAAATATCAGGACACCATTGGGGATATCCACACGAGGTTTAAAGAGGGTGCATGGCGGGATTATGATGTGGCATTCTGCAAGAAGATCGGGGGAAACTCCATATTGCACTTTGGGACGCAAGACATGCACTTGTGGTCCAAACTGGGGCGGGAGAGGTCCACCTAACCACCAACGGGGGCCAGGCCTGGTGCCGTGCATTCCCTCCCACGCCAGAAGGGAATGCTGGAAGTTCCAGGACAAACAGTGTGACAGAGGAACAAATTGTTCCTTTCGCCACATCTGTAAGTTTTGTAGTGGACCGCACCCGGGTTCAGAGTGCACGAAAAGAAGGGACGCCAGGAATGCCCCACAGAATCCCAGAGGGGGTTCTGGGGGCAAGGGCCCCAACTCCACTTAGAGTGGAGGTGATGGCGCCGTGGTTGGCACATTACCCTGACCGGGAGACTGCAAACCTCTTGTCGTCAGGGTTGAGGGACGGTTTCAGGATTCCGGTAACTTTGACCGTAGAGAGTTCTACGGTTCATTGTAACCTGAAATCGGCTTTGTTGGGCCTCTTTATCTTTTGGGGGGATAATATGAGCGTGGCGGCTTCCCCAGTGGTGGTGACTTACCTTAGACACCTGGTGTTGCGTTGCTTGCAGTTCAACGTTCGCTTTACGGCACAACATGTCCCAGGGTTGCGGAACGTCATTGCGGATGCCCTCTCCAGGTTTCAATGAGATCAGTTCAGGAGGGTGGCTCCTAGGGCAGCAGCAGAGGGTCTAACGTGCCCACCCTTTCTTTGGCAGCTGGCGGAGGTTGGGAGTCCATTCTCCCCCTGATCTGGGCTTCGTTGGCACCTAAGACGTGGGCAACTTACATGTCACACTGGAAGGCGTGGGAGCGCTTCAGTGAGCAGAAGGGTTTCTTAATTCGCCAGGCTTGTCAGGTAAACGTTCTTGAATGGTTGGCGTGCTTGAAGCAAGAGGGTGTGTCCAGATTGTCGGCTATTAGTAGGTTAGCGGCTCTGTCATTTTTTAATAAGGCATTGGGTCTGGCAGACTTCACCAATGCCTTTCTGGTGAGACAAGTCTTGAAGGGGTGGGGCAGAGTGGCCCCATGCTCCAAAGACCAGTGGGAGCCTATCACTGGTGGGAAAATTTGGCTCAGTGTGCTCTTCATCCTATGATGCCTGCTTGTTCCAGGCTGCTTTTGCACAGGCATTCACAGGGGCTTTGAGAATAGGGGAAGTAGTGTCCACATCAAAGATGGGAGATGTTGGGGGAATTAAAATGGAGCATGTGAGGTCTTCAGAGAATGGCCTTCTCCTGCTTATCCCGAGATCTAAAACGGATCAGATGCTTGGTTGCCCCTACTGAGGCATGAATTCCAGGAATGCTGCCGGTTTGGAGTGTGGAGGCGTTTTGCCGAGTGCGGCCGGTGGGCGCACCGCAATTTTTCATTCACAAGGATGGAAGCTCGCCTTCGTCTTTTCAGTTCCGCAAAATATTAGCTAAAGTCATTGCGGCGATAGGCTTGGATTCGTCTACAATAGCCCCACATTCATTCAGGATTGGGGCCGCGACTTGCGCAGCTGCTAGCGGGTCGTCGCAGGCGGACATTAATAGGATGGGGCGCTGGAAATCGGAGCGCTATAGGGGTTACATTCGCCCCTTGACTGAGTAGAGTGGGGGTGGGGCGTGATTTAGGGTGCCTTTCAGGTGCCTTCCCAGTTGGGGGAGGACGGAGGGAGGTCGGTATTATCCTGAGGGCTGCACTTCATTGTCCCTATCCATGTTGTTCTAGGTAAGATAACTCCCCCGGTTCATGTGTGGATTATTGGTCATTCCTTTATCCACTGGGCGGCTATCAGGGCGCTTCATTCCCCAGACGGACAACAGCTAGGATTGGCTTCATCCAGGGCTAACATTCGCTGGCTCAGTCACAGGGGGCTAAATTGGAATGAACTACCCCCCCACTTTTTACAGGATGCACACAGGAGGTGTGGAAAGCCTCAAGTGATTGTGGTGCATTTGGGGGTTAATGACTTGGGGTCTATTCCTGTGTAGGACCTCATCCGGATTATGAGTGCGGATTTGAAATGGTTGAGTGCATGGCTCCAGGATGTAAGGATAGGATGGTCAAATGTGGTTGCATGACTGCGTTGGCATCACATTCTCACTCAGAGGTTAGCATATAACGTCCGCAAGAAGGTGAACAAGGAGATGGGAAGAGTAGTTACGGCCTTGGGAGGCTTTGTAATTAGGCATGATTCCATCATGGCCGACAAAAAAATTATTTTATAAGAAAAAAAAAAAGAGAGTTTTAGGTTATGTTAAGGGCTTGGTTGGTTACGGGTGACGGCAAGAGTAAGTTGTCCTTTTCTTTTGTGGGGGTCAGGCAAGGCCCTGGGAGCGGACATGGAGAGAGCAGAGTGGCGGCCCGAACACAGGGAGAGGTGTCGCCCACTAAGTGCCGGCTTAGGGGTTGCATAACAAATCTCTCTCTCTGTGCCAATTAGCGTGCGCAACCCTGTGCCATGCTGCAAACATCAGAGGGGCCTTGACCGTCAATCAGTAGGGGTTAGGTTAGTGAGAAGATGTCGCCACCAGCTATAAGGAACTTGCTTGGTTGTAAGATAATCATCCACCTCTCACAGGCGTGTTTTACGACTTGGCTGGAGGGGTTGCCTTACTGGGTTGGCTGAGTATGCCCTAGCAGGTGGTCGGGCAAGGCCCTGGGAGGGGGCACGGAGAGAGCAGAGTGACGGCCCGAACACAGGGAGAGGTGTCGCCCACTAAGTGCCGGCTTAGGGGTTCCTCTCCCTTTGAGAGCTGCAGGCCAAAGAGCTCTCCATAACAAATCTCTCTCTCTGTGCCAATGAGCGTGCGCAACCCTGTGCCATGCTGCAAACATGGGAGGGCTTTGACCATCGATCAGCAGTGGTTAGGTTGGTGAGAAGATGCTGTCACCAGCTATAAGGAACTTGCTACAAGTTCAGTTATAAGTTATTAAAGAGCTGCCTAATATTGAACAATATTAGCCAGAATTAAATATGGTTATTTAATAAACGTGACCGTGACCGGTCTTTTCTCCCAAGCAGTTGTGTTGTGTATTTATTATAAGTTAGTTTAGAGAACGTAGGACGCAATAGGAGGTTTATCCCAGTGGAGGCCCCTCTAGTGGGACTGTAGCAAAATTAAAGGATAGCTGACTTGAAGTCTGGAGTGTTCTAATGTGTGTATGTTACATTGTTGCAAGTGGGTGGGCGGGTGTACCTCTTGCCTTTATAGGGTCCTGTTGCAGTGGATCCGGCCTCTTCCTGCTTTCAGACTTCAAGGGAGTTTTTCCCCGCTCGCCCGTCCCTGGATGAAGTAAAGTGGCGGCAAGAAGGTATCAAGTTTAGGTTTTCCCCCCGGCGGGGGTAGGTTTAGTTGAACTAGCCCCATAAGCCAGAGATGTAAGTTAGTTATCCACCTCTCACAGGCGTGTTTTACTACTCGGCTGGAGGGGTCGCCTTACTGGGTTGGCTGAGTATGCCCTAGCTGGCGGTCGGGCAAGGCTCTGGGAGGGGGCATGGAGAGAGCAGAGTGACGGCCCAAACACAGGGAGAGGTGTCGCCCACTAAGGGTTCCTCTCCCTTTAAGAGCTGCAGGCCAAAGAGCTCTCCATAACAAAGCTCTCTCTCTGTGCCAATGAGCATGTGCAACCCTGTGCCACGCTGCAAACATCGGAGGGACCTTGACCGTCAATCAGTGAGAAGGTCCCGCCACCAGCTATAGGGAACTTGCTACAAGTTCAGTTATAAGTTATTAAAGAGCTGCTTAATATTGGACAATATTAGCCAGAATCAAATATGTTTATTTAATAAACGTGACCATGACCGGTCTTTTCTCCCAAGCAGTTGTGTTGTGTATTTATTATAAGTTAGTTTAGAGAATGTAGGACGTAATAGGAGGTTTATCCCTTAATAAAGCATCACTAAAAATAACAATGCTGAGTGGATTTTCCGGTATAAAGATAAAAGATGTCAATGCCCTAATCAGGTACTCATTCAGTGTTATAAACATGGCAACATAAACAGTTGAGCACCATATATTAAATAACTGTTGTATATAAAGAAGATAAATATCAACCATAAATGGGGAGTAAGTTAAGCTGCATAATGTGAGAAAGGATAAGCAGCGTTTTGGTATAGATATGCGTATTCAAGTATACCACTATGACATCTTTAAAAAGGTAATATTCAGATGTTCGGTATGAGAAGGTAAGAATATAGTCTATCATAGCGTTGTATGAGATGTGCATGCATATAGAAGCTGCAGCACTGTGGTGTTAAGAGCCCTCATGTTATATATATATATATATATATATATATATATATATATATATATATATACATATATATATATATATATATATATATATATATATATGTAGAATATCTCCCAGGGAGCCCCCACTAGATTTCGCAGAAAACACAAGTATAAATAAGGGCACAATGACAAAAGCAGTGTCCGCTATGCGAGATTGTGAAAAATACACTGTACAAGGCATTATTTAATGTTTGTAAGGAGAGCATTGATTAGGGTAAGCAAAGATAATAATTTGACTATCAGTGATATCTCTAAACTGTGTATAAAAAGTCAGAGGCAGTTCCTGTGGATATGCAATATTTAACCCCCTCCTCGGATCCGGCCGTGAACCGCAGGAAGTGGGCTAATTTAATTAGGAGACACCAAAGGAACCTATGTGATACAATATTAGTATTATTGTCAATATTAACTTATAACCTACCTTTATAATAATAACGTAACTGAACGTACGGGGTAGTATAATAGATGCTAGGATGCTAGCTAACAATAGACCCTTGCGTAGGCTGTGAGAAAAAGTTAACAACAAAATTTGCTGATGGACTAAAGCAGATATGGGCTGATCAAAAGGGGTATCTGCAGTCTACCCCTCTCCTGTTTTTGGAGTATGTCCAACACTGGTCGAGTAAGAAATGTTCCCAGTTAATGCTGAAAGATATCTCTGCCATCCGTTCTCTCCCATCCTGTGAAGCCTGCACAAAGTATGCTGGTCTGTAAGTCTATTAAACGTCTCTGTGGGTTGGAGGAAGACCGTATACCATAGGTTTGGATAAGAAATGTCCCTTTTATCTCTGCATCTGTGATCAAGATCATGGCCCACGGCACCCTGTCGTTGGGGGGCCCTCTCTGTTGTAATGAGCTTCAGTACTGTGATCATTGCTATCTGAGGGTTCCCATCTGGTTTTTTATAAAGCGCAGTAGTAGCTTGGCTGAAGTGTGTTAGCTGGTGCCTGCTTGGTATTCCATCGGTTGTCAGTATATGAGCAACCGCTGATGCTAAGTAAAGACCTCCAATGCTGAGACATCCAGGAGCCAGGTTAGTTCCGCTGGTGAGCTTGGGTGTCGAGTCTGCATGAGTTTTTGATATTTCATAACGGGGTATAGAGCTCTGCTGTCTCGTGGAGGTTTTGTTAGGTTCTGTATCAATTGGCTTGTAAGCCGTTAAGTTGGCGCCATTATGAGTATCAGCATCGGAGGAGTTGTTCCATTGAGTGCTCTGTATGCTGTCAAGACATATCTTGCTCCTTAAGTAGTCATATGGAGCGTTAGCAATTAATTTTTCAAAAAGTCTCTCGAATTTTACAAAAGATGATTGTAGGTGGTGTTGCAGCTCCGCTTCTCACGTACAGGTCATTGTGAGGGTATAAGGGGTTGAGTTTACACGCACTATCTTTGAATGCTGAATTTTCAGTTCTCTTTCTGCGTGCTCTTAGATATCAGTTAGATGTGGTCGTTGAAGAGTTTCGGTAAGTCGGACTGAACCGACAGCACCGATAACCCGGCTCTTCCCGGTGGGGGGAGGTGTACACCAACTACTAGGACGCCGCCTTTGGCCTTTCTCTGATCCGAGTCACCAATGTCATGAAAACAGCAAATAATTGTGATTTCAGTCCCCAGATGCCAGATCTATGGGACTACCTATTATGTTGTTCTTAACTTTGCTGTTGATAGTTGATAATCGGCGGATTATCAAGGATTCTGTTGGAGCCTGCAGAAAATGCGTCCAAACCAAAACGCTGCACGGACACGCCCCCCCACAATCTTTATTTTTTAATAAAATACACTAGATTGTATTTTAAGGGCACTTGGGGCATATTTATAAAATAATTTTATAAGCGCTAATTGCTACCGCAAGCTTGCAGCAGCAATAATCAGCCACTTGTAATGGGCACAATAAATTAGTGCTTCAATTGTAATCTAGCCCTTTTTGTGCAAAAATTGATTAAAGATGTTTATTTTCATTCTGAAAGGTATGTGCAATGGGAAAAAAGCTCACTAACTGAAAACAACAATACACAAATCTTTATTTCTATACAGTGACACAGTGACACACCCTGCAAGCATACAGTAGCAGTAGGTATAAGCTTGCCCTACCTCTGCAGTAGGAGGGGCAGTTGACCCCTGGGCAAGAGGGGTTGTGGCTCCCTGAAAGAGTGTTTGTACATAGAGGACTATGGCCTCTATTTATTAAGCTGTCTACTTACCTGCATTGGACGGCCCCAATACGCTCGCCTAAGCTCGCCTAACATCAAGAAAGCTGTCAAAAAGCCGTGCACCAAGTACGGTGCGATGAGCAGCGGACTGTTGTTAACTAACAGTCATCGATCTCGCTGCTCATCGGCTTATTCGCATCTTTCTTGCTAGCCTGTCACTAAACACTCAAACTATACTATACAGTTTTACCCCCTATACAACCGCTCCTGGAGCCCCCCGCACCAAAATAAAGTTATTAACCCCTAAGCCGCCGCTCCCGGACCCCGCCGCAACTATAATAAATATATTAACCCCTAAACCGCCGCTACCGGACCCCGCCGCCACCTACATTATACATATTAACCCCTAATCTGCCACCCCTATACCACCGCCACCTACATAAAGTTATTAACCCCTATCCTGCCGATCCCAGACCCCGCCGCAACTAAATACATTTTTTAACCCCTAAACCGCCGCTCCCGGAGCCCACCGCCATACATATTAACCCCTATCCTGCCCCCCCTACACCGCCGCCACTATAATAAAGTAAATAACCCCTAAACCTAAGTCTAACCCTAACCCTAACACCCCCTAACTTAAATATAATTAAAATAAATCTAAATAAATATTACTATTATTAACTAAATAATTCCTATTTAAAACTAAATACTTACCTATAAAATAAACCCTAAGGCCTAGATTTAGAGTTGGGCGGTAGCCGTGAAAACCAGCGTTAGAGGCTACTAACGCTGGTTTTGGGCTACCGCCGGTATTTGGAGTCAGTCAGGAAAGGGTCTAACGCTCACTTTCCAGCCGCGACTTTTCCATACCGCAGATCCCCTTACGTCATTTGCGTATCTTTTCAATGGGATCTTTCTAACGCCGTATTTAGAGTCGTGGCTGAAGTGAGCGTTAGAATTCTAAAGACAAAACTCCAGCCGCAGAAAAAAGTCAGTAGTTAAGAGCATTCTGGGCTAACGCCGGTTTATAAAGCTCTTAACTACTGTGCTCTAAAGTACACTAACACCCATAAACTACCTATGTACCCCTAAACCGAGGTCCCCCCACATCGCCGCCACTCGATAAAAATTTTTTAACCCCTAATCTGCCAGCTACCTACAATAATTAACCCCTAATCTGCCGACCGCAAAGCGCCGCTACCTACGTTATCCTTATGTACCCCTAATCTGCTGCCCCTAACACCGCCGACCCCTATATTATATTTATTAACCCCTAATCTGCCCCCCTCAACGTCGCCTCCACCTGCCTACACTTATTAACCCCTAATCTGCCGAGCGGACTGCACCGCTACTATAATAAAGTTATTAACCCCTAATCCGTCTCACTCCCGCCTCAATAACCCTATAATAACCCTATAATAAATAGGGTTGGGGGAGGGTATTGTATGTGTTTTTTTTACAGGCAAAAGAGCTGAATTCTTTGGGGCATGCCCCGCAAAGGGCCCTGTTCAGGGCTGGTAAGGTAAAAGAGCTTTGAACTTTTTTAATTTAGAATAGGGTAGGGCATTTTTTTATTTTGGGGGTCTTTGTTATTTTATTAGGGGGCTTAGAGTAGGTGTAATTAGTTTAAAATTGTTGTAATATTTTTCTAATGTTTGTAAATATTTTATTATTTTTTGTAACTTAGTTCTTTTTTATTTTTTGTACTTTAGTTAGTTTATTTAATTGTAGTTATTTGTAGGTATTGTATTTAATTAATGTATTGATAGTGTAGTGTTAGGTTTAATTGTAGGTAATTGGAGGTATTTTATTTAATTTATTTATTGATAGTGTAGTGTTAGGTTTAATTGTAACTTACGTTAGGATTTATTTTACAGGTAATTTTGTAATTATTTTAACTATTTTAGCTATTAAATAGTTCTTAACTATTTAATAGCTATTGTACCTGGTTAAAATAAATACAAAGTTGACTGTAAAATAAATATTAATCCTAAAATAGCTATAATATAATTATAATTTATATTGTAGCTATATTAGGGTTTATTTTACAGGTAAGTATTTAGCTTTAAATAGGAATAATTTATTTAATAAGAGTTAATTTATTTCGTTAGAATAAAATTATATTTAATTTAGGGGGGTGTTAGTGTTAGGGTTAGACTTAGCTTTAGGGGTTAATCCATTTATTACAGTAGCGGCGAGATTCGGTCGGCAGATTAGGGGTTAATAATTGAAGTTAGGTGTCGGCGATGTTAGGGAGGGCAGATTAGGGGTTAATACTATTTATTATAGGGTTATTGAGGCGGGAGTGAGGCGGATTAGGGGTTAATAACTTTATTATAGTAGCGGTGCTGTCCGCTCGGCAGATTAGGGGTTAATAAGTGTAGGCAGGTGGCGCTGACGTTGTGGGGGGCAGATTAGGGAATATAAATATAATATAGGGGTCGGCGATGTTAGGGGCAGCAGATTAGGGGTACACAGAGATAATGTAGGTAGCGGCGGTTTACGGAGCGGCAGATTAGGGGTTAAAAAAATTATGCAGGGGTCAGCGATAGCGGGGGCGGCAGATTAGAGGTTAATAAGTGTAAGGTTAGGGGTGTTTAGACTCGGGGTACATGTTAGAGTGTTAGGTGCAGACGTAGGAAGTGTTTCCCCATAGACAACAATGGGGCTGCGTTAAGAGCTGAACACGGCTTTTTTGCAGGTGTTAGGTTTTTTTCAGCTCAAATGGCCCCATTGTTTTCTATGGGGATATCGTGCACGAGCACGTTTTTGAAGCTGGCCGCGTCCGTAAGCACCGCTGGTATCTAGAGTTGCAGTGGCGTTAAATTATGCTCTACGCTCCCTTTTTGGAGCCTAACGCACTGAAAACCCAGCCATTCTGTGAACTCTAAATACCAGCGGTATTTAAAAGGTGCGTGGGAAAAAAGCACGCGTAGCTAATGCACCCCTTTGGCCGCAGAACTCTAAATCTAGGCGTTAGATAGCTACAATATAATTAATAATTACATTGTAGCTATTTTAGTATTTATTTTTATTTTACAGGCAACTTTGTATTTATTTTAACTAGGTACAATAGTTATTAAATAGTTATTAACTATTTAATAACTACCTAGCTAAAATAAGTACAAAATTACCTGTAAAATAAACCCTAACCTAAGTTACAATTACACCTAACACTACACTATCATTAAATTAATTACATAAATTAACTACAATTAAATAAAACTAATTAAAATTAACTAAAATTAACTAAAGTACAAAAAACCCCCCACTAAATTACAGAAAATAAAAAAAATACAAGAATTTTAAACTAATTACACCTAATCTAAGCCCCCTAATAAAATAAAAAAATCCCCCCAAAATAATAAAATTCCCTACCCTATACTAAATTACAAATAGCCCTTAAAAGGGCCTTTTGCTGGGCATTGCCCCAAAGTAATCAGCTCTTTTGCCTGTAAAAAAAGAAACACAACCCCCTCAACATTAAAACCCACCACCCACACACCCAACCCTACTCTAAAACCCACCCAAACCCCCCTTAAAAAACCTAACACTAATCAGCCAATCAGCCAATAGGATTGAGCTCGCATTCTATTGGCTGTTCCGATCAGTCAATAGAATGCGAGGTCAATCCTATTGGCTGATTGCATCAGCCAATAGGATTTTTTCTACCTTATTTCCGATTGGCTGATAGAATTCTATCAGCCAATCGGAATTCAAGGGATGCCATCTTGGATGACATCATTTAAAGGAACCGTCATTCGTTGTTTAGTCGTCGGGATCGATGGATGCTCCGCGTCGGATGTCTTCAAGATGGAGCCGCTCCTCGTCGGATGGAAGAAGATAGAAGATGCCACCTGGATGAAGCCTTCTGCCGGTCTGGATGTCCTTTTCTGCCCGGATAGGATGAAGACAACTGCCGGTCTGGAGGTCCACTTGTACCCGGCTGGGTGAAGACATCTCAAAGTAGGGTGATCTTCAGGGGGTTAGTGTTTTTTTAGGTTTTTTTAAGGGGGGTTTGGGTGTGTTTTAGAGTAGGGTTGGGTGTGTGGGTGGTGGGTTTTAATGTTTGGGGGGGTTGTAATTTAGTGGGGGGGGTTTTGTACTTTAGTTAATTTTAGTTAATTTTATTTAATTGTAGGCAATTGTATTTAATTTATTTAATTGTAGTATAGTATTAGGTGTAATTGTAACTTAGGTTAGGATTTATTTTACAGGTAAATTTGAATTTATTTTAACTAGGTAGCTATTAAATAGTTAATTACTATTTAATAACTATTGTACCTAGTTAAAATAAATACAAAGTTGCCTGTAAAATAAAAATAAACCCTAAAATAGCTACAATGTAATTATTAGTTATATTGTAGCTATCTTAGGGTTTATTTTACAGGTAAGTATTTAGTTTTAAATAGGAATAATTTAGTTAATAATAGTTATTTTATTTAGATTAATTTAAATAATATTTAAGTTAGGGGGGTGTTAGGGTTAGGATTAGACTTTAGGGGTTAATAACTTTAATATAGTGGTGGCGGTGTAGGGGGGGCAGGATAGGGGTTAATAACTTAAATGTAGGTGGCGGCGGTGTAGGGGGGGCAGGATAGGGTTTAATAACGTTAATGTAGGGGGCGGCGGTGTAGGGGGGGCAGGATAGGGGTTAATAAGTTTAATGAAGGGGGGCGGGGTCCGGGAGCAGCGATTTAGGGGTTAATACATATAATATAGGTGGCGGTGGTGTCAGGGCAAAGGTTTAGTGGTTAATAAGTATAATGTAGGTGGCGGCGGTATAGGGGGTGCAGATTAGGGGTGTTTAGACTCGGAGTACATGTTAGGGTGTTAGGTGCAGACACTTCCCATAGGAATCAATGGGATATCGGACAGCAGCGAACATAAGCTTTCGCTGCTTTCATACTCCCATTGATTCCTATGGGATCCGCCACCTCCAGGGCCGGAATAGTGGCGAGCGTACCTGGCAGTTATTTGATAACTTCCAAAAGTAGTCAGATTGTGCCGAACTTGCATTCGGAACATCTGAAGTGACGTAACCATCGATCTGTGTTGGACTGAGTCCGGCGGATCGTATGTTATGTCACTAAATTCTACTTTTGCCGGTCTGCAGGGCTTGATAACTATGGCGAATCAGCCTCGCCACAAATATGATGCGGAATTCCAGCGTATTTGTGGTTGACGGCTTGATAAATAGAGGCCTATGTCAGCGTTAGTCAACATGTAATCATTAATTCCATTTACCATCGTGAGTTTTATTAAGTGCTAGTGGTATGTAAAGCATAATATAAATGTGTCAAAAGCTTAACATACTTATGCCAATTTGTTGACATAGAAAGCTTCTTGTGCAATTGCTTATTTTACTATGTTTATTGTTCCTTTAAGTTCTGAGCTGAATTCCAGTCATCTGAAACCAGTTTCTGCAAAGATTTTTGGGATATAATCACACATCAGTTATTTCATAATGACATCTACTCAGCAGGTAATGTAGATGTCAAGTCTTATTAATAAAGGAGTGATGGAAACATGAGATGACCTGTGAAGCTCTGAGCAATGTTTACAAACGGAATTATTCTCTTTCAGTTAGAACAGTCTGTTGCAGCATAATGAACAGATTCAATTTCTCTAACACAAACACTGCTAAGAATGCACACAATTATGTTTTGGGAGTTACTATATAACACCTATTTATGTATGGTTGTTGCTGTGTTCCTGTGGAAAACATGAAGGAAAAATCCAAAATGTAGCTTATCCATACATTGTTTGTATTTGAATACATTAGTTTAAAGGGGCATTAGTGTAAATGACATGCTCTAATTTGTTATTCATGTCATTGGGGCATATTTATCAATGTGCGAGTGGACATGATACAAAGTAGCGTATCATGTACTCCGCACATTGATTAATGCCGACAGCATACGCTGTCGGCATTTATCATTGCACCAGCAGTTCTTGTAAACTGCTTGTGCAATGCCGCCCCCTGTAGATTCACAGCCAATCGGCAGTTAGCAGGGGGTGTCAATCAACTCGATCGTATTCAGTGTAGGGGGGGCAGGGTAGGGTTTAATAACTTTAATGTAGGGGGCGGCGGTGTAGGGGGGCAGGATAGGGGTTAATAAGTTTAATGTAGGGGTGGCGGGGTCCTGGAGCGGCGGTTTAGGGGTTAAACATTTTATTTAGTTGGGGCTGGGTCCGGGTGCGGCGGTTTAGGGGTTAATACGTATAATGTAGGTGGCGGTGGTGTCAGGGCGGCGGTTTAGTGGTTAATAAGTATAATGTAGGTGGCGGCGGTGTAGGGGGGCAGATTAGGGGTGTTTAGACTCGGGGTACATGTTAGGGTGTTAGGTGCAGACACTTCCCATAGGAATCAATGGGATATCGGACAGCAGCGAACATGAGCTTTCGCTGATTTCAGACTCCCATTGATTCCTATGGGATCCGCCGCCTCCAGGGCGGCGGATTTAAAACCAGGTACGCTGGGCCGGAATAGTGGCGAGCGTACCTGGTAGTTATTTCATAACTTCCAAAAGTAGTCAGATGTGCCGAACTTGTGTTCGAACATCTGGAGTGACGTAACCATCAATTTGTGTTGGACTGAGTCCGGCGGATCTTATGTTATGTCACTAAATTCTACTTTTGCCAGTCTGTATGGCTTGATAACTATGGCAAATCAGCCTCGCCACAAATACGCTGCGGAATTCCAGCGTATTTGCGGTTGACGGCTTGATAAATAGAGGCCTATGTCAGCGTTAGTCAACATGTAATCATTAATTCCATTTACCATCATTGTGAGTTTTATTAAGTGCTAGTGGTATGTAAAGCATAATATAAATGTGTCAAAAGCTTAACATACTTATGCCAAATTGTTGACATAGAAAGCTTCTTGCGCAATTGCTTATTTTACTATGTTTATTGTTCCTTCAAGTTCTGAGCTGAATTCCAGTCATCTGAAACCAGTTTCTGCAAAGAAAGCAAGGAGCAATATGCTGTGCTTGGCCTGCATCCATACTCATGCTCTCACGCATACCCATGGACTGATTCACAGACAGACCTGCAGCAGCAGCAGCGTTGCTGACTCCAACAACATGAGGCATTTGCCCAACATTCATTCCCCTAACATGCGTGCCGTCATCATTGAATGTGTTACCAATATCATTCACAACAACATCACTAACAGCATTATGATTTCCTAGATTTCTATACGGAGCTTGATAAATATGCCCCTATGTGTTTATTCCCCACAAAGGGATTCAACCAGGGGGTGTAAGTAGACCTCAATGGGCCCCAGGGGCAAAGGCTGTGGAGACCTCCCCCATTTCAGCAGTGCTCTTTCTGACTGCAATAAGCAGAGTGAAGTCCGCAGCCACATAGAAAAAAGGAATTGCTTCTCTGCTTTCCCCTTTGGTTAGTCTACAAAAGAGAATATGCAATTGCACAGCCTACCTTTACAAATTTGGTGGAAAGTTTTATCTGTATAGCAACTCTGTGGTGGCCATCTTGGAAACTCTGTTACTATTTTGTAAAGGCAAATCAATACACTTCCTTAAAATGTGAACCCTGTCTTGCAAAGTTGCCCACAAAGCCTTCACACATAATAGAGGTGAAGCCCTTGCCTCACCAGCCCCCCCTGTAGCAACATCACTACCGAAAGCAGGGCCAGTGGGGCAGGGCCCACTAGATGCGTGGGCCCTGTCTAAATTGAGACATCTGAGTTCTTATAGTTTCACCACTGGATTAAACCGTAGTTATCTGATGGACATTTGTCCCACTGGCATTTGTATGATGGATAATATTCTGACAGACAAATGGCCGTCGGATAACAGTCCAACCATAAGATAGATAGATAGATAGATAGATAAGGATAGATAGATAGATAGATAGATAGATAAGGATAGATACAGATCGAAAGATAGACGATAGATGAGATAGATAGATAGATAGATAGATAGATAGTAGATAAGGATAGATACAGATCTAAGATAGACAGACAGAAAGATAGATAATAGATAGTAAAAAGCATGTCGTGGGGGTGGGACCCATGGTTAGGTTCTTAGAGGGGGTTGCAGCGCCCGAAGCTCTGATATGTCTCTCGGACATATGTCTGATGGACAAATGTGCTTGGACATTCTGTCCATCTGCATTTTGTCCGAGCACCGGATTAAACACATATTTAATGTTCTTCTCATCATAGTGCCCCTTTAACATTCAAAACTAGTGAATGTCAATTAATATGATATTTTAGCCTATACACAACACTGCACTGCTTGCAAGGAGATCACACAGATATACTACCTTGTTTAATTTGTTTCTTAATATTTACTCTTAATATCATTTACACCCTGCTTGAGTTGTGCAATCCTAGACTCACATCAGCCAAATGTCTTTACAGTTACACGCTGTCTGGCTTCTTTTACTAGTCCTGTATACACTCATCTATTTATTTAAGTAAACTATGATGTCTTTAATGTCAAAGGAAACTAAGACATAAAGGAAATGGTGTGAAATATAACAATGGGCCGGATTACCAGTTTTGCGTTATGAGCGGCTCGATAATAATTTGCAAGTTATTGCCACCGCTCACCTCCCTATAGCGCTGCTATTACAGGTTTGCAAAAACCCAGCGTTAGCAAGCAATATGGTAGCATTGAGCTCCATACCACACACAAATACTAGCGCTGCTTTGAGCTGGTTTTACGTGCTCATGCATGATTTCCCCATAGACATAAATGGGGAGAGCCGGCTAAAAAAAAGTCTAACACCTTCAATAAAGGAGCGTAAAGCTCGTAACGCTGCCCCATTGATTCCTATGGGGAAAGAAAAGTTATGTTTATACCTAACACCCTAACATAAACCCTGAGTCTAAACACCCCTAATCTGCCGCCCCCAACATCGCCGACACCTACATTACACTTATTAACCCCTAATCTGCTGCCCCCGACATCGCCGACACCTACATTATACTTCTTAACCCCTAATCTGCTGCCCCAATGTCATCAATACCTACCTACACTTATTAACTCCTAATCTGCCGCCCCCGACATCGCCGCCACCTACATTACATTTATTAACCCCTAATCTGCCGCCCCCAATGTCGTCGTTAACTACCTATACTTATTAACCCCTAAATCTAACCCTAAGTCTAACCCTAACGTAACCCTAACCCTAACACCCACTAACTTTAACATAATTAAAATAAATCTAAATAAAAATTACAATTAATACCTAAATAATTCCTATTTAAAACTAAACACTTACCTATAAAAAAAACCCTAAGCTAGCTACAATATAACTAATAGTTATATTGTAGCTATCTTAGGTTTTATTTTTATTTCACAGCTAAGTTTGTATTTATTTTAACTAGGTAGACTAGTTAGTAAATAGTTTATTAACTATTTACTAACTACCTAGTTAAAAATAAATACAAAGTTACCTAATTACACCTAATCTAATAGCCCTATCAAACTAAAAAAGCCCCCCCCCCCAAATAAAAAAAACCCTAGCCTAACTAAACTGCCAATAGCCCTTAAAAGGGCCATTTGCAGGGCATTGCCCCAAAGAAATCAGCTCTTTTTCCTGTAAAAAAAATACAAACAACCCCCCAACAGTAAAAACCCACCATGCACACAACCAAACCCCCCAAATAAAATCCTATCTAAAAAACCTAAGATCCCCATTGCCCTGAAAAGGGCTTTTGGATGGGCATTGCCCTTAAAACACTAAGATCCACTTACATTTTTTGAAGACCAAACATCCATCCTCATCAAGCCGGGAGAAGTCTTCATCCAAGCGGGCAGAAGTCCTCAACGAAGCCGGGAGAAGTCTTCATCCAAGCGGCAAGAAGTGGTCCTCCAGGCGGCATCTTCTATCTTCATCCTTCCGATGTGGAGCGGCTCCATCTTCAAGAAATCCGGTGTGGAGCATCCTCTTCTGCCGATGGCTACTGAAGAATGAAGGTTCCTCTTGGATGACATCCCTTGAATTCCGATTGGCTGATAGAATTCTATCAGCCAATCGGAATTAAAGTTGAAAGAATTCTATTGGCTGATGTAATCAGCCAATAGGATTGATTGGAATAGAATGCGAGCTCAATCGGAATTCAATGGACACCATCTTTGTTTTAGTTCCCTCAAAGGAATCTTCATTCTTCAGTAGCCGTCGACAGAAGAGGATGCTCCACACAGGATGTCTTGAAGATGGAGCCGCTCCGCATCGGAAGGATGAAGATAGAATATGCCGTCTGGATGAAGACTTCTGCCCGCCTGGAGGACCATTTCTTGCCCCTTGTATAAAGATTTCTCCCGGCTTTGTTGAGGACTTCTGCCCGCTTGGATGAAGACTTCTCCCGGCTTGATCAGGATGGATGTCTGGTCTTCAAAAACTGTAAGTGGATCTTCGGGGGTTAGTGTTAGGTTTTATTAAGGGTTTATTGGGTGGGTTTATTTTTAGCTTAGGGTTTGGGCAATGGAAAAGAGCTAAATGCCCATTTAAGGGCAAAGCACATCCAAATGCCCTTTTCAGGAAATGGGGGGCTTAGGTGTTTTAAATAGGATTTTATTTGGGGGGTTTGGTTGTGTGGGTGGTTGGTTTTGCTGTTGAGGGGTCATTTGCAGTTTTTTCTACAGGTAAAGAGCTGATATATTTTGGGCAATGCCCAGCAAAAGGCCCTTTTAAGGGCTATAGGCAGTTTAGTTTAGGCTAGGGTTTTTTTTTATTTTGGGGGGGGCTTTTTATTTTGATAGGGCTATTAGATTAGGTTAATTAGTTTAAATATTTGATAATTTCTTTTTTTATTTTGTGTAATTTAGTGTTTATTTTTTTTGTAATTTAGTTAATTGTATTTAATTAATGTAATGATTTAATTGTAATGTAATGTTGGGTGTTAGTGTAAGACAGGTTAAGTTTTATTTTACAGGTAAATTTGTATTTTTTTTAACTATGTAGCTAGTAAATAGTTAATAACTATTTACTAACTAGTCTACCTAGTTTAAATAAATACAAACTTACCTGTGAAATAAAAATAAAACATAAGCTAGCTACAATATAACTATTAGTTATACTGTAGCTAGCTTAGGTTTTATTTTACAGGTAAGTTACTTTGTATTTAGATTTAAATTGGTATTTTTTAGTTAATAATTGTAACTTTAATTTAGTTATATTTTAAATTAATTATGTTAAAGTTAGGGGTATTAGGTTTATGGTTAAATTTAGGGGGTGTTAGGTTTAGGGGTTAATATAGGTAAGTTACTTAAGTATTTAGATTTAAATAGGTATTGTTAGTTAATAATTGTAACTTTAATTTAGGTATATTTTAATTAGGTTAAAGTTAGGGGGTGTTAGGTTTAGGGGTTAATATAGTTTAATTTAGGTTGTTGCGATGTGGGGCCGGCGGTTTAGGGGTTAATAGGTTTAGTTAGTATTGGCAATGTTTGTGAATGGCGGTTTAGGGGTTAATAGAATTGTGGTTTAGGTGTTAACAGGTTTAGGTGGTGTTAGTGATGTGGGGGGACGGCGATTTAGGAGTTAAAAGCTTTATTTAGTGGCGGCGATGTTTTGGAATGGCGGTTTAGGGGTTAATAGGTTTGTTTAGTGTTGGCAATGTGGGGGGGGGGGGGTGCGGTTTAGGGGTTAATAGGTTTAGTTTGTGTCGGCGATGTGGGGGGGTGCAGTTAAGGGGTGAATAGGTTTAGTTTGTGTTAGCGATGTTTCAGAACGGCGGTTTAGGGGTTTAAAGGGTTAGTTAGTGTTGGCGATGTGGGGGGTGCGGTTTAGGGGTTAATAGGTTTAGGTAGTGTTAGTGATGTGGGGGACGGCAATTTTGGGGTTAATAGCTATATTTTGTGGTGGCGTGGGTGGCGGCGGCGGTTTAACATAATTTTGTTTCACCAATCGCCGGAACATTAGCTAAAAATAACGATTCGATCCGTAATAAATATTCGCTCCGACATTAATAACAATTCGGTCGGTTAGCGGTTTCGAATGCATCTGAATTTTAAAATTCGGAATGACACAAATAAATTCCGAAACCAAACTACCAACACATACCGAATTATTACGATTGTCTCGAACCAAACATATATATATATATATATATAATATATATATATATATATATATAGCTTAATTTCTCTCTCTGCAGGGTCCAAGAGCAAACAAATATTCTAACCAAAGGGTATAAAAGGTGTCTGGTGTTGATATGTCCAAATCAAAGTGCAGCCTACTCCTACTAGCATGCCCTGCTAATTTCCCCTGAACGCCTATACCTACATCACATCTAATCTACACTCCCCTGCTCTGCCTCGCTACTTCCCACAGACCACCTACACCTATGTCAGAGCTAACCTACACTCCCCCCGGCACCGCCCAGCTAACTCCCCCTGCCCTCCTACACCTATGTCACAAATAACGACCAGCTACGTCCCTAATATCACCTACACTTACGTAAAGTCTTACCTACACTCCCTTGGAATGCCCCAACTAACTCCCAGATACTGCCTATTGTCTGAGAAATACCTGACAATAATAAACTTTATAGTAAACCTGCCCATTATAACTATAGAAGCTATGTCACCAAAATTAAAAACAATGTTTAAATGATGTGTTACGGAGATGTGCTAAACGCCAGCAGCCAGCCTCCTGAAACTCAATTCTGGTCTGGCTCTTCTTTAATGGGGTGCTGATCTATCAAGGTACAGGAGATCATGTCACCCTTTTTAGTATGTTGTTGGCAATTTGATGAGGCAAGGGAACAAGTCCGGTATTGAGGGCAAAGTAGCGGCAACAAGATCCAGAGCCATGTATCCAGGATCTAGGTGCCTTTAGCAGTTTATCTCTAACAAAATATATGTGATATAGCAGGAATCTCTGCAAAATATTGTGAAATTATCAGAAAATCCTTGGGAGATTCAACTAAATGTGACCAGTAAGATGTCCGCCACATGGAATTCTCCTACTAAAACATAGTTTACCTGGGTAATTCTTTTTTTTTTAAATCCTCTTTTACTGTTAACTATTTTTTTATTATTATTGGGAGGGGTTTTTTTTGGGTGGGGGCTGGGGGGTGTATGTGTTGTTTGAGAATGCTTAATTTTATGTAATTGAACGAGAGAAATGACCACAAACTAAATATAAACCATCAAAAATGTAACAATAAACAATCAAAACAATTAAAAATAACTTTGGCCTATCTTCAGACAATGGCATCTTTAAAGGGACAGTCAAGTCCAAAAAAAACTTTCATGATTCAAATAGGGCATGCAATTTTAAACAACTTACATATTTACTTTTATCACCAATTTTGCTTTGTTCTTTTGGTATTCTTAGTTGGAAGCTAAACCTAGGAAGGCTCATATGATAATTTCTAAGCCCTTAAAGGCAGCCTCTTATCACATGCTCTTTTATTTGCTTTTTACAACAGGGGAGAGCTAGTTCATTTAAACCATATAGATAACATTGTGACCATGCCCGTGGATTGTGACAGACACTAGGCTAAACTGAAAGTCAATAGATAATAAATAGAATGTCATATGATCAGGGGGCTGTCAGAAGATGCTTAGATACAAGGTAATCACAGAGGTAAAAAGTACATTAATATAACAGTGTTGGTTATGCAAAACTGGGGGATGGGTAATAAAGGGACTATCTATCTTTTAAAACAACTAAAATTCTGGTGTTGACTGTCCCTTTAAAGCTTGTTTGTAGTTTGTAATTTGTTTTGTTGTTCCATGTGATGCCTTGACCTGGACTGTCTGACTTAGATCACCTTTACACTAGATAACTCTGCAATCAGAAGATCTGCTTTAAGTAACTTATGCAAGTTATTATTTGTCTGGATAACAAGACTAAACTTTTACTAAGGTATGCCTTTCTTTGATATTTCAATTTACAAACTTACATTTACTTTGATTAAAGTTCTAGTGAGAGTTAAAAACAGAATTTTAAACTTTCTCTTAAGGAACAAGGAAACGTTTAAAAAAAAGAGGGCGCTATGTGTGATATTTATTATAATTACCTATGTCACAATCTGTTCATATGATGTATGTACACACCCATACATATATATATAAATATATATATATATATATATATATATATATATATATATATATATATATATATATAAAACACACAGAGAAAACCCTGCACTCACTAGCAAGCTCACAGCTAAGATTTAAAAGCAAAAATGGAAAGGTTAGTTACCGCATCTGGCCAAATGGGACAAGCCCAGGTACCACGTCAAGGTCCTTTCCAATACCTGGGACCCTAAAACAGCCACATAATGCAAGCTCTCAAATCCAAACAAACTGGGAACAAGGGAAGGGTGCACAGGCTTATGTAATCACCCCAGTAATATACAAAACACGGAAGGGGACTGCACTCCTAGACCGGACCGGGTACACATCCTATGAACCTGCAACATGCTCAGCCCTGGGTGCTCAGTGACACTCACAAGAAGCTGTGCTGTCACCAGAGTTACAGGCAGTTAACCTCAGACAGGTCTGGGTGCAAGAACCATAGGGCAAATTACAAAACAAATTAATACAACACTCAGAGAAAACCCTGAACTCACTAGCAAGCTCACAGCTAAGATTTAAAAGCAAAAATGGAAAAGGTTAGTTACTGCATCTGGCCAAATGGGACAAGCCCAGGTACCACGTCAAGGTCCTTATATATATATATATATATATATATATATATATATATATATATATATATATATATATATATATATATATATATATATATTAAAGAACAAACAAGGAGTGGTTCACTACACAGCGCTAATCTGATATTCAGGATAAAAAATTGCAAAGATCTAAGTTGTAGTAATAACAACCACAGACATAAATTTATCTAACCGCTCTGAACTGGTATGCGGTCACTACTATATTTGTGCAATCTAATTTGAATATGTACACAGAGCACGGGGACCAGGTTCAGGGTTAATGAGATATGTGTTACCTTCTCAGCAATACCCGCTCATAGTAATACAAGGAGAGAAAGACACTGCTCAGTATGAGACCATAAAAATGTGTGTTGTTTATAAGCGTGCTTGCAGTGATTTATTGAACAGTACTTTCGGCATACACTGAGTTAAAAAACTTCTACAATAAACACATCCTGTAATTAGTAACAAAGGGAGAAAAAAATATGTACTGCAACAGTGTAACCCAAGATCTTCTAAACAATAGGCTCAGAAACTTGTATAATACAGTCTTTTGCAAATCTGCAGTACAGGTGCTTAGTCCAGACTTGTGATATTATAAGCAAGTGAACGACAATCCTAGTAGGGGCTCACAGCCTACTTACTTTAGTTGACCTCAATCACATGAGGTAAGGTACAGGCACAATCAACGGTAATCTGCTCCACCGATCCTCAGATGGTTCGTTCAGATTCTTGAGCGGTGTCTTGAAAATTGTAACCTGAGTCGAGTATGTAAGGCTTCGTGAGGTATTGGTGACTTGTTTCCCTCACTGGGCTTCTCTTTCTCAAGCAAAAGTAATAAAGGATTTCCTCTTAAAGCTCCGGTGTTGATATGTGGAGGAGAAAAACAAAGGACATAGCATAATACTGTTTATAGTATAAAAACATTTTTATTTGTTGGGCACAAATGAAATCGTACTCCCAAACAGGACCTCAATTTTTATGAGGTATCAATAAAACGTAATGTATATCTCTCTCTGTGCTGCTGACCAAATGTAGATGGATAGTTCACTAAGCACAAATAATACAACTGAACGTATATTCCAACCCGCACATATGATATATGTGTAAAAAAGATAGAATTGAAAAAATGGTGGACATAGGTCTCAAAAGACCGCTATGTCTGAATCAAGTTAAAATAAAGCAAGTAGCCAGATTCAAAACTCTTTTTATACTATAAACAGTATTATGCTATGTCCTTTGTTTTTCTCCTCCACATATCAACACCGGAGCTTTAAGAGGAAATCCTTTATTACTTTTGCTTGAGAAAGAGAAGCCCAGTGAGGGAAACAAGTCACCAATACCTCACGAAGCCTTACATACTCGACTCAGGTTACAATTTTCAAGACACCGCTCAAGAATCTGAACGAACCATCTGAGGATCGGTGGAGCAGATTACCGTTGATTGTGCCTGTACCTTACCTCATGTGATTGAGGTCAACAAAAGTAAGTAGGCTGTGAGCCCCTACTAGGATTGTCGTTCACTTGCTTATAATATCACAAGTCTGGACTAAGCACCTGTACTGCAGATTTGCAAAAGACTGTATTATACAAGTTTCTGAGCCTATTGTTTAGAAGATCTTGGGTTACACTGTTGCAGTACATATTTTTTTCTCCCTTTGTTACTAATTACAGGATGTGTTTATTGTAGCAGTTTTTTAACTCAGTGTATGCCGAAAGTACTGTTCACTAAATCACTGCAAGCACACTTATAAACAACACACATTTTTATGGTCTCATACTCAGCTGCCCATTAATTTGAGCAGTGTCTTTCTCTCCTTGTATTACTATGAGCGGGTATTGCTGAGAAGGTAACACATATCTCATTAACCCCGAACCTGGTCCCCGTGCTCTGTGTACATATTCAAATTAGATTGCGCAAATATAGTAGTGACCGCATACCAGTTCAGAACGGTTAGATAAAATTATGTCTGTGGTTGTACAAGGCTAGATCCTGTTATTACTACAAGTTATCTTTGCATTTTTTTATCCTGAATATCAGATTAGCGCTGTGTAGTGAACCACTCCTTGTTTGTTCTTTAATTAATCCGGTGTGATTACTCTTAAGGGTAGCGTGAACACACTCATAGGCCCACTCCAGCAGCTTTTCTTCTGTAAGTGTTAACTTTAGCGCCTCCAGTGTGACCTACACCTAGGTATAGTTCACATTAAAGAAACTCTTCTTTGCATATATATATTATATATATATATATATATATATATATATATATATCATTAAATATAAAAAGTCTCAGTTTAAAAAATAGGGTAATGAAAAAATATATTAAAAAAAAATGAAAAAATTTTAAATTAAAAAAAGTAAATAAATAAATAAAAAAAAATTAAATAAAATTTGGGAATAATAAAGATTAAGAATAATAAATAATAAAGAAAATGTATAAATGTAATATTTCAAAAGAACAATGTTAAAATCCTTGTAAAACTTGGAGGTTTATTTTCTGGATTCACAAGTCGACTCTTCTTCCAAAGGATTGGGCTTGGAGGGTGGTTCTATAAGTAAAACAAAGAGCGTCTTATGGTGCAGAAAAAGGCTTTCTGATAGACATGGAAGTGTGATATTTTAGTGTGGATTGTGTGTAGGTCTGAGAGATAAATTATTTCTTGAATGTGGATGGGAAGAATGTGTGATTAAATATCATGAATGGTATGGGGATTTTTGTGATTTGTGAGGGGGATATGTGTGGGAGGTGACCTGTGCATGGAAAATTAATATACTTGAGGGTTATGTTTCTAGAGGGATAATGTGATGGAGTGTGAATGTGGTATATTGGGGTGTAGAGAGTGACATCACTTGTGTTTATGAAGTGATGTATTGGGGAAGGGTAAAGCGGTTTCTAAGACTATATGTTCTATTGAAATTAGTAATTTGTGGAGTAGGGAGTGAATGAAATCTGAAATAAAAGTAAAGAATAAATAAGGGGGGGAGAGGGATATAAAGTGATATGGGGATAAAATGAAACACTAAATGAATGAATTTATTATTTTTGTTTACTTTTGAAAAGAGGCTAGGTTTATATTGTCATTGAGTCCTTGGGGTGACAAGCTTTTAAGCTTGTAGATCCAAAAGGTTTCTCGCTGTCTCAGCCAGATCATATGATTATAAAAAGAATGTATAGGGATTTGCTCTATGGGTATAATTTTTAATGTTGTTAGATTAGAATTCTGGCATAGAGTACAATATCGTGATACGCTTTTTTTGAGAAAACCTTTTTTAATGTTCCTGCAGTGTTTGCTCCATCTAATGTTTAGTTTACGGCAGGTGCGGCTGATATATTGAAGGCCACAGATGCATTCAATCATATATATAACATGGGTACTTTTGCATGTTTTTTGCAAATTCTTCTCCAGTTGTATATGATTTGAATGTTTTCTTGTATTTGGTGTTCAATCCTTTGCATGTTCCACACCGTGTTTTATTGCACTTATATACAACGACAAGACCGAATGGATGTTTGAGTAATGATTTGTTGTCTCTAAGTTTTTTGATGTGTGAAAAAACAATTTTACTTGGAGCTACTTTAGTTCTGATGGTAGGTGTTCTTTTAAAAGTGACTTTAGGATTGTCACCAACTATATCTTTCAATATGGAGTCCTGTTTTATGATATGCCAGTATTCGAGTATTGTGTTTTTGATTGCGTAATAGTTATTGTTGTATCGTGTAATGAAATTGGAGTCTTTCATTGTATATGTTTCTTTTTTAGTAGTTTTTTTTTAAAATAATTTGTGCTCTATCCAGATTTCTTGTTCTTTCTCTGCTTAAAAACTAATAATCTATTCGGATACCCCTTTTCCTTGAAACATTGGTCTAGAATGTCTGATTGTTTCTTCTAATTCTGCTGAATTGACTGTAGGGGGATATTTTGTTTACAGCTTTTGTAATGATTACTTGTGTAGTCAAGATAGATTTTACTATCTACATTTTTGAAGAAAGTTTTAGACTGGACTGTTCCTGTATCTTACCAACTAAGAAGGAGATCTAGATATTCAATGGAGTGCATATCTATCTTGTGTGTAAAAGTTAAACCTAAGTAATTTTTATTCAAATGTTGAATGAATAGTCTTATTGATGTGATGTCACCCTCCCATATAAAAAGAAGGTCAACTATGTAGTGGCCATAGAAACACCAGATTTTCCCTCCAGGGGGAAGAGTAGATGTATTGATCTTCGAACATGCCCATATAGATATTGGCATAACTGGGGGCAATTCTGGTGCCCATGGCCGTACCTTTAATTTGAAGGTAGAATTGGTCCAAAAATAGAAAAGAATTGTGTTCAAGAGTAAACTTAAACCAAATTAGAAATGAAAATCTTTTGTTTGTATGGCATAAAAAATATCTGAATCTAATTTTTTTTTTTTTTTTTTTAATCTTTATTTAAGCATCATTAATACAAAAAGAGAAGGCAAAAAAGTGATGGAATAAAGCAAAAAAAGAAGAAAGGGACAAAAAAAACAAACCAATTACATCCATACATATCATATCTTTTCCATATTGATATCTCATTCCCTTCTTGCAGGAGTTAAATCTTAAATACATTTTGAACCTATATATTATAGAAACATTCTTCTTTCTAGTCGTAATTTAGAATAAATTATCTAAATAGTTTAGGCAGTGTCACTCCAATCTCCCCTTATTTGTGCTTCTAGAAAATATTCTGTATTTTTAAATGAATTTGAAATCTCCTTTTAAATAGCTTCAGATAGGGTTTTTATATAAAGGGACCATTTTTCAAAAAAAACTTCAGTTCTATTATTGATATCTACTTTTTCTATGTTTATCTGGTGCAGTATATTTCCCTTCAATGTTCTAATCGTGTGTTTTTTTCTTTTATCTAACCATAATTTAACTATAAGCTTTCTTGCCAGCAAAATAATCATTGTCACAAATCTTTTTTCCTTCTTTTTGATTTCTCTTGGTAGGTTAAAGATCATAATCGCCTAGATTTAGAGTTCTGCGTTAGTTAAGGGGGTCCTAACGCTGCTTTTTACCGCCCGCTGGTATTTAGAGTCAGTCAGGAAAGGGTCTAACGCTCACTTTCCAGCCGCAACTTTTCCATACCGCGGATTCCCTTACGCCAATTGCGTATCCTATCTTTTCAATGGGATCTTCCTAACGCCGGTATTTAGAGTCTTGGCTGAAGTGAGCGTTAGAACTCTAACGACAAAACTCCAGCCGCAGAAAAAAGTCAGGAGTTAAGAGCTTTATGGGCTAACGCCGGTTTATAAAGCTCTTAACTACTGTGCTCTAAAGTACACTAACACCCATAAACTACCTATGTACCCCTAAACCGAGGCCCCCCCACATCGCCGCCACTATTATAAAAATTTTTAACCCCTAATCTGCCGACCGCACACCGCCGCCACATACATTATCCCTATGTACCCCTAATCTGCTGCCCCTAACATTGCCGACACCTACATAATATTTATTAACCCCTAATCTGCCCCCCCCCCCCAATGTCGCCGATACCTTACCTACACTTATTAACCCCTAATCTGCCGACCGGACCTCGCCGCTACTCTAATAAATGTATTAACCCCTAAAGCTAAGTCTAACCCTAACACTAACACCCCCCTAAGTTAAATATAATTTAAATCTAATTAAATAAATTAAATCTTATTAACCCCTTAATAACCACAATGTACCCTGTATGTCACTGTTGTTAAGGGTTTTTTTCAGGACATAATAGCAGTCTAGTAAGAACACGCTATTAATGCCCTCCCTCCAGCAGGCTTTGTGGAATAGAGCAGTCTCAACGCTGGTGGCAAGACCGCACTATAAAACAATCAAGTCCCAAAAAAAGGCCAATGACATACAGGGTACGTCGCTGGTCCTTAAGGGGTTAAATAAATTAATCCTATTTAAAGCTAAATACTTACCTGTAAAATAAATCCTAATATAGCTACAATATAACGAATAATTATATTGTAGCTATTTTAGGATTTATATTTATTTTACAGGCAACTTTGTATTTATTTTAACTAGGTACAATAGCTATTAAATAGTTATTAACTATTTAATATCTACCTAGTTAAAATAATCACAAAATAACCTGTAAAATAAATCCTAACCTAAGTTACAATTAAACCTAACACTACACTATCAATAAATAAATTAACTAAACTACCTACAATTACCTACAATTAAATCAACTAAACTAAATTACAAAAAAAAAAAAACAATAATTTACAAAAAATAAAAAAAGATTACAAGAATTTTAAACTAATTACACCTACTCTAAGCCCCCTAAAAAAATAACAAAGCCCCCTAAAATAAAAAAATGCCCTACCCTATTCTAAAATAAAAAGTTAACAGCTCTATTAGCTTACCAGCCCTTTAAAGGGCTTTTTGCGGGGCATGCCCCAAAGAAATCAGCTCTTTTGCCTGTAAAAAAAAATATACAATAACCCCCCCAACATTACAACCCACCACCCACATACCCCTAATCTAACCCACCCAAACCACCCTTAAAAAACCTAACACTTAGCCCCTGAAGATCTCCCTATCTTGTATTCACCCAGCCGGGTATCACCGATCCGTCCAGAAGAGGGTCCGAAGTCTTCATCCTATCCGGCAAGAAGAGGTCCTCCAGAGGGTCCGAAGTCTTCATCCTATCCGGCAAGAAGAGGTCCTCCAGAGGGTCCAAAGTCTTCATCCAGGTGGCATCTTCTATCTTCTTCCATCCGGAGCGGAGCGGGTCCATCTTGAAGCAGCCGACGTGGAGCCACCCTTCCTCACTGACGGACTAACGACGAATGAAGGTTCCTTTAAATGACGTCATCCAAGATGGCGTCCCTCGAATTCCGATTGGAATCGAATCGGAATTAAGGTAGGAAAAATCTGATTGGCTGATTGGTTAGGAAGGATGGCTCCGCGTCGGCTGCTTCAAGATGGACCCGCTCCGGATGGAAGAAGATAGAAGATGCCGCCTGGATGAAGACTTTGGACCCTCTGGAGGACCTCTTCTTGCCGGATAGGAGGAAGACTTCGGACCCTCTGGAGGACCTCTTCTTGTCGGATAGGATGAAGACTTCGGACCCTCTTCTGGATGGATCGGTGATACCCGGCTGGGTGAATACAAGGTAGGGAGATCTTCAGGGGCTTAGTGTTAGGTTTTTTAAGGGGGGTTTGGGTGGGTTAGATTAGGTATATGTGGGTGGTGGGTTGTAATGTTGGGGGGGGTATTGTATGTTTTTTTACAGGCAAAAGAGCTGATTTCTTTGTGGCATGCCCCGTAAAAAGCCCTTTTAAGGGCTGGTAAGGTAATAGAGCTGTTAACTTCTTATGGGCATTTTTTTATTTTGGGGGGCTTTGTTATTTTTTTAGGGGGCTTAGAGTAGGTGTAATTAGTTTAAAATCTTGTAATCTTTTTTTATTTTTTGTAATTTAGTGTTTTGTTTTTTTTTTGTAATTTAGTTTAGTTGATTTAATTGTAGGTAATTGTAGGTAGTTTAGTTAATTTATTTATTGATAGTGTAGTGTTAGGTTTAATTGTAACTTAGGTTAGGATTTATTTTACAGGTAATTTTGTGATTATTTTAGCTAGGTGGCTATTAAATAGTTAATAACTATTTAATAGCTATTGTACCTAGTTAAAATAAATGTAAAGTTGCCTGTAAAATAAATATACATCCTAAAATAGCTACAATGTAATTATTCGTTATATTGTAGCTATATTAGGGTTTATTTTACAGGTAAGTATTTTGCTTTAAATAGGATTAATTTATTTAATAAGATTTAATTTATTTCGTTAGATTTAAATTATATTTAACTTAGGGGGGTGTTAGTGTTAGGGTTAGACTTATCTTTAGGGTTTAATACATTTATTAGAGTAGTGGCGAGGTCCGGTCGGCAGATTAGGGGTTAATACTTGAAGTTAGGTGTCAAAGATGTTAGGGAGGGCAGATTAGGGGTTAATAAAATTTATTATATGGGTTGCGAGACGGGAGTGAGGCAGTTTACGAGTTAATACATTTATTATAGTGGCGGCGAGATCCGGTCGGCAAATTAGGGGTTAATAAGTGTAGGTAAGGTAGCGGCAACATTGGGCGGGCAGATTAGGGGTTAATAAATATAATATAGGGGTCGGCGGTGTTAGGGGCAGCAGATTAGGGATTCATAGGGATAATGTAGGTTGCGGCGGTGTCCGGAGCGGAAGATTAGGGGTTAATAATAATATGCCGGGGTCAGCGATAGCGGGGTCAGCAGATTAGGGGTTAATACGTGTTAGGTTAGGGGTGTTTAGACTCGGGGTTCATGTTAGGGTGTTAGGTGCAGACTTAGAAGTTGTTTCCCCATAGGAAACAATGGGGCTGCATTAGGAGCTGAACGCTGCTTTTTTGCAGGTGTTAGTTTTTTTCAGCCAGATCAGCCCCATTGTTTCCTATGGGGATATCGTGCACAAGCACGTTTGTCAAGCTGGCCGCTACCGTAAGCAACGCTGGTATTTAGAGTTGAAGTGGCAGAAAATTATGCTCTACTCTCCTTTTTTGGAGCCTAACGCAGCCATTCAGACAACTCTAAATACCAGCGTTATTTAAAAGGTGTGGGGGAAAAAAAACATGCATAGCTAACGCACCCCTTTGGCCGCAAAACTCTAAATCTAGGTGAATTTTACTTAGCTATAACTTTAATTTTAACTTAAAGGGCCATAATACCCAAATGTTTAAACACTTGAAAGTGATGCAGTATAGCTGTAAAAAGCTGACTAGAAAATATCATCTGAACATCTCTATGTAAAAAAAAAAGATATTTTACCTCAAAAGTTTCTCAGTAGCCACATCCCATTGAAAAAGGACTTCTAAGCAGCATATCAGTATGTCTGTCCTGGGACAGCCAAAGGGTTGAGCCTTGTGCACTCTCATGTTATTTCCCTATTCAGTGTACGGAAGTTTACAATGAAAGTCAAATCTCATGAGATCACAGTAAAAGAGTTCATGACCTCAGCACTGCTGATGCTGATTGGCTGCTGTTCATTTCTTAATTTTTTATTTTTTTTACCTGCAGCTAGGCTACAGCTGAGTATAACTTTTACACAGAACTTACTCTGCTGAGCTGAGGAAATTGTGAGGTAAAATATCTCCCTTTTTTACATAGAGATGCTCAGGTGATATTTTCCTGTCAGATTTTTACAGCTATACTGCATCAGTTTCAAGTTATTTAGCATATGAGTATTATGTCCCTTTAATAATCTTAGATAAAAATATAGAAACTTGGCACCAAAATTGTCGTATTTTTGGACATGACCAAATATAATGTATTACATCAGGTATTATTTTATTTCATTTTATACATATTGAGTCAGTACTGTTGTCCCATTTTGCCCTCATTGTAGGAGTTATATAATTAAAATGAAGACGTCTTATATTGGATTTTCTTATTCCCATATCCAAAGTCGAGTTTTTAACAGTTTTAATACAATTGAGAACCCTATCTTCCATTATATGTATATCTATTTCTTTGTCCCACTTCTCTGCTATTTTCCTTAAGCACATTTTGGATTCCTTTCTTATTAATTGCTTGTATAAAATTGTTAATTTGTATTTCGTTTTCCTACTTCTCAATAATGTTTAACATTATGTTTTCTGAGTTATGTTTTTCTATGTTTAATTCTTCAGTTTGAATAAAATGTTTAATTTGTAGGTATGACAGGATCTGACCATTGAAAGTTTCGAACTGATTAGCTAGTTCTGTTATTGTTTTTATTTTAACTTTCGCCATATCCATTGCTTCTTTTATATATCTAATTACTGGGATTCCTTTTTGTTGGACGAAAGGGAAATGATTCCCTGGATCAAATTTTGGATTACCTTGTATTGGCAAATAAAGTTTAAGTTCATGTCCTGATTATAACTGATTGTTTATTTTTTTCCATGTCCATATAGTATCCTTTATTAAAATATTATTTTTTTGGTTTATAGTTAATTCCTTAGATGTTGCAAATGGTAAATAAGTTAGAGCCATTGGACTTATCATTTTCTGTTCTAGATCTTTCCAGACTGTCTGTCCATTACCCGTTATCCACTCTATTACATACCTTGTAAGTACTGCCCAATGATAATATTGAATATTCGGTAATCCTAGGCCTCCTTGTTCTTGGGAAATTTGTAGTTTCTTTAAGCTTATCCTAGGTTTTTTATTTTTCCAAATGAAACTTCTTATTATTTTATTTATATTTTGTAAGTCTATCTTTAATCAAGAGGAATGATAGCATCTGCATAGGGTATAATAATTTCGGAAGAATTACCATTTTTACTAATTGTATTCTTCCCGTTAAATTTAAATATAATTTACTCCAAATCTTTAAGTCTCTTTTAATTTGTCTTATCAAAGGATGGGATAGTTTAATTTATATGTTTTAATTGGATCATTATTTATTTTTATACCCAAATAAGTTATATATTCCTCTTCTACTTCAAATGGGTATTTAATATTATCATTTCCTTTGTATAGCCAATAAATTTTAGATTTTGTGATATATGTTCTATATCCAGATATCTCTCCAAATTGTTCTATATTTGTAATTATATGTTTTATATATTTTTGAGGATTTGCCACGAACAACATCAAGTCGTCTGCATATAAAGCTGCTTTTATTTCTAATTCTTCAATTTTAATACGGAATGGTATTTGTTTCAGCAGATATATTAATGGTTCTAATGATAGATCAAATAATATTGGTGATAAAGGGCAGCCTTGTCTGGTGCCTCGATGTAATTAAATAGATTTAGATATTTTGCCATTTATAATTATTTGTGTATCTGCTTTAGAATATAATTTTGTAATAAATTTTAAAAATGAACCATTGAAATTAAATTTCCCTAATGTAGTTAGGATATGGGATCAATCTACTCTGTCGAAGGCCTTTTCTGTGTCCAGGGACAGGGTCAGTCCCCATCTCCTTATTTAGCCTGTATTTTTCTATTATTTGTAGTATAGTTCTCACATGTGTTGTAGAGGATCTCCCGTTGACAAATCCAACTTGTTCTCTTCCTATAATATCAGGTATAATTTTATTAAGTCTATTAGTTATTATTTTCATTAAAATGTTGTAATCTGTGTTAATCAGAGACAGTGGCCTATATGATTGGGACAATGTTGGGTATTTTCCTTCTTTTGGTTTGACCACTGTGTTTGCTGATTTGAATATTTGTGTAATTGACCCCTCCTCATTATAGATGTTTATGCATATGTTATATAGGGGGTCTATTACTCTATTAGCTATTATTTTATAAAAATCTGAAGGTAATCCATCTGGACCTGCTGCTTTTGCTGCAGGTAAGTTTTTATGGTATTTATTACCTCTTCTTTTTCTATTATTGCGTTGAGACTATCTTGTTGAGCTTTCGCTATTTCGGGTTATTTAATTTTTTCCCACAAGTTTTTGTCATTATTCTCCAAGTTTATTTCTGAATTATAAAGTTTCTCGTAATAATTTCTAAATGTCTCCATAATTAATTCCGTATCTGTACTTATTTTATCTCTATTTAATATAGCCGTAATTTTATTCTTAGATTTTTGAGTTTTTATTGTTGCATTCTGCTCCATTGACCGTAGGGGATGTTTTGTTTACAGCTTTTGTAATGAGTGCTTGTGTAGTCAAGATAGCTTTTACTATCTACATTTTTGAAGAAAGTTTTAGACTGGACTGTTCCTGTATCTGACCAACTAAGAAGGAGATCTAGATATTCAATGGAGTACTTATCTATCTTGTGTGTAAAAGTTAAACCTAAGTCATTTTTATTCAAATGTTGAATGAATAGTCCTATTGATGTGATGTCACCCTCCCATATAAAAAGAAGGTCAACTATGTAGCGGCCATAGAACACCAGATTTTCCCTCCAGGGGGAAGAGTAGATGTATTGATCTTCGAAGATGCCCATATAGATATTGGCATAACTGGGGGCAATTCTGGTGCCCATGGCCGTACCTTTAATTTGAAGGTAGAATTGGTCCAAAAATAGAAAATAATTGTGTTCAAGAGTAAACTTAAACCAAATTAGAAATGAAAATCTTTTGTTTGTATGGCATAAAAAATATCTGAATCTAATATTTTTTCTATTGCCTTGATTACCAATTGATGGGGAATATTGGAATACAGGGAATTGACATCACAAGTTAACCAGATATATGTTTGTTCAGTGTTGTAAATGGGAACTAGTTTTTGCAGAAGATGTGCAGAGTCTTTAATAAAAGATGGTAAATTACATAAATTTTTTTTTAAATGGGTGTCTACATATTGGTAGATGCTGCTGGTGAGGCAATTAACTCCCACAATAATCGGCCTCCCTGGGGGACATTGTAAATTCTTATGGATTTTTGGGAGGTGATAATAATGTGCTGTGTCTGGATGTTCTATCAACATGAAATTCTTTTCTGATTTGGAAATAATACCACCTTCATAACCTTCTTGTAGAAGACATTTCAGAGTGTACTGATAAAGGGACAGAGGGCATTTTTCAAGGATAGTGTAGTGCTCTTGGTTAGTAAGAATTTTCGAGGCTTCCAAGGTATAGTCTTTGTAATCTTGGATGACTATTCCGCCTCCCTTATCTGCATCCTGAATCACTAAATTAGTATTGGATTGTAAAGCTTTCAATGCTTTAGATTCATTAGGGGACAAATAGAATTTGGAATGGGAGGTGTTTTTGAGCACTATTTTCTAGTGCGCTACCATTTGTGAGTAATATATACACTCATTTCACAATATACCTTTGGCATCCAAATTGTGGCTATTGGTTTTTCTCTCTGTGCTTTATGTTTCATAACAAACATCTGATTTGCCACTGATATCCCTGAGAGGCAGTCAGCTGGAGACTGAGAGGCCCAGCCTGCGATATCAGCACTTATATATAGTGCTGTAGTGAGAGTTCAGCTACTAATTTTAATCTCTTGCTCTCTTATCCCTGGCCTCTGTTGAAACACTGTGTTAACGTTCAATGCATCAGTAAGGGCTTGTGGTGAGCTCAGCTATTGTTTCAAGTTTGTTACAGTCGAAACAACAGTACTCAACCGGACACTGAGAAGATGTGTGCTAGGACAGGAAAATGGTTTGCTGTTTGTAATATACTGTAGGAGAATAGGTATTTATAGGGGTAGATAGTTTTAAACTTTGAATCAAGAATGATGCTGTTTTTTTGGTATTTTAGACACTCCTATTATTTATGGGTATTACTACATTTGTAAACTGGTAGATTTTATTGTGAGGTTTTTATATGATTAATATGAATAAATGTGTCCATGTTATAATCTATAGCATTTTGTTGTGCACAACAAAACTTTGTTTTTGATACAAATTGATGTCATCATAATCTCATGGGATTTTGCAATGATCTTGTAAGATTTCACCAACATATTCTTATATGATTTCACTATGATTTTATGCTAAATTTCATTAAACTGAGGAATAGAAAAGGTGATTGCCTGCTCTTGCCTGATTCACACTTTCTTGTAAGTCTCTGGACCAGCATCCTGGTTGGATGTTGCAAGTTTCCTAATAATAGCGAACAATTTAATATCAGTGGTATAACAAAGTCCTGTGGCACTTGATGATTGTATACTTCTTGTAATAGAATCAGGCCAATTTGATGCTGCTGCTCATTAAAAAGGATGTTTGTCCTACAGCCCAAAGACACAAATCACAATAGAGGAAATCTAGAGTGCAAAGTCAAATAATGCCAAAATAGTAACACAACAGAATTAGAGGGATAGATTAATTTTATGCCCAAAGTAGCATTCAGACAGCTATATAATGTAGCATCAATAAGTTTAACTGCTGAACACAAGAATATTAGAGTAATATGTAATAATTTTTACAAAAATGCAACAAATGTTGCAACAGCAGAGGAAGAGCCTTACTCTTGTTAATAAATACTAGGGAAAAATTCAGTGTGATAAGGATGCATATTGCTCATGCATAACAAATAACTTTATTGAATAATGTATAAAAACCAGACAGACTTTGTACACACACAAGTTAAAATTAGCTTAAAGCCAGGATAGGTAGTATGGAGGTAAAATACCATGATCAGATAGTAGTAAGAGGTCAGATTTATGTGTGAACTAATGCCCAAATATCAAAGGGTCAATAGTGCAAAGCATACCCAGTTATACAAACACACCTGTCTAAAAAAAAACTCCTTCTTTTAGCGGGAGTTTAAATTTAATTGAATCTGACTGTCAGTAAGCATTATAATAATGCCTTCCTGGAAAGCAACTAAAAGAAAGGGAATATGCCCATGGTGAAAGTACCCCTAATGCACGTTTCACAAACGCCTCCTCCCTTTCTAGTGACCCTTCTGTGGTCTTCCACATCTTGGATATTTCTATCCCATACGTCACTAGCTCATGGACTCTTGCCAATTACATGAAAGAAAACATAATTTATGTAAGAACTTACCTGATAAATTCATTTATTTCATATTGGCAAGAGTCTATGAGGCCCACCCTTTGTTTGGTGGTTATGATTTTTGTATAAAAGCACAATTTTATTTCCAGTTCCTCTTTTTATATGCTTTTTTTACTCCTTATTTTATCACCCCACTACTTGGCTATTCGTTAAAATGAATTTGATGTTTGGGAAACTTTGCTCTTCCTGGTAGGATTGTATATCCCATACGTCACTAGCTCATGGACTCTTGCCAAAATGAAATAAATTAATTTATCAGGTAAGTTCTTACATAAATTATGTTTTTTAGTTAAAGAAAAAATATTATCTAATAAAATGTGTATAAAAAGTAATATATATATAAATTGTATAGTGTTTGGTCAGGTTGCCATAGCAATAAACTTGTTATGGCACTATTTTTCAAGAAGTCCGACTTCAGATGGAAGCGTTAACTTGCACATACACAAAAAGACTGCTTGCACTGTGCAAAATATTTCAGTAGAAACCTCATACTAAAATAGATCCATAAAATACTTTTAGCTTTCAGCAACTTTGGAGCTTATGGCTCCATTTTTACTGACTCAATTGAAACGAGCCCTAAGAAGGAAAACTGTATATTCATTATTTAATGATAACCTTTAGTTATCTTTAAAAAGTTGGTACAAACCAACAAACATCTTTCGATCCTGCTTATTCATGGAAAGGAAAAGTTAGAAACCTTTCTTTAGATATTTTGCTCCTTTTACAAAATAAATCACCCTCAGAATAATGATAATCTTCAGGTACTTAAAGGGACACTGTACCCAAAATGTTTCTTTTTCGTGATTCAGATTGAGCATGAAATTTTAAGCAACTTTCTAATTTACTCCTATTATCAAATGTTCTTCATTCTCTTGGTATCTTTATTTGAAATGCAAGAAAGTTTAGATGCCGGCCCATTTTTGGTGAACAACCTGGGTGGACCTTGATGATTGGTGGATAAATTCATCCACCAATAAAAAAGTGCTGTCCAGAGTACGGAAACAAAAAAAAAGCTTAGATGCCTTATTTTTCAAATAATGATAGCAAGAGAACAAAAAAAATTGATAATAGGAGTAAATTAGATAGTTGCTTAAAATTGCAGGCTCTATCTGAATTACAAAAGAAAAAAATTGGGTTCAGTGTCCCTTTAATCACATCTAACCTCACATTGCATTCCAAATTTCATTCATCTATTTGGAGACGTTTTGTGAAAAAAGAATGTAAAGCACAATAGTGTTTATCTTTTATGTGCATGTCCCTGCTGAGCTATTTAGAAAATGCATCCACTTGACCAAGGAGAACACTCACCTTTAGAAAAAGGTTCTAAACTATTCTATTTTTCTTTATTCATAGTCTATAGCTCTTCTATTCTTTTGTGCAAAGAATGCTAAAACTTAAAGAACCACTTGTGTAAACACACAATAATAAGCAGTCATTCAAAACCTTGTTCTCCAGAGAACAAAGCCTGAATTTGTGGTCTGAAAAAAAAGTGGGTATATCTTATTTCAAATCTTATTTTAGTCTTTTGTGAGCATATTATGTTTTGAATGTAAGTCTTTCAAAACACAACAAAGCATATATAATCATACAATAGCGCAAGTAAAAAAGGTCACTTGGAGATTAGAAATACTTTGCATTTTTTAAAAAGAATCTTTCAACCTCAGTTATTTATAATCTGTAAGCAAACTTCTTGCAAGCAATAATAAACTCTGCATATTGATACCTGATTCTGTGCTCATACATGTCTGAATAGCCTAATAAATAAACTAAAGTGTAAACATTATTTTGCCTTCATGAGCTAAATGAATGCTCACTAGAATGATCCTAATTTTTAAAAATAAATGATAAATGTAATGTAGAACCTGATTGCTTTACAAAGGAAATTAACCTCTTCATTGCTGAGCCAGAAGATTGCACTCATTGGAGCCTTTTCCAATTCTTCAAAATTCTCTGCCAGTGCAACCAATAGCGATTATATTTTTGCCCTCATATTTTGTCCAAAGTTATTTTTTAGTGCTCAAACGACAGTCTAGGGCAGGGTTCTTCAAACCACGGGTCGAGACCAATTACTGGGTTGCAACGCCATGTTTACTTGGTCGCCACGTGTGTGTTGTATGAGAGTGTGTGTGTGTGTGTTATTACCTTTTATAACACTTTCAAGTTTGACTACGATCAGAAATAAAGTACGTACATATTTTAGTCACTTTGCTAAAAATTGCAGCTATATTGTTGAGTATTACTTCAGATATTTTCAGACCAAGCATAAAAAATGGTATTGAAGGTATGTAGTATCATGGCACTGGGTCTTGGGGAAAAAAGAACCCTGGTCTAGGGCATGCTAACATCTGCGTGTTGGGTGCACTAATTCCCTTAACCCTTTAACGACCAGACCCTTTTTCAATTTTCTTACCCTTAAGCACAAGGGCTATTTTTACATTTCTGCAGTGTTTGTGTTTAGCTGTAATTTTCCTCTTACTCATTTACTGTACCCACACATATTATATACCGTTTTTCTAGCCATTAAATTTACTTTCTAAATATAACATTATTTTTATCATATCTTATAATTTACTATAAAAATTTTTATAAAATATGAGGAAAAAATGGAAAAAAACACACTTTTTCTAACTTTGACCCCCAAAATCTGTTACACATCTACAACCACCAAATAACATCCATGATAAATAGTTTCTAAATTTTGTCCTGAGTTTAGAAATACTCAATGTTTATGTTCTTTGCTTTTTTTGCAAGTTATAGGGCCATAAATACAAGTAGCACTTTGCTATTTCTAAACCACTTTTTTTCAAAATTAGCGCTAGTTACATTGGAACCCTGATATCTGTCAGGAATACCTGAATATCCCTTCACATGTATATTTTTTTTTAGAAGACAACCCAAAGTATTGATCTAGGCCCATTTTGGTATATTTCATGCCACCATTTCACCGCCAAATGCCAAAAAAAATGTTCACTTTTTCACACATTTTGTCACAAACTTTAGGTTTCCACTGAAATTATTTACAAACAGCTTCTGCAATGATGGCACAAATGGTTGTAAATGCTTTTCTGGCATCCCATTTGTTCAGAAATAGCAGACTTATATGGCTTTGGGGTTGCTTTTTGGTAATTAGAAGGCCGCTAAATGCCGCTGCGCACCACACGTGTTTTATGCCCAGCAGTGAAGGGGTTAATTAGGGAGCATGTAGAGAGCTTGGAGCATTAATTTTAGCTTTAGTTTAGTGTAGTAGACAACCCCAAGTATTGATCTAGGCCCATTTTTGTATATTTCATGCCACCATTTCACCGCCAAATGCGAGCAAATTTTAGGTTTCTCACTGAAATTATTTACAAACAGCTTGTGCAATTATGGCACACATTGTTGTAAAAGCTTCTCTGGGATCCCCTTTGTTCAGAAATAGCAGACATATGGATTTGGCATTGCTTTTTGGTAATTAGAAGGCCGCTAAATGCTGCTGCGCACCACACATGAATTATGTCCAGCAGTGAAGGAGTTAATTAGGTAGCTTGTAGGGCGCTGGCAGGGTTAATTTTAGCTTTATTTTATTTTATTTTTTTAAAAATATTTATTTAGCTGTGATGGAGTCCTGCCTTAGCCCCCATCCCCCCTGAACAGCTCTATAACCCTCCCTGCTACTTAATTGCCGCCATCTTGGGTACTGGAACCGGATGCCAGGTAGCAATGGGCCGCCTCCCTGCTACGCTCCCACCCACCAACGAAGTAACAAACGGCACCATCACTACCAGTGCAGAGAGGGCCACAGAGTGTCTCTCTCTGCATCGGAGGCTTGTAAAAAGGTATTGCAGTATGCCTCCAAATCGAGGCATCACTGCAATACCCTGAGAGTTGCTGGAAGCAATTGTGATCGCTTCCAGCACTCTGTTAGACAACTGACGTACCAGGTACGTCTATTGTCATTAACAGTTAGTTTTTGCATGACGTACCTGGTACGTCAGTTGTCATTAAGGGGTTAAATAATAGACCTCTCTGGTGGTATGCAGTAAAATTAATGTTGGATATTGATTGAAGATGATGATGTGCTAAACCAATGGTGTGAAAGTAGTGACGTTTTTCATGAAGTTCTTTGTCAAACTATTCATAATAATGGTTTGCTTCAGGTCTTAAAGGGTCATGAAACCCAGAACTTTTCTTTCATAATTCATATAGACCATATGAGTTAAAACAACTTTCCAATTTACTACTTTTATCTGATTTGCTTCTTTCTCTTGGTATCTTTTGTTGAAAAGCATGCATAGGTAGACTCAGGAGCATTAATTAACTGCTGGGAGCTAGGTGCTGATCTGTGGCTTCACACAAATGCCTCTTGCCATTGGCTTACCAATTTGTTCAGCTAGCTCCGAGTAATGCAATGCTTCAGCCTCTATTTATCAAGCCGTCAACTTACCTGCATTCAACGGCACCAATACGCTTGCCTAAGATCGCCTAACATCGCTGCCGCGGACCTGAATACGTTCTCCAAAATTATCAAAAAAGCTGTCAAAAAGCTGCGCACCAAGTACGGTGCGATGAGCAGCGGACTGTTGTTAACTAACAGTCATCGATCTTGCTGCGCTTCGGCTTTTTTACAGCTTTATTGGTACCCTGTCACTAAACACCCACACTATACTGAAACGCATCAGCAGCTGTGACCACTACCCTGAGCTGCAGCTTTGAAAACTCTGTAACACAAGAGCTGTTGCTTTTTGTTTTAAACCAATAAAACCTTTGGATTCATTTACAAGTTACCGGGACTCCTGATTCCTTCTTTTCACATATACTGTTTTACCCCCTATACCGCCGCACCTAAATAAAGTTATTAACCCCTAAATCGCTGCTCCAGGAGCCCACCGCCACCTACATTATATTTATTAGGGATCTATTTTGCTAGCAATTTTTGGCTATATGTAACCTGTATGGACACTATGACATATTGCTAGCTAAGTGGTCAATTTTGAATTCACGCAGTTAGGACAAAATAGATCCCTAATAGATCCCTATCTTTTTACTGCTGTAATTCCTTCCATATGTGGGATCACTGTATACAAGCTGGTTACATCCATAGTAACCAGCAATGTATAGTCTTTGACATTAGTTATTTTGTTCAGTGTCTTGATCATGGTTCGGATGAGATGGATCGTAATTCTCTCCTACATACACATAGCTGTAATCCACCGGCTCTTAAACGGGCCTTGCCAACATTGCAATTTAAAAGAGCAGCAAGAAATAATACTGACGCTACTCTACGAGAACAACAGATGCAAGAAATGGAAATTAAATTTGTCCATAGGGGATATCATAGGAACAATCTGAAAGCAAGAAAGTTGGATGTTCTAAAGATGGAACAAGGGGATCTATTAACCTCAAAGGAAGGGTATGAAGGTGATAATAGAATTACATTCTCAACCACCTTTGATATTGATAAACCAGCCATTACAGAAAACCTACGAAAGAACTGGGCAGTAATATCTACAGATAAGGAACTTCCGTTTTATGGGACATCGCTACCTAGAACAGGCTATCGAAGATCGAAGTCACTAAGGGACCAACTCATTAAGACTGATCCAAGAAACTGCTACATGAAGGAGACATGGCTCATGCCAAACTGGGATGTTTCCGTTGCCTAGGCTGCACCACCTCTAGGGGCCTTACTACTGGGAGTGAATTTCGACATCCTTACAAAAACAAGAGATTTACCATTAAACACGGAGTGACTTGCACAACCAAGTACATAGTGTATCTTTTACACTGTGTATGTAGTTTGTTTTATGTTGGGACGATCTTTGCACTAGAATGGCGAACCACGGGTCGGCCATAAGGACGGCAATTGATTGAGGAAACTCTGACCAGCCTGTAGCCAGGCATTTTGCTTTGGCAAAACATACTGTCTCTGATCTAAAATATATTATTATTGATCATTTGCCCCCGCTCTCCAGAGGGGGAGATAGAGCAAAATTGCTACTACAACGGGAATCAAGGTGGATTTTCAACTTGGGTATCATGGCTCCCCAGGGTTTGAATGTCCACCTTGATTGGCACTGTTTTTTGTAAATTCCATTTTCTTGTAAATTCCCTGTTCCCTAATATTTTACTCAACTTAAAAAAATGGGGTATGTAATCTAGTCTAATTTTTCCTTATGAATTTTTTCCTTATAATTTTTACTTATGAATGTTTTTGTTATGAAATTGTCCTGAAGAAGTTTTTCTTGATGAATTCTCTCCTTGTGTATTTAGAAACAGTTTAGTTGTTAATCATATTTAACATACACACATACTCCCCATATATTGTTATATTTACTAATGTCATCAGTGCAACTATGGACTTACCTTTAATATCTTACATATACAGGCATAACAAAGGGTCAAATGTATTTCAGTAATTATTGGTCCAATTTTTGGCTATATGTAACCTGTATGGACACTATGACATATTGCTAGCTAAGTGGTCAATTTTGAATTCACGCAGTTAGGACAAAATCGATCCCTATGTTTTTGAATTCTTCATCCTTGCCCTTACTAATAGCATAAAGTCTGTACTAATATTATGTAGCCCCATATATAATGGCACCTTCAAAAATGCTAGTGGTCTCTAACATCTGCACCACACATAATAAGTAAGGAATTGAACAGATCCTGTTGTTACTGCCTGCACGTTTTTGTTGTGTTGTTCTTTACTATGTTTTTAATTAAACACAGGTCTGCCGAAAGGCGTCCGGTTGTGACGTAGGTACGTACCACGCAGTTGCTGGACTTCCAGAACGCCGCTGACAGTCCCGCATATGGGAGTTGAGTTCTGATAAATGTGGTAATTTTTTCACTATTCTGTATATATTGTCTGAGGACGGGGACAACCCCGAAACGTCACTTTTATTTGCATTAAACAGATGTTTGTTTTCAAGTCCCGGTGAGTGCTTTTTACCATTTGGATATATATATATATATATATATATATATATATATATATATATATATATATATATATATATATATATATATATATATATATAAATAAAATTAAATTTAAATATATATACTGTATATATATATATATATATATATAGTGTATATATATATAATGTTACGGTACCAACAGTGTACCAAGGGTTAGTACCAGATGAACAATGTCCTGCATACAGAATCAGCACTTCACAACCTTGATCAGTTTCCCTGCAAACATGAGACCAAGCTCCACATTTCAGGTTTAAAACAGAATAACTACTTTATTTGAAGGCAGCACACAGATTTATACACCCTGGCTTCAGGTTACAGAGGGCATTGGTTTAACAGTAAAGCAAACATATGAACAATGCATCAAACCTCTAACAATTGTCTATTCACAGGTAAAACAGATTAACACATTAAGTTAATTTACTGGGAAAGAACGTTTACTCAGACAATCTGATGTTGGGCAGTCTAGTTAACATAATCACACAAGGACACAATCAGTTTACACAGACAGACTCCTGAGACACAATCAGATCTGAAACATACATAGAATACATCTTATTACAGAATATAGGAACAGTTCTTATTAGCTATAAAGTCTTTTATGCCCACTTGGCTTATAGAGTCACAATTGCTCCCACAAGGGGCACTCACACCCTGTACCCATCCTGTATTTATGGATACAGGGTGACATAGACATAAGACAGAGTTATGAAAGTACATGGGGTGTCCAGCATATAAAATTCCATATTTCCATGCAGTCTCTGGGTATCCTTAAGCCCATGTACCTCCAGCCCAAAGAATGTTCCATAACAGGCCCTCCAATGTACTGTGGCGAGATTGGTTTCATCACATCTCTCCCCTTTTCCAAACAGACTAACAGGGTATCTGACCTCCTGCCGGTCAGTGCCCTGGTTAGTCCAGCAACCCACCCATAAAACACAATTAGTAGTACAGCCCACCCACAATAAATGGTTACTACACCTGAGTACGGGGAAAACTTGTCCATGTCCAGGTGCCTCACCACAGCTGTGTGGGGGACTGGTACGCTGAATTGGTGGGTTGCGAGGTGGGCAGAGACCAGCTGTACTCTGCCCGGGTGCCAGCACTACCATGGAAGTAGCCTGGTGGGAGCCTGGTTGCTGGAGGGGGAGACCGACTGTCTCCCCTTTGGATACATAGCTGTGCTGCTGGAGGGGGAGACCAATCGTCTCCCCTTTGGCTAAACAGCCGTGTTGCTGGGGGACAGGACCAACTGTCCCTACCCCTTGTAACGCAGCCTGCCGCTGGGGAATGGAGTCTGGGCTCCCAATTCCCTGTATATTCCTCTGCTGCTGGGGGACAGGACCATCAAACTCCTCTCCCTCTGGTTTGTCATGCTCGGCTGTCCAGGGTATATACTGTGCCATATACCACCCGAGCGCCTGGTAGGCATGTCAGTTTGCTTGGACAATCCATCTGTATTCCCGTTATGAGAGAGAATTCCTGTCCATACAAACAAGGGTTCAAATTCCTCAGTGCCCAGACCAGGGCCAAACAGTCCTTCAAAATCCCATTAGCTTCTTTACGAGTTTTCTGTACCTGCTCTTTATAGGTATCCACAATCCCTTCATACTGACATAGGGTGCCCTTGAGTTGCTGCACATCACTATGAGCCAGCGTCAGCTTCTCCTCAAGTGTCGCTAGGTTTGTCTTTAAGGTTTCATGTCCCACTCTCAAGCTGGTGTTTTCTGCAGTCTGTCGGTGCAGCTTGTCTAGCAGAGATTCACGTTCTAAACGTGCTTTTTCCTCTGCGCTCCTCTTCTCCTTCATCAGCGCATTGTAACGGGACCTCCACATATCAATAGCGGATAGAGATTTACTGAGCTCAGCGTCCTGGGGCTTAACAGCAGGTGGGTCAGTCTCTGCTGAACGGATCTGGGCACGGGTAGTCACAGAGTTAACATCAGCGGGACCCATAGGAGCGTAGGCAGAAACAAGGGGGGCCAAGTCATTTCCAAGAAGAACATCAGCAGGTAAGTCCTTCTTGACCCCCACATTCACAGGTCTAGCGCCCACTCCCCAATCCAAATGTACCCTGGCAACAGGTAGGCTGAACACATTGCCCCCTGCTACCCTCACAGCCACAGTGTCTCCAGTGTACTGTTTCTCAGACACCAAGTTCTTTTGAAGCAAGGTCATGGTAGCACCAGTATCCCGTAGACCACTGACCTTCTTCCCATTCACTTTAACCAGTTGCCGGTTATTCCGGTGGGCAGCTTGCACAAGGTCTGCCTCATGTAGGATGCTCCAGCATTCTTGCGCCTCTAAGTAGCGGGCCGCAGGCTGAGGATTACGTGGGATTCCGCCGGCGGTTCTTCTCCAGGACTGCGCTTGGTTCGCTGCGTTTAGGGGACACTCTGGTCTTTTGTGCCCTAGTTGCTTACATCTAAAGCACCGAATAGGTTGTGAGTAGCCCCGCAAATTGAACAGGGCTCTCTGAGGGTAGTTCGTGGCCGGAGGCCGTGTGGTATAGCGGTGCGCCGGGGTTTGGTAACTGGCAGCTGCTGGGGTGACTGGGAGTCTGTACTCCACTCTAGCAGGGGGCTTAGTGGTAGCAGTGTCCAGTTTGCGGGCATCCGTATACTCATCTGCCAAGCGAGCCGCTTCCTGCAGGGTGGAGGGTTTACGGTCCCGAACCCACTCTCGAACTCCTGCGGGTAACTTGTCGAAGCAATGTTCCAACAGGAATAGCTGCAGCACCTCTTCCCCAGATATGGCTTGGCACCCCGCTATCCAGTGAGCTGCTGTGCGGTGCACCTTACATGCCCACTCAAGGTAGGAATCTCCAGCTAATTAAACAGTGTCTCTGAACCGCCTCCGGTATGCCTCCGGTGTAACCGCATACCTGGAGAGCAGAGCCTCTTTTACAGTATTATAATCCCTGACTTCCTCATCTGGAATGGCCCAAAAAGCCTCTCTGGCCCGGCCGGATAATTTTCCAGATAATATCGTGACCCAGTCCTCTGCGGGTACCTTGTGTAGTGCACATTGCCTCTCAAAATCCGCAAGGTACCCATCAATCTCTCCTTCTGTTTCCAGGAAGTTTTTAAAAGCTGCAAAATTTACTTTTCTCTTTTCCATCTTAGTCAGTATTGTAATAATCCCCCTCTTCCTGAGGTTACTGGCTTGTGTAGTTGCTCTTCTGGGCGATAAGGTTCATTCCGTCGCTTGCCACCAATGTTACGGTACCAACAGTGTACCAAGGGTTAATACCAGATGAACAATGTCCTGCATACAGAATCAGCACTTCACAACCTTGATCAGTTTCCCTGCAAACATGAGACCAAGCTCCACATTTCAGGTTTAAAACAGAATAACTACTTTATTTGAAGGCAGCACACAGATTTATACACCCTGGCTTCAGGTTACAGAGGGCATTGGTTTAACAGTAAAGCAAACATATGAACAATGCATCAAACCTCTAACAATTGTCTATTCACAGGTAAAACAGATTAACACATTAAGTTAATTTACTGGGAAAGAACGTTTACTCAGACAATCTGATGTTGGGCAGTCTAGTTAACATAATCACACAAGGACACAATCAGTTTACCCAGACAGACTCCTGAGACACAATCAGATCTGAAACATACATAGAATACATCTTATTACAGAATATAGGAACAGTTCTTATTAGCTATAAAGTCTTTTATGCCCACTTGGCTTATAGAGTCACAATTGCTCCCACAAGGGGCACTCACACCCTGTACCCATCCTGTATTTATGGATACAGGGTGACATAGACATAAGACAGAGTTATGAAAGTACATGGGGTGTCCAGCATATAAAATTCCATATTTCCATGCAGTCTCTGGGTATCCTTAAGCCCATGTACCTCCAGTCCAAAGAATGTTCCATAACAGGCCCTCCAATGTACTGTGGCGAGATTGGTTTCGTCACATATATATATAGTGTATATATATATATATATATATATATATATATATATATATATATATATATATATATATATATATATATATATATACATGTGTATTTATCTGTTTACATATGTATATACATACATATACACATATGAACACACACACACATATATATATATATATATAGATATAGATATAGATATAGAATGTGTTTTAGTGTGTATTTACTGTACATATTTTACATTCCAATGTTCTTCACATAGTAGTATTCCTATATATATTAATATATATCTATACCATATATTCGTATAAATATACAGATATATATATATATATATATATATATATATATATATATATTATTTTATTTATATATATATATATTTAAATATATATTTAAAAATAAAAATATATTTTTTTTTCTGTGTGAAGAACATTTAATTAGCAATTTACTTTCAACTTGTAATATGTACTCTAACCCACATGCGTTAAAAGTTTACTTCTGGCGGTGTTTGCATGAGAACAAAAGCGCTAAATAGTGTGCAACTTGTAATCTGGCTCTTAGTGTGCTAACTTTTATCCTGTACCTGCATAATAAAAATATGGGGTAAACCATTATAAATTATTATTTGCAATGCCTATATTGAGTCATCAATATAAAAAAATGTCCTAAGATGCATAAATTAAGAATGATTTACAGTATGTAGTGTTATTTTTTTTTAGAAATCTTTAATTCAATATATTGAACAGAGATAATGGCCTCTAGTTATCAAGCTGTCTACTTACCTGCATTCGCCGGCCCAATACGCTTGCCTAAGCTCGCCTTACATCGTCGCCGCGGACCTGAATACGTTCACCAAAGTTATCAAGAAAGCTGTCAAGAAGCCGCGCACCAAGTACGGAGCGATGAGCAGCAGACTGTTGTTAACTGACAGTCATCGATCTCGCTGCTCATCAGCTTCTTCGCAGCTTTCTTGCTAGCCTGTCACTAAGCACCCGCACTATACTATACTGTTTTTCCCCCTAAACCACCGCTCCCGGAGCCCCCGCACCTAAATAAACTTATTACCCCCTAAACCGCAGCTCCTGGACCCCGCCGCAACTATAATAAAGTTATTAACCCCTAAACCGCCGCTCCCGGACCCCGCCGCAACTATAATAAAGTTATTAACCCCTAAACCGCTGCTCCCGGACCCTGACGCCACTATAATAAATATATAAACCCCTAAACTGCCGCTCCCGGACCCCGCCGCCACCTACATTATACCTATTAACCCCTAATCTGCCACCCTCTATACCGCCAACACCTACATAAAGTTATAAACCTCTATCCTGCCGATCCCGGACCCCGCCGCAAATAAATTAATTGTTTAACCCCTAAACCGCCGCACACGGAGCCCTCCGCCACCTACATTACATTTATTAACCCCTATCCTGCCCCCCCCCACACCGCCGCCACCTACAGTACATTTATTAACCCCTAATCTACCCCCCCTACACCACTGCCACTATATTAAATGAATTAACCCCAAATCCTAAGTCTAACCCTAACCCTAACACCCCCCTAACTTAAATATTATTTAAATTAATCTAAATAAATATTCCTATAATTAACTACATTATCCCTATTTAAAACTAAATACTTACCTATAAAATAAACCCTAAGATAGCTACAATATAATTAATAATTACATTGTAGCTATTTTAGGGTTTATTTTTATTTTACAGGCAACTTTGTATTTATTTTAACTAGGTACAATAGCTATTAAATAGTTAATAACTATTTAATAGCTACCTAGTTAAAATAATTACAAAATTACCTGTAAAATAAATCCTAACCTAAGTTACAAATACACCTAACACTACACTATCAATAAATTAATTAAATTAATAAACTACAATGATCTAAAATAAAATACAATTAAATAAACTAAACTATATTACAAAAAAACAAATACTAAATTACAAAAATTAAAAAAATATTACAAGAATTTTAATCTAATTACACCTAATCTAAGCCCCCTAATAAAATAAAAAGCCCCCCAAAAAATAAAATTCCCTACCATAAACTAAATTACAAAAGTAATCAGCTCTTTTACCAGTCCTTAAAAGGGCTTTTTGAGGGGCATTGCCCCAAAATAATCAGCTCTTTTACCTGTAAAAAAAAGCAATACAATACCCCCCCAACATTACAACCCACCACCCACACACCCCTAATCTAAAACCCACCCAATCCCCCCTTAAAAAAAACTAACACTACTCCATTGAAGATCACCCTACCTTGAGCCGTGTTCACCCAGCCGGGCACCACTGGTCATCCGATGGGGCAATAAGAGGACATCCGGACCGGCAGAACTCTTCATTCTATCCGGGCAGAAGAGGACAACTGGACCGGCAGAAGTCTTCATCCGATCAGGGCAGAAGAGGTCCTCCAAGCGGCAGATGTATTCATCCAAGCGGCATCTTCTATCTTCAATCAAGCGGAGCGGAGCGGAGCCATCTTGAATCCAGCCGACAAGGAGCCATCCTCTTCTTCCGATGTCCTAACAGCGAATGAAAGTTCCTTTAAATGACGTCATCCAAGATGGCGTCCCTCGAATTCCGATTAGCTGATAGGATTCTATCAGCCAATCGGAATTAAGGTAGGAAAAATCCGATTGGCTGATGTAATCAGCCAATCGGATTGAAGTTCAATCCGATTGGCTGATTGGATCAGCCAATAGAATTGATGTTGCATTCTATTACTCTATTCTATTACTGGTAGGTATTTGATAACTACCAAAAGTAGTCAGATTGTGCCGAACTTGCGTTCGGAACATCTGTAGTGACGTAACCATCGATCTGTGTCGGACTGAGTCCGGCGGATCGTATGTTATGTCACTAGATTCTACTTTTGCCGGGCTGTAGGGCTTGATAACTACAGTGAATCAGCCTCGCCACAAATACTATTTGCGGTTGACGGCTTGATAACTAGAGGCCAATATGTCAAACAGCTGTCAAGTTTAAAATAAGTATTGCCACATTCTACAAAGAACTGAAAAATACTCAGGACTGAAATGCAAAGAGTCAGCTAGATTACGAGTTTTCAGCGCTATAGGTAAATTAACAACCGCCACAAAATCGGCGCTATTTGACCTCCCTATAGCTCTGCTATTACAGGTTTTGAAAAAGCAATATGGTGGTGTTGAGCTCCATACCGCACCAAAATACAAGTGCTGCTTTGACGTGCTCGTGCACGATTTCCCCATAGACATCAATGGGGAGAGCCGGCAAAAAGGAAGCCTAACACCTGCGATCGCGGAAACAAAAGCTCCGTAACGCAGCCCCATTGATGTCTATGGGGAAAGAAAAAGTTATGTTTAAACCTAACACCCTAACACCCCCAACATCGCTGCTATCTACATAATGTTATTAACCCCTAATCTGCCGCCCTTAACATCGCCGCCACCTAAATAAAAATATTAACCCCTAATCTGCCGCCCTTAACATCGCCACCACCTACATTACAGTTATTAACACCTAATCTGCCACCCCCAATGTCGCCACTAAATAAATATATTAACCCCTAAACCTAACCCTAACGTAACCCTAACCCTAAGCATAACGCTAACGTAACCCTAAGCCTAAATCTAACCCTAAACCTAATACCCCTAACTTAAATATAATTAAAATAAATCTAAATAAACCTTACAATTATTAAATAAATAATTCCTATTTAACACTAAATACAAACTTACCTGTAAAATAAAACCTAAGCAAGCTACAATATAACTAATAGTTATATTGTAGCTACATTAGGTTTTATTTTTATTTCACAGCTAAGTTTGTATTTATTTTAACTAGGTAGGCTAATTAGTAAATCAGCTCTTTTACCTGTAAAAAAAATACAAAGAACCCCAACAGTAAAACCCACCACCCAACCAACCAACCCCCCCAAGTAAAAACCTTTCTAAATAAACCTTAGCTAACCATTGCCCTGAAAAGGGCATTTGGATGGGCATTACTCTTAAATGGCATTTAGCCCAAACCCTAACCTAAAAAAAAAAAAACACCCAAAAAACCCTTAAAAAAACCTAATCTTAACCCCCGACGATCCACTTACAGTTATCGAAGTCCGGACATCCATCCTCATCCAGCCGGCGAAGTCATCATTTTCATCCAGCCAGCGAAGTTCTCATCCAGACGGCAAGAAGTCTTTCTCCAGATGGCATCTTCTATCTTCATCCATCCGGCGCGAAGCGGGTCCATCTTCAAGACATCTGGCGCAGAGCATCCTTTTCTTACGATCGTCGCTGGAAAATGAAGTTTCACTTTAAGTGACATCATCCAAGATGGCATCCCTTACATTCCTATTGGCTGAAAGATTTTTATCAACCAATAGGAATTAAATGGGAAAAAATCATATTGGCTGTTGCAATCAGCCAATAGGATTGAGCTTTCATCCTATTGGCTGATCCAGTCAGCCAATAGGATTGAGCTCTCATTCTATTGGCTGTTCCAATCAGCCAATAAGATGTAAGCTCAATCCTATTGGCTGATTGCAACAGCCAATAGGATTTTTTCCCCTTTAATAGAAATCTTTCAGCCAATAGGAATGTAAGGGACGCCCCAGGATATAACACCTCCCTATTGTGAGCTGCATAAGTTAAGAAGCACCTATATTTCCACCACTGTTTCTGAAACCTCTCATGTTGTGGATGTCAAACAACTCAGTCACATTCATCAAGGATGACTGACAAGACCTGCTTACAAACATTTGCTTGTGTAGTGTTAAAGGGACAGTCTAGTCAAAATTAAACTTTCATGATTCAGATAGGGCATGCGATTTTAAGCAACTTTCCAATTGACTTTTATCATTAAATTTGCTTTATTCCCTTGGTGGTATTTTTGAAAAGCTAAACCTAGGTAGCCTCAAACTGATTTCTAAACCGTTGAAAACCACCTCCTAGTTAAAAGCATTTTTAAAGTTTTTCACAGTTAGACAGTACTAGTTCATATGTGTCATATAGATAGCATTGTGCTCACTCCCGTGGAGTTATTTAGGAGTCTGCACTGATTGGCTAAACTGTATATCTGTCAAAGGCACTGAGATAAGGGGGCAGTCTGCAGAGGCTTAGATACAAGCTAATCAAAGAGGTAAAACATATATTAATATAAAAGTGCTGGTTATGCAAAACTGGGGGATGGGTAATATAAGGATTACCTATCTTTTAAAAAAATAAAAATTCTGGTGTAGACTGTCCCTTTAAATTCAGGCCGCCAATGCTGCACCAGAGTCCCCTGTAAATGGGGCTTACAAGCTTTTGCTTGGGTAGTGTTAAATTCAGTCATCCAATGCTGCCCCAGAGTCTCCCTGTAGATGGGGCTTACAAGTGTTTGCTTTTGTAGTGTTAAATTCAGCTAGCCAATGCTGCAGCAGAGTTTTCTGTAGATGGGGTTTACAAGTGTTTGCTTGTGTAGTGTTAAATTCAGCTAGCCAATGCTGCAGCAGAGTCCTCTGTAGATGGGGTTTACAAGTGTTTGCTTGTGTAGTGTTAAATTCAGCTAGCCAATGCTGCAGCAGAGTCCTCTGTAGATGGGGCTTACAAGTGTTTGCTTGTGTAGTGTTAAATTCAGCTAGCCAATGCTGCAGCAGAGTCCTCTGTAGATGTGCCAACAGGTTCCCTTAACACATGGGGGTCTATGTTTTACCTTTCCCCATTTGTATAATCGTGCTTTCTTTTACTCCATTGTTTCTAACTTACTACCATCTGTGCCTGAAAGAGAGTGCCAGACTTTCTATGTGTTGTATTAGTAATTTTGTTTTGTAATTTTCCCTATAGGCTTTTCTGGGGTTACCTGCATACGTTCTTGAGAGCTGTGCAGCTGTCTGTGAGTGCTGGTGAGTACCCAGAGCTGGGAATTTTGAAGGTTCATTGGATGTGTACCCAGTCCAATTTGAGAGTGTAGTCCATTTTCATGTTTTGTATGTGTCAAGGGAAGTTACAACAGGCCATGTCATCCTTGTTTGTATCACAGTGTAACATGCATTGTTTGACTGCAGGTTAGGGACCAAGGGAGAAAGAGACCTTGACGTGGTCCTGGGCCTATAACCATTTGGCCAAATGCTGTAACAAACTCAATTTTGCTGGACTTTCTACGTGGTGTGTGTATTTTCTATACCAGAGAGCCTTGTTACTTTCTACGGAAGGCATCTCTCAGTTATCTGGGACTTCCAGATTCTGCCCTTTTCTTAGAGAATTCAGTGAGTCCAGCCCCTGAAAAATCTTTACTATATATTTCTCTTCTGGAGAATTGCTGCTATTTATGCCCCTAGTGTTTTCTAATTATTATACTGTTGTTGAGAGCGTTTAATTAGATAAATTGGAAAATCAAGGCAGTGTAAAGTAAAAGTCAGCCCTTAGGATAACATACAAAAACATAAGCAGTATTGTATATGAAATCTGGAAAGCTACAAGTTTCCATTAAATTGTGTTCAATCCATGACTAACCTTCTGCTTAGATTGTTTTATATTAAATGTGCTTTGTCTTGGGGTTTACAATTGCTTATCATATATGTATTTTACAGAAGTTATAGACAAAAAAAAACTTGATACTACCTTTGTTCAATTTCTGATTTAAATATTCAAATGCCAACACTTTCCAAACCATTTTTTTACATTTTTCTATTTCAACAGCCTCTACTTCTTTAAAACACATGTTGGCATCTTTTAAATTGCATATTTTGCCTATTTGCACTTTGTTAAAGTTCTTATGAAAGATCAATTTAAATATTAAATTCTGTGTAAAAGAAACAGCTATTATAAAACCACTAATTGCAGCTGCGCACCTCACTTTTGAAATTCCTGGCAGTGATGGGGTTAATCAGTTAGCTTGTAAGTTAAATTTTTTCTCTAGTGTAGAGATTTCCCATTTACCTGACCCCCTTACCCTCCCCACCTCCGTCTCCAAGCAATTGCTTTTTTTCTTTAGTGTAGGGTCCCGCTCCCCCCTCCAGCCGATATTTATAGCATAGGGCCCTATCCCTTTTATCTCCCTTCATAAACATTTTTGTTTGTAGTATAGGGAACCCCATCCCTCCCTCCTCTGACGGGCCAATCCCCAACCCCCCTCCTTCCTCTCACCACTCCCACTCGGCACCAACAATGATCGTTACAGAGAGTGACACAGACAGTGTGAATCTCTTTAATGATTGGCGATCTGGCTTTACATGGTAAGGGAGCATGATCAGTTCTCCTTACCATATAAAGGCAAATGCCTTCTATACCCTGTTTGCGGCTCCCTAAGTCTAAGCGGGATTACAAGAGGCACATCTGTGTTGGACGTGGGTACTATGTCAACAAAGTACACTGCCCTAAGTACTAGTACCTACATCTAAATGTCGCAAGGGGTTAAAGCGGTAGGAAAGTCAAAATGAATCCCTTCACTACCGGGACTTTCAAAGCAAAACTTGCCCAAAATACTGGAGAATTTTTGCATTTTTTGCTATTACTCCATTTAAACAGAAGTAGAACCTTGTGTTTTTTATTAACCTGTCAAATGTATATCTTTTTTAAGCAGACAATCAAAGGTATGGATCTAGGCATATTTTGGTATATTTCATGCCACCATTCCAGAGAAAAAAATTGTTAAAAAGACATCTCCCCTAATCCTGGTCCCCCACAACTTCTTAGCCTTGCACATCCATGTGTGCCTTTCAATAGATTTCAAAAACAAAACTCTGGTAACCTTATTCTCATTCCTCTTGAATCTAAATCTGCCACCCCCTTTACTTGTGCACTCTGGAACTCTCGCTCTGTTTGCAATAAGCTCACTTCTATCCATGACCTCTTTATCTCCCACTCTCTCAACCTTCTAGCTCTTACAGAAACCTGGCTCTCTGCTTCAGACACAGCATCCACTGCTGCACTGTCACATGGGGTCTCCACTTCAGCCACACTCCTAGGTCTGACAATAGACAAGGAGGTGGTGTTGGTATTTTACTTTCTTCTCATTGCACCTTTCAACAAATACAGCCTTTCTCTTTTCTCACATTTTCTTCATTTGAAGCACACATGATTCGTTTATTCACTCCCCTCTCTATACATGTTACAGTCATATACCGCCCCCTGGCTCCTCAACTCAATTTTTAGATCACTTTGCTGCCTTACTTCCTTTCCTCAGACACTCCTGCCCTCGTTCTTGGCAACTTCAACATCCCTCTTGACAATCCCACCACCTCCTCTGCTAAACAACTTCTGCAACTCACTTCCTTTTTTGGCCTTACACAATGGACTGACTCTCCCACTCACAAAGATGGTCACTCCCTCAATCTGATTTTCAGCTATCGATGTACTATCTCAAACTTCACAAACTCCACTTTTCCTCTTTCTGACCATCATCTCCTCACTTGCAACATCACATCCCTCCCTACAAGTACCCCTCCCTCTACCCCTCACACAAAACTTCACAGAAACACTAAGTCATTAGATCAGCAACAGCTCGCTAGCTCTCTCGAACCTCTCCTCTCTTCCATCCCCTCCTTTTCCTGCCCTGACCAATCTATCTGCCACTATAACTCCACCCTTACATCGGTCATTGACAATCTGGCCCCACATACTATAGCTCAGAAGCCACACTCTCCTCCTCAGCCCTGGCATATTCCTCTGACACAGTACCTATGCAGATGTTCCCGTACTGCTGAGCGACACTGGAGAAAATCTCAGAGTTTAGCTGACTTTCTTCACTACAAGTTCATCTTGAACTCCTACTATTCTGCCCTTAATCTTCTCTCGATCCAATCTCCCCATCAAACTACCGCCCTATTTCCCTACTCCCTCTTGCCTCAAAGCTCCTTGAAAAGCACATCTATCCCATGTCCTTACACTAAACTCTCTTCTTGACCCACTGCAATCTGGATTTCATCCCCATCACTCCACAGAGACAGCAATTGTCAAGGTTACCAATGACCTACTTACAGCAAAATCCAAAGCCCACTTCTCTCTGCTTATCCTCCTTGATCTGTCTGCAGCCTTTGACACTGTCGACCACTCTCCTTTGCTCCATACCCTCCAATCCTTCGGCATCCGTACCTTTAGTGAAGACTTCTCTGGAGCATCCTATGCCCTGTTACCACTTTCTGTTGGGGTACCTCAAGGCTCTGTCCTCAGTTCCCTTCTTATTTCAACCTACATGTCATCATTAGGTTCCTTAATAAAGTCCCATGGGTTTCAATACCATTTGTATGCCGATGACACCCAAATCTATCTTTCTGCACCAGACCTACCTCCTTCCTTACTAACCCGTGTCACTAACTGTCTTTCTCATATCTCATCTTGGATATCCTTTCACTACCTTAAGCTAAATCTCTCCAAAACGGAACTCCCTATTTTTCCCCCTTCTTCCAAAATCTCCACTCCACAATCTTCTATAACTGTTGATAATTCCATAATTACCCCTACCATGCATGGCCAATGTCTTGGAGTCACACTTGACTCAGACCTTTCTTTCACTCCTCACATTCACTCCTTGGCTAAAGCCTGCTACTTCCACCTTAAAAACATCTCTAAAATTAAACATTTCCTTACACAAAACACAACTAAGATTTTAATCCACTCTCTCATCCTTTCCTGCCTCGACTATTGCAACTCAATCCTCTCTGGTCTACCTAGCTGCCACCTAGCTCCTTTACAATCCATAATGAATGCCTCTGCCAGGCTCATCTTCCTTACATGTCGCTCTTCATCTGCTGCACCTCTCTGCCAATCCCTTCACTGGCTTCCTCTTGCCTCCAGGATTAAACACAAAATCCTCACTGTGACATACAAAGCCCTCAGCTGCACTGCTCCCCCCTACATTTCAAAACTTGTCTCCAGATACTCCGCCTCCCGTCCCCTACGCTCTGCTCACGATCTCCCACTCTCCTCCTCTCTTGTTACTTCCTCACATTCCCATTTACAGGACTTCTCCAGACTGGTTCCCATCTTGTGGAACTCCCTTTTTCGCTCCACAAGACTCTCCCCTAGTTTAAACAGCTTCAAGTGCTCCCTAAAGACTCTACTATTCAGGGATGCATACAACCTACACTAACCTTTCCTAACTCCATTGCTTTCCCCTTGAACCCCTTAGAATTTAAGCCTATGAGCCCAGCTGTCTGTAGATCACCTTCATAAGAGCCGACTACAACAGTGAAACTCTTGGCATGGCCCTCTACCCATTTGATCACTATAAATGTTATCTTGTATACCGTCTATGTTTATAGCCTCGAAATATGTTGGCGCTCTACAAATACCTGATAATAATAATAATAATAAACTTTGGGTTTCTCACTGAAATTATTTACATACCGCTTGTGCAATCATGACACAAATGTTTGTAAAAGCTTGTCTGATATCCCCTTTTTTAAGAAATAGCAGGCAAGCATGACTTTGCCATTGCCGTTTAGTAATTGCAGCTGCGCACCACATGTCTTAAATTCCTGGCAGTTAAGGGGTTAATCAGGTCGCTTATATGTTAATTTTATCATTTGTGTAGAGATTACCCTCCCACCTGACACTTCCCACCACCTGATCTCTACCTGATCCCTCCCAAACAGCTCGCTTCCCTCCCTCACCCCCCACTGGTCATCACCATTTTAGGTACTGGAAGACAATCTGCCAATATGAAGATTTAAGGGAAATGTTTTTTTTAATGATTTTTTATATAAAAAAACAATTCTGCAGTGTAGGATCCCCCCTTACCCTCCAACCTCCCTGATCCCTCCCAAACAACTCTCTAACCCTCCCCCTCTAACTGAATAATGCCATCTATAAAACACTTTTTTATATAATTATAAAAAAGTTTTTTACTTTCTATAGTGTAGTGCCCCCTACCCCCCCCCTCTTGTGATTGTTAGTTAGTTAGTTATCCGCCAACTGATATTTTTTCTGTAGTATAGCTCCCCATACCTCCCTCTCCTTTTATTTATTTTTTCTAAAGTATGGCTCTACCACTCCCTCCTCCTCCGCTGCTGGACCACCTACCCGCCTCCCGAATTCCCTAACACATTTCCCACCAGCACCAGTAGATGATCGCTACAGGTGATGACACACACAGTGTCACTTTCTGTAACGTTCTGGCATCTGCCTTCATATAGAACCGGACCACCGATCATGCTCCTGTTACATATGCAGTCAGCTGCCTGGAGCTAAATAATTCCAGCTCTCGGCTGCAACTTAACATCTGAGACTGCTGGAGCTTTCAGCATCTCTGATATATATATATATATACGTTGTGCGGTACAATGCGCAAAGTACTGCACAACGTATATATACATCATAATGGGTAGAGGGGTCAATAAATCAAATAAATCATGTATTTTTTTAAATTCACTTCTATTATCAAATTATTTTTTTTACTGTTGGTATCTTGTGTTTAATTTATAAATATGTTCCAAATTGTGCATTCTTTCTGGGGACAATCCAGGGGTCAAATCCAGCGGTAATTCATGGGAACGGAGTTCCTGCACTATTTTTGTAGGTGGAACTAAGTTGTCCCGGGACAGAGAACAGAAACGCTTCAGTAAACACTGCTGCTGTTGGTGGGAGGAGCTGGATCACAGACTGGTTAGAGGGATAGTGAGATCCTCTGGTAATGGGTAGTAACACTTCCTACAATACACTATGCAAGCCTGTCAGAGATGCTGCTGTATGAACACTCTGCACTGTGTGGAACACATGGTGCTTATTTTTCTGTGTGGCTCGCTCTGGGGTTATTTAGCTCCCCTCAGCAGAAATACGACTATTGCATCTTAAGTGGGTGAGACTCTGTGACAGAGGAGGAGTCTGGAGTTGCTATCAGACACAGAGGTACCAGTACCCAGTTTGCCCCACAAAAACAAAGTTTTTTTATTTATTTTTTTATAACATATAGCTTTTTCTGTAGTGTAGCTGCCCCCCTCCCCCTCTACCTCCCTGATCCTTTGATATATATTTTTTTAATTTATTCCCCCCCCCTCTCACTGATCATTGGTGGCAGTGGTTGATACACGCATGTGCACGCCCCCGCAGCCCCCCCCCCCCCCGCGTGCTCCCGGCACCTGGTGTGCACATTGCACTTACAGGAACTGGATGCCGGGTAGCGATGGGCCGCCTACCCGCCTCCCTGCTAAGCTCCCACCCACCAACGATCGGCACCATCGCTACCGGTGCAGAGAGGGCCACAGAGTGGCTCTCTCTGCATCAGATGCTTGAAAAAGGGTATTGCAGGATGCCTCAATATCGAGGCATCACTGCAATACCCTGAGAGCTGTTGGAAGCGATCGCAATCGCTTCCATCACTCAATTAGACCAAGGACGTGCCAGGTACGTCCATTGTCACTAACTGACAGTTTTTGCAGGACGTACCTGGCACGTCCTTGGTCTTTAAGGAGTTAAATTGTACTAAGGCTCTTAGCTTTTTGGATTATTCAATATCATCTATATAGAAATGTCCCTTCATGTGTTCTAAAAAAGTGTGTCTGGTTTCTCAGTTTTCAGTATCAGTTGAATCCTAAATTACAAATAAAAATTTCACCCCTGACATGTGAAAATGTAACCATGGGTGTCCATCCTCAGGCCCAAAGGCAACCATTCAGCCCTTCATCGGTTTTAATTTGCTTTTATTAACCAGAGTGTATAGGTTATATACATATGAATACAGTGTGTGTGTGTGTGTGAATTTCAGTGTTTTTTGCATGTGCAGTGTAGTTTTATTAAAATTTCTACTATCCACCTTAAATAGTTTTTTTTCTTGAGTAATTTCAATATGAATTTAAATTTTTCCATAAAATACAATTTTTACAGAAAAATTTCACTGAGTTTTAATGAGATTAAACAATAACATTTTTACTGCATATTTTTATTTCAGTACTTTGTTTTATAAAATATTTGGATTGCAATTTATGCATTGACTTCACTTACTAAAAAAAACTTACACTTACACTTTTCTCAAGGTAACTGCCTTCAGAAAATTAAAGGGTTAAAATGTTTCTTTCATGATTCAGATGGAACATACAATTTTAAACAATTTACCAATTTACGTCTATTGTCAAATAGTTTTTGTTTTCTTGTTATCCTTTGTTGAAAAATAGGAAGCTTAGTTCAGAAGTGTGCACATGTCTGCTGCAGTATATGGCAGCAGTTTTGCTACAATGTTATACATTTGCAAGAGCACCAGATGTCAGCACTATTTCCTGTTATGTAGCTTCGGAAATGTTCACGCTACCTAGCTAGATATCTCTTTAACAAAGAATAACAAGAGAACAAAGCAACTTTGTTAATAGACGGAAATTGGAAACTTTTTAAAAATTGTATTCTTTATCTGTATCATAAAAGAAAAAAAATTGGGTTTCATGTCCCTTTAAGATAGGGGCTCTAAGATAAGATTTCTTATTCTATCTCACAAGCCCAGAGAGGTTTAGATAATCAGAACCTAAGTCATACATGAGTTTTTACCAAGATAGAGTACACTAAGAAAACTAAATAAATAAAAAATGAAGAGTTAGACAGGGATTCCAATGTTTAATTACTTACAAATATTTACATATTTTATTCTTCATCAATCAAAAAGATATATATATATATATATATATATATATATATATATATATATATATATATATATATATATATATATATATATATATATATATATATATATATATATAATCTTCCAATTTGATACGGCACACACTTTATCAGCTCAGTCATCCGGTGCTCTGCCACAAAGGAACATACAGCAAAGCTTGAGAAGAATCCAACGGACGGTTTTTTCAATGGCGTTCAAAACGGAGATCGAAAAAGGCTCATGTTAGAGCCGAAACATCTGTTTTTTCTCCATCATTACCATTAAAACGGATTGTTACAAAGCCTGTTGTGCCTGCTGGGTCTTGAATCCTTTTGCACTCAGGAGACCGTCCGTTGGATTCTCCTCAAGTTTTGCTATATATATATATTTCTTCTATATGTAAACATTTACATATAGAAGAAATAGTTAGAAACATTAAGTATACTGATATTTACATGATGTATATTGTGATTAATTTCACATTATGAGTTTGCGGATATCATACTAAAATGACCTATATGTTATTAGTAAGTATAGGTAACCAACCATAATACTATGCTATGACGAGCAGTCAGCGAGTTTCTGAGCCCAGCAGCTAAAGTGCTGATACCTATATGAGGGCTAGTTTCCATTGAGCTATAAGTAATATGCTGTCAGAAGGAACTTTGTGTATTAACTGCATCCAATGGTGTGTTTTGCGTCCCAAAGAAAGTATTAGAAGCCAATTTGTTTCCAATGAAAGCGCAAACCGTTATTACACTGTTGGAGGCTGTAGATACATTAAAAAACAATACACCCAGCTCAACTAGGTATAAGAGAAAAATAATAGCTTTTTGAGACCTAGTTCCAATTGAAATTTAAAAAAAAAGTGTTTTAATGTACAAAAAAATTGTAATATGTAATATGCATTGCTGTCCCATGTATAGGAGTAGTTGCACTTATGTTCTTATGGAAATATTAATATGTATTTACATATGAAAATATATCCAAGAAAATATCTACAAAATTCAAACTAGACCTATGCCTAGGGCAGCAATAAATATTACATATATTAATAAAGTAGAAAATGTAATTATAATAATTCAGATGGAAGCATTAACACAACTTTACCTTACAACTGCATGAAAAAAGTGACTGCACACACTGTGCAAAATATTTAAATGGAAACCTGGTACTAAAATAGAGCCGTAAACTACTTTTAGCTGTCAGCAACTTCGGTAGCTCACGGCTCAATTTTTTACGACTCAATGGAAACCCTAGCTTAGGCCTAGTTTCTATTGAAATGGTAAAGCTTGGAATCTGGTAGTAACATAAAAATTCTCCATAAGACTTTGGGCTCGCTTCTATTGAGGTGGTAACGTTTGGAATCTGGTAGTAACATAAAAATTCTCCATAGACTTTGGGCTCGCTTCCATTGAGGTGGTAACGTTTGGAATCTGGTAGTAACATATAAATTCTCCATAGACTTTGGGCTCGCTTCCATTGAGGTGGTAACGTTTGGAAACTGGTAGTAACATAAAAATTCTCCTTAGACTTTGGGCTCGCTTCCATTGAGGTGGTAACATTTGGAATCTGGTAGTAACATAAAAATTCTCCATAGACTTTGGGCTCGCTTCCATTGAGGTGGTAACGTTTGGAAACTGGTAGTAACATAAAAATTCTCCTTAGACTTTGGGCTCGCTTCCATTGAGGTGGTAACATTTGGAATCTGGTAGTAACATAAAAATTCTCCATAGACTTTGGGCTCGCTTCCATTGAGGTGGTAACATTTGGAATCTGGTCGTAACATAAAAATTCTCCATAGACTTTGGGCTCTCTTCCATTGAGGTGGTAACGTTTAGAAACTGGTAGTAACATAAAAATTCTCCATAGACTTTGGGCTCGCTTCCATTGAGGTGGTAACGTTTGGAAACTGGTAGTAACATAAAAATTCTCCATAGACTTTGGGCTCGCTTCCATTGAGGAGTAACGTTTGGAAACTGGTAGTAACATAAAAATTCTCCATAGACTTTGGGCTCGCTTCCATTGAGGTGGTAACGTTTGGAAACTGGTGGTAACATAAAAATTCTCCAGAAACTTTATTAGAGATAAATGTTTCTATCACTAGTTTCCAAACATTACCACCTCAGTGGAAACTTAGCCTTAGGTACACTAACTTTTACCTCAAACTTCCCCATCCCAAATAACCATAACCCCTGCTAATATCATCCTCCCCACTGGAGATAAATCCTAACCATGACCTCCCCTAACACAGCTAATTCTACCATTGCGTCCCCCACCACAAATACAAATAATGGCTGACTATAAGAAATAAATAACCTTGTCAGAAATAAATTAGCAAAATAAAAAAATGGAAACCCTAGCTTAGGCCTAGTTTCTATTGAAATGGTAAAGCTTGGAATCTGGTAGTAACATAAAAATTCTCCATAAGACTTTGGGCTCGCTTCCATTGAGGTGGTAACGTTTGGAATCTGGTAGTAACATAAAAATTCTCCATAGACTTTGGGCTCGCTTCCATTGAGGTGGTAACGTTTGGAATCTGGTAGTAACATAAAAATTCTCCATAGACTTTGGGCTCGCTTCCATTGAGGTGGTAACGTTTGGAAACTGGTAGTAACATAAAAATTCTCCTTAGACTTTGGGCTCGCTTCCATTGAGGTGGTAACATTTGGAATCTGGTAGTAACATAAAAATTCTCCATAGACTTTGGGCTCTCTTCCATTGAGGTGGTAACATTTGGAATCTGGTCGTAACATAAAAATTCTCCATAGACTTTGGGCTCTCTTCCATTGAGGTGGTAACGTTTAGAAACTGGTAGTAACATAAAAATTCTCCATAGACTTTGGGCTCGCTTCCATTGAGGTGGTAACGTTTGGAAACTGGTAGTAACATAAAAATTCTCCATAGACTTTGGGCTCGCTTCCATTGAGGTGGTAACGTTTGGAAACTGGTGGTAACATAAAAATTCTCCAGAAACTTTATTAGAGATAAATGTTTCTATCACTAGTTTCCAAACATTACCACCTCAGTGGAAACTTAGCCTTAGGTACACTAACTTTTACCGCAAACTTCCCCATCCCAAATAACCATAACCCCTGCTAATATCATCCTCCCCACTGGAGTTAATCCTAACCATGACCTCCCCTAACACAGCTAATTCTACCATTGCTTCCCCCACCACAAATACAAATAATGGATGACTATAAGAAATAAATAACCTTGTCAGAAATAAATTAGCAAAATAAAAAAAATTCCATCAACTCTTTAACAAATAATTTACGTGTATGCAATCAAGTTTCAATGTGCTAAAAATTCACAGTCGAGTAAACAAAAACTAAATTGCATAAACAACCACATACACTTAAATAAAGCAGTGTTTTAGCACCAATACAACAAATAATTGCAGTGTGCAAACCATCTTTTTACAACAGGTCTTTTTGAGCTCTATCACTGGGCCCTGAAAATATCCTAAGTGAGATTCAGATGAATTTAGTCTTGCTTAAAGGGACACTAAACCCCCAAAAAATCTTTCATGATTGAGATAGAGAAAACAATTTTAAACAACATTCCAATTTACTTATAATCTAATTTGCTTCATTCTTTAGATATCCTTTTTAGAAGGAATAGCAATGCACATGGGTGAGCCAATCACACAAGGCATCTGTGTGCAGCCACCAATCAGCAGCTACTAAGCCTATCTAGATATGCTTTTCAGCAAAGGATAACAGGAAAATGAAGCAAATTAGATAATAGAAGTAAATTAGAAGGTTGTTTAAAAATGCAAGCTCTTTCTAAATCATGAAAGAAAAAATGTGGGTTTCATGTCCCTTTAAAGAAACTTATTTACATTGTGAGTAAATGAATATGGCTGCATCACACTAACGAAGCTCACACAAGGGCAACACATAAATATTTGGGGTTGCCCTGTCGCTAGTTCAGAGGGGGATTGCCTGCGGTATTTTGGGACTGGACTGTTCCTTTTAGGTATGACCAGACTGATATTCATTAGGAAAGTCTTTCTCTGGGCAGAAAGCCTGCTTCTGTGATGTGGTAAGCAGCCATGGGACAAGCTATTTTGCCTTTATTCATCTCCTGCTCGATCACTTTTGTATATTTGTGTAGTTTAGCTGATAACAGCCTGAGCTAGTATGGGGTATAACAGATGTTTTTAAATGCAGTTGCTTGTCATTGGCTGATTCTAATTCTTGTTCTAGTTTTGAATAGAAGCATTTCTGTAATATACATGTATTAGCAAAAAAGCTTCTAATCAAAGCTATAGCTGTTTCAAAAGTGTATTAAAGTATGCACCGTGCACCAGCATTTTAAACACAGCACTTGCTCAGAGAGCCTAAGGTGCTTGTACCATCTGATAATGACTCAGTTTGTTAATTGCTGACATGATACAAGCCCCACTAGTGTTCTAAGCAGCTGCAGTATTTAAAATGCTGGTACACTGAGAATATCTAGCAATGCTTCATGTGCATGTACAGAGAAAAATGTCAACACTAAAACAGTGAGAACTTTACTATAAGCATTTTTGCCAAACTATGTATATTAAAAATATGTTTCTAATTAAAGATGTAATTCATCTATGTGCATTTTGACCATAATGTCCCTTTTAAGAAATACTGAAGCCACCTTTAACAATACAGCTTACTATCTTCACAGATATACAGTATGTCCCTTTAAAGGGACATGGAACCCACATTGTTTCTTTCTTAATTCATATTGAATATGTGATTTTAAACAGCTTACTATTTTACTTCTATTATCTCATTTGTTTTGTTCTCTTGGTATCCTTTGTTGAAAAGGATTCCTAGGGTAGGCTCAGGAGCTGCTGATTGGTGGCTGCACATATATGCCTCATGTTATTGTCTCCCCAATTTGTTCAGCTAGAACCTGGTAGTGCATTGCTTCTTCTTCAACAATGGATACCAAGAGTATTAAGCAAATTAGATAAATGAAGCTAATTAGAAAGTTGTGTAAACATTTTTCTCTCTATCTGAATCATTAAAGGAAAACAATTTGGACATAGGCACTATGTCACAGAGTACTTTGCCCAGCTTACCCTGTTGACGTAGTACCTACATCCAACAGTCTGGTACATGCTGCGGTCCTTGCTGTCAGCTTTGACAGCGGAGACTGCATACAGGGGCAGAGGCATCTGATTGTTATTCCTTTACCATATGAAGGCAGATCGCTGATGCAGACAGTGACACTCTGTATCAGCTTGCAGTGATGCTGTGGGTGGTGTGGGAAGGAAAGAGGGAGGCAGGTGGGCGGGCGGCACCTCGCGGGAGGGGGGATGGTTGGCTATGCTACATTAAAATCTTTGCTGAGGGATGGGCAACTACTCTACAGAAACAGTTGTAACAGGTGGGGCACGGTCCCTAGTGACAGTCACTTGGAGACAGGAGGGGTAGGGGGGCTGCACTACAGAAAATTAACAAATCATTTTTTTAAATTATAAGAAATACTACTCCTAAGATGGCAGCTTCTAGTGAGAGGGGGGAGGGCTAGAGATTTGTTTGGGAGGGATCAGGGAGAAGGGAAGGTTGAGGAAAGATCCCTATAGTGAAATAAAAAAATAAAAAAATGATCAGTGGGGAGTGAGGGAGGGAAGAGAGCTGTTTGGGAGGGATCAGGGGGTGGGAATCTCTAGGTGACAGCTAAAATGAACCCTACGGGACCTGATTAACCCCTTCACTGCTGGGAATACTAGAAGTGTGGTGTAGATATGTGCATGATCGAAAAATTTGTTTCGGATCGGTTCGGATTGATTCAGATTTTTTCGAATTTCGGTTCGGATCGATTCAAATTCGGCAAAATTTGAATGAATTCGTTTCGGATTTATTCGGATTCAAATAAATTCGGCTGAATTTGGTTCGATTCGGTTTGGTTCGGTTCCGAAATTCGGAATTTCGGTATGTGTTAGGTGGGATATGCTGTGTATTAGACTAGTATTATGTACTGTATACCCATAGCAGAGTGATATAACCTAAAACCTAATATACTGTACAATACTAGTGTAATACACGGCCATCCGAATCTACCAAATAAAGTCAGTAGTTAAGAGCTTTATGGGCTAACACCGTAATATAAAGCTCTTAACTACAGTGCTACAAAGTACACTAACACCCATAACTACCTATGAACCACTAAACCAAGGCCCCCCACATCGCAAACACTATCATAAAATTATTTAACCCCTAATCTGCCAACCGGACACTGCCGCCAACTACATTATAGCTATGAACCCCTAATCTGCTGTCCCTAACATCGCCGACACCTACATTATAGTTATTAACCCCTAATCTGCCCCCCCACAATGTCGCCGCAACCTAACTACAAGTATTAACCCCTAATCTGCCGACCGGACATTGCCGCCACTATAATAAATGTATTAACCCCTAAACCGCCGCACTCCCACCTCGCAAACACTATAATACATTTTATTAACCCTTAATCTGCCCTCCCTAAAATCGCTGCCACCTACCTACAATAATTAACCCCTAATCTCCTGCCCCCAACGTCGCCGCTACTATAATAAAGTTATTAACCCCTAAACCTTAAAAGTCTAACCCTAACCCTAACAACCCCCTAACATAAATATAAATAAAACAAAATAATTTACTATAATTAAATAAATTCATCCTATTTAAAACTAAATACTTACCTGCAAAATAAACCCTAATATAGCTACAATATAACTAATAGTTACATTGTAGTTATTTTAGGATTTATATTTATTTTACAGGCAACTTTGTATTTATTTTAACTAGGTACAATAGCTATTAAATAGTTATTAACTATTTAATAGCTACCTAGTTAAAATAATTACAAAATTACCTGTAAAATAAATCCTAACCTAAGTTACAAATACACCTAACACTACACTATCATTAAATAAATTAAATAAATTAACTACAAGTACCTACAATTACCTACAATTAAATCAACTAAACTAAATTGAAAAAACAAACAAACACTAAATTACAAAAAAAAAAAGATTACAAGAATTTTAAGCTAATTACACCTACTCTAAGCCCCCTAAAAAATAACAAAGCCCCCCCAAAATAAAAAAAAATTCCCTACCCTAATCTAAATTACAAAAGTTAACAGCTCTATTACTTTACCAACCCTTAAAAGGGCTTTTTGCGGGGCATGCCCCAAAGTAATCAGCTCTTTTGCCTGTAAAAAAAACCATAATACCACCACCCAACATTACAACCCACATACCCCTATTCTAACCCAAACCCCCCTTAAATAAACCTCACACTACCCCCCTGAAGATCTCCCTACCTTGAGTCGTGTTCACCCAGCCGGGCCGAAGTCTTCATCTGATGGGGCAGAAGAGGACATCCAGACCAGCAGAAGTCTTCATAAAAGCGGGGCAAGAAGAGGTCTTCCATCCATCAGAAGTCTTCATCCAGGCGGCATCTTCTATCTTCATCCATCCGGAGCGGAGCGGCAGCATCCTGAAGACATCCGACACGGAGCATCCTCTTCTTTCTTGATCCAACGACTAAATGACGGTATCTTTAAGTGACGTCATCCAAGATGGCGTCCCTTGAATTCCAATTGGCTGATAGGATTCTATCAGCCACTTGGAATTAAGGTAGGAAAAATCTGATTGGCTGATTCAATCAGCCAATCAGATTGAAGTTCAATCCGATTGGCTGATCCAATCAGCCAATTAGATTGACCTTGCATTCTATTGGCTGTTCCGATCAGCCAATCAGATTTTTCCTACCTTAATTCCAATTGGCTGATAGAATCCTATCAGCCAATCAGAATTCAAGGGATGCCATCTTGGATGACGTCACTTAAAGGTACCGTCATTTAGTCATCGGATCAAGAAAGAAGAGGATGCTCCGCGTCGGATGTCTTCAGGATGCTGCCGCTCCGCTCCGGATGGATGAAGATAGAAGATGCCGCCTGGATGAAGACTTCTGATGAATGGAAGACCTCTTCGTGCCCCGCTTGGATGAAGACTTCTGCCAGTCTGGATGTCCTCTTCTGCCCCATCGGATGAAGACTTCGGCCTGGCTGGGTGAACACGACCCAAGGTAGGGAGATCTTCAGGGGGGTAGTGTTAGGTTTATTTAAGGGGGGTTTGCATTAGAGTAGGGGTATGTGGGTGGTGGATTGTAATGTTGGGGGGTGGTATTGTGTGTTTTTTTACAGGCAAAAGAGCTGATTACTTTGGGGCATGCCCAGCAAAAAGCCTTTTTAAGGGCTGGTAAGGTAGTAGAGCTGTTAACTTTTGTAATTTAGATTAGGGTAGGGAAATTTTTTTATTTTGGGGGGCTTTGTTATTTTATTAGGGGGCTTAGAGTAGGTGTAATTAGCTTAAAATTCTTGTAATTTTTTTTAATGTTTGTAATTTAGTGTTTGGTTTTTTTGTACTTTAGTTTAGTTTATTTAATTGTATTTAATTGTAGGTACTTGTAGTTAATTTATTTAATTTATTTAATGATAGTGTAGTGCTAGGTTTAATTGTAACTTAGGTTAGGATTTATTTTACAGGTAATTTTGTAATTATTTAAATTAGGTGGCTATTAAATAGTTATTAACTATGTAATAGCTATTGCACCTAGTTAAAATAAATACAAAGTTGCCTGTAAAATAAATATAAATCCTAAAATAGCTACAATGTAACTAATAGTTATATTGTAGCTATATTGTGGTTTATTTTACAGGTAAGTATTTAGTTTTAAATAGGATTAATTTATTTAATTAATTTAATGATAGTGTAGTGTTAGGTGTAATTGTAACTTAGGTTAGGATTTAGTTTACAGGTAAATTTGTATTTATTTTAACTAGGAAGTTATTAAATAGTTAATAACTATTTATTAACTATTGTACCTAGTTAAAATAAATACAAAGTTGCCTGTAAAATAAATATAAATCCTAAAATAGCTACAATGTAACTATTAGTTATATTGTAGCTATATTAGGGTTTATTTTACAGGTAAGTATTTAGTTTAGGATAGGATTAATTTATTTAATTATAGTAAATTTATTTCGTTTTATTTAAATTTTATTTAAGTTAGGGGGGTGTTAGGGTTAGACTTAGTTTTAGGGGTTAATAACTTTATTATAGTAGCTGCGACGTTGGGGGCAGGAGATTAGGGGTTAATAATTGTAGGTAGGTGGTGGCGATGTTAGGGAGGGCAGATTAGGGGTTAATACAATTTATTATAGTGTTTGTGAGGTGGGAGTGTGGTGGTTTAGGGGTTAATACATTTATTAATCGTGGCGGCGATGTCCAGTTGGCAGATTAGGGGTAAATACTTGTAGTTAGGTTGCAGTGACATTGGGGGGGCAGATTAGGGGTTAATGAAATTTATTATAGAGTTTGCGAGGCAGGAGCGCGGCAGTTTAGGGGTTAATACATTTATTATAGTGGCGGCGAGGTCCGGTCGGCAGATTAGGGGTTAATACTTGTAGTTAGGTTGCGGCGACGTTGGGGGGGGCAGATTAGGGGTTAATAAAATTTATTATAGTGTTTGCGAGGCGGGAGTGCGTCGGTTTAGGGGTTAATACATTTACTGTAGTGGCGTCGAGGTCCGGTCGGCAGATTAGGGGTTAATACTTGTAGTTAGGTTGCGGCGACGTGGGGGGGGCAGATTAGGGGTTAATAAATATTATGTTGGTGTTGGCGATGTTGGGGGCAGCAGATTAGGGGTTCATAGGGATAATGTAGGTGGTGGAGGTGTCTTGAACGGCAGATTAGGGGTTATTAGTATAATGCAGGTGTCAGCGATAGCGGGGGCGGCAGATTAGGGGTTAATAAGTGTTAGATTAAGGGTGTTTAGACTCGGGGTTCATGTTAGGGTGTTAGGTGTAGACTTAGTGTTTCTACATAGGAAACAATGGGGCTGCGTTAAGAGCTGAACGCTGCTTTTTTCCTATGGGGGAATGCCGAATTTACCAAGCTAATTCGGATTTATTCTGTAGATTCGGCAGCTAATTCGGATTCATTCGGTAGATTCGGAAGTATTTTCATTCGGAATTTCGAATCGATCCGAATCTCTGAATTTACCGAATTTCCGAATCCATCCGAAACGAATCGCACATGTCAAGTGTGGTGTACAGTTGCATTTAGCAGCCTTTTATTACCAAAAAGCAGTGGCAAAGCCATTCATGTCTGCTATTTCTCAACAAAGGGTTTCCCAGAGAAGCTTCTACAACCATTTATGTTATGACTGTGGTATTGAAATAATTTCAGTGAGAAACCCAAAGTTTGTGAAAAACGTAATGATTTTTTTTAATATGATCACATTTGGCGGCGAAACAGTGTAATTAAATATACCAAAAGGGGCCTAGATCAATACTGTGGGTTGTCTAATAAAAAAAATATATATAGTATTTGTAGATAAATAAAAAAGGCTCTATTTCTGTTTAAATTGAGTGATAGTAAATATGCTAAAAATACTTTGATACTTTGGGCAAGTTTTTCTCTGAAATTCACTGCACTGAAGGGGTTAAATTGTTAAAGGAGAAAGATGTGTGCGTTCTGAACAGAAACCAGAGTTTAGTTATGTCCCTTTAAATTGTAAGCTCTAACAATCTTATTGTGCATTATATCTGGAAGTATATTCATAGAGGGCGCATTATTATATTAAATAATGTATAAATAAATAGTGTGTATTTCTTAAATATTTTAAATTAACATTACAATAACCTAAAGGTCAATTGGACTGTACTCGAACATTAAGAAATCCAATTTATAAACGTATGTCAGACATTGAAAAACACTGTTTGGTAATAGTCTTAAGTAATCAACACTTATCATATCATGTGTCCTAGATTCATTAGGATAGTGCTTTATACTAGGGTATTTCAGGTGCTCTGGAGCTCCAATAGCACGCAAAACATATTCAGCATCATAATCAATGGTTTCAAATTTTCCCACAATGTCATATTGTATATTGCATGGATCACAAAGTTGAAACATGGGCTTCCAATGAGTGTCTCTATAATTTGGATTTTCCTGAATAAGAAAATGAACAAACTCTTGAAATGTAACATTTTCAGAAGAATTCTTATTCTTTCGGACTCTTGACTTGATGATATCAGCAACTGTTTTACTATAGTAGGGCTCATGATGAAGGAACTTATCTCTATAGGCTGAAACTAGCCTGTTTAAAGGGTGTCGGGTGAACATCACTTTTGTGTAATTATTTAGAAGTTGCCTCTGCTCTTCAGGACTGTAGGAACTAAGTCTGGTCAATAAAGGATTTGTGTGGACATCTTCATGTTTTAAATCATCTGCTGTAGCCCCAAGTGTTTTGTTTAAGAGAAGAATTATCCTTTTCCAGTTTGAACAACCAACTTTTGGGACCTCACAGTATATGAACTTATGACTATGCTCAACAAACAACTGTCTGGCAACAAATGGTGCAATTTTTCCTGTGGAATTAATGAGATTATATTGGTGGCAAGTATATTTAATGATGGCTTTTTGATGAGACTGAGTACTTGAATCCTTTTCAGAGTCTGAAACAAATAAACAAAAGTAGATCATCAATTAAACATTTACATATTTACCAAAAATATACTTCATAATGTTTCAGAATGGTGGCATATTTATTTAAAGCTATCTACTGAGTATATTCTAAAATGAAAAATTACATTATTAACATTTTTTCTAAACATTTTTCTGTTACATCAATGGGGATTTATCTAGATAAATTCTATGATAAGCATTCCAACTGGTATGGAAAAATACCCCAAATTATTTACTTAAGTAGTAGAATGAAATTTAAAAAATAAATAAATCAGGTTTTCTGTACTGACTTTGAAAGTGATTTAATTTTTTATTACACATGCATAGATTATGTTCTAAATATTCCATTATGTATGTTGTAAACTTTTGGGGCTTTGTCTGAAGCCTTTCCAGCCACTCAATGCAGTGATCATCCATTTCTGTTAGACACCAAATGCAGCGATAAACCCTTTCAGGCCCAGCATGACAGTGATTAGCCTACAATCCACCAGAATAGTAATTAACCATTTTCTACCATACTGAACATGATTAACCCCTTTCCAGCCATGCAGATTATTAACGAACCACCTTTCTGTCAGACATAGAAAGCAAAAGCTGTAATTAATCTGTTTTTGGTAATGAAGCACAGCATTTAACCTAGTTATTGCTAGTCACAGATGTGATGAAACAATTTCTGTCAGACACTAGCCAAGATACCCAGGCTCTCCCACACTCTCACACACTTCTCTTAATCCTTTACCCTCATAAAGATTGCTGATCGAGGGTCACTGCAAAGCTTCATCTACTTCATTCCCACAATCCTACATTATAACAAAATTAGAAATTATGTGGAGCTTTATCACAATTCTTATTTTCAACAAATTAATTACTCTAAAAGGGATCTTAAATACTACTGCCAAGTGAAATTCACAAAATGTATCTATAGTCTCTGTTTAACAACAGGTGATATAACCTCATATTTATTTTAACCCAAAAAGATATGATATTATCAAAGTTTGTATTTCCCCCCTTATATGAAGCTTCTGGAGACTGAAAAGTGGGCTGGGCACAGTCTCAGATGTCACAATCCCTGGGGTACAGTGTACTAGTACTTGCGTTTGAATATGTGCATTAGTAGCTGTCCAAAGAGATTCACAAGCAGAGATTAACCCCTCAACAAAAATAAACAACATAGTCGGTATATAAAAAATTAAAAACTACTCCAAAGTCATTTTTTTTTTCTTTAATGATAACATGATGATTTATCTTGGTGTCCTCTATTATATGATTCTTTTTTTAAAGTAATGGTAAACTTTCCACTTTTTATAATCAGATCCGGAATGGAAAAAATATTTTAGATGAAGTTTAAATCATCGGTTGTAGTAAATATGCGCTGTTAATTACTTTGTAATCTAGCCATGCCAGTCTAATACCCTGCTATCCGGCCACCCACTTCAAAATATTTTTTTTTTGTTGGTGAGCCAACGTTTTGATCTGTTCTCCAATCAGTGCTCTAGCTACTAGAAAAGTGCCATATGGCTAGAACACTGATTGAATAGCAGTTCAAACCGTTCTCTTACCAAAAAATTACTTTAGTCTAACCATGTGTCTTATGGCATTACCCGTAATGAAAAGTGTATAATGGTCTCCTCCTGCTTGCATTCTGCATGGAACTTCCTGCATAAATAAAGTTAAATGAGTCTAGTCTTTAGCCATTCAAATTTTCTATGTGTACTATTTGTTCATAGTTTGCGTGGGTTACTCACTGAAATATGACTTACAATAGTGTTAAAATGTAAGCAGCAAAAAAATAAATCTGCTTAAATCTGCTTAGCACAGGGATGTGCAAAAGGCTTGGGAGTGATTGGGTTAAGAAGTATATGTGCTGAGTATTGTTGTTTTATTGTAAAGATGAAAGCTGTTATCCAGATAGATATTTGCATTATATTACACAATGGATTATAGTTTTAACGTTAATGACATCATAAGTACAGACAGTGTGTCCAACTGTAATAATGTTTTAGCAGCTGTTACATTAATAAATACATTTCTTATGAGTAATAACATATATGTTTAGGTCTATATACTCCTATTTATCTTTACCTAATGGTAAAGTTTAAACAGTAATTGTTTAATTGGCCAGGTGCCTCCTGTTATCTGCCTCGCCCCACCTTTTTATTGTTTTATGACAGCAAGGCTATATTAGTTTTCCGCATATACATATATAGAGAGCACGAGAAAGCCAAAGAGAAAGAGAGATGGAGAGAGAGCAGTCATCATTATATCTCAGTGCTTGTTTTGTTCAAATGCTACAGCCCAATTGAGTATTGTTGCTGACCATGTGTATCCCTTTATTATCAGTGTTCCATCTTCTAATAGTTACTTCCAGGAGGACAGTGCACCATGTCACAAATCCCACATCATCTTAGCATGGTTCCATAAACATGGCAATAAGCACGGTGTACTCCAGAGGTATCCACAGTCACTGGTTACTAAAACCAACAGACCAACAGAGCACCTCAGGATATGGAACAGTAGATTTGCAGCATGTATGTTCATCTGACATCTGCACCATGCGCTACAATCACCTTGTCAAATTCATGACTCAAATAATTCAGGCTGTGTGTGTGTGTGTATGTATATGTATATGTGTGTGTGTATATGTATATGTGTGTGTGTATATGTATATGTATATGTGTGTGTGTATATGTATATGTATATGTGTGTGTGTATATGTATATGTGTGTGTGTATATGTATATGTATATGTGTGTGTGTATATGTATATGTGTGTGTGTATATGTATATGTGTGTGTGTATATGTATATGTGTGTGTGTATATGTATATGTGTGTGTGTATATGTATATGTGTGTGTGTATATGTATATGTATATGTGTGTGTGTATATGTATATGTATATGTGTGTGTGTATATGTATATGTGTGTGTGTATATGTATATGTATATGTGTGTGTGTATATGTATATGTGTGTGTGTATATGTATATGTGTGTGTGTATATGTATATGTGTGTGTGTATATGTATATGTGTGTGTGTATATGTATATGTGTGTGTGTATATGTATATGTATATGTGTGTGTGTATATGTATATGTATATGTGTGTGTGTATATGTATATGTGTGTGTGTATATGTATATGTATATGTGTGTGTGTATATGTATATGTGTGTGTGTATATGTATATGTGTGTGTGTATATGTATATGTGTGTGTGTATATATATATCAGTGTTTAATAATCAGTGGGATAATTTACAACAGGTCTTAAAAAGAAACTGGCACTTTCTGACGGGATGAGAGAATTAAAAAGGTAGTAGGAAAAGGACCTCAAATGGTAGCAAAAAAAAGCTCAGAAATTAAAGGACAAATTGGTGAAAAGCCAGTTTGTTAGGGGCCCATCTGTTGCCGATTGGCTCAGAAAAAATAAAGGTATAAAAGGTAGCTGTATATGCGGTCACTGAGGCCGAATTATCATATATCTGTCGGACCTGATCCAACAGTGCGGATCAGGTCCGACAGACATTGCTGAATGCGGAGAGCAATAGGCTCTCGGTATTCAGCATTGCACTAGCAGCTCACGCCGCCCCCTGCCAATTCGCGGCCAATCGACCGCCAGCAGGGAGGTGTCAATCAACCCGATCGAGTACCCGACCCGCCACATCAGAGCAGGCAGACAGGGTTATAGAGCAGCGGTCTTTAGACCGCTGCTCCATAACTTGTGTTTCTGGCGAGTCTGGCCTGCCTTTTATGTTGGAAAAACGAAGAGAGCCATAAAGGATAGGATACAGGAATATAAGGACAATATCACGAAGTTGAGGGACACTAATGTTGCAAAACATGTTGCCCAATATCATAGAAGTGATATATACTCCCTTAAATTTGTGGCTATCGATAAAGGTATAACCTCTGGAAGAGGGGGTGGTAATAATAAAATTATCTTGCAGAAAGAGGCTAAATGGATTTTTAAGTTACAAACTAGAATCCCCAATGGCCTAAATGATAACTTTGAGTTTGCTTGTTTCCTATGAATGAAAAAAAAATTCTCTCAAAATTTAAAGATGTGGTAATTAATATCGACAATACATTACCTTCTTGTAGATTATAAGTCAGGCATTGGTACAAAGTGAATGCCTTTTTGAAGATATAGGGGCATATTTATCAAGGTCTGTCGGACCTGATCCTACAGTGCGGATCAGGTCCGACAGACCTCGCTGAATACGGTGAGCAATACGCTCGCCGCATTCAGCATTGCATCAGCAGCTCACAAGAGCTGCTGGTGCAACGCCGCCCCCTGCAGACTCACTGCCAATCGGCCGCCAGCAGGAGGGTGTCAATCAACCCGATCGTACTCGATCGGGTTGATTTCCGGTGATGTGTGTCCGCCTGCTCAGAGCAGGCGGACAGGTTATGGAGCAGCGGTCTTTATGACCGCTGCTTCATAACTGCTGTTTCTGGCGAGTCTGAAGACTCGCCAGAAACACGGCCCTTCAAGCTCCGTACGGATCTTGATAAATATGGGCCATAGTCTTCTCTCTATATATAATTATTAGGAATGATGTTTATGTTATATATGGGATGAGTAAGATAAATAAATACAAGGGGCAGAACTATGAATGTATAAGGTGGAAGAGTCTAGCTTAAAGGGACACTGAACCCAAATTTTAAGCAACTTTCTAATTTACTCCTATTATCAAAATGTCTTCATTCTCTTGGTATCATTATTTGAAATGCAAGAATATAAGGGCCGCGATCCAATATAAATCGTCGCCCGCAAAACCCGGCGACGCCAAATTTTGCGCTGGTTAGGTATCACATATACGGCGTAACATAGAAGTTACGCTCGTATATTTCTGCCTTCGGGCGTAGTTTTTTGGCCCATAGACAGGTATACCAAACCCGCGCAGTTTGGTATCCAATATACAGCGTAAGGACTTACGTGGCGAAAATGGAGAAATCTTACTCCATTTTCACCTTGCGACAAATTGCAGGCATAGTAAGCCTTATGCTGAGTATTGGAGCCCCGTAGTTCCCTAAACTGGCTGCAAAATAAAACCTAACACCTAACGCATGCGCAATGTCTATCTACCTGTCAACCGCGATCCCCGCCGCAATCCCTAATAAAGTGTTTAACCCCTAAACCGCCACTCCCGGACCCCGCTGCCACCTACATTAAATTTCTAACCCCCTAATGTGATCCCCCTACACCGCCGCCACCTACATTAAAATTATTACCCCCTAATGTAATCCCCCTACACCGCTGCCATCTATATTAAAATTATTACCCCCTAATGTGAGCCCCCTTTGGGACAATGCCACGCAAAAGGCCCTTTTCAGGGCTATTTGTAGGGTTAGATTTAGGTTTAGTGGTAGGGAAATTTTAGTAATTTAGGGGTTAATAAATTTAATATAGGTGGCGGCGGCATAGGGGGATTAGATTAGGGGTTAATATATTTAATATAGGTGGCGGCGGTATAGGGGGATTAGATTAGGGGTTAATAATTTTAATATAGGTGGCAGCGGTGTAGGGGGATTAGATTAGGGGTTAATAATTTTAATATAGGTGGCAGCGGTATAGGGGGATTAGATTAGGAGTTAATAATTTTAATATAGGTGGCGGCGGTGTAAGGGGGTCAGATTAGGGGGTAGTACATATAATATAGGTGGCAGCAGTGTAGGGGGCTCACATTAGGGGTTAATATAGTTTAAATAGGTGGCGGCGGTGTAGGGGGATCATATTAGGGGGTAATAAAGTTTAAATAGGTGGCGGCAATGTAGGGGGATCATATTAGGGGGTAATATTGTTAATGTAGGTGGCGGCAGGGTAGGGGGCTCACATTAGGGGGTAAAACATTTAATGTAGCTGGCAGTGGTGTAGGGGGTCAGATTACGGGGTAATACATATAATATAGGTGGCGGCGGGGTCCGGGAGCGGCGGTTTAGGGGTTAATATATTTATTATTAGGAGTGAGAGGGGGGATTGCGGATAGAGGGGTATACGTGTCGGGCTATGTTTGGGAGGCGTGTTAGACAGTAACGGGTGATTTTATAACTTAGTCAGTTTTTTTTATGCGGCGGCAGTTTCTAAAGTTCCGTAAGTCACTGTCGACTCCAGAAATTTGTACTTACGCAGATTTCTGGACATCGCTAGTGTGTCAGACTTACGGCACTTTAGCATCTGACGGCGCCGTATATAAGATAGCTCGAGTTGCGAGCTGAAACTACGGGCGGCGCAGGTTTCCACGCTTGCGGCGAAACCTGCGCCGTATATCGGATCGCGCCCAATATTAGATGCCGGCCCGTTTTTGGTGATTCTTGCTGAATGGTGGATAAATTCATCCAGCAATAAAAAAGTGCAGTCCACAGTTCTGAACAAAAAAAAAGCTTAGATGCCTTCTTTTTCAAATAAAGATAGCAAGAGAATGAAGAAAAAATGATAATAGGATTAAATTAGAAAGTTGCTTAAAATTGCATGCTCTATCGGAATCACGAAAGAAAAAAATTTGGGTTCAGTGTCCCTTTAAAGATTTTGACCCTGACTAACACAGGTGCTATAAAAGGTGGAGTTACCTGTAATTAAACTATGCCCTGATTAGACATGTGCACCGCTAAAAAATTCGGTTCGTTTTCGGTTTGGATCGATTCGGACTTTTCGAATTTCGTTTCGGATCGAATCTGATTCGGCAAAATTTGAATAAATTCGTTTCGGATTTATTCGGATCCGAATAAATTCGTTTCGGATTTATTCGGATTCGGCTGAATTCGGTTCTATTCCGTTCCGAAATTCGGTATGTTTTTAGTACACTAACACCCATTTAGTACACTAAGTCACTAACACCCATAAACTACCTATGAACCACTAAACCGAGGCCCCCCCACATCGCAAACCCTATAATAACATTATTTAACCCCTAATCTGCCGATCGGATATCGCCGCCGCCTACATTATAGCTATTAACCCCTAATCTGCTGTCCATAACACCGCCGACCCCTACATTATAGTTATTAACCCCTAATCTGCCTCCCCCAACGTCGCCGCAATCTAACTACAAGTATTAACCCCTAATCTGCCGACCCGATATCGCCGCCGCCTACATTATAGCTATTAACCCCTAATCTGCTGTCCCTAACACCGCCAACCCCTACATTATAGTTATTAACCCCTAATCTGCCCCCCACAATGTCGCCGCAATCTAACTACAAGTATTAACCCCTAATCTGCCGACCCGATATCGCCACCGCCTACATTATAACTATTAACCCCTAATCTGCTGTCCCTAACACCGCCGACCCCTACATTATAGTTATTAACCCCTAATCTTCCCCCCCCCAATGTCGCCGCAATCTAACTACAAGTATTAACCCCTAATCTGCCGACCCGATATCGCCGCCGCCTACATTATAACTATTAACCCCTAATCTGCTGTCCCTAACACCGTCGACCCCTACATTATAGTTATTAACCCCTAATCTGCCCCCCCCCAACATCGCCGCAATCCTAACTACAAGTATTAACCCCTAATCTGCCGACCGCAAATCGCCGCCGCCTACATTATAGCTATTAACCCCTAATCTGCTGTACCTAACATCGCCGACCCCTACATTATAGTTATTAACCCCTAATCTGCCTCCCCCAACGTCGCCGCAATCTAACTACAAGTATTAACCCCTAATCTGCCGACCCGATATCGCCGCCGCCTACATTATAGCTATTAACCCCTAATCTGCTGTCCCTAACACCGCCGACCCCTACATTATAGTTATTAACCCCTAATCTGCCTCCCCCCAACGTCGCCACAATCTAACTACAAGTATTAACCCCTAATCTGCCGACCGCAAATCGCCGCCACTATAATAAATGTATTAACCCCTAAACCGCCGCACTCCCGCCTCGCAAACACTATAATACATTTTATTAACCCCTAATCTGCCCTCCCTAACATCGCCGCCACCTACCTACAATTATTAACCCCTAATCTCCCGCCCCCAACGTCGCCGCTACTATAATAAGGTTATTAACCCCTAAACCTAAATCTAACCCTAACACTAACACCCCCTAACTTAAATATAATTTAAATAAAACGAAATAAGTTTACTATAGTTAAATAAATGAATCCTATTTAAAACTAAAGACTTACCTGTAAAATAAACCCTAAGATAGCTGCATTATAACTAATAGTTACATTGTAGCTATTTTAGGATTTATCTTTATTTTACAGGCAACTTTGTATTTATTTTAACTAGGTACAATAGTTATTAAATAGTTAATAACTATTTAATAACTACCTAGCTAAAATAAATACAAATTTACCTGTAAAATAAATCCTAACCTAAGTTACACTAACACCTAACACTACACTATCATTAAATTAACTAAATAAATGAATCATATTTAAAACAAAATACTTACCTGTAAAATAAACCCTAATATAGCTGCAATATAACTAATAGTTACATTGTAGCTATTTTAGCATTTATATTTATTTTACAGGCAACTTTGTATTTATTTTAACTAGGTACAATAGCTATTAAATAGTTATTGACTAATTAATAGCTACCTAGTTAAAATAATTACAAAATTACCTGTAAAATAAATCCTAACCTAAGTTACAATTAAACCTAACACTACACTGTCATTAAATAAATTAACTACAAGTACCTACAATTATCTACAATTAAATAAACTAAAGTACAAAACCCCCCCACTAAATTACAAAAAAAAAAAAACACTAAATTACAAAAAATAAAAAAATATTACAAGAATTTTAAACTAATTACACCTAATCTAAGCCCCCTAATAAAATAACAAAGCCCCCCAAAATAAAAAAATGCCCTACCCTATACTAAATTACAAAAGTTAACAGCTCTATTACCTTACCAGCCCTGAACAGGGCCCTTTGCGGGGCATGCCCCAAAGAAAACAGCTCTTTTGCCTGTAAAAAAAAAACACAATCCCCCCCCACATTACAACCCACCACCCACATACCCCTACTCTAACCCAAACCCCCCTTAAATAAACCTAACACTACCCCCCTGAAGATCTCCCTACCTTGAGTCGTGTTCACCCAGCCGGGCCGAAGTCTTCATCCGATGGGGCAGAAGAGGACATCCAGACCGGCAGAAGTCTTCATCCAAGCTGGGCAAGAAGAGGTCTTCCATCCATCATACAAGTACCAAAATACAAACAAACACTAAATTACAAAAAATAATAAAATATTACAATAATTTTAAACTAATTACACCTAATCTAAGCCCCCTACTAGCTATTAATATAGCTTCAATATAACTAATAGTTACATTGTAGCTATTTTAGGATTTATATTTATTTTACAGGCAACTTTGTATTTATTTTAACTAGGTACAATAGCTATTAAATAGTTAATAACTATTTAATAACTACCTAGCTAAAATAAATACAAATTTACCTGTAAAATAAATCATAACCTAAGTTACAATTACACCTAACACTACACTATCATTAAATTAACTAAATAAATGAATCCTATATAAAACTAAAGACTTACCTGTAAAATAAACCCTAATATAGCTGCAATATAACTAATAGTTACATTGTAGCTATTTTAGCATTTATATTTATTGTACAGGCAACTTTGTATTTATTTTAACTAGGTACAATAGCTATTAAATAGATATTTACTGTTTAATAGCTACCTAGTTAAAATAATTACAAAATTACCTGTAAAATAAATCCTAACCTAAGTTACAATTAAACCTAACACTACACTATCATTAAATAAATTAACTACAAGTACCTACAATTAAATACAATTAAAAAACTAAACTAAAGTACAAAAACCCCCCCACTAAATTACAAAAAATAAAAAAATATTACAAGAATTTTAAACTAATTACACCTAATCTAAGCCCCCTAATAAAATAACAAAGCCCCCCAAAATAAAAAAAAATGCCCTACCTTATACTAAATTACAAAAGTTAACAGCTCTATTACCTTACCAGCCCTGAACAGGGCCTTTTGCGGGGCATGCCCCAAAGAAAACAGCTCTTTTGCCTGTAAAAAAAAAACACAATACCCCCCCACATTACAACCCACCACCCACATACCCCTACTCTAACCCAAACCCCCCTTAAATAAACCTAACACTACCCCCCTGAAGATCTCCCTACCTTGAGTCGTGTTCACCCAGCCGGGCCAAAGTCTTCATCCGATGGGGCAGAAGAGGACATCCAGACCGGCAGAAGTCTTCATCCAAGCGGGGCAAGAAGAGGTCTTCCATCCATCAGAAAAGTACAAAAAAACAAACAAACACTAAATTAGCAAAAATAATAAAATATTACAATAATTTTAAACTAATTACACCTAATCTAAGCCCCCTACTAGCTATTAATATAGCTTCAATATAACTAATAGTTACATTGTAGCTATTTTAGGATTTATATTTATTTTACAGGCAACTTTGTATTTATTTTAACTAGGTACAATAGCTATTAAATAGTTAATAACTACCTAGCTAAAATAAATACAAATTTACCTGTAAAATAAACCCTAACCTAAGTTACAATTACACCTAACACTACACTGTCATTAAATTAACTAAATAAATTAATCCTATATAAAACTAAATACTTACCTGTAAAATAAACCCTAATATAGCTACAATATAACTAATAGTTACATTGTAGCTATTTTAGCATTTATATTTATTTTACAGGCAACTTTGTATTTATTTTAACTAGGTACAATAGCTATTAAATAGATATTTACTGTTTAATAGCTACCTAGTTAAAATAATTACAAAATTACCTGTAAAATAAATCCTAACCTAAGTTACTATTAAACCTAACACTACACTATCATTAAATAAATTAACTACAAGTACCTACAATTAAATACAATGAAAAAAACTAAACTAAAGTACAAAAAAACAAACACTAAATTACAAAAAATAAAAAAAATTACAAGAATTTTAAACTAATTACACCTAATCTAAGCCCCCTAATAAAATAACAAAGCCCCCCAAAATAAAAAAATGCCCTACCCTATACTAAATTACAAAAGTAATCAGCTCTATTACCTTACCAGCCCTGAACAGGGCCTTTTGCGGGGCATGCCCCAAAGAAAACAGCTCTTTTGCCTGTAAAAAAAAACACAATACCCCCCCCACATTACAACCCACCACCCACATACCCCTACTCTAACCCAAACCCCCCTTAAATAAACCTAACACTACCCCCCTGAAGATCTCTCTCTACCGTGTCTTCACCCAGCGGGCCGAAGTCTTCATCCGATGGGGCAGAAGAGGACATCCAGACCGGCAGAAGTCTTCATCCAAGCGGGGCAAGAAGAGGTCTTCCATCCATCAGAAGTCTTGATCCAGGCGGCATCTTCTCTGTTCATCCATCCGGAGCGGAGCGGCAGCATCCTGAAGACATCCCACGCAAAGCATCCTCTTCTTTCTTGATCCGACGACTAGGTGACTGTACCTTTAAGTGACGTCATCCAAGATGGCGTCCCTTGAATTCCGATTGGCTGATAGGATTCTATCAGCCAATCGGAATTAAGGTAGGAAAAATCTGATTGGGTGATCCAATCAGCCAATCAGATTGAGCTCGTATTCTATTGGCTGATCGGAACAGCCAATAGAATGCGAGGTCAATCTGATTGGCTGATTCCATCAGCCAATCGGATTGAACTTGAATCTGATTGGCTGATTAAATCAGCCAATCAGATTTTTCCTACCTTAATTCCGATTGGCTAATAGAATCCTATCAGCCAATCGGAATTCAAGGGACGCCATCTTGGATGACGTCACTTAAAGGTACAGTCACCTAGTCGTCGGATCAAGAAAGAAGAGGATGCTCTGCGTGGGATGTCTTCAGGATGCTGCCGCTCCGCTCCGGATGGATGAACAGAGAAGATGCCGCCTGGATCAAGACTTCTGATGGATGGAAGACCTCTTCTTGCCCCGCTTGGATGAAGACTTCTGCCGGTCTGGATGTCCTCTTCTGCCCGATCGGATGAAGACTTCGGCCCGCTGGGTGAAGATACGGTAGAGAGATCTTCAGGGGGGTAGTGTTAGGTTTATTTAAGGGGGGTTTGGGTTAGAGTAGGGGTATGTGGGTGGTGGGTTGTAATGTGGGGGGGGGGTATTGTGTTTTTTTTTTACAGGCAAAAGAGCTGTTTTCTTTGGAGCATGCCCCCGCAAAAGGCCCTGTTCAGGGCTGGTAAGGTAATAGAGCTGATTACTTTTGTAATTTAGTATAGGGTAGGGCATTTTTTTATTTTGGGGGGCTTTGTTATTTTATTAGGGGGCTTAGATTAGGTGTAATTAGTTTAAAATTCTTGTAATTTTTTTTATTTTTTGTAATTTAGTGTTTGTTTTTTTTGTACTTTAGTTTAGTTTATTTCATTGTATTTAATTGTAGGTACTTGTAGTAAATTTATTTAATGATAGTGTAGTGTTAGGTTTAATAGTAACTTAGGTTAGGATTTATTTTACAGGTAATTTTGTAATTATTTTAACTAGGTAGCTATTAATTAGTCAATAACTATTTAATAGCTATTGTACCTAGTTAAAATAAATACAAAGTTGCCTGTAAAATAAATATAAATGCTAAAATAGCTACAATGTAACTATTAGTTATATTGTAGCTATATTAGGGTTTATTTTACAGGTAAGTATTTAGTTTTATATAGGATTAATTTATTTAGTTAATTTAATGACAGTGTAGTGTTAGGTGTAATTGTAACTTAGGTTAGGGTTTATTTTACAGGTAAATTTGTATTTATTTAGCTAGGTAGTTATTAACTATTTAATAGCTATTGTACCTAGTTAAAATAAATACAAAGTTGCCTGTAAAATAAATATAAATCCTAAAATAGCTACAATGTAACTATTAGTTATATTGTAGCTATATTAATAGCTAGTAGGGGGCTTAGATTAGGTGTAATTAGTTTAAAATTATTGTAATATTTTATTATTTTTGCTAATTTAGTGTTTGTTTGTTTTTTTGTACTTTTCTGATGGATGGAAGACCTCTTCTTGCCCCGCTTGGATGAAGACTTCTGCCGGTCTGGATGTCCTCTTCTGCCCCATCGGATGAAGACTTCGGCCCGGCTGGGTGAACACGACTCAAGGTAGGGAGATCTTCAGGGGGGTAGTGTTAGGTTTATTTAAGGGGGGTTTGGGTTAGAGTAGGGGTATGTGGGTGGTGGGTTGTAATGTGGGGGGGGGATTGTGTTTTTTTTTTACAGGCAAAAGAGCTGTTTTCTTTGGGGCATGCCCCGCAAAGGGCCCTGTTCAGGGCTGGTAAGGTAATAGAGCTGTTAACTTTTGTAATTTAGTATAGGTTAGGGCATTTTTTTTATTTTGGGGGGCTTTGTTATTTTATTAGGGGGCTTAGATTAGGTGTAATTAGTTTAAAATTCTTGTAATATTTTTTTATTTTTTGTAATTTAGTGGGGGGGGGGGGTTTGTACTTTAGTTTAGTTTTTTTAATTGCATTTAATTGTAGGTACTTGTAGTTAATTTATTTAATGATAGTGTAGTGTTAGGTTTAATTGTAACTTAGGTTAGGATTTATTTTACAGGTAATTTTGTAATTATTTTAACTAGGTAGCTATTAAATAGTCAATATCTATTTAATAGCTATTGAACCTAGTTAAAATGAATACAAAGTTGCCTGTACAATAAATATAAATGCTAAAATAGCTACAATGTAACTATTAGTTATATTGCAGCTATATTAGGGTTTATTTTACAGGTAAGTATTTAGTTTTATATAGGATTCATTTATTTAGTTAATTTAATGATAGTGTAGTGTTAGGTGTAATTGTAACTTAGGTTATGATTTATTTTACAGGTAAATTTGTATTTATTTTAGCTAGGTAGTTATTAAATAGTTATTAACTATTTAATAACTATTGTACCTAGTTAAAATAAATACAAAGTTGCCTGTAAAATACATATAAATCCTAAAATAGCTACAATGTAACTATTAGTTATATTGAAGCTATATTAATAGCTAGTAGGGGGCTTAGATTAGGTGTAATTAGTTTAAAATTATTGTAATATTTTATTATTTTTGGTAATTTAGTGTTTGTTTGTATTTTGGTACTTGTATGATGGATGGAAGACCTCTTCTTGCCCCGCTTGGATGAAGACTTCTGCCGGTCTGGATGTCCTCTTCTGCCCCATCGGATGAAGACTTCGGCCCGGCTGGGTGAACACGACTCAAGGTAGGGAGATCTTCAGGGGGGTAGTGTTAGGTTTATTTAAGGGGGGTTTGGGTTAGAGTAGGGGTATGTGGGTGGTGGGTTGTAATGTGGGGGGGGGGTATTGTGTTTTTTTTACAGGCAAAAGAGCTGTTTTCTTTGGGGCATGCCCCGCAAAAGGCCCTGTTCAGGGCTGGTAAGGTAATAGAGCTGTTAACTTTTGTAATTTAGTATAGGGTAGGGCATTTTTTTTTATTTTGGGGGGCTTTGTTATTTTATTAGGGGGCTTAGATTAGGTGTAATTAGTTTAAAATTCTTGTAATATTTTTTTATTTTTTGTAATTTAGTGTTTGTTTGTTTTTTGTAATTTAGTGGGGGGGTTTTGTACTTTAGTTTATTTAATTGTAGATAATTGTAGGTACTTGTAGTTAATTTATTTAATGACAGTGTAGTGTTAGGTTTAATTGTAACTTAGGTTAGGATTTATTTTACAGGTAATTTTGTAATTATTTTAACTAGGTAGCTATTAATTAGTCAATAACTATTTAATAGCTTTTGTACCTAGTTAAAATAAATACAAAGTTGCCTGTAAAATAAATATAAATGCTAAAATAGCTACAATGTAACTATTAGTTATATTGCAGCTATATTAGGGTTTATTTTACAGGTAAGTATTTTGTTTTAAATATGATTCATTTATTTAGTTAATTTAATGATAGTGTAGTGTTAGGTGTTAGTGTAACTTAGGTTAGGATTTATTTTACAGGTAAATTTGTATTTATTTTAGCTAGGTAGTTATTAAATAGTTATTAACTATTTAATAGCTATTGTACCTAGTTAAAATAAATACAAAGTTGCCTGTAAAATAAAGATAAATCCTAAAATAGCTACAATGTAACTATTAGTTATATTGCAGCTATCTTAGGGTTTATTTTACAGGTAAGTCTTTAGTTTTAAATAGGATTCATTTATTTAACTATAGTAAACTTATTTCGTTTTATTTAAATTATATTTAAGTTAGGGGGTGTTAGTGTTAGGGTTAGATTTAGGTTTAGGGGTTAATAACCTTATTATAGTAGCGGCGACGTTGGGGGCGGGAGATTAGGGGTTAATAATTGTAGGTAGGTGGCGGCGATGTTAGGGAGGGCAGATTAGGGGTTAATAAAATGTATTATAGTGTTTGCGAGGCGGGAGTGCGGCGGTTTAGGGGTTAATACATTTATTATAGTGGCGGCGATTTGCGGTCGGCAGATTAGGGGTTAATACTTGTAGTTAGATTGTGGCGACGTTGGGGGGAGGCAGATTAGGGGTTAATAACTATAATGTAGGGGTCGGCGGTGTTAGGGACAGCAGATTAGGGGTTAATAGTTATAATGTAGGCGGCGGCGATATCGGGTCGGCAGATTAGGGGTTAATACTTGTAGTTAGATTGCGGCGACGTTGGGTGGGCAGATTAGGGGTTAATAACTATAATGTAGGGGTCGGCGGTGTTAGGGACAGCAGATTAGGGGTTAATAGTTATAATGTAGGCGGCGGCGATATCGGGTCGGCAGATTAGGGGTTAATACTTGTAGTTAGATTGCGGCGACGTTGGGGGAGGCAGATTAGGGGTTAATAACTATAATGTAGGGGTCGGCGGTGTTAGGGACAGCAGATTAGGGGTTAATAGCTATAATGTAGGCGGCGGCGATATCGGGTCGGCAGATTAGGGGTTAATACTTGTAGTTAGGATTGCGGCGACGTTGGGGGGGGGCAGATTAGGGGTTAATAACTATAATGTAGGGGTCGGCGGTGTTAGGGACAGCAGATTAGGGGTTAATAGTTATAATGTAGGCGGCGGCGATATTCGGTCGGCAGATTAGGGGTTAATAAAATAATGCAGGTGTCAGCGATAGCGGAGGCAGCAGATTAGGGGTTAATAAGTGTTAGATTAGGGGTGTTTAGAGACTCGGGGTACATGTTAGGGTGTTAGGTGCAGACTTGGGCCTAGATTTGGAGTTCGGCGGTAAAAGGGCTGTTAACGCTCCGCTGGCTTTTTTCTGGCCGCACCATAAATTTAACTCTGGTATCGAGAGTTTAAACAAATGCTGCGTTAGGCTCCAAAAAAGGAGCGTAGAGCATTTTTACCGCAAATGCAACTCTCGATACCAGAGTTGCTTACGGACGCGGCCGGCCTCAAAAACGTGCTCGTGCACGATTCTCCCATAGGAAACAATGGGGCTGTTTGAGCTGAAAAAAAACCTAACACCTGCAAAAAAGCAGCGTTCAGCTCCTAACGCAGCCCCATTGTTTCCTATGGGGAAACACTTCCTACGTCTGCACCTAACACTCTAACATGTACCCCGAGTCTAAACACCCCTAACCTTACACTTATTAACCCCTAATCTGCCGCCCCCGCTATCGCTGACACCTGCATTTTTTTTTAACCCCTAATCTGCCGCTCCGTAAACCGCCGCAACCTACATTATACCTATGTACCCCTAATCTGCTGCCCTAACATCGCCGACCCCTATATTATATTTATTAACCCCTAATCTGCCCCCCTCAACGTCGCCGACACCTGCCTACACTTATTAACTCCTAATCTGCCGAGCGGACCTGAGCGCTACTATAATAAAGTTATTAACCCCTAATCCGCCTCACTAACCCTATCATAAATAGTATTAACCCCTAATCTGCCCTCCCTAACATCGCCGACACCTACCTTCAATTATTAACCCCTAATCTGCCGAGCGGACCTCACCGATACTATAATAAATGTATTAACCCCTAAAGCTAAGTCTAACCCTAATACTAACACCCCCCTAAGTTAAATATAATTTACATCTAACGAAATAAATTAACTCTTATTAAATAACTTATTCCTATTTAAAGCTAAATACTTACCTGTAAAATAAATCCTAATATAGCTACAATATAAATTATAATTATATTATAGCTATTTTAGGATTAATATTTATTTTACAGGCAACTTTTTAATTATTTTAACCAGGTACAATAGCTATTAAATAGTTAAGAACTATTTAATAGTTACCTAGTTAAAATAATAACAAATTTACCTGTAAAATAAATCCTAACCTAAGATATAATTAAACCTAACACTACCCTATCAATAAATTAATTAAATAAACTACCTACAATTACCTACAATTAACCTAACACTACACTATCAATAAATTAATTAAACACAATTCCTACAAATAAATACAATTAAATAAACTAGCTAAAGTACAAAAAATAAAAAAGAACTAAGTTACAAAAAATAATAAAATATTTACAAACATAAGAAAAATATTACAACAATTTTAAACTAATTACACCTACTCTAAGCCCCCTAATAAACTAACAAAGCCCCCCAAAATAAAAAATTCCCTACCCTATTCTAAATTAAAAAAGTTACAAGCTCTTTTACCTTACCAGCCCTGAACAGGGCCCTTTGCGGGGCATGCCCCAAGGATTTCAGCTCTTTTGCCTGTAAAAAAAAACATACCATACCCCCCCCCCCAACATTACAACCCACCACCCACATACCCCTAATCTAACCCAAACCCCCCTTAAATAAACCTAACACTAAGCCCCTCGGAACAGCCAATAGAATGCGAGCTCAATCTGATTGGCTGATTGGATCAGCCAATCGGATTGAACTTGATTCTGATTGGCTGATTCCATCAGCCAATCAGAAAATTCCTACCTTAATTCCGATTGGCTGATAGAATCCTATCAGCCAATCGGAATTCGAGGGACGCCATCTTGGATGACGTCCCTTAAAGGAACCGTCATTCGTCGGGAGACAACGGAAGAAGAGGATGGATCTGCGTCGCCTGCTTCAAGATGGACCCGCTCCGCACCGGATGGAAGAAGATTGAAGATGCCGCTTGGAGAAGATGTTTGCCGGTCCGGATGTCCTCTTCTTGCCGGATAGGAGGAAGACTTTGGAGCCTCTTCTGGACCTCTTCAGCACCGGATGATGGATCGCCAACCCCCGCTTGGGTTGGATGAAGATGTTGGAGCCAGGACGGATCGGTGAACCTGATATGGTGAAGACAAGGTAGGAAGATCTTCAGGGGCTTAGTGTTAGGTTTATTTTAAGGGGGGTTTGGGTTAGATTAGGGGTATGTGGGTGGTGGGTTGTAATGTTGGGGGGGGGTATGGTATGTTTTTTTTTACAGGCAAAAGAGCTGAAATCCTTGGGGCATGCCCCGCAAAGGGCCCTGTTCAGGGCCGGTAAGGTAAAAGAGCTTGTAACTTTTTTAATTTAGAATAGGGTAGGGAATTTTTTATTTTGGGGGGCTTTGTTATTTTATTAGGGGGCTTAGAGTAGGTGTAATTAGTTTAAAATTGTTGTAATATTTTTCTTATGTTTGTAAATATTTTATTATTTTTTGTAACTTAGTTCTTTTTTATTTTTTGTACTTTAGCTAGTTTATTTAATTGTATTTATTTGTAGGAATTGTGTTTAATTAATTTATTGATAGTGTAGTGTTAGGTTAATTGTAGGTAATTGTAGGTAGTTTATTTAATTAATTTATTGATAGGGTAGTGTTAGGTTTAATTATATCTTAGGTTAGGATTTATTTTACAGGTAAATTTGTTATTATTTTAACTAGGTAACTATTAAATAGTTCTTAACTATTTAATAGCTATTGTACCTGGTTAAAATAAATACCAAGTTGCCTGTAAAATAAATATTAATCCTAAAATAGCTATAATATAATTATAATTTATATTGTAGCTATATTAGGATTTATTTTACAGGTAAGTTTTTAGCTTTAAATAGGAATCATTTATTTAATAAGAGTTAATTTATTTCGTTAGATGTAAATTATATTTAAGTTAGGGGGGTGTTAGTGTTAGGGTTAGACTTAGCTTTAGGGGTTAATCAATTTATTAGAATAGCGGTGAGCTCCGGTCGTCAGATTAGGGGTTAATAATTGAAGTTAGGTGTCGGCGATGTTAGGGAGGGCAGATTAGGGGTTAATACTATTTATGATAGGGTTAGTGAGGCGGGTTAGGGGTTAATAACTTTATTATAGTAGCGCTCAGGTCCGCTCGGCGGGGTTAGGGGCAGCAGATTAGGGGTACATAAGTATAACGTAGGTGGCGGTCGGCAGATTAGGGGTTAAAAATTTAAATCGAGTGGCGGCGATGTGGGGGGAGTTCGGTTTAGGGGTACATAGGTAGTTTATGGGTGTTAGTGTACTTTAGGGTACAGTAGTTAAGAGCTTTATGAACCGGCGTTAGCCAGAAAGCTCTTAACTCCTGCTATTTTCAGGCGGCTGGAATTTTGTCGTTAGAGCTCTAACGCTCACTTCAGAAACGACTCTAAATACCAGCGTTAGAAAGATCCCATTGAAAAGATAGGATACGCAAATGGCATAGGGGGATCTGCGGTATGGAAAAGTCGCGGCTGAAAAGTGAGCGTTAGACCCTTTAATCACTGACTCCAAATACCGGCGGTAGCCTAAAACCAGCGTTAGGAGCCTCTAACGCTGGTTTTGACGGCTACCGCCGAACTCCAAATCTAGGCCTTAGTGTTTCCCCATAGGAAACAATGGGGCTGCGGTGTTAGTTTTTTTTCAGCCGAAACTCCCATTGTTTCCTATGGGGAAATGCCGAATCTTAACGAGCTAATTCGGATTTATTCGGAGATACGGCAGCTATTTCGGATTCATTCGGTAGATTCGGAAGTATTTTAATTCGGAAATCCGAATCGATCCGAATCTCCGAATTTACCGAATTTACCGAATTTCCGAATTAATCCGAAACGAACCGCACATGTCTAGCCCTGATGAGGCCCCTGTATACACGTGTTTTGTGTGGGGTGAAACGTGCTTTGGCACTTATGTGTACTTTTAAAACTGTATGGGACAGCTGGTATCAGAGTATTGTTATGGGACACTCTATGGAAAATCCACAGTAAGATAAAAAGACGTATGATTTGAAAGCGGCTGTTTGAAGGTACTGATCCTTACATGCTGTGGGAAATCCTTGTGCTTGAGCCGTTACATGCATATAGTGGAAATCGGCCACTAAGGAACTGTCATATATTAAGGATTGTTTTAAGTCTTGATACAGCGCAAAAAGTTTGGGAGGTGTCCTAAACCGCCAATACTATTGGAGCAACAGAGCTGGCATCAATCACTTAGAAGTGGGTTGCTCCATCCCTCCCTCATACTATGTCACGGTATGCTGGTGGAAGAAAAGAGGAGGCCGGCTAAAGTAAGGTATACCTTGGAGCTGAGTAACGCTTGCAAGCGGAGAACACCTTATAAGTATCAAATCATTTGGATCCCCAGGTGGTTACATGTGTAACTGGACCTGGAGTGCAGCAGTTTGCTGCGGTCGCTATTTGTCCGGGACGTCTGTACTTAAAGGGACATTACATGATGCTTATACTTATATTTCTCTCACAGTTTTATGTGGAATTATTTTCAGATGTGCCCCATTAGCAATAGGTTGATATGACAGTATATGCTCTATTAACAGATATAGATTGAAGTAAAAGTTTAAAATAAACAAAATTATAATGCTCATGAGTGCCTGGTCCTCTCTTTTTGAAGAGTAGTAATGAATATCCTTTTGGTTCTGTCTTGTTTCATTGCATGGTATATATACATATATGTAGATTTGCCTCACCACAAATTTCTTAAAACTAACGGGAACGACGATGGGGTCGAACGTGGCCCCATCGTACGCCAATTTATTTATGGCATGGTTCGAGGAATTTGGAACAGATCTCTTCAAGCATGACAAAATCCTTTTCTTTAGAAGATACATTGATGACCTGCTCCTTTTCTGGTCTGGGACACAGAAGCAGCTGGAAGAATGGTTCGAACAACTCAATATGGCTAATCCTGCCTTGCAGTTTAAGATCCAGTTCGATAAGACACAAGTGGATTTCCTTGATGTACGTCTATATAAGAAACAGAACAAGATACACTCTACCCTGTTCCGGAAGAACACGGATAGGAACTCTCTGTTACACTATACCAGCTGCCATCCTCCAGCCAATTACTTCGGGTCGTTAGGAACAACACCGAGGAGGTGAACAAAATCCAACAATTGGATGAGATGTCATCTAGATTCAAAATGAGGGAATACCCCGAGGAGTTAATATCCACACATCGATCTGCTTTAGATCTGACCTCGGCACCACATAAAGAAAGGATGGAACAACGGATGACTTTTGTCACTACATACACGGGAGACAAGAAGGCAATCACAGGGGTATTTCAGAATCACTGGAATATCTTGAAGTTTGATAAATCTCTGCCATTTACACATATGTCTACTCCACGATTTGGGTTTCGGAGATCAAGATCCCTACGTGATTTTCTGATCAAAACAGACCCAGTGGATTGCTATCGCCAGTCGACTTGGCTTGAGACAAATATGAAAATAGGAGTTTTCCGCTGTCTGGGTTGCGTAACCTGTAATGGGTTGATTACGGGGTCTTCTTTTACACACCCACACAGACGCCAGATATACAGACACAAGCACCGCCTTACATGTACCACGACCTACATTGTGTATTTGTTACACTGCCCCTGTGGTCTGTACTATGTGGGTAAAACTTCTGATGATTTGAGAACTCGGATGGCAAATCACCGCTCCCCTATTCGGACTGCCCTCAAACGAGGAGAATCTGAACAGCCGGTAGCACGGCATTTCGTGGATCGCCAGCACAGAGTTTCCGATCTGAAATATACCATAATAGATCACATTCCACCCCTGAATAGAGGAGGTGATCGCAACAGATTACTACTACAGAGAGAGTCCCGTTGGATGTACAAGCTGGAAACTGTTACCCCAAAAGGACTTAATGCATTTCTTGATTGGCAGGTGTTTCTTTAGATACACCGATATGCCCTATAGAGAGCCATAATTTATTTATCATGCCTACTGAGAGTCATCATCCATTGCATATGGTTCTTTCCTTTTGCTGGCTTCTTTCTGTGATGTTGCCATAATGTCATTTCTTTCTCGCATGTTTAATCTCTGACTCTTCCTAATGACTTACATTCCATATTAACTATTCTTTATTTTTCACTATTTATTCGTGATTCTGCCTAAGTCTTACGGTTCTGTTTATCCTTCTTTTTGGTAGTCTCTTAATGGTACTCCTAGTTACTCACATCCCTTGGTGGTACTGTCTTCTCCAATCCATCAGTCATGTGTGCGTACAAACTGTTTGTTTTGTGCTAATTACGACAGGGACTAGTTTGGTCCTTTTTAATTTTCTGTTTGGGCACACATGCACTGACGTTTGGATATTAGCTGAGTGACTAGTGTTTCCATATTTACAGTTTTTCTCTCTTACATTTTTTCTCTGTTACATTGCTTTTTCTACTATTAGCCTCCAATGTTATTTATCACCGCCTTTGTTTGGTGGTTTCTTGGTGACCGCTAGCTGTGCGAGCTCACAGAATTTACCTGTGTTTATGGTGTTTTTCGGGTAGATTTACACCCATTAGCTCTCACAGCATAACGATCACACATAGGAATATTATTTATTTTTACTTTGTTATTTACGGCACCTTTTGCCACCGTAAGTTTTTACAGCTGATCACGTTATACTTGGCTCCGATTGGCTTGGGCATTATCCAATGGATGTGTTTGTTGCCTTGTCACCATGGTGACGCGATTACGGCAGGCCAATTGCCGATTTACATTTGCATTGCCGTGTGCTATGTCCTGCTTTGTATCTGTCTTTTACAGTGGATTTGTTTTTATCGTTATGTTTTTTGTCACTGGGGTTCCTATTTCTTCGCCGCATTGACACGGCCGACACCTCCCCACTGGGGGTGTGTCCAACGTGTAGAGTGTGACGTAGCAGTAGGAGGGGTATTTAGTCACGGTGGTGGTAAGTGCAAACTGTTCATATCTTGCCTGCCTGAGGACGAGCTGCATAGGCTCGAAAACGTTCACAATAAAGGTGAATATTTAACACAAGCTCTTTGGAGTGCGCTTCCTTCTGCTTTTATATATATATATATATATATATATATATATATATATATATATATATATATATATATATATATACACAGTGGATATAAAAAGTCTACACACCCCTGTTAAAATGGCAGGTTTCTGTGATGTAAAAAAATGAGACAAAGATAAATCATTTCAGAACTTTTTCCACCTTTAATGTGACCTATAAACTGTACAACTCAATTAAAAAACAAACTGAAATCTTTTAGGTAAAGGGAAATACAAATAAAAAACTAAAATAATATGGTTGCATAAGTGTGAACACCCTTTTATAACTAGGGATGTAGTTGTGTTCAGAATTAAGCAATCACATTCAAAATCATGTTAAATAGGAGTCAGTACACACCTGTCATCATTTAAAGTGCCTCTGATTAACCCCAAATAAAGTTCAGCTGTTCTAGTAGGTCTTTCCTGACATTTTGTTAGTCGCATCCTACAGCAAAAGCCATGGTCCGCAGAGAAATTCTAAAGCATCAGAGGGATCTCATTGTTAAAAGGTATCCGTCAGGAGAAGGGTGAAAAATAATTTCCAAGGCATTAGATATACCATGGAACACAGTGAAGACAGTCATCATCAAGTGAAGAAAATATGGTGCAACAGTGACATTACCAAGAACTGGATGTCCCTCCAAAATTTATGAAAAGACGAGAAGAAAACTGGTCTGGGAGGCTGCCAAGAGGCCTACAGCAACATTAAAGGAGCTGCAGGAATATCTGGCAAGTACTGGCTGTGTGGTACATGTGACAACAATCGCCCGTATTCTTCATTTGTCTGGGCTATGGGGTAGAGTGGCAAGACAGAAGCCTTTTCTTACAAAAAAAAACATCCAAGCCTGGCTAAATTTTGCAAAACCCCATCTGAAGTTTCACAAAAGCATGTTGCAAAAGGTGTTCTGGTCTGATGAAATCAAAGTTGAACTTTTTGGCCATAATTCCAAAAGATATGTTTGGCGCAAAAACAACACTGCATATCACCAAAAGAACACCATACTCACAGTGAAGCATGGTGGTGTCAGCATCATGCTTTGGGGCTGTTTTTCTTCAGCTGGAACTGGGGCCTTAGTCAAGGTAGAGGGAATAATGAACAGTTCCAAATACCAGACAATATTGGCACAAAACCTTCAGGCTTCTGCTAGAAAGCTGAACATGAAGAGGAACTTCATCTTTCAGCATGACAACGACCCAAAGCATACATCCAAATCAGCAAAGGAATGGCTTCACCAGAAGATTAATGTTTTAAGATGGCCCAGCCAGAGCCCAGGCCTGAATCCAATTCAAAATCTGTGGGTTGATCTGAAGAGGGCTGTGCACAGGAGATACCCCCACATATTCTGACAGATTTAGAGCGTTTTTGCAAAGAAGAGTGGGCAAATCTTGTCAAGTCAAGATGTGCCATGCTGAAAAACTCATACCCAAAAAGACTGAGTGCTGTAATAAAATCAAAAGGTGCTTCAATAAAGTATTAGTTTAAGGGTGTTCACACTTATGCAACCATATTATTTTAGTTTTTTATTTTTATTTCCCTTTACCTAAAAGATTTCAGTTTGTTTTTCAATTGAGTTGTACAGTTTATAGGTCACATTAAAGGTGGAAAAAGTTCTGAAATGATTTATCTTTGTCTCATTTTTTTACATCACAGAAACCTAACATTTTAACAGGGGTGTGTAGACTTTTTATATCCACTGTATATATATATATATATATATATATTGGAAGAGGGTCGAAAACCACTTGATTAAAGCAATTTCCAAAGTCTATCTTGATCTGTACTGGTAATATCAAATAATTCAAGAAACCCTCTGTTAAAGGACACCACCAAATGTACAATACACAGAGATTGATCAATTTGTGAAAACCAAGCACTTACAAAAATTGTTTCAAAAACTATGTTGTAGTGTAACAGGATGAAAAATAACTTAAGTGAGGGTGTCCCTTCAAGCTTTATACGTAGATTTACTTTTTCTATGTTTTTCTACGTTGGATTTCTCTCCACTTAGTAGCCTGTTCCAAGGCTTTAGTTAAGATACAAGCGTGGCTTACTAATGTCCTTTTAGATTAAAATGATTCTTCCCTTGTATAATGTAACGGTAATCCGTAGCTGGTGTGTATGATAAGGTGGTTAGTTTTTTCTTACCCTGCTTGTCCGGGCTCTCTCTGATAGTAGCAGCGTCCAGAGACTCTTACCGGATATGGCGGGTATTCTCAGTGATCGATCTGTTTGTTGGTTTATGTTTTCCTAACCTGCTTGACCGGGCTCGCCCTGATAGTGGCGGCGTTCTTAGACTCTTACCGGATGTAGCGGATTTTCTTTAAAGCAACCGATCCTTGTGCTTTTTTCTTCTTTCCTCTTGTGAGTTAAAATCTCACCTCTCAATGAATCCTGTGTTTAGAAAATATTAGCTATCCTCCTAACGGCTGGTGTGAGTGTTCAGCTGCTCACAGTGATGCGGTCTTCGGAGTGCTAATGATCACGATAACTGGCCAGTTAGTAAAGAGTTATGTGCAGTGTCATCTGAGTACATGTGTACAGTTGAGGATTTGCAGACATTAGGCAGATCATTTATAAATAAATAGTTCTAAAGCCCGTTCACACGGGCCATTTTTTGTAGTACAGAGGTCCCACCCCTTGCGCTCTCTCCCTCCCCCTCTCTTTTGCTCTCTCTCTCTCTCCCCCCTCTCTTTTGCTCTCTCTCTCCCCCTCTCTTTTGAGCTCTCTTTCTCCCCCCTCTCTTTTGCGCTCTCTCTCTCCCCCTTCTCTTTTGTGCTCTCTCTCCCCTCTCTTTTACGCTCTCTCTCCCCCCTTCTTTTGCGCTCTCTCCCCCTCTCTTTTGCACTCTCTCTCTCCCCCACTCTTTTGTGCTCTCTCTCTCCCCCATATCTTTTGTGCTCTCTCTCTCCCCCATCTCTTTTGCACTCTCTCCCCCCCTCTCTCCCCCTTCTCTTTTGCGCTCTCTCTCCCCCCTCTCTTTTGCGCTCTCTCTGTCTCCCCTCTCTTTTGCTCTCTCTCTCCCCCTCTCTTTTGAGCTCTCTTTATCCCCCCTCTTTTGCGCTCTCTCTCTCCCCCTCTTTTGCGCTCTCTCTCCCCCATCTCTTTTGCGCTCTCTCTCCCCCCTCTCTTTTGCGCTCTCTCTCCCCCCTCTCTTTTGCTCTCTCTCTCTCCCCCCTCTCTTTTGCTCTCTGTCTCCCCCTCTCTTTTGAGCTCTCTTTCTCCCCCCTCTCTTTTGCGCTCTCTCTCTCCCCCTTCTCTTTTGTGCTCTCTCCCCCCTCTCTTTTACGCTCTCTCTCCCCCTCTCTTTTGCGCTCTCTCTCTCCCCCTCTCTTTTGCACTCTCTCTCTCCCCCACTCTTTTGCGCTCTCTCCCCCTTCTCTTTTGCGCTCTCTCTCCCCCCTCTTTTGCGCTCTCTCTCTCCCCCCTATTTTGCGCTCTCTCTCCCCCTCTCTTTTGCACTCTCTCTCCCCCCTCTCTTTTGTGCTCTCTCTCTCCCCCTCTTTTGCTCTCTCTCTCCCCCCTCTCTTTTGCTCTCTCTCCCCCCTCTCTTTTGCTCTCTCTCTCCCCCCTCTCTTTTGCGCGCTCTCTCTCCCCCTCTCTTTTGCGCTCTCTCTCTCCCCCCTCTTTTGTGCTCTCCCTTTCCCCCTCTCTTTTGCGCTCTCTCCCCCCCCTCTCTTTTGCGCTCTCTCTCCCCCTCTATTTTGCTCTCTCTCCCCCATCTCTTTTGCACTCTCTCTCCCCCTCTCTTTTGAGCTCTCTCCCCATCTCTTTTGAGCTCTCTCTCCCCCTCTCTTTTGAGCTCTCTCCCCCCATCTCTTTTGTGCTCTCTCTCCCCCTCTCTTATGAGCTCTCTCCACCCTCTCCTCTCTCTCTCCTCCTCTCTCTCTCTCTCTCTCTCTCTCTCTCCCCTCCTCTCTCTCTCTCTGCCCTCCTTCTCTTTTGTGCTCTCTCTCTCCCCCTCTTTGGCTCTCTCTCTCTCCCCCCTCTCTTTTGCTCTCTCTCTCTCTCTCCCCTCTCTTTTGCTCTCTCTCCCCCTCTCTTTTGCGCTCTCTCTCTCCCCCTCTCTTTTGCGCTCTCTCCCCCCTCTCTTTGCGCTCTCTCCCCCCCTCTCTTTTGCTCTCTCTCTCTCCCCCATCTCTTTTGCGCTCTCTCTCTCCCCCTCTCTTTTGAGCTCTCTCTCTCCCCCATCTCTTTTGCGCTCCCTCTCCCCCTCTCTTTTGAGCTCTCTCCCCCCCCTCTCCTCTATCTCTCTCTCTCTCCCCTCCTCTCTCTCCCCTCCTCTCTCTCCCCTCCTCTCTCTCTCTCTGCCCCTTCTCTTTTGTGCTCTCTCTCTCCCCCTTCTTTTGCTCTCTCTCTCTCTCCCCCCCTCTCTTTTGCTCTCTCTCTCCCCCTCTCTTTTGTGCTCTCTCCCCCTCTCTTTTGCACTCTCTCTCCCCCTCTCTTTTGTGCTCTCTCTCCCCCCTCTCTTCGTGCTCTCTCCCCCCTCTCTTTTGCTCTCTCTCCCCCATCTCTTTTGCGCTCTCTCTCCCCCTCTCTTTTGAGCTCTCTCTCTCCCCCATCTCTTATGCGCTCTCTCTCCCCCTCTCTTTTGAGCTCTCTCTCTCCCCCCTCTCTCTCTCTCCCCTCCTCTCTATCCCCTCCTCTCTCTTTTGTGCTCTCTCTCTCCCCCTCTTTTGCTCTCTCTCTCTCCCCCCTCTCTTTTGCTCTCTCTCTCCCCCTCTCTTTTGCGCTCTCTCTCCCCCTCTCTTTTGTGCTCTCTCCCCCCCTCTCTCGCGCTCTCTCCCCCCCTCTCTTTTGCTCTCTCTCTCCCCCATCTCTTTGGCGCTCTCTCTCTCCCCCCTCTCTTTTGAGCTCTCTCTCTCCCCCATCTCTTTTGCGCTCTCTCTCCCCCTCTCTTTGAGCTCTCTCCCCCTCTCTCTCTCCCTCCCCTCTCTCTCTCCCCCCCCTCTCTCTACACCCCCTCCTCTCTCCCCACCCCTTCTCTTCCTCCCCCCTCTCTCTCCCCCCTCTCTCTCTCCACCCCCCTCCTCTCTTCCCACCCCTCCTCCCCCCTCCTCCCCCATCCTCTCTCTCCCCCCCTTCTCTCTCTCCCCCTCCTCTCTCTCTCTCCCCCCTCCTCTCTCTCTCCTCCCTCCTCTCTCTCTCCTCCCTCCTCTCTCTCTCTCCCCCTCCTCTCTCTCTCCCCCCATCCTCTCTCTTTCCCCCCTCTCCTCTCTCTCTCTCCCTCCTCTCTCTCTCCCTCTCTCCCCTCCTCTCTATCTCTCCCCTCCTCTCTCTCTCTCTCCCCTTCTCTCTCTCTCCCCTTTCTCTCTCTCTTTCCCCCTCTTTTGCTTTCTCTCTCCCCTCTCTTTTGTGCTCTCTCCCTCTCTTTTGCGCTCTCTCTCCCCCCTCTCTTTTGCTCTCACTCCCCTCTCTCTTTAGTGCTCTCTCTCTCCCCCCTCTTTTGCTCTCTCTCCCCCCTCTTTTTCTCTCTCTCTCCCCCCTCTCTTTTGCGCTCTCTCTCTCCCCCTTTCTTTTGCGCTCTCTCCCCCTCTCTTCACTCTCTCCCCCCCTCTCTTTTGCTCTCTCTCCCCCATCTCTTTTGCGCTCTCTCTCCCCCTCTCTTTGAGCTCTCTCTCCCCCATCTCTTTTGTGCTCTCTCTCCCCCCTCTCTTTTGAGCTCTCTCTCCCCCCTCTCCTCTCTCTCTCCCCCCTCTCCTCTCTCTCTCCCCCCCTTTTCTCTCTCTCCCCCCCTCCTCTCTCTCTCTCCCCTCCTCCTCTCTCTCCCCTCCTCTCTATCTCTCTCTCTATCTCTCTCTCTCCCCTCCTCTCTATCTCTCTCTCTATCTCTCTCTCTCCCCTCCTCTCTATCTCTCTCCCCTCTCTATCTCGCGAGTGCGCCCGGCCACGCCCCTTCACGCCCCCTTTGAGGCCATTCCCGTCCGGTCATGCCCCCTTCGTGCGGCCACGCCCCTGTTCATGCCTGGCAACGCACCCATTTCTACCGCAGATCAGCCAGGGAGTAGGACTCAAAGGCCAGGTGTGTTTGTCCTTGTGCTGTCTCTACTGCGCATGACAGCTTCGGACAAACACACTTGGCCTTTTATATAATAGGATGTGAATAGTAGGGGGCCAGAGAATGGAACCTTGGGGAACACCACACGTGACTGGGAGAGGGAGGGAGTCGCTGTCAGAAATGGGACGTATTGTGATCGATCCGCTACATATGATCGAAACCAGGTTAACTGCCCCTCCTCTCTCTCTCCGCCCCTTCTCTTTTGTGCTCTCTCTCTCCCCCTCTTTTGCTCTCTCTCTCTCTCTCCCCCTCTCTTTTGCGCTCTCTCTCCCCCTCTCTTTTGTGCTCTCTCTCCCCCCTCTCTTCGTGCTCTCTCCCCCCTCTCTTTTTCTCTCTCTCCCCCATCTCTTTTGCGCTCTCTCTCCCCCTCTCTTTTGAGCTCTCTCTCTCCCCCATCTCTTTTGCGCTCTCTCTCCCCCTCTCTTTTGAGCTCTCTCTCTCCCCCCTCTCTCTCTCTCCCCTCCTCTCTCTTTTGTGCTCTCTCTCTCCCCCTCTTTTGCTCTCTCTCTCTCCCCCCTCTCTTTTGCTCTCTCTCTCCCCTTCTCTTTTGCGCTCTCTCTCCCCCTCTCTTTTGTGCTCTCTCCCCCTCTCTTCGCGCTCTCTCCCCCCCTCTCTTTTGCTCTCTCTCTCTCTCCCCCATCTCTTTTGCGCTCTCTCTCCCCCTCTCTTTTGAGCTCTCTCTCTCCCCCCATCTCTTTTGCGCTCTCTCTCCCCCTCTCTTTTGAGCTCTCTCTCCCTCTCTCTCTCTCCCTCCCCTCTCTCTCTCCCCCCTCTCTCTCTCCATCCCCTCCTCTCTCCCCACCCCTTCTCTTCCTCCCCTCTCTCTCTCCCCCCTCTCTCTCTCCACCCCCTCCTCTCTCCCCACCCCTCCTCCCCCCTCTCTCCCCCATCCTCTCTCTCCCCCCTTCTCTCTCTCCCCCTCCTCTCTCTCTCTCCCCCCCTCCTCTCTCTCTCCTCCCTCCTCTCTCTCTCCCCCCCTCCTCTCTCTCTCCCCCCCCTCCTCTCTCTTTCCCCCCTCTCCTCTCTCTCTCCCCTCCTCTCTCTCTCCCTCTCTTCCCTCCTCTCTATCTCTCCCCTCCTCTCTCTCTCTCCCCTTCTCTCTCTCTCTCCCCTTTCTCTCTCTCTTTCCCCCTCTTTTGCTCTCTCTCTCCCCTCTCTTTTGTGCTCTCTCCCTCTCTTTTGCGCTCTCTCCCCCCTCTCTTTTGCTCTCACTCCCCTCTCTCTTTAGTGCTCTCTCTCTCCCCCCTCTTTTGCTCTCTCTCCCCCCTCTTTTGCTCTCTCTCTCCCCCCCTCTCTTTTGCGCTCTCTCTCTCCCCCTTTCTTTTGTGCTCTCTCCCCCTCTCTTCACGCTTTCTCCCCCCTCTCTTTTGCTCTCTCTCCCCCATCTCTTTTGCGCTCTCTCTCCCCCTCTCTTTTGAGCTCTCTCTCCCCCATCTCTTTTGTGCTCTCTCTCCCCCTCTCTTTTGAGCTCTCTCTCCCCCCTCTCCTCTCTCTCTCCCCCCCTCTCCTCTCTCTCTCCCCCCCTTTTCTCTCTCTCCCCCCTCCTCTCTCTCGCCCCTCCTCCTCTCTCTCCCCTCCTCTCTATCTCTCTCTCTATCTCTCTCTCTCCCCTCCTCTCTATCTCTCTCTCTATCTCTCTCTCTCTCCCCTCCTCTCTATCTCTCTCCCCTCTCTATCTCGCGAGTGCGCCCGGCCACGCCCCTTCACGCCCCCTTTGAGGCCATTCCCGTCCGGTCACGCCCCCTTCGTGCGGCCACGCCCCTGTTCATGCCTGGCAACGCACCCATTTCTACCGCAGATCAGCCAGGGAGTAGGACTCAAAGGCCAGGTGTGTTTGTCCTTGTGCTGTCTCTACTGCGCATGACAGCTTCGGACAAACACACTTGGCCTTTTATATAATAGGATGTGAATAGTAGGGGGCCCGAGAATGGAACCTTGGGGAACACCACACGTGACTGGGAGAGGGAGGGAGTCGCTGTCAGAAATGGGACGTATTGTGATCGATCCGCTACATATGATCGAAACCAGGTTAACTGCCGATCAGCAATAGCAGAGTTTTTTAGTTTGAGCAGTAGTATGTCGTGGTCTACTGTGTCAAAGGCCTTTGCAAAATTAAGGAAAATAGCTCCAGTTAGGTCTCCTTGTTCCATGCCAGTTTGGATGTTGTTGCAAACTTTTAGGAGGACAGTTGTAGTGGAGTGATTCAGACGAAAACCTGATTGATCAGGGGTCAGATAGTTAGATTGTTCGTAATACTCACATAGTTGCGTATGGACACATTTTTCTAAGATTTTTGACAATACTGGGAGCAATGATATAGGGCGATAGTTAGAAACCAAGGTTAACTCCCCACTTTTATGGATAGGCACTACTCTTGCTGTTTTCCAAAGTTTGGGTATGTATCCAGAACCCAAGGATTCGTTAATTAGGGTTGTGACAGGTTTAGCAATTGCCAGCGCACTGAGCTTCACATTGCTGGGATTTGATCAGGTCCAGACTGGTTTTTCATTTTTAGATTATTAAGGTGTTTCTTAATGACATTGATGGGTACAGGTATAAAATTGAACTCCTCTATATTGGGTCTTTGCTGATTTAGTGGGGCCTGATCCACATTTGTAGTTTCAGGATGCGTGTCATTTATTAGTTTGTCAATCAGGGTGGTGGAACATCGGACAAAATAACTATTAAAGGCATTAAGGCATTTGCTACTTCTAAGGGGAGTTGCAGGGTTTGGTTGTCCACATTGACAGTTGAGAGTTGGGAGTGGATTGGTGGATTTTGCAAGTTATTTATGAGTTTCGAAAACTTTCTAGGGTTTGATATGTTATTGTTCAGATTTTCACAGAAATATTGGGCCTTGGCCAATTTTGTTTTTTTATAAGGGAAATGGACCAAGCGCCCTGGGGATACCTCTAGCTGTGTTCAAAGGCCGCCTAGCCGGCCAAAGGGAAACCACCAATTGTGTTTGTGCATATATTTTGCCTTTGTCTATATACACAGTGATCATTCATAGAGCCAGTATGCTTGAATTTTGACCAAAATGAATCCCAAAACTGCTACATTTGAATGAGGTCAGCTGTGATCCAATTCAAGTGTGCTCCTTTTACTCTCACCTTACGCAGCGGGGCATGTAAATTCAAAACTTGTAGGAGTTCAGACTGAAAGAATTCAACTGCAAAGTATATATCTGGGATTAGGTTTAATCTGTGCCAGGGGAGCTTCTTGAAGTCATTTAGAAATTATTGAAGATTACATTTTTTGAAGGACCTGGTGATTGTAACCTTGGGAGTGGATTTAGTTGCCTTTATTTTGCGCACGCAGTACACTAAGCAGTGATCACTAAATTTGTTAGGGAGAACACCTGTCTCCTGGATTCGGTCTGGAGAAGTGGAGAGAATCCAGTCGAGCAGGGTGTGATTATGGCTTTTGATGTTTATGCGAGTATACAAATTTGTTTGCTGCAGATAGTTTCAACTGCACGTTTTTTGCTGCATTTTCCTTTTTTATTTTTGCAGATTTTTTTCAGAGCCCTATGTATCAAATGATACTTTTTAACATTAGTGTTGTATTTTAAATAAGAATATATACAGTAAATTGTTATACACCGTTATATCATAACTTTTAAATTGTATTCATATGTGTATCCACAACAAGATACCTGATACATCTAGTGCTCAGCATATTATCTGTTACATATTTTAAAAAATGTACAATTATTTTTTATCATATAAAATGGTGTGAATTCTCTTTGCAAATGCTAAATAAGCAATTAAGGTTTAACATTAGACCAGTTGGGTTATAATTTGTTAAGACACAAATTTGGTCTCCCACTATTATTATTGAAAACAGATAGCCGTAGGCGCCACATCTTAAATTTTCTCTCTCTCTCTCTAACATCCAGGGTATGCCAGGCCCCCTCTTCTGCAGAAATAGGATTCGGAAAAAACATTGGCAGAACAATTTCCAGATCTATGTGAAAAGAGGAAACCACTTTAGTGCGGAATTCAGGAACAGTTCACAACACCACTTTATCTGGATAAAAAGATATCAACGATTCCTGCACTGACAGAGCACCCAGTTCTGAAACCCTCCGACCCGAGTTCAAGACCACCAATAGCACAGACTTCCGAGTAAGGAACATCATAGGGATGTCCACCAAATATTCAAAAGGAGTTTTCTGAAGACCAGTTAATACAAGAGGCAAATTCCATGGTGGTGAAAAAGACTTTGTATTATTATTATTCTTTATTTATAAAGTGCCAACAGATTCCGCAGCATTGCCCATGGGTACAAGGATAAAAGTACAACGGAGAAACAATAGAATAAGAGACAACATTTTACAGACAAATACAGGGGGAATTGAGGTCTGATGTGCATAATAGCCCAGAGAAATGGACCCACATCCAATGCCCATTTTACACCTGAAAGGGCCAATAAAGCTGTAACCTGAACTTTCAAGGTATTCAAGCTGAGTCCCTTGTCCAGCCCATCCTGGAGAAAACTCAAAAGTTCAGCAGAAGATAAGGAACATGGTGAGATCCCTTTGTGGGAGCCCCATTCTGGAAAAATATTCCATATTCGGTAATATGCAGCAGGAGTAGACCTCTTACTTGCCTGCATGAGAGTGGAGATGACTTGATCTGAAAAACCCTTTTCTCTCAGTTGCTGTTTCTCAATCTCCAGACCCCCACTTGGAGAGACCGTGAATCTGGATGTAGAAGAGGACCATGGTGCAGCAGGTCTGGTATTGCAGGTAGAATCATAGGAGCCTCTATGGACAGGCTCAACAACATGGGAAACCAAGGTCTCCTGGGCCCATAAGGTATTACTGCCAACACCTCCACTTTCTCTCTCTATATTCTCCTCAGAAGGCTGAGAATCAAAGGCACTGGAGGGAAGGCATAACCCCTCTTGAACTTCTATAAGAGTACAGGACATCCAAGCCCCCCACTTTGGGATGAGGGAATCTCGAGAAGAACTTCTTCACCTGCCGGTTCTGAAAGGAAGCCAACATATCCCCCTCTGGAAGACCCCAGTGATCAAAAATCATCTGAAATGCCCATTTTGCCAGACACCAGTCTCCCAGTTGGATGGCATGTCTGCTGAGGTAATCTGCTTCTATGTTCTCTGTACCCAGAAGATAGAAAGCCGATAGACCCCTCAAGAAGGATTGCACCCATGTCATCAGAGAAACCATAATGCTCATCATGTCCGGACTGGTTGTGCCTCCCTGATGGTTCAAGTATGCCACCACAGTCCTGTTGTCCATCTGACTCTTGACCCAATGAAGACAGATTACACTATCTAACTGAATTAGAGCCTCAAACGATTCCCTCAGTTCTAAGAAACCACTTGTGCAATTTTAAATTTTGCCTTGCAATGCAGCGATTGCAGGTGGACAGGTTAACTACTTGTGAACATGTCCACCTGTAACATTGATAAATGTTGCCATTGGTATCCTTTGTTGAATCCTTGAAAATAGTGTTAAAAAAACAGCTGCCAAAGAGTGCATAAGACACAATCACACTTCTGAGCCTACCTATGTATGCTATCATTGAAAGGTGCTAAGCTAAACAAAACATGGCCAACGAGCAAATCAGGGTGGCAATACTTGACTGTGTTCAGCTCAGGATCCGCAGTAACACTAAAGTCGAAAATAAACTTTTTATGGTTTAAATACATGTAATTTTAAAACATTTGCTTTTAGTATCATATTTGCTTCATTCTCTTGATATCCTTTGATAATGAGCATACCTAGGTAAGCTCAAAAGCATGCATATGCCTTATGCATTCTATAGCAACAGTGTCTGCAAAAATGTTTATAGCAGTGTAACGCATTGTTGCAAACACTGCTACTACACAATGTCAAAGACGTGTGCTCCTATACACTCCTTTAGAATCATGAAAGTTTAATTTGGACTTTTGTGTCCCTTTGAATTATAAATCAGACTTGCAGTTGTCACTCTTTGCGAATGGCTATTGTTTTCTTGTAGCTACACAGCAAAGGGTATGGAAATGAAAATATTTTAGGTGTCGGATGTTGGAAATCCAAATGCAGAATTGCTTAAATAATTTGGAAGTGGGCCTCTTGTGGGCCTGTAACAAAATTAAGGGATAACGGACTTGAAGTCTGGAGTGTACTTGGTCTGTTACATTGTTGCAAGTGTGGGAGCGGGTGTTTCTGCTTACCTTTATAGGTTCTGGTTGCAGTGGATCTGGCCTCTTTTGTTCCTGGTTTTCAGACTTCAAGGGAGCTTTCCTTCTTTTCTTCGGTGATCCAGAGATGGAGCGTTCCAAGTGGAAGTAGGTGCCACCAAAGTGTTACCGTGAGGTCGTGCAAGAGGTGCCTGGCAAACGGGGATCTGCAAGAGGAATTCGGGGGTCAAATGCAGCAGAAAGAAAAAAGTCGGGATTGGAGAAACCAGGTTCTAGGGGGGGGCCCTGGAAACAAAGGCTCCAACGCCTCTTAAGCCGGCGGCCATGATACCATGGCTGGCGCACTACCCTGATGCAGAGACAGCTCGTTAGCTCAGGTCAGGGTTGGAGGAGGGGTTCAGAATTCCAGTGGGGGGGATAGAGTAGAAGGTTCTACGGTTCACCGTAACCTGAAATCTGTATACGAATTCCCAGAAGTGGCTAGGGAAAAATTGGGTAAAGAAGTGGTGTTAGGCAGGGTGGTTGGCCCATTTTTGGAATGGCCATTTGACGACTTGGTAGTTTTCCCGTTTGGGGGTTGTGCCCCAGAAGGACACAGGCAAGTTTAGGCTAATACACCATTTATCTTTCCCTAAAGGGGCTTCGGTGAATGATGCAATTGATCCAGCGTTAAGCTCAGTGCATTACCAGTCCTCTGACGATGCGCTAATGATCATCAGGGGCAAGGGTGCGGGAGCTTTGATGGCAAAGCTGGATATAGAGTCAGCTTTTAGGTTACTCCCCCTGCACCTGTCAGCTTTTAGGCTTATGGGTATGAAGTTTGAAGGGGCGTTCTATGTAAATAGATGTCTTCCCATGGGATACTTTTTGTCATGTGCTCTATTTGAAAGTTTTAGTTCATTTTTACACTGGACAGTGCAGAAGGCGTCTGGGGGTGGGGCCGTGGCCCACTATTTGGACGACTTCCTGCTAGTGGGAAGGGCTGATTCTGATGAATGTGAACAGATGATGGCAATCATGCAGGATATGATGGGAAGATTTGGAGTACCTTTGGCAGGAGATAAGACGCAGGGACCCTGCACGTGTCTCACTTTCTTAGGTATTAAAATTGACACACGGGCTGCAGTTTGTATAGACTTCCACGGGACAAGGTAGACCACCTGTTTCAGGTGTTTGTCAGTGGCAAGTTCGGATTTTATTTCCCTTAAGGAATTACAGTCCTTGCTGGGACTGTTGAATTCCCTGGTGATGGGGAGATCACCCTACTACCCTAATAGGAGATTGGAATGTCAGCTTCAGGGGCCAAGAGGGGCAAGAAAACAGATTAAGGTTTCCAGTGAGATGAAGGATGATCTCAGGGTTTGGGTGGAATTTCTGAATAAATTCAACGGTATCTGTTTATAGAGGAAGGACCCTATTTCAAATCAATCACTGCACCTCAATATGGATGCAGCAGGAGGGTTTGGATATGGGGCTTACCTGAACGGGGAATGGAGCGTGGCACTTTGGTCATTAGACTGGATTTCAGCGGGCCTCACAAGGAATTTGACACTATTTGAGCTTTTTCCAATTATTGTGTCAATTGAGCTATGGGGACATAAACTGGCCAATAAGACAGTTATATTCTGGTCGGATAACATGAGTGTGGTGTACGCCATAAATCTTTTGTCGCATCACCCCTGAGGGTAGTTACATACTTGAGAGATCTGGTGCTGCGCTGCCTACAGTTGAATATTAGCTTCACCACTAGTCACGTGCCGGGTGTAAAAAATGTGTTTGCCGATGCATTGTCTAGGTTTAAATGGGATCAATTTAGTAAGGTTTCGCCCAAGACGGAACAGACAGGCCTAACTTGCCCACATTTTCTTTGGCAGATGGCGGGGGCTGGGAAAATATTATCCCCTAGTTCAGCTTTGGTTCCCAAGACTTGGAGAACTTATGAAGACCACTGGAGGGCATGGGAAAGTTTTGCCGGGCAGCGGGGGTTCAAAAGTTCATTCAGCTACCCAGGTACATTTGCTCAAATGGTTGGCATGCTTGCGCAAGAAAGGAGTTTCTAGATTAGCGGTGCAGAGTAGGTTGTCTGCAGTCTCTTTCTTTAATAAGACGTTTGGTATAGCCGATTTCTCGGGTACATTCCTGGTAAGACGGGTCCTGAAAGGGTGGGGGCAGCTTGACCCACGCAGCAAGGATGATAGAGAGCCCATCACACCTCTACGTTTACGTGAGCTGGTGGGGAAGTTGCAGGTAGTGTTGTCATCAGCGTTTGAAACCTTGCTTTTTGAATGGTGTTTTCACTTGCTTTTGCAGGAGCATTAAGAGTAGGGGAATTAGTTGCTTCCTCCTGAGCAGGCATTGTTGGGGGAATCAAAAGGGAGCACGTCAGGCCAGCGGAAAATGGGTTGATGCTGTTGGTCCCTAGATCAAAAAATTATCAGGAGGGGGGGCGGAGCCAACAACCAAGCAGGACAGACGTGTTCATAAGAAGCTCCTCAGTCAGAACACACATTTATATTATTTTATAAAAAAAAAGGACATAATACATCCTTGAACACAAATGCCTTAAGTAATAGGGCACCTCTGCACCTGCGGCAGCGTTCACCTTTAAGTTCGGGACAGATTGGGAGCCGCGATCAGCTTAAAGTTGCTTGAGGCCTTGCATCTCGGCTCGTAAGTGCGCACACTACATTGAGCTGCCTACAACTCTCATTAGAGCACTGCTTTGGTGCCCGGAGAGACGGGGACCCGCTCCGGTACCTGATCTCTTCAAGAGAAATAAGAAACCATCTGAGAGGCACCTTAGAGTTATTGATGAAAGGACAGACGGCAACGGATTGAGCCTGCGGACCTTAGTGAGTACCCCACCGCTCCCCTGCAGTGCCAAATATCATAGGTGCTGATCTAGACACATTTTCCCATCACGGCCATTAAAGTCTTCATACAGGGGGTGTAAGGTGTTACAGCGCACCTCTACTGTCCCTTTAAGTTGGCTCTTCCCCCTATTTAAGGCTGCCGCTCAGACACACTATTGCTGGTTTATTGCAGTCTTACCTGAGAACAAGTGCTCTGTTTCTAGTTTCCTGCAACCTGTCAGCTCCTCGTTAGACTGCAGCTGCAGTCAGACCTTCAGTTCCTGTAACCTCTGCTGACGTCATCAGCTGCTGACAAGATTGTCTCTCACTTCCACACGCTGTCGGCGTGCTCACTTCTCAGCTTGTCCTGCTGTTCAGCCTATTTGCAGTTCCACTGAATCACTACCCTGCTTGCTGTGCCAGACCGGACCGGACTTTCACATTCACCAACTTGAATCACCTTCCGGTCTGTGAGTACTCGCTTCACTGTGCAGCTACTACCACTTGTGAGTACCATATTTTCTATTTTTGCTGCATCCTCTGTTTATATTGCCTGCTTGTCATTAGTGTGATATATTCCTATGTTATCACACTGGGCTTACAGCTTTGGCATATAGTAAGTCACGAACTTAACCCACACAGCATCTTTTAGTGGTTAAGACTGTGACACAAAACAACCTATTATATGTCAAAACCACAAGCAACTTTCAACTGTGATTACTTGCTCATTTTCAATTGAACTGTGAAACTGCATACTATAACTCAGCAATCCAGAACTCAACATTATATTAGAAACGATTTATTACATATTATTACAGGGGGGCTGTTTACCTAGCACCTTCAGTGATCAACAGTTTTGGTGCGAGGCGCCATCTTCCACGCCCGCACATCAACAAAGACTGTTACCGACCCAGCTAGCTAAGCAACAGCAGGCTTAACCACTTAGGGCCACTTAGATGCGCTACATAAAATAAATGCTGCAGTACATGGTTGGGGCTACTGGACATACACTTTGATCCCACTGAGAGTATCCTTTCATGCCGCACTTCTTCCATAACAGCGCCCTCATGGAGCTAGCCACTTCCCTCTTGGCAGCATTATGCGATCGACTTGATCTGCATCATGCAGGACTAGTAGATACTTTGAAAAAAGCAATTAGCGCTCCTTACGCTACGGTGCTGACTGAAGGTACTCCTACCAACACGGCAGATCCCTCATCAGATAATGGTGACATCTCCTTACATGATACAGCTTACCAGCAGCGCATGCATCATGGAGAGTCTGAGCCCGCAGAGGAACCAGGAGGGAGAGCACCAGAAATAGTGCAACACTTCCATATTCAGGCCCCAGATCCGGACTCAGAACTAGTGTTCCGTCGGCGAACTCTAAACCTTTTATGCATCAAGGGTGGAACCATCACTGCACCTCTTCAGAGATCCCTGACACATCGGCTACAGAAACCTAAAGTCAGCTCTTCCCACATCAGCACAGATGGAGTCAGATGGAGTTATACATAATAATGGGGATAAGATCTGCCCAGAAGTGCGCTTTCTACACATCAACATTAAGGTGGGCACACTCCAACCACTGCAGCGGCTCTGGTGGAAATCCGGAGTAGGTTAGATCTTTAGCCCCTCTCTATGTACAGCAGCAATTGCATAGTCCCGATACTGAAGCAGACTGTTGTATTTCACCTGGTTCTTTGGTCCCAAACAGTTTTGTTAAATATATCGTTAATCACTCAGAGACTTATGTTATGAACTCAAGTTAAAGACTCATTGGGAACATTATCTGCTCGTTTGATATACTTTAATCTTTTGACCCTAGTGTTTGGTCAAACTCACTTCTGGATCTGTCAGAACATGAGATGATAACCCCTTCAGAGCCACCTGCTTATTTTTCTATTCTATATATGCTAGTTATGGGACATTAGTTAGTCTGTTCCCTATTTTGTAAGATTTGTATGCCTCATTCCTCCATATTTCCTACTGAAGTTCTATCAAGGAACTTATTTTGTGGAAACCTAGTTTGTAGCTTTTAATAATATATATCGATCGCATTCTTTATTTTATTCTTATTTTATATCTCCCTACAATCAGAAAATATCTAATATGATGCTCTCAATGTCATGTGTTCTAATATGTTTTAACTAGGTAATACCTGGTTAGTGTTTGCCATGTTATAAGAGATACACTTCATAGTTTTCTATTTTCCAAGGAAAGGCTTGCATGTAATACTAGGGTCAAGTAATATAGGGCTTTGGAGAGTGTTAATGACGACTCGTAGCCTGATCTATGTCCCCATATATGCTGCATGCTATTATCTGTGTATAGGTTTTTGCACTGTTGGAGGGGGTTTATGATATATTAGCTCTTTGAGTCATTTTGCGATCACTTGAACAAGCTGCACATTAATTTTAGGAGAGACCATTCCTCATAGAACAGGTCCTAGTATTTTTCGAATATTACATTAGCAAGGATATATTTACTGTATAGTCAAAGGTAACAGTCAGGAATAGGTTCGGTGAGTGTTTCAAATTACATGCCTACTAAATGTGTCCCACACATTAGATACAATGGCAGATTAGATGCTATGTATATGTGTACGAATCTATATGTTTACTAATTACCATGCATCCTTGCCGATCCTCTGTATGAGTCTCCCTTCTTAAAGTGGTTCAAGAATTTTACAGTAGGCTCAGCTCCACACGCTACATATTTTGACTAGTAGGTATGCAGATTATTAAAGAAAAGTAGAACCTATACATAGAGTCAGCATAATATGTCAGAAACGGTTGGTATGCATTTTACAAGTCTTTTACCTGCTGTACATGTCTCACATGTTAGGTGTCACAGCAGAATAGATGTTATGTATATATGTACCCGCCTATTTCTCTATTAACTACTATATACACGCCATAGGTTATTATACCCTTTGAAGGCTTTAATGTAGATTATCCGCCCACCATATAGATTAGATATAAAAACTTCCTTCCCTCATAGCTTCACTTGTTTAAATACGCCTCTCATAGTTTCCTATCTTGGCCACTACTATGTACATATTTAGCATACATAGATTTATAACCGAACCCATACTGCAGCCCCTCCAAATTAGGCTCCGCCCCCCAGCTTTCTCCTCCCCGTCCCTTCCCCCTCCCACAACTCGAGTGGCTTTGGCCCACTGTAATCCCTCTTCCTTCCAGTGCTCTATGACCTACCTATGGTCACCCTACAAGCTAACTCCCCACATCATCGCAGCAACCCTCATTTTATTCATCCTAGAGATGTGGAGACCAGATTACAATTATTAAAATATAAAATGAAGTTTCACTTCAGTTCGCCCAAGCATATATTTGACACCCCCCTAGACACAACATAGGTTTCTACATGTTAAGGCTGACCTTATGATATTACTATGGTTATGTTTATTTCTGTGAGCCCTAAAAATGTATGATTTACCTTGATATATAGTTCAGTTACTCCTCCACTAGCCTAACAGATATAAGTGGTGTCAACACTGTTGTGCTGCACTTTTAAGTTAATTTTATGATTGGGCAAATGTTGTATTTTGTATTCTTTGTGCTTTCTGAAACTTCAATAAAAAATCTTTTATAAAAAAAAAATTATCAGGAGGGTAAGGGGACTTGACTCCCGTTGACCAGACATAAAATTCCTGAATGATGTCCTGCTCAGAATTTCAAGGAATATTGTAAAGTGCGGCCACATGGTCCACAGCAATTATTCATACACTAGTCCTAAAGCCCTTTAACACGGGCCGTGTTGTGTTGTGTTATATTTAAATCTATCTCTCTCTCTCTCTCTCTCTCTCTCTCTCTCTCTCTCTCTCTCTCCTTAGTGCCCCATATGTCATTACCCATTGTGTATCCTTAGTGCCCCCTTATGTCATTATTACCCATTGTGCATCCTTAGTACCCCCATATGTCATTATTACCCATTGTGTATCCTTAGTGCCCCTTATGTCATTATTACCCATTGTGTATCCTTAGTGCCCCTTATGTCATTATTACCCATTGTGTATCCTTAGTGCCCCCATATGTCATTATTACCCATTGTGTATCCTTAGTGCCCCTATATGTCATTATTACCCATTGTGTATCCTTAGTACCCCCCATATGTCATTATTACTCATTGTGTATCCTTAGTGCCCCATATGTCATTACCCATTGTGTATCCTTAGTGCCCCTTATGTCATTATTACCCATTGTGTATCCTTAGTGCCCCCTTATGTCATTATTACCCATTGTGTATCCTTAGTACCCCCCATATGTCATTATTACTCATTGTGTATCCTTAGTGCCCCATATGTCATTACCCATTGTGTATCCTTAGTGCCCCTTATGTCATTATTACCCTTTGTGTATCCTTAGTGCCCCCTTATGTCATTATTACCCATTGTGTATCCTTAGTACCCCCCATATGTCATTATTACTCATTGTGTATCCTTAGTGCCCCATATGTCATTACCCATTGTGTATCCTTAGTGCCCCTTATGTCATTATTACCCATTGTGTATCCTTAGTGCCCCCTTATGTCATTATTACCCATTGTGTATCCTTAGTGCCCCCTTATGTCATTATTACCCATTGTGTATCCTTAGTGCCCCCTTATGTCATTATTACCCATTGTGTTTCCTTTGTGCCCCCTTATGTCATTATTACCCATTGTGCATCCTTAGTGATCCTTATGTCATTATTACCCATTGTGTATCCTTAGTGCCCCTTATGTCATTATTACCCATTGTGCATCCTTAGTGCCCCTTATGTCATTATTACCCATTGTGTATCCTTAGTGCCCCTTATGTCATTATTACCCATTGTGCATCCTTAGTACCCCCTTATGTCATTATTACCCATTGTGTATCCTTAGTGCCCCTTATGTCATTATTACCCATTGTGTATCCTTAGTGCCCCTTATGTCATTATTACCCATTGTGTATCCTTAGTGCCCCTTATGTCATTATTACCCATTGTGTATCCTTAATGCCCCTTATGTCATTATTACCCATTGTGTATCCTTAGTGCCCCTTATGTCATTATTACCCATTGTGTATCCTTAGTACCCCCATATGTCATTATTACCCATTGTGTATCCTTAGTCCTCGCGCGCCTCTGTCTTTCAGCTGAGCTGCCGGGTCCTCGCGCGCCTCTGTCTTTCAGCTGAGCTGCCGGGTCCTCGCGCGCCTCTGTCTTTCAGCTGAGCTGCCGGGTCCTCGCGCGCCTCTGTCTTTCAGCTGAGCTGCCGGGTCCTCGCGCGCCTCTGTCTTTCAGCTGAGCTGCCGGGTCCTTGCGCGCCTCTGTCTTTCAGCTGAGCTGCCGGGTCCTCGCGCGCCTCTGTCTTTCAGCTGAGCTGCCGGGTCCTCGCGCGCCTCTGTCTTTCAGCTGAGCTGCCGGGTCCTCGCGCGCCTCTGTCTTTCAGCTGAGCTGCCGGGTCCTCGCGCGCCTCTGTCTTTCAGCTGAGCTGCCGGGTCCTCGCGCGCCTCTGTCTGTCAGCTGAGCTGCCGGGTCCTCGCGGCAAGAGTTTGTCTGAACTGCGCATGACGGCTTCAGACAAACTCTTGTCTTTTATTATATAGGATGAGGACGGTTCTTTCTTATTGGTGTTTCAGTTTAGGAAGGTGCTCGCTAAGGCGGCAGCGGAGTTAGGCCTTGACCCATTGACGTTAGCTTCCCATTCATTCAGGATAGGGGCCGCCACGAGCGTGGCTACTAGTGGTTCCACAGGCGCAGATATCAGGGGGTTGGGTCAGTGGAAATCAGGCATATACAAACTATATATTCGGCCATTAGCCGGTGCTCAGAAATAATAAACATGTTTTCTTGAGACAAAATGCTAGCTATTGTCTTAAAGGGACATTAAACACTTTGAGATGGCAATATAAAATGATAAATTGTATATATAAAACAGCTCTGCAATATACTTCATTATTTATTTTGTCCTCTTTTCCTGTAATCTCATTCTGAAATTGTGAGCTTTTCAGTTCCTGTTAGAAATGGAAGTGCAGAACACTGTTAAATCCAGCACAACCATTGGCTGCACACTCTAGTGACCTATTTATAACTGTCTCTAATTGGCCACAGCAGAGACGGTAACACAAGTTACAACATGGCAGCTCCCAGTGTTTTATAGACACTAAAACTTGACACTTATTTTGTCACTTTTTAAAAAACTAATGAAACTTTAAAACATACATCTACATGGACTAATCTTTTCTTTGAATGTATCATTCTATCTAGCATGTATTTAGTGATTAATGTCCCTTTAAGTAGGAGGGGAATGTGGAACTTCTAGTGCTTGGTGAGGGGTTAGCATTTGTAGCTCAGCTTGTTTATCCTGTTATTCCAGGCAAGAATTCCCCTCTGGTACGCATTTGGATTCTAGGGCACTCCTTTGTGCATTGGGCATCCATCAGGGCTCTGTGTTTACCAGACAGGCAGCAGTTAGGATTCCACTCGCCCAGAGCTAGCATTCGGTGACTGGGCCACAGGGGTTTAACGTGGGATGAGTTACCAGCACTTCTCCAGGACGCTCATAGGAGGTGGCTGCAACCTCACATTATTGTTTTGCACCTGGGAGGAAATGATCTGGGGTCAGTTCCGGTTCTAAACTTAATTAGGAAAATGGCATCAGATCTCTGTTGGGTGTGCGCATGGTTCCAAAGTGTTAAAATCGGGTGGTCCAACATGGTTGCACGACTGTGTTGGAGGCATATTGTAACACAGAGGGCAGCGTACAATGTGCGAAAAAAGGTTAACAGGGAAATGGGATGAACAGTTACAGCGTTTGGCGGCTTTGTCGTAAGGCATGATACGATAATGGCTGATAACAAGGCTCTCTATCACCCTGATAGCCTCCACCTGACAGATGTTGGGTTGGACATTTTCTGCGGGGACATTCGAAAAGCACTTTTAGCAGTGTAAAAAAAAAGGGGAAATTTGTTGTTATTACAGAATAAAAAAAAAAATATATAAAAAATGTTTATATTGTTATGTTATTAAGTTGAGCCTAGTCAGTTGGTGTGCCAGCAAGAGGGGTCTTTTCCTCTTGTGGCGGTCGTTCAGGGCCCAGAGAGCAGGCAGAGAGAGAGAAGAGTGATGCCCTAGGATGGGGGAGGTGACGCCCGCTAGGTGCCAACCTAATGGTTACTGCCCCCTACGAATCGTAGGCCAAACAGCTCTACTAATTGCAACTCTCTCTCTCTCTGCCATTTGAGTGCGTGCAATCCGTGCCACGCTGCAGAGACGAGTGGGGCCCTGGCCATCTGGCAGTAGGGGTTAAGCTAGTAGTTAGATGCCGCCACCAGTTGAAAAACTTGATACAAGTTCTAATGTTATTTAATAAAGAGTTGCCTAGATTGGCATATTTAGCCGTAATTAAGGAGTTAATTTATACATTAAATGTGACCGTGACCGGTCTTTAGCCCAAAACATGTTGTTGTGTGTTTATTGATTAAAGTTATGCTAGTTAACATAAGGACATAATAGGAAGTTTATCTCTTATGTTTTGGTGCATTCAAAGGGCAGTAAACTCAGAATGAATTGACCTATAAATTAATTTAAAGGGAAATTAAACTCTTTTTTTTCTTTCATGATTCAGATAGAGCATGTTTTTTTCAACTTTCCAAATTATGTGTATAATCAAATTTTCTTCATTCTCTTGGTATCCTTTGTTGAAGAATATGGCGGCAAGCACAGGAGTGTGCATGTGTCTGCAGTACTATATGACAGTAGTTTTGCAAGAATGTAAATAATTTGCAAGAACACTAGATGGAAGCACTTTTTTTCTGGCATGTAGTTCTCCAGAAATGGGCACACTACCTATATAGATATATCCTCAGCAAAGAAAACAATAAAAACAAAGCAAATTTGATAATAGAAGTCAATTGGAAACTTTTTTAAATTGTATGCTGTGCCTGAATCACAAAAGAAAAATGTTGGGTTTGTAGCAATATGCAATCTTTATATATTGTGCTTGTTTTTGCTATAAAAAACGAATTTTCACTAATTTCCTAGAGAGGCTGAAAGTCAAATTATGTAGCCTAAGAATGCTGCAAATTGCTGAGAGAGAACAGTTCACATATTTATGTACAGTTAGTCTTAATTGGCTGCAGTCAAATGAGATAAGATAAACATACTCACAAGGGTTTTCTAATAGTTTACGAGTAGTTCCACTAACCAACAAGTGAAGTTAAAAGGGTGCTAATATATATATATATATATATATATATATATATATATATATATATATATATATATATATATATATATATATATATATATATATAAAAATCATTTTTTGTGAGGAAGAACTTTTCATTGGTGAACTGCAATAAAGGAATAACCCTGGAGAATGAAACTGAGAAAATGGATATATGAAGGAAGCAGGGCATGGGGTGAGACAGAGGACAGGGGGCTGAGCTAAGAAGGGGGTTTATAAGGCCCCAACAGGAAGTAGAAGCAGTCACTTTTACAGGAGCAGCATGGTGGGAGAATCTTATCTCTTACCTGTTATGGAGGCCTTGATAGCGGAGCTGGTGGAGGTGGCTAGGCAGAAGGGAGCCAGCTGGATTCAGGAACGGTTGACCACGGCTGGAGAGACAGCCACTGGACCGGAGGAGGCGAGTCCCAGTCCCAGGGAGGCAGGAGGAGTGGACGACTGACCAGGAGGTCCAGGCCACCAGAACGTCTTAGCCCGGATCTGGGCACCGCTAGACCTAGGAGGGGGAGTGCTAGGCCTGGCGGTGGTGCATCAGAGAGAGTGCATCAGGCTGCCGGAGCGGGGGCAACGGCCAGGCTCAGGACGGGGTTGCAGCCTAGTGCGGCAGTAGGGGATGACGTCACGGACGGGGTCTTCAGCTGGGGCCTATCACAGTTAGAGGAAGAAGACGGAGTTGCCGGTCAGAGTCACAGAGGGCCGTAGCAGGTACAGGATCTGGGGTGAAGGAGGGTGAGGTGGACCATGGTGGGGGATACAGCGACTGATGCTGGACAGTTTCTGGAGCAGGAGTGAGAGCCAGCTGGGGGGCGGAGCTTCGGTACTTAGGGGACTAGCGGGCAGTGAAGTGAGGAGCGTGGGAAAGGAGGTGCAGTAGGATTATTAAGGAGGAGGGTAGAGGGAGCAGTGCACGGGACAGGGAGCAGCAGGCTGGGGGAAGTTGCATGTGGAACAGGGGGGGCGATGCACCTAGAGGTATTTTAAGGAGGCAGGGGCTTTTAATCTGGGTGTTATCGGTGAGCAGGCTAGGGAGCAGCCTTATGTCAGAGGGGTGATCTGTTGGGGTGAGAGTTAGAGGGAGGCTGGCGCAAGCAGAAGGGTATGTGAGGAGGTTTTACAGTGATGTAAGGGGAGGGAGGGAGTGGAAAGAGGGGATATAGCAAAAAAGAAAAAAAGAATTAAAAAGGGGGGGCGGAGAGGCTTATGAAGGGGTGAGGGGAAGTGAAGTTAGATGGTTCGGGAGCGGGGGGGTGACACCAGGCAGGGGGGGGCTTTATGGGTGCTACAGAGGAGGGTGGGTTTCTGGATGATTGGGGTGCCCTTAAGGGTAGATCATGGGCAGTGGGGTATGGCTGGGGTGGGGACAGGCCAGTTGTGGGCAACCAGGGGTATGTGGGAGGGGAGGAGATGTAGGGGCGGAGGACATTGAAGGAAAAGTTTGACTTGTCATGTTGTTCTTGCAAGAAAGGGCCAGTACAGCCGAGGGAGAGGCAGGGAGGAGGAGTTGGTGGAGCAACCAGAGCTGTGGATGGAGCCACCGCTAGAACTGGAGGCTAGTGGTGACTTCAGCGGGGAAGAGGATCCATTGGAAGGGACATCAACAGGAGCAGTGACGGCTGGCCAGGTAGGAGATATGGCTACATTGGCGCAGCTTTTGAGGTTATTGTTCCTACAATGAGGAGGTGGGGGAGGGATAGGTAGGGAGTGGGGAGAGAGGGAGGAGAGGGTGGCTAGTGGGCAGAGGGGAAGGGATGTGACTTGCTCCTCTTCATCACAGGCTGCAAGATCTGGACCTGGGACAGGGGAGGGAAAGCACCCCCCATAGGAGGCGGGATTCGTCTAGAGGACGCAGGAGGTCCAGGTCACCATTGAGCAGGAGAAGTGGGGGGTCAGAAGTGTTATCATCAACATAGGCCAGGGTTGACAGGTCCAGGGACAGGAGCAGACACGGCAGAGGGAGGTCCCCTGCCAGGAGGGGACCGCCGAGATGCCTTCTGGAGTCAAACAGAGGGGATACGGCCAGGAGACCTGGGGGCCCCAGAAAGGACAGGAGTAATAGGTCAGCTACAGGAGTCACAGATGAGGGACAGAGAGAAGGACCGTCAACAGCAGGGCAGTCGACAGGTGAGGCGACTGGTCTGCTTCCTAGTGCGGATGGTGGTTTGTCTGGAGAAAGAGAGGTGTTGTTAGCTGGGTTGAAAAGTTTGATCGCAACTTTGGAAAAGGCCAGTGGGTCAGGGGGATCGCCAGCGGCAGCGTGGGTTCAATCAGGAGGAGAGGTTCAGGTTATAGCCCCACCACCAGGCGGTATAGTGGCTGGGGGGAGTGTGGGTAGCAGCGGAGGGGAGACATTGAAGGTGCCAGAGGATGCTTTGAGGAGACCTTGCCTATGCTCTCTTCATTCAATAAGACGGTGGCACTGGTGCGAGTGGCAGGCCCTGGGGCTTTGTTAGCCAAGGCAGATGTGGAGTCGGCTTTCTGGCTATCGCCGGTACACCCGAAGTGTCACCATTTGTTGGGCTGCTACTTCGAGGAATCGTTTTTTGTCGACCTGTGCCTACCAATGAACTGCTCCATTTCCTGCTCGTACTTCGAGAAGTTTAGTTCTTTTGTGGAGTGGGTAGTAAAAAGGTGGTCAGGGAACTCATCAGTGGTGCACTACTTGGATGACTTCCTATTTGTAGGAGCGGCTGGTTCTGGGGTTTGCGAGCAGTTGATGGAGGTGTTCGGGAGGCTATGCAGGATTTCGGTATCCCAGTGGTGGCGGACAAGTTGGAGGGGCCCGTGACTTCATTGACCTTCCTGGGTATTCAGCTGGACACCATCCGCATGGAGGGAAGGCTCCTGGAGGACAAGCTCTGGGACCTCAGAGAGGTGGTGGGGAAGGCATTAGCCTCTAGGAAGGTTACCCTGCAGCAGCTACAATCCTTGCTGGGTAAGCTCAATTATGCTTGTATGATTATCACGATAGGCAGGGTATTCTGCTGCCGGCTTTCATTGGTGACAGCCGGGGTGTCGGAGCCGAGGGTGGCTAGAGAAATGAAGGAAGATCTGAGGGTGTGGTTAACATTTCTGGAGGAGTTCAATGGAAGATTAATCATACAGGAAAGGGGTTATTTGAATGACAGTTTGTGTTTGTACATGGATGCTTCAGGGGCCCATGGATTTGGGGCATATCTGCAGGGTAAGTGGTGTGCGGAGGCGTGGCCTGCCAGTTGGGGGGAGTCAGGCTTGACAAGGAATTTAACGTTCTTGGAATTTTTTCCACTGGTGGTGGCCCTGCGTGTGTGGCCCCACATCTTGCGGGACAAGAGGGTCAGCTTTCATTCAGACAACTTGGGGGTGGTCATGGCTGTTAACAGACACGGCTAATTCACCACCAGTGGTGAAGTTGCTGAGAGTGTTTGCGCTGGAATGCTTGCAAAGCAATGTCTTCTTCAGGGCGGTCCACGTTCCTGGCAAGTTGAATGTTATTGCTGACTCTTTGTCCCGTTTTCAGTGGGACCGGTTTCACCTGGTGGCTCCAGATGCGGAGGAGGAAGGGGTTGCCTGCCCGAGGGGCCTGTGGAGCTTGGGTCGTCTGGAGTAATCAGTTTGGTTCAAGGAGCATTGGCTCCTACCACATGGAAGGCGTACGCCCGTGTGTGGATAAAATGGTATGAATGGGAAGGAGGTATGCATCTGTTAGGAGTCATGTGGGTGGTGCTTTGTATATTTAATAGCTATTGTACCTGGTTAAAATAATTACAAAGTTGCCTGTAAAATAAATATTAATCCTAAAATAGCTACAATATAATTATAATTTATATTGTAGCTATATTAGGGTTTATTTTACAGGTAAGTATTTAGCTTTAAATAGGAATAATTTATTTAATAAGAGTTAATTTTTTTCGTTAGATTTAAATTATATTTAATTTAGGGGGGTGTAAGGGTTAGGGTTAGAATTAGCTTTAGGGGTTAAAAAATTTATTAGAGTAGCGGTGAGGTCCGGTCGGCAGATTAGGGGTTAATGCTTGAAGTTAGGTGTCGGCGATGTTAGGGAGGGAAGATTAGGGGTTAATACTATTTATTATAGGGTTATTGATGCGGGAGTGAGGAGGATTAGGGGTTAATACATTTATTATAGTAGCGGTGAGGTCCGGTCGGCAGATTAGGGGTTAATAAGTGTAGGTAGGTGGAGGCGACGTTGGGGGCGGCAGATTAGGGGTTAATAAATATAATATAGGGGTCGGCGGTGTTAGGGGCAGCAGATTAGGGGTACATATGGATAACGTAGGTGGCGGCGGTGTGCGGTTGGCAGATTAGGGGTTAAAAAATTTTAATAGAGTGGCGGCGATGTGGGGGGACCTCGGTTTAGGGGTACATAGGTAGTTTATGGGTGTTAGTGTACTTTAGAGCACAGTAGTTAAGAGCTTTATGAACCGGCGTTAGCCCAGAAAGCTCTTAACTCCTGACTTTTTGCTGCGGCTGGAGTTTTGTCGTTAGATTTCTAACGCTCACTTCAGCCACGACTCTAAATACCGGCGTTAGAAAGATCCCATTGAAAAGATAGGATACGCAATTGACGTAAGGGGATCTGCGGTATGGAAAAGTCGCGGCTGGAAAGTGAGCGTTAGACCCTTACCTACACGACTCTAAATACCAGCGGTAGCCCAAAACCAGCGTTAGGAGCCTCTAACGCTGGTTTTGACGGCTAACGCCAAACTCTAAATCTAGGCCAATGGTCCCCTAATGGGGTGAGTGCAGCAAATACAAAAATCCCTACTATAGTGTTTCTCAAAAAGGATATAACATTTTTCACTATTGGTTGTAAATACCAGTCTATATATTTAGAAAGGTTATCTGTTAGTGAATTACAAATGGCATGCTCGAGCGTTAAATTTGCTAAAAGTTAACTCTTCGGTAGCGCTTGTATTACAAGCAGAAAGTAAAAAAGTTTGAGGGTGAATATTTAAGATGTATATGTGAGAAGATCACAGAAACAGCAAGTTTGAACATAGGCCCAAGGCAGAACACTAAAGTCCTATTTGAATTTCAGAATACTTTAGTAGGTTGCAGTGACACAGTACTGATACTTGACATGTGCAATACACCCAGTGGTATAGGGTGCTCTGACAAAATGCCGACGTGGCTGAAGCATGTTCCGAGTTCGGCCAAAGGCATATACGCTCCGGAGTGCTCTGTTCTAATCAGAGCCTTGGGCGCTGCAACTGCCTCTGGGAACCTAACCATTGGTCCCAGCCCGCACGTCTTGTAATTCTCTGTCTGTGAAATTATCTATCTTTCGAATCTATCTATTTATCTATCTATCTATTGCATCTATTTATGTATCTATCAAATCTATCTACCTATCTCGTGGCCGGACTGTTATCTGACAGCCACTTGTGTGTTGGACTATTATCCGTCGGCCAAATGTCCGTCGACTAACAGTCTGGCCACAGTGGTATAGAAGTGAGTAAGTCACAGGACACCAGGTAAGAAAAACAGGCACAGCTGGTTTTAGGAAAGCTGTCACTGGTATAGCAGACACAGGATACTCAGCAGACACAGCATCAGGAACAAGATCAGCATACACAGATATCAGATATGTATGCTTGGTTTTTAGGAACCAGATGAGCATACGCAGGTACAAGGTAAGTATGCTTGACTTTCAGAGAATTGTTTGTTTCAAAGAAAAAAACTGAGTAATAAAGCTAGGAATGACATTTTTTAAATGTATCTAAGGCATTGGTGTTTACTACCAAACGTCCATGATTCCAATAGGGCATGTAATTTTAAACAACTTTCCAATTGACTTTTATCACCAATTTTGCTTTGTTCTCTTGGTATTCTTAGTTGAAAGCTAAACCTAGGAGGGTTATATGCTAATTTCTTAGACTTTGAAGGCCGCCTCTAATCTAAATGTATTTTGACAGTTTTTCACCAGTAGAGGGCGTTAGTTCATGTGTTTTATATAGATAACATTGAGCTCATGCACGTAAATTTACCGAGGAGTGAGCACTGATTGGCAAACATGCAAGTCTGTCAAAAGAACTGAAATAAGGGGGCAGTCTGCACAGGCTTAAATACAAGGTAATTACAGAGGTAAAACATATTATTATACCTGTGTTGGTTATGCAAAACTGGGGAGTGGGTAATTAAGGGATTATCTATCTTTTAAAACAACAAAAATTATGGTGTTGACTGTCCCTTTAAGTAATGAGTTCCACAATTTGATTGCTTTTACAGCAAAAAACATTTACACTGCTGGAGATTAAATCTCCTTTCCTTCAGCCTTTGACCTCTTATCACAAAACAATTTTCTTGGAATAAACAGAAAGTCTGCCATCTCTGTATATGGGCCTTTAATATATTTATATAAAGTAATCATGTCACCTTTAAAGCACCTTTTTTCTAGAGAAAAGAGACCCAGTTTGGCTAACCTCTCCTCGTTAATTAAATTATCGATTCCCCTTATTAGATTTGTGGCCCTTCTCTGAACTTTTTCTAAGTCTTCAATGTCTTTTTTTGGGATTGGTCCTCTGAACTGCACTCCATACTCAAGATGAGGTCTTACCAGGGATTTATATAGTGACAGAATTATGTTTTTCTCCTTTGCATCAATGCCTCTTTAATACATGCTAGTATCGTATTAACCTTAGAAGTCACTGCCCTGCATTGTGCACCCATCTTTAACTTGTTATCTATATGTACTCCTAAATCCTTTCCTCCTCTGTTTTGCTAAATCTGTGTGATATTGAGATTATCAGTTGGTATGAACCATATCAACCTGTTGTTATGTGCACAATGGTAGAGTCAGGAAGTGCCTCTTGCATACTTGCATAGTGTGTGTGTGTATAACATTCTTAATAAAGTTTACAGTTATGAAGACCTGTGCTTGATCTCCTTATATAAACTAAGATAAAACATGGTGTCAGAATAAGGAGTTCCCTGCTTCCATCTGAACTGACAAGCAAGGACTCTGAGGAATCCATTAGAAATCTTTGCAGCAAATTGAAAGTGTGAGAGTCAAGGCTCTGGCAGAGTGACTACAGCTTCTTCTCATGAACTGAGTAAGTGCATCATAACTTGTACAATTGACTGATTCTAACAGCACTACAGACTTTTATATTAATACTGCATAATTCAGAACATTAAGATGGAAAAGTTAAATCCTCCACCAGAATTGAAAATGACTGGTAATATGGAAGATGCATGGCAGAGGTTTATGCAAAGATTCCAGCTATATGTTAGAGCTATAGGAGCTCAGGAGCAAGATGATGAACAAAAGATTGCACTTTTTCTGACTGTAGCAGGATAAGCAGCAATAGATGTATACAACACCTTCACATTTACAGATGAAGAAAGGGATGTTTATCAGGTTGTTCTAGACAAATTTGAACAGTACTGTGTACCTAGATGCAATGAAACCTATGAAAGGTATCTTTTCAGATGTAGAATGCAGAATGAAACAGAGACTATTGAGGAGTATGTAACAGACTTAAAACTGAAGAGTAGATCATGTAATTATGGAGCAATGTGTAACTCGTTAATCAGAGACCAGTTAGTCATGGGCAGCAGAAATATAAGGGTTAAAGAACGCTTGCTCAGAGAGAAAGATTTAACACTGGAAAAGGCAGTAGAAATTTGTCAAACTTCAGAGGCAGCACAGGAACAAGTGCGCACACTCTGCCACAGTACAGCAGCAACACCAGTAATGTCAGTTACAGTGGGGAAAAACAAAGTGAAAGGAAAAAGTTTTATCACACAAACAGCAAATTCTCAGCCTGAATCAGACTGGCTATGTACCAGATGTGGAAAGCAGCATGGCATAAGACAATGTCAGGCTTATGGGCAAATCTGCAGAAAATGTGGAAAAAGGAATCACTTTCAAAAGATGTGTAAAGCTAAAAAAACGGTTCACATTGTTGACCAGTCAGAAAGTGAGGAATCAGAAGAATTCTTTATTGGAATACTTGACTTAACCAAAGCTACAGATAAGGAGTGGGTCATTGAAGCTATTACAAATGGCACTAATATTGCTTACAAAGTAGATACAGGTGCACAAGCTAATTTGATGCCTGAGAGCAAGTATCACCAATTGAAGAACAAACCAGAACTTCTGAAAAGCTCAGTTAAACTAAAGACATATAATGGGGATTTTATCCCAGTGCTTGGCAAGTGCAGTGTGTTCCTGGAATATGGAAATCAAACGCATAAAATGAACATTCTGGTAGTTCCAGGAAACAAACCAGCTCTACTGGGTCTTCAAATGTGTGAAACTTTAGGACTGATTAAAAGGGTAAATGCCATTGATGGAACTAATAAAGAAGAGGACATAGAACATTTATTAACAGACTATGCTGCAGTATTTGAAGGAATAGGATGTCTTCCAATGCAACATAAAATACAACTAAAAGAAGGTTCTCGTCCAGTAGTGCATGCCATGCGAAATGTTCCAGTTGCTCTAAGGGATCGTCTTAAACGGGAACTTGCCAGGATGGAGGATAAAGGTATTATAAAGAAAATCAAGATACCTACTGAATGGGTTCATTCTATGGTGTTGGTGGAAAAACCAGATGGGGGTCTCAGAATCTGTATTGATCCCAAGGAACTGAATAAAAGCATCTTAAGAGAACACTTCCATTTACCAACAAAACCAGAATTGCTTGGGGAGCTAAGTGGAGCAACTGTATTCAGTAAACTGGATGCATCCTCAGGATTTTGGCAACTTCCACTGGAGGAGGAAAGCATGAAACTCTGCACTTTTAATACTCCTTATGGGAGGTACTGTTACAAACGATTGCCCTTCGGCTTGTGTTCAGCACCAGAAGTGTTTCATAGTACCATGCAGCAACTTCTTGAACGAATACCAGGCACAACCGTATTCATTGATGATATTCTGATCTGGGGTAAAACCAAGCAAGAACATGATGAAAGGATAAAGATGGTCTTAGATGTTGCTAAGGAGAATAATTTGAAGTTCAATAAGAAAAAGTGTCAATTCAGAAAAACTTCAATTCAATATTTGGGAGAACAACTCACGGGAGGTGGTGTTTTACCAGACATGAAAAAGATTAAGGCAATTACAGAAATGCCACAGCCAGAAAATAAGCAAGATATACAACGCTTACTAGGAATGGTGAATTACATTGGCAAGTTCATACCTAATTTACCAGACAAAACTGTACTAATGCGACAACTACTCAGAAAAAACTATGCCTGGGAATGGTCAGAGAATCACCAGAAAGAATGGAAGTTTTTGAAGGACATGCTTACTACTGCACCAACTCTGCAATTCTTTGATCCAACAGCAAAAACAAAGTTGTCAACTGATGCTTCACAAAATGGATTGGGAGCAGTTCTATTTCAAAATCAAGGCTCGGGATGGATGCCTGTGGCTTATGCATCTAGGGCATTGACAGATACTGAAAAATCATATACTCAAATTGAAAAGGAAACACTGGGACTAGTTTACGGATGTGAAAGATTTCATGTTTATTTGTATGGAAGAATATTTTCAGCAGAAACTGATCACAAACCTTTGATTCACATCTACCAAAAGGGCTTGATAGATGCACCTCCAAGAATTCAACTTTTGTTGCTGAGACTTCAAAGGTATGACTTCACCTTGGATTTTATACCTGGCAAGGAGTTGGTGGTAGCGGATGCTCTGTCACGAGCTTACTTACCATTTAACAATGAGGACTTAGAGTTGCAGAAAGAGGTGACTGTTCACGTCAATCTGATCTTGAAGACAGCCCCGTTTAGTCATGCAATGTGGGCAGCAATAGAACAGGCTACAGAAACAGATGCTCTTTTAAGTCAAGTGAAGAAAGCAGTTTCTAGTGGCAAATCTTAGACACTAATGCAATCACTGTATAGAACATACATTTCTGAAATTTCTTTGATAAAAGGGGTACTTTTGAAAGGACAAAAGATAATTGTACCAGCGAGTTTGCAAAGTCAAATACTGAAAAGACTACATGAAGGTCATTCAGGTATAGAAAAGACAAAAAGACGAGCTAGAGACATTTTGTACTGGCCAAATATGAATGAAAACATTGAGACAATGATCACTCAATGCCGGACTTGCCAAAAATGCAGACCTCAGTTACCTAAAGAGCCTATACTGGATACGGACTTCCCGTTGGCACCCTGGGAAAAGTTAGGAATGGACTTGTTTGTTTTCAAAAATCAGCATTATATCTTAGTAATGGATTACTTCTCTAATTACCCAGAGATAGCATTATTGGAAGATGAGTCAGCATGTACAGTGATCAAAAAAGTATTTTGGCGAGACATGGCATTCCAAGAGTAATAATATCAGACAATGGTCCTCAATTCAATTGTAGAGAGTTTAGGGTTTTTGCCAGTACCTATGAATTTGAACATCGAACATCCAGCCTGGGATATCCACAAGCAAATGGATTAGCAGAAGCTGGAGTAAAAATAGTGAAAAACATACTTCGTAAAGCAACAAATGCAGACGAGGATCCATGTCTGGCTCTTCTTAGCTATAGAGCTACTCCTTTAAAATGTGGGAAGTCACCGGCAGAATTATTGTTTGGCAGACAGCTGGTCACACGAGTACCAGTTGTGAAACCTTGGAAAAGGTTCCCACAAAAGCATGTAATAGAAACCAAATTGAAACTCAGAGAAAAAAGGAATGAATACTATGACCGAGCTGCAAAGCCTTTGGAGAATCTTCAGGTACAAACTCCTGTGCGAGTACAAGGTTCAAACAGCTGGAATACTGAAGGGACAGTTATCCATCAATATTCTCCAAGATCGTATGTAGTTCAAACCAATGATGGGCAATGTTTACGTAGGAATCGTAGACATTTGATGGCTATTCCATCAGTTCACAACAATTCGGCAGTGAAGGAAACCTGTGAGGATACATTGAACACTCCATTGCAGCTGGAGAATGAAGATGCCAGAGAAACTTTGCAAAGCTCGACTGACTTGCCTGCCAGTGATGCAATGCAAACACGGTCAGGTGGATATATCAAAAAACCTAATTGTCTAATTGAACAATGTTAAAAGGGACTGAAGTTTTTTCACATAGACAACAGTTAAAAAAAAATGTACTTTAAGTTTTCTGTTGTTAAAAAAGAAAGGAAAAAGGGAAATGTGTGATATTAAGATTATCAGTTGGTATGAACCATATCAACCTGTTGTTATGTGCACAATGGTAGAGTCAGGAAGTGCCTCTTGCATAGTGTGTGTGTGTATAGCATTCTTAATAAAGTTTACAGTTATGAAGACCTGTGCTTGATCTCCTTATATAAACTAAGATAAAACAAAATCCAGTCCCATTTAAAAAATAGATTGCATGCTTATTTTAACTTCCATAATGTAGAACCTTGCATTTTACAGTATTAAATCTCCTTTTCCATTTACCTGACCATTCTTCTTTTTGTAGATCCCCTTTTAAAGCTATTTTATCCTGCACGGACCTAATGACCTTACATAACTTTGTATCATCTGCAAAATTAGAGATGTTGCTATTTAATCCTTGCTCCAAGTCATTAATAAAAATATTAAAAAGAACAGGACCCAGTACTGATCCCTGGGGGACTCCACTGATTACCTATGTCCAATCTGAGTATAATCAATTTACTACTACTCGTTGTTCCCTCTCTTTTATCCAGTTATTTATCCATGAGCTAACATTTTCAGCAATTCCCAGTCCCTTAATTATAAACATTAACCTCTCATGTGGAACAATATCAAACCTCTTTGCAAAATCCAAGTATATCATATCAACTTATTGCCCTTTAGCTATATTTTTACTTACTTCCTCGTAGAATCAAATTAGATTAGTTTGACATGATCTATTTCTCATAAAACAATGCTGATTTGAACTCATAATCTTTTTAACACAAATATTCCCATCCATATAATCACTTTTAATTCCTTCAAGTATATTCCCACTGTTGATGTCAGACTAAATGGTTTATAGCTTCCTGGATCAGCCCTGCTTCCCTTTTAAAAAGTGGCACCACATCAGCTTTATGCCAGTCCTGGGGTACTATGCCTGAGGATAATGAGTCTTGAAAATTAAGAGTAGAGGTTTTGCTATAACAGTGCTAAATTCCCATAAAACCCCTGGGTGTATTTCATCTGGTTCTGGATTTTATTTACCTTATAAAACCCCAGTTAATGTTATGGGCTTGTATGTTCTAGCTTCTTTTAAAGTATCTCCCATTGGTTCCTCTCTTGTGTATACTGAAGAAAAGAACTGGTTTAGTATCTCAGCCTTCTCCCTGTCACTGTTAATCAGGCTACTCTACACACATTTTAATGTACCTACATTTTTCTTCTTAGATTTACTTTTTTTGCTCTTTATGTACTTAAAAAACCTTTTAGGCTTTGACATAGGGGCATATTGATCAAAGTGCGAGCAGACATGATACGATGTAGCATATCATGTCCGGTGCACATCGATAAATGCCGACAGCATACGCTGTCAGCTTTTATCATTGCAAAAGCAGTTCACCAGAAATGCTTGTGCAATACAGCCCCCTGCAGATATGCGGCCAATCGGCCGCTAGCAGGGGTTATCAATCAGCCCGATTGCATGCGATCGGGTTGATTTCTGTCCGCTGCCTCAGAGTAGGTGGACAAGTTATGGATGAGCGGTCCATTCGGAGCTTGATAATTCGGCCCCATAAAATCCTTTGCAATGCATCTTTCATATGTTAATCCAATATGGGGCTAGATTACGAGTAGGGATGGGCGAATGTGTTTAAATCCGAATTTGAATGTTAGAACGAATGTTATTGTAGAAATTCAATTTACATAATAGAATGTTGATAAGAATGAATATTCTTAAAATTTCGATTTTCGAATGTTATTTACAGTTTTCGAATGTCACATTCAAATTCGAATGTTACATTCGAATATCACATTCGAATTCGAATATTACATTTATAAAACACAATTGTAGACTAGAAACACTATTTCGAATGTCACATTCGAATTCAAATATTACATTTATAAAACACAGTATTTGACTAGAAATACTATTTCAAATTCGAATGTCACATTCTAATCGAATATCACATTTAAAACACAGTATTAGACTAGAAATACTATTTCAAATTCGAATGTGACATTCGAATTCGAATGTGACATTCGAATTCGAATGTAGCATTCGAACTCGAATATTACATTTATTAAACACAGTTGTAGACTAGAAATACTATTTCAAATTTGAATGTCACATTCAAATTCGAATGTCACATGCAAATTCGAATATTACATTTCGAAATTGAATTAATACATAGCTAAACATTCTATTATTTGAACGAATATTTTCTAATTTTATTGAAAAATTAGAAAATAGAATGTTAGAATGTTTTTTTTTTTAAATTCGTTTTTATTAAAGGAATTGAGTGTTACAACATTTTCGCATTGATCATTTTTCATATAGACAGTAATCATTTTCAATGAACAATTATGCAGTTACACAGCTGTTTGAGATCCAGTACACAGGTGTGAACATTCAGGTGTGAGTGATCAAAAGTCATTGTAGGAGAGGCATATCTCAAAGGTAGTGTCCATATCTCGGTCTCAGTGTATTATTGCGCACTCCATTCCTTAAAGAATTTTTTCTTTTTTTTTAAACACTTAAAACATTCAAAAACATGAGTTAACTTTCTAAAATACAAAGATAAACACAAAGATAAATACTTTGACCAGGTGTCCATAGGTGACTTAACTGCGAGCAGTTTCGTATCCAATGGGAGATAGAGGAGAGGTAAATAGATAGAAAAGGTTGGATATGTTGTATAGGTTGGGGGGGGGGGGTGGTAAAAAAGGGGCGTGAACGGGCAGGAGAAGAAAAAAAAAAAAAAAAAAAAAATTCTGATTAGGGTTCTCTCCCTCCACCTCTCCTCCCTTAGAATAACATTACTTCAAGTGGTTCTCGATTCTGTGTGGTCTGCCCTGCGTGTTCCGCCCCTCCTCCCATGTCTATCTGTTGCATTGCTTCCAGGTGAGCAAAGGGTTTCAACACCTGGTTTCGAATAGCTAGGTCCAGTGAGTCTAAAAATGGCCACCATTTCCTTAAGAAGGGGCGCAGTCTACGTTTTGTATCCAGTCGGACATCATACTGCTCCACAAAAAGATGTTTAAGCAGTAGGTGTTTCAGTTGTGCTACTGTTGGGGCCTGTCTAGTTAACCATCTTGTGAGGATGCATTGCCTAGCTAGTATAGTGTATAATGTAAGGAATTTGTGTATTCTTTTGTGTGAATCTTCCCATCTTAGCATGAAAATTTCTGCCTCAGTTATTGCTGTTTCTATGTGTAATGTAGTTTTAAGCCAGTACTGACAGTGACTCCAAAACCTCCTAATCTTTGGGCAGGTGTAAAAGTAGTGGTGAAGTGACGGAGCCTCTGAGTTGCATTTAACACATCTATCCAAAATTGAAGCATTCCATTTTGAAAGTCTATGAGGTGTAATGTAGTCCATGTGTAGGATTCTAACCTGTGCCTCTCTATGTGACACTGCCAGTGTCGCTTGTTGTACATGTTCTAGGCTCTCCTTGATGTCTTGTGTCGTTATTTCTGTTGAACAGTCGCTGTTATACCTGGCTGCTATATCACTTAAGATCTGAGCTTCCCCTTGTTGTATCAGTCGTGTGTATATATGGGACAAAGAGAAGGCCCCTACAGAATGTTAGAATGTTATATAAACATTCGAAATTCGATTCGAACGAACGAATTTATAAAAATTTGTTTTAAATTTAGAATTTTTAGAAACAATCGCCCATCCCTAATTACGAGCGGACAGCAAAATTGCGCTTTTGCAATATTTGTGCTCCACTCATCCCCATTATATACCCATAATATGTGCATGCAAATATGCGTTGGTATTAGAAGTTGAGCACAATTGCATGGAAGCTTTGTGCTCACGAGAGTGCGCTTTAATAGGCTCCAACGGTATCCAATCTCTGGTTAATGAATGCTAGCGCATAGTGCTAGCACCAGCTCATAATGGCTGGTTATTTAACATGCGTCCGTAAAAGGGCAAATTAGCGCTCCACTTGTAATCTAGAACATGATGGGGGCAATATCAGTATGTTTGCACATACTCAAAACCAATGCTACTTTGAAAACATTTTGGGCTACTTGGTAAGTATGTCATAAAAAAATAAGTTGTCTGAGAATTAAGTCCTCTAAGCCATGGAAGTTGATAAGTGAAAAATGGCCCCATTAAATGTGTCATTCTTTATTGAGAAATTAGATTATAATCAGCAAAAACAGGACTAGCACATGTTAAGGATAGAGCCATTTTTGTCCAAATGATAATGAAAAAAGTGCTGCTGATAAACAATAACAATGGCTAATTGTGATCACATAAACAATTAAAGCAGCTCATCAGCAGCTGTTAACATGCTGATAATCATCGAACAATAGATTAGGATCAACCCTATACAGGATATTTATTAGATAATTGTTGCTGTGATTTAGCTGACCAGTGAACCCTCTAAAAACGGCATAAGAATAGGGTGCAGGGGGGGTCTACACACACACCATAAAAATATTCAAAATATATATTAAGCTGAAAGCTTTTTAGTTGATAAAGACAATTCCCAAAGTTCTATTGGTGGAGAGGGCAAACACCTGCAAGCCTAACAAGAGAACACTGGTTTACCAAGGACAAAACCATATATTTTATGTAGAAATGCCCTCTTTTAGATATAGCAAAGATAAAATCACTACAATTCTCCTGCAAAGATAAACTATTTATGAGCTTGTTCCTAATCTGGATGATGAGTTTCTTGCTCAAAACAGAAATTACACTATGGGGCCCATTTATCAAGCTCAGGATGGAGCTTGAGGGCCCGTGTTTCTGGCGAGCCAGACATCGCCGCAATTCAACCCGATCGAGTTGATTGACATGCCCCTTCAGCAAATCTGCAGGGGGCGGTGTTGCACCAGCAGCTCACAAGAGAGCGTAATGCTCTCCGCATTCAGCGAGGTCTGTTGGACCTGATCCGCACTGTCAGATCAGGTCCGACAGACCTTTGTTAAATAGGCCCCTATGACTACAAATTTTGGAATAGTAATCACTGTGTTAAACTTCAGATTATTTCTTTTAGTAACTAACTTAAATCATAAAAGCTCAAATATATTGTCACTTAAACCTGACAGACTTCATGCTCTCAGCAGATGAATTGAAATAGATCAGGTGACCAAAACTACATTGACTCATAGTTATTATACGTGACAGCATCACTTTCTGCAGGTGTCACTTAAATGTTAAGAGGGAAAACAGTTTGAGATCCCCTAGGGGTATAACATATCTTAAACTTGGCAGGCAACACTCTAACTGGGTAGACTACTGTGTCATACAAGGTAACTGAAGCAAAAAAAAAAAATGTCAAAGGTTTTTATATTAGCAAATAATATTTAAAGGGACAGTAAACACTAAAATTGTTATTGTTTAAAAAGATAGACAACACCTTTACTACCCATTCCCCAGCTTTGCACAACCAATATTGTTATATTAATAAACTTTATAACATTTAAACCTCTAGATTTCTGCCTGTTTCTAAGCTACTACAGGCAGCCTCTTATCCCATGCTTTATAATTAGCTTTTTCACAACAGGGGAGTGCTAGTTCATGTGCGCCATGTAGATCACATTGTGCTCACCCCTGATGAGTTATTTAAGAGTCAGAACAATTCACAGCACTAATTGGCTAAAATGCAAGTCAATAGATAATAAATAAAAAGTCATGTGATCAGGGGGCTGTCCGAAGATGCTTGAATACAAAGTAATCACAGAGGTAAAAAGTATATAATTATAACTGTGTTGGTTACGCAAAGCTGGGGAATGGGTAATAAAGGGATTATCTATCTTAAAAACAATAAAAATTCTGGTGTACACTGTCCCTTTAAGAGTTCTCTAAATGTGCATATTATAAACTTTTATAATTAAATTGATATAAAGTAGAGATGTAGTATTGTTATATAACTGCTATGTGGTTTTATCTATTATAGTATAATTTAAAAAAAAAATGCAAGTATGATGGAGGCACGTCAACATCTCTGGGGGTTGTTCGATAGGTACAATTTCATGTCCCTAATTATACTCCGACACCTCAGCACTAGTCTCACAATGACAGTAGGAAATAGCCAGCAAGACCTACTCCATCTTGGCACAAGCACTATGACCAAATTATTAACCCTCTACTTTGCACTATATTTGGCAGCTACAGTGGCTAAATTTAATTTTTAAAGCAAATCTCTCTTAATATGTTGCTTAATAGCTAGAATTATTTTGTACCAGTTGGTAGATGTTAGCGTTAACATGTTGAAGGGACACAAAACCTGAACATGATTTTTTGCCTGTTAGTGGGTGAATAAATTAAGGCACTCAGGTTATACTGTTAGAGTGGGAACACCCTAGGCAAGGAAAACATCCCAACTTTCTTTTCTGAAAAAACATTTGTGTCTTGTTTCTGCCTGGTCCCACATCTGAATGTGAATCTGGAATTCTTTAATATTGGGATTATATAGCTTTAAAATATCCCAATGTTTGAGTATAATTTTAAGAATTGTATCTCTCTCATTGTTAAATTGTAATACAAAAATGAGTCTATCTTTATTCTTCCTCTCCTTATTTTTTCTATTGGGCTAACTGTTTCATTTCTAGACATCGTAAACACCTCATTTCTCATCTCTTACTATTGTCTACAACTCAAAAGAACCCTTAAAGGGACACTCAGGTTAAATTAAATTGTCATGATTCAGATACAGTATGTAATTTTAAACAACTTTCCAATTTACTTCCATTAAAAAAAATGTGCAGTCTTTTTATATTTACACTTTTTGAGTCACCAGATCCTACTGAGCATGTGCAAGAATTCACAGACTATACGCATATGCATTTGTGATTGGCTGATTGCTATCACATGGTACAAGGGGAGTGGAAATATACATAACTTTGAAATTTGTTATAAAAAAATCTACTACTCATTTGAAGTTCAAACTAAGTTCTATTGCATTGTCTTGTTATCTTGCATTTGTTGATTATGCAAATCTAATGTGTTGACTGGTCCTTTAAGGCATTTTTAGGAAATACATGTACATGTGGCCCTTAAAGGGACATTAAACCCAAAAACTTTCTTTCATCATTCAGATAGAGGTTATCATTTTTAAAAGGTTTCCAATTTACTTCTATTATCAATTTTTTTCATTCTCATGTTATTCTTTCTTGAAGAGATACCTAGGTAGGTAGTGTGCACATGCCTGAAGCACTACACAACAGGAAATAGTGCTGCCATCTAGTGCCCTGCTAATTTAAAACATTGTTGCAAAACTGCTGCTATATAGTGCTGCAGACATGTGCACACTCGAGTTTACATTTCTGCTTTTCCACAAAGGATAACAAGAAAACTAAGAAAATTTGATAATAGAAGTAAATTAGAAAGTTGTTTAAAACGTTATGTTCTATCTAAATCATGAAAGAAAGAAATTGGGTTTTATGTCCCTTTAAGGCTCCAATGTATTATAATTATTTTTATCGGCAAAAATTGCAAGTTTCAAGGTACCCACTTTCAATTTTAATTTTTGAGCCCCTTGTTTATTGGCAAATGAAGTACAACTGATACTAGCTGGACTGTCGCTAGTTAACAGCTAAACTGCTATTACATCTCTAATGCTATATAGTGCTAAAGCAGTTTAGCTGAATATTGCATTTTGAAGCCCCGGCTGGAACTCCGAATTACCTCTAATTGGGAGAGAGGTGGATAAATGAAAATTAATCTTAAATCGATGACAGAATTGCTGCCAGGCTTTAACAACGTTATATATACTAGTCAATATTTTAATTTTTCCAGGAAGTCGCTTATGAGGGCAGTGTAAAGCCGCTATAATGGAGAAGGGATTTATGAGATTTTCCTCAGATTTACTGTTTGTCAGATAGTCAGAAGAAAGTAACCAATCTACTCCAAACCGTGCGAGAATAGCTATATTGTATGACTTAATATCCGGGAACGCAAGACCTCCAAACTCCTTAGCTTGGCAAAGCTTTCTGATAGAGATCATATGTCTACCTTTATTCCAGATTAGATTCGCACAGGCTCGATTAAATAACTTGATGTCCTTATCCGGAATAAATAACAGCAAATTATTCATAGTATATAGTAACTGGGGAAAAAGTATAGATTTAATGAGCATAATCTTAGCAGTTGCTGAGAGTGGGAAGAGACTCCAATGATGAAATTTAGAAGTAATATTAGAAAAAAATACAGTATAGTTCAGTTTATACCATAGCTTAGGGTCTTTATGCAATTGTTTACCTAAGTATCTAAAACGTTCTACTTCTCTGAAGTTATGGTGCGTAAAGCTCTCCTTGTGTTTGTGAATCCATAGTATCTCTGATGTAAGAGCATTCACTTTATAACCGGAGATTAAACTAAACTGTTCTAGAATTTTAAGTGCTTTAGGTATGCTTCTTTTAGTGTCTTTAAGATACAGTAACAGGTCATCGGCATATAGTGAAAGAACACAAGATTGCAAAAAGCCAAAGTTAGACAAAGAATTATAAAGATGTTGCCATATAATAGAGAAGAAAGCCTTCTCAGCGTCAATCAGCACCAGAGCAAAGTCCTGCTTACAAGTTACTTTATCCCTATGCAATTTGTTCCAGAAGTATTCAAGAATCATATATGTTCTACGAATGTTTTTTGTAGGAGATCTACCTATCATAAAACCTGATTGATCTGTATGGATAATTCCCTGTAAAACGTTTTCTGTCTGTTAGCAATGATATTAGTAAGTAGTTTATAGTTTACGTTTAGTAGAGAAATCGGTCTATATGAGCCCAGGTCTGTTGGCTCTTTATTCTTTTTTTTTTGTTCAAATAATTTTTATTGAAAATTGGTACAATGACATATTATAAATAGTACATTAGCATAACAACAATATAGCAGCATAGTGTATTGTGTGATATTTGCATTTTAGCTCTATCAAAGACCCAATTTTCTTAGAATTTTTCAAAATTATTAGTAACCGTATTGGTTGGAAAACAGTCGCCAAGAGAGGCAAAGTTAAGAAAAGGGTAGTAAGATTAGGGAAGGTGGGGAGGGGTAGGTATAATTGCTGGTAAAGCTGTTATGGCTATTTATTCCTAAGAGGTTTATTAGAAATTTCAGGAGTTTTGATCCCAGATAAATTGAATGTTTAATATTGTGTCTGTTTTACCCTGGTAACAATAATGCATTTTCTCTAGAGTTAGGACATGTGATACTTCAGATCTCCATTGTGTAACAGTAGGTTTATCCTGTGTTTTCCATAGCCTAGGTATTAATCTTTTTGCACAGGTTATCATTAAGAGTAGAAGTTTTTTACGATAGTGACATGTAAGGTTTGGAATATTATTAAGAAGAACTATTTGTGGTGTTAGTGTGATGTCTGTACTTAGGGTTTTGTTAATGTGTCTTTCTATCATGAGCCAATAATCTCCCAGTTTTGGGCACGTCCACCAAATATGTGTTAGGGTTCCTATGTCACCACATCTTCTCCAGCAACTGGATGAGGCTGTGGGGTAGATGGTTCGTAGTCGTTGAGGGGTTAAATACCACCTGGCTAATATTTTATAGTTTAGTTCTGACAAAATTAGTGAGGAGGAGGAGGAATGGGTATGACGAAACCCCCGTTTCCAGGATTCAGGTTCTATCTCAGTGTTTAGTTCGTCAGACCATCTTACTAGGTATGTCGGGCGTTTGTCAGGGAAGGAACCTCTGAGGAGTTTATATGTCTGCGAGAGGTGAGCTTTCATATTTTTCGGGTTGGTGCACAACTGCTCAAATTTAGTCATTGGTCTTAAGATTTCTACTCTGTGGGGGCTATGATCAATTGCATGTTTAATTTGTAAGTATGCATACCAGTTGTGGAATGGAGGTCCTAGTTCTTCATTAAGTGAGAGTCTGTCCTTAATGCCTTTATGAGTAGTTATTAGGTATATTGGTAGGTTTACTAGGAGTCTGTTATCATTGACATGTGTGTGTAAGCTATGTTTCAAAAATATATGATACTGCAGGATAGGAGTTAGGGGGGATATTGGCGTTGATAGAGTATTTGGATGCGAGATTATCTCGTCCCATATTGTTAGTGTGGTTTTGATATATTCATTATGTTGTGTCATGTGGGGCCTAGAGTCTTTAGGAATCCAGGGCATATCTCTCATGTGATTAGTTCGTAATAGATAGCTTTCTAATTGTATCCATATTTTTGAGGGTACAGAGTGGTTCCATGCCACAATTCTAGCTAGATGTGTCGCTTTATAGTAGTTCGTTAGGTTGGGGACATTTAGGCCTCCATCTTCTTTACTGAGGTATAGTGTGTGTTGGGCTATTCTTGGTCGTTTATATGACCAGATAAAGGAGTTTATCATCTTTTGTTGAGCTTGGAGGTAAGATTTAGGTATAGTCATAGGGAGGGTTTGGAATAGATACAGATATTTTGGAATTATCATCATTTTCACCGTGTTTATTCGACCTAACCATGATAGGTGTCCCTGCTTATGCCATGAGTCTAATGAGCTCTTGATGCTATTGTGGAGGGCAGTGTAGTTATCTGAGAATAGTTTGTGTGTGTCTTTGGGGATCACCAATCCTAGATATTTAAGTCTATCTGTCAATGTGAAATTTGTTAGTTGTGATATGGACTGTATTTCTTCAGCTGTTATGTTGATAGGTATTAGTCCTGATTTCTCCATATTAATGGAGAAGTTAGATATTGTTTTGTAATGTTCTAGTGTTTCTATAAGAGCTGGTAGGGATTCCTTTGGTGACTGTAGTGTGAGGATCACATCGTCGGCAAATAGGAGGCATTTCTGGGTAATGTTACCAAACTTTAAACCCTGAATGTGTGGGTTTTTCCTAATTTGTATCGCCAGGATTTCTACTGTAAGGGCAAATAGTAGTGGGGAAAGCGGGCATCCTTGGCGGGTGCCATTGGAAATAGGGAAAGGTTGTGAAATGGTGTTGTTTATTTTGACTTTGGCATTCGGTTTGTGATATAGGGCCTGTATTCTAGTGATAAACTTTTCTGAGAAGCCGAATTTTGACAGGACGGACCACATAAATTGCCAGTCCACCCTGTCAAAAGCTTTCTCAGCATCGGTGGAGAGTAAAATTAATGGTGTACTGTTATGGGCTGCTTGGTGAATTGAGTGGAGCAATCTTATGGTATTGTCTTTTGCTTCTCGTCCTTTAATAAAGCCCACTTGATCAGGGTGTATTATATCGGGTAAAATCGTACTGAGACGGTTAGCTAAGATTTTCGCGTAGATTTTTATATCAATGTTTATGAGTGAAATCGGCCTGTAGTTTCCTACTATATCTTTGGGTTTGTCTGGTTTTGGGACGACTGTAATCATAGCCTCCAAGAGTGAGCTAGGAAGGGTAGTCCCACGGTCTATATCTGTGTAGAGTGAGAGAAGGTGAGGGCTAATTTGTTGTTGCAAAAGTTGATAGAACTTTGCGGTAAGGCCATCTGGGCCTGGTGATTTGCCGTTAGGTAGGGATTGTATTACTGAAACGATATCACGATGGGTAATAGGGGAGTCCAGTAATTGTTTATTTTCGTCAGTAATGATCGGAGTATCTACAGTGGTTAGGAATGTCATTACAGCCTCTTTTTTGTCTACTGTTGAAGTATCTTGTATATTGTATAGATTCGTGTAGTAGGATACAAATGCTTTTGTGATTTCTTCATTGGTATGAGTGTTTCTTCCTGTGTGATCTCTAATTGTTCTAATAAAGTTGGTGAGTCTGCGCTTTTTGAGGGATCTGGCTAGTAATCGACCTGCCTTATTACTTTCTATAAAAAACTTGGACTTAGTAGTCATCGCTCTCATATGGGCTTTCTGTATAAGGAAATTATTAAGGTTTTCTCTTGCCTTTGTTAAATTAATAAGGTTAGAGGCTGAGGTAGGGTCTGTTCTAAGAGCCGCCTCACAGGCGGATAATTCTCCGGTTAGGGTGGTGTATTGGGCTGTATGTCTTTTACGTTGTTGGGCATTGTGTTTCATGATAACTCCTCGAATGAAGCATTTGTAAGCCTCCCAGTTGTTTGCAGTGGAGGTATCTTCAGGTTTGTTTAGTAAGAAATATTCTTCAGTGTGTTTTCTGATATCTTCTACTGTTTCATGGTTAGTGAGTAAGTGATCGTTTAGTCTCCAGTTAAATGTGTTACGTGGCTTGTCAGACCATTTAAAAATAGTTGTGACCATACTATGGTCTGACCATGAAGTGTGGGTGATCTTTGAATATATGAGAGATGAGAGAAGGGGTTGGTCGCATAAAATATAGTCTAATCTGGAGTATGAGAGTTGTGGATGTGAAAAAAAGGTGTAGTCTCTTTTATCTACGTGTACAATCCTCCAAGTGTCAAAGAGGTTAATGTTGTGCAGAGCTGAGCAGTTAGCTTTGAGGGTATTGTTCCGCAGATATGATCTCCCAGTTGAAGTATCTAAAGTTGGATTGAGAGGGAAGTTGAAGTCGCCCCCTACAATAATCGGCCCTTTAGCTGCATCAAGTATTAAATTTGTGAGATGTTTATAAAAATGTGGGGTAGGTTTGTTCGGAGCATATATGTTGACTAAAGTTACTGGGGTTCCATAGCATAGGCCAACTAGTACCAAAATTCTACCTTCTTTGTCAGAGTGTTTATGTAGTAATTCAAAGTGAAAGTTTCGTCTGAATGAAATGCATACTCCATTTTTCTTTTGTGTACCAGAACTATAGAAGTGTTGATCAAAATATCTTTTAGATAACGTAGGTTCATGATTTTTCTTGAAATGTGTTTCTTGGGTCATTATTATGTCTATTTTTCTTTTATAGAAATCATGAAATGCAATTGACCTCTTCTCAGCTGATAGGAAACCTTTGACATTCTGTGTAGCTATGTGTATATTACCTGTTTTTGAATGAGCTGTTTGAGTCATCTTGGTATTTATACTATGTGATGAGTTAGATGGTATGTAGGGATTTTCCAGAACACTAGGGGGCGTTAATTATATTTCTGTTCACAATCTAGAGATGTACAAGTCTTAGGAGGAGGTCTATGGGAAAGGAAAAGAGTTAGGTAAGACAAAGAGAGGGGAGGGGTAAAGTGTTAGAAGAGAATAGCAGTGTAGATAAGGTTATGTATAGCAATAACAATATCAACCGTTTAAAAAATATAACACAATAATAATTCTTACAATAACTTCTTTCTCAAGTTTCAGGTAGGAGCTGTATTTTACAGACCGGGTGTTGAAAAAGTATGGGGCTGCTTAACAGTTCTACATTTAGCCTATTAATCGTCTACTGTCTGAGATCTTGTGTTCAGTAAGAACTCAGTAACAGGGGGAGGACTATATCTATTTTGTGATGGGATTACTAATTGTCTTGGACCTGATGTGGTCTACGTCTATATCTCTTTGAGTGGTCACTTTAATTTTTACGTTAGTGATAATATTAGGAGTATTTTTCATACTGGGGATTTTAGGATAGTTTAGCAGTAGTTGTTAGACATATATCTATAGTCTGCATGGGTTTGTACTATTCTTGTTTAGAGTCGTAAGATTAATCAGTAGTCGTTAGACTTTTAAGGTCAGGTTATGTGTGTGTGGGCTACATTATTGGTCCTCTAGTTATTTAAGTCCGGAAAGAAGCATGTGTTACTGCATCTTCACATGGTGCTAAATAAGTTAGGATATGTGAATGGGGTACCAGGGGGCTTCAATATCGGTATTTTGACCTTGCAGTAAAATGAAAAGCAACACCTATAACATAATATCTTTGAACCACATTGATTAACCTATAATAAGATGATTTTAAACAAACTGTGGTGTAATAGTAAACTTGATAAAGCATATTTAAAGAAACAAATCAACATAAAATGAATAAAACTCTGTTGTATCTCAGGTATATTCGTTTCATCTATATGAAAGTGTCTATATTTCCCTTCTAGGACCGTCTATTGAGTATTTTATGTGAGAGTGGTCTCTCATCTCTTTATAGATATAACTAAGAAGGACATTGTTGTCAAGTTTCTATAATTGGACTATTAGGAATAATGGTGAATTATAGTTACAGGTAATACTAAATGGCCTTTTGCATAAATGAGGTATCAAAGAACATCTATACGACCATTCAGGTATGATATAACATTAATAACAATAACAAAACAAAACATCATTCAAACCTATTGTTCAGTATATAGGAAGTTAAGTGCTAACTAAATTGTGAATTAGTTATAAACTTAAGAGAGTTCGTATAGATGTACTGGACAGTTTATAACGAGTAAGGCTGTTTTGTGTCTCAAGTGGATTAGTTTCTTCATCGTTAAGGCGTCCACATTTTTCTTATATGACCTACTTACGTTTTAAATGGGAAAATAATTCTCTGCCTCCTCTGGCCTGACCAAAGGAGGATAACATTATTAGACCATTTTAATTCAACTATGAGGTATATCAAAGTCTTAAAATTATAATGGAAACAGATGGATAATTATAGTTACTCATCTTAGAAAGCCTGAGTCCTCATTGTCCGCATTGTCCTGGGATATCTGCCTTCTTTTGGGCTGTTTGTCGTTGGTATCAGGTCCTGGTCTTCTTTGTGACTTGGGGTGATCTAGCTTGTCTTGTCGGATGTGAGGAGATGGTAGTTTCCCATTATCTGGTGGATTGATGTTCAATAGATTATAGAATTTGTTGGTATCTGCTAAGGAGGTGCATTCAATCTTCTTTCCATTTCTCATAACTATGATTGAGGTGGGGAAACCCCACCTATATGGGATGTGTAGTAACCGTAGATGAGATGTTAAAGGCTGAAAGTCTCTCCTTTTCTGAAGGGTCCTCTGGGATAGATCTTGAAATATTTGAATTTTGTGGCCTTTAAAATTTATGGTTTGTTTTTTCCTTGCGAGATTGTATATTTCTTCTTTCTGTCTGTAGTTTTGGAAGTGAACTACAATGTCTCTTGGAGGCATGTCATCTGGAGGCTTTGGGCGAAGTGCCCTGTGCGCTCTGTCTAGGGAAATCTCCTCATTGTCTGTCTCATCATTCCCAAGGATCTCATTGAATAGAGCCTGTAGGTAGTCTCTGATGTCATGGTTTGCAATCGTTTCAGGGATTCCTCGGAAGCGAAGATTCCCCCTTCTTGTACGATTTTCTAAATCATCAATTTTATCTTCAAGGTCAGTTAGATATTGGCTTTGGTGTGCTTGGTTGGTAGTGAGTCTAGCCAGTTTTTGTGAGACCACGTATTCATGCTCTTCCAGAGTGTCTACTCTATGACCAAGGTCTGTTATCTCTTTTTTAAGATCTGCACATTCATCTTTAATACAGGATTTTACCTGTTCTATCAGGGCAGCCATTGCTTGGTAGGTGATTGGTGTGTCGTCTTCATGTGGTAGGTTAGAGGCTGGTCTGTCGTCTGTTTTGGACAGTGCATTATCTTGATCTGGATCTTCTGCGGTGGTGACTTGTAGATCATCAGCTTCCTTGCTTTTGGTATTAAGGTCCGCTGGTTTAAAAAAGGTGTGGACTGTGTTTTGGTTATTTTGTGGTGGTTTCTGCGGTTTGTCCTGTCGGGTATTTTTCCTTTGTGACATAGTGACCTCTTTTGATGTTTGTTCTTTAGTATTGAAAAATTGAAAAATTGGCACTGTATCTCCTGGGGGTTTGTGCCCTCACAGAGCGATCACGGGAAAAGGTAAAAAGGATATGACCCGTCACCACTTTAGTGTGACGGGAAAAGGGATGAAGGTAAGTGCCAGAGGTATATGTAGCAAAAGTATTTTAATATGGCTGTTGTTGAGGTAATTTGTGGTGTGATTCGATTATATTATAGTTCTGTGGTACTTGGAAGTTGGATCCGTGGTGTCGCCTTGTTAGCTGTGTAATAAAAGTCTCTTGCGGAGTGTCACATTAAATCAATGACCTATTAGCTTGAAAGGTGCTGTTAGTGGGTATCAGGCCTAGTTAGTAAGTGCGTCACAGTATTTTTAACTGGTAGTCCTGCTTAGGCCTTTTATCCTCCTGTTTTTTCCCTGGTGCTTTGGCCGTGTTAGACCGCTGCTGGTATATTTAAGCCAGTTTTCAGTAGCTGCTGGGTAAATCAGGGCCTTATATATTAAACTTTTTTGGGCGTATAAAAAGGGAAAGAGAAATAGCAGGTGTAGTTATAGATAAAGTAACTGCTGGAGTCGCTGTTAGTGGCTTTCGCCGGTCTTCTCACTATAAAGAGTTTTTTATGCGCTTAGGTGCCCCTTGGTGTGATCAGCATATCGGGTGTTTCGGTGCGTGTGAAGTTGTAATCGGCTTTTTTGTACTCACCGATCTCTTCCTGTTGTTCTCTGTCTACGCTGTTACAAGGGAGACAGCAGCCGCTGATATTGTCAGTGTGAGCGGAGTTGTGATCTCCGGTCGGTAATATCTGGTGTTGGAGCGCTGGTCTGGGTTGATCTCCTCCGTGACTCCTGTTAGCTGCGTGATGCGCACAGGGTCAGTATCTTGGTGTAGGCCGCAAGTTAAGATGAGCCTGCTCTCGGCTAAGTGCGCTTTCCGGACATTTAGCTGAACTTAAATGTGACCGCTTTGGTAGTAGTTGTAGGTGTTAGTTATATAGTGCAAAAAAATTACTGATTTTAGGCTGTTTCATGTTGTTACACCCGGTCTGATAACGGAGCTTCAGTGAAACGCAGCCATCCTGGTCGGCTGCTCGCTCCGCCCCCCTGGCTCTTTATTCTTTTTAAGTAACAAAGTGATGACTGACGCTGAGAAGAATCTAGACATGGCTTTTTTTTTTAATAAAATACTCATTAAACAACATGGTCAGGATAGGGGCTATCTCGAGTTTAAGCAATCTGTAGAACTCAACAGGTAGCTGGTCTGGACCTGGGACCTTACCAAGTTTGGATTCTTCTATGGCTTTAATAACTTCAGTTATTGTTATAGGGAGGTTTAATATTTCAATCTCCTCAGAGGAAATTACTGGACATTTGATATTATTCCAGAACCTCACATTATCCTCTGCATCTATAGTTTTCCCTGCATAAATCTTTTGATAAAAGTTAAAAAATACACTCTTAATATCTTCTGGTGAAGTATAGTTCTTATCTCCAACTACAATCTGCTCGATCACATTATTCTTCTTTCTAACTTTGTCAAGTCTGGCAAGATATTTGGCAGATTTACCATAATGACCAGTGAAAAGGGCATTCATTCGCATTTCTTCATTGGACAATTTGGATTTTAAAAAAAGGTCCCTATCATGTCTAGCTAAGTTATATTTATCCCATAGTTTTTTAGCGGAGTATTTACATATTTTCTATAAGTGTTCATGACTGTGTTTGCTAGTTGCAATTCGCGTGCTTTATACTTCTTTTTAGCTATAATCATATAGGCTTTAATCTGCCCTCTAAAAAATGCCTTTGCGGCTTCCCAGAAAATTTCTGGTTTGTCTAAATAAAGACAGTTATCGGAACTATATTCTTGCCATTTATGTCGTAGCCAGTACTGAAATGGCATATTATTTATTAGTTGCTTCGGAAAATAAAAATTATTTGTTACTCCTACCAAGGGGGGGCGAAATTCAATTTCCAGGGAAATTATAGCGTGGTCTGTAACCACAATCTCATTTATCTGGGCCTTAGTTCTAACTTTAAGGAGGAAGCTGGAGATTAAAAAAAAATCTATCCGAGAAAAGGATCTATGAGATTTAGACTCGCACGTATATGTTTTGGTATCGGGGTGTTGGATGCGCCAAATATCATGGAGTTTAAGATTTTTACAAATCTGACGAAATATACGATTCTTTTGGGGCAAAGGGGTAGACTGTTTAGGTGAGACTCTATCCAAAGCAGGCATAGCCGTTAGGATAAAATCGCCTGCCACTATGATCTTCTGGTCTAAATCCGAAGATAATTTAATAATAACTTTGTCCCAGAAAACCTGATCTACATTATTGGGCCCATAGATATTGGCGAGTACATATGAAACCCCAGCAATCTCTATATGTAAAATTATCCACCTGTCCTGCGGATCGATTTGAATGTTCTGGATGTTGTATTGTAAGTTTTTATTGATAAGGAAAGCAACCCCCTCCTCCTCCTGTGGCAATCTGAGGCAATAACCTCTCCTATCCATTTACACCTAAATTTCTCCATCTCTGCTTTCTTTAAATGCGTCTCCTGCAACCAGACAACATCTGGTTTGTGTCTAGCAAGTTGCCTAATAATTATTTTCCTTTTGCTAGGAGTTGTTACTCCACCAATGTTCCAGGAAAGGTATTTAAGTTTGTCTACCATTATACTAAAATATCATGTGTAAAAATACCAAGGCATATCTTATCAACATTGGAGCACTGGAGGAGATAGGAGGTAAAGGAGGAGAGGGAGGGAGGGAGAGAGAAGAGAAGAGAGAAAAAAAAAAAAAAAAAAAAAAAAAGGAGGTGTTAAAACAAAGAATAACAATAATACTAAAAACACAAAAAACACACAGCAGCCCGCAGGCCCTCTGAACTGTGGACCAACTAATGATGTGAGCTTTACACAAAAAATTCAGTACTTTTAGCCTCAACAGGTTAATAAAAACTTTGAAAAAGAAGGAAAAAGAGGTCATGCTACTCATGTATGTTTGTGATTTGAAAATTCAATGCCTGGGATACTATCAAACTACTTTTTTATTTTTACAAAATTCCCTAGCTTCTATCGTGTTACTCAGGGTACATTTACCATCTTGTTCCTCAACTACGATTTTTGCCGGATAAACTAGTCTGGCCTTAAGGCCAGCGTTAATCAATTTGGTGCAATATGGGGCTAGCTCTTTTCTTTTAGAAGCCATCTCACTAGAGTAGTCTTGAAATATTAGTACTTTACTTTGGCCAATATATAAATTATCCATCTTTCTATAGAGTTTTAAGATATTCATCTTATCCTGGTTGGTATTGTAATTCTTATCTCTGGTGGAGTCCCTAATTGGGCCCAATCTGTGTGCCCTTTCTACTGGCATTGGTAGATCTTTTTGTGCAATTCCAAGAGCCAGAGGGAGCATAGTACTAGCGAGGTAAATTAAATCTAAATAATCCCTGTTGTCGGGGAGACCACTTATTTTAAGATTATTTTGCCGCGAGCGATCTTCTAATTCATATATTTTTGCTTGCAGCATTTTCAACGTTTTAGTATTCTCCTCTATATCTTGTTCTTGCTTATATATTATATCCTCACTTGCCGATACCCTATTTTCTACCTCTACGAGTCGATTGGAGAATTGCTTAAGTTCTGACATTATATTTGTCATTTGAGTCTTTAACAACTCAAATTGCGGCAAAAACAGGTCCGACATCTGGGTGACTAGTGGTTGGGTGTCCAATTTATGCAATATTGACTCACTAGCAATATCTGTATGTACGTCAGAAGTGCGTACTTTCTTGTCTTTCTGTTTGGGGGGGCATGCCTGGAGAGTTTGTTTTAATATCAGAAATGTATTTGTCCATGTGCTTTTAATACAAGTGTATGTGAAGGAGGGAAGAGAAAAAAAAAAAAAAGTGACAGAAGGGAACCTAGTTAAAAAAAAAAAAAAAAAAGGGGTGGGCAGAACCCCTTTAGGTTCCAATAATACAGTGACAAGTGTAGTTAGTGCAGTGAAGGCAATTTATCTCTGCCCTTTCGTGTAAATTACAAATGTGAGTGTGACCTTAATAATATAAAAAGGAAAAAGTGAAACATGAATTTTCCTAACCAAACGTCACCAAAACAGTATAACTCAATTATGCTAGTGTGCAGAATTTAAAGAACCCAGCATAGGACCAGAACCCTCAGTCAGCTCCTTTGCTTTTAGCTGTTATTGTCTAACAGCATACTCTCAAAGATATAATATAATATGCTACTGAGGGCTAATCAAACAACACCCACTTAGATCTAAAGCCAGGGGGGGGGGGTGGTATCTGGATTACTTACTGATTAATTACAGCTGAAATTTGTTAAAAGGCTAATAGTGATATTATAATGTGATCAGTATACAAAGTTTACATAAACAGACTGTTAGCAACTTTCTGCAACCAAGTTACATATCCTCTCTAGGACCATATCAATCTTTGCTGTATCAACACTTTAAAGGAATGTATCCCCAAATTGTTAATCATGCATTTACAGTGATTAGTATTTACATTTCTGAGAATTGTTTTAAAGGAACATGATCTTAAAAAGTCCAGCACTTATAATCTCAGGAGATGTTACAACAAAGTAGTCCTTTATATTTGTAAGGGCCGAATAGGCGCCCCCTTTTTTCCCTTTTCCCTTCCTTTGCCTTTTTTCTCCTCTCCCTTTCTCTTTCTCTCTTCTTTTGCTTTAACCTCTAAGCTGTAAACCAAGAAAGAGGAGAGACTTGTTGAAATATTTTAAACACAAATAACCCTTTAGGGGCTCCAAAGGTAGAATATCACTTGTTACCGGTCTCTAGCCAAATATAGACAAGAAAGATGAAAGTGTATAGCCACCGGCTTAATTTCCAGTAGCCCAAATAATACTGTAGGCCTGGGCTAAGTAGAGAGTCAATATGCCGCAGCGGGAGATTAATTTTAAAGATGATCCTCTCTAGATTTTTTCTTTTCTTAGCGTCTCCTTTCCCCTTCCCTTACTTTGATTTATAACAGAGAGTTTTTGGTTAGCGGTTTGTACAGCAAAGCGTCTCTAGATATATATATTAAGGGCTTTTATTTTCCCTTTTCTTCCTTTCTTTATTTCCCCTTATTTCTCCCTCTCAGCAACAGTCTCAGTTATAGGAACCTGGGTTTCTACTTACAATCTGCCAGTCAGGTAACACCAGGAGAGATAGAGAAGTCAGATGAATCACCACTGCAGAAACTTTTTCCAGGTGTCTTCTCTGTAGTTTCCCAGGAATCTTTACCGGGTGGTTGCTGGGACTTCTTCCAGTTGCTCAGTCTCCTGCTACCAGGGGAATCATGGAGGCTGATTCTTCTACTTGATCCGAAAACAGGGCCACTTAGCTTGTCAGCTCCCCGCCATGCAACTCTGGATCAAAGGCAGCTTTGCAGACAACGTCTTGATCCGTTACCGGCAGCGGACCTCCCAGCAAGTGGCCAAAAATGAAAGCAGCAGTACTGCGTGTCTGGCTCCAGCGACTGAGCCACTCAGCTTATTCCGGCAATCCGTGCTATGCACCTGTACTCCGGGTGCAAAAAGCCCTAGGCAGGCAAGCAGCCTACAACAACGGGCTGGAAAGCAGGGTTTCAGGTCGTCTCGATCTCTCAACGCCAGCATACAGCTCTCCTTGTGCGGCGTTAGCTCCTCCCACCGGAACCGGAATCAATATTAATTTGTTAGTGAGTTCTTTAAAAATGAATTCCCTCAAACTTCTAGCTTTATAAGGTCTATAGTTTGGGTATTGATTCCCATTTGCCCACAATTAAAACAAGAATTAACTAAGTATTACTAACCTTTTTTTAAATAATTCATATTAACTAAGATACAAACTGCTCAAATATGTGTACATTTTGGTTCTAAACTTCATGTTGTTCTTCATCTCACAATAGTAAGTGATCAATGAACATTTATCCTTCAGCTGCACATTAGCCAAACATCATCAGCAGCGCTGGGGTCATGCTTTGCTTTAAAGTGATCTCATGAGATTTTACTGAAAGCACGCAAGATTTCATAGTAAACTTCCTTAAAGGGACATGAAACCCAATTTTTATCTTTTTTGATTCAGAGAAAGCATGCAATTTTAAGCAACTTTCCAATTTGTTTCTATCAACTAATTTGTTTAGGAGTTCCTTAGCACTGCTAATAACACCCACTGCAATGGACTGAGAAATTAGGAAGGGCAAAGACCCCCCTTCCCCCGCCCCTGCATATGAAAAGACCCATAAGACAAACAGGAGCAATTAGGGTCTGTAGACATTAGTATACATCTAAAGCTTTGGGGCTTGATTAGGAGTCTGAAAATCAGCACAATGTTATTTAAAATAAGTAGAACTATACATTTTTACAAAAAACACCCCAGATAGGCTATATAAATGGATCATCTACAAAACATTTATGCAAAAAAAATCTAGTGTACAATGTCCCTTTAAGTTAGCTCTCAGTTGTACAGTGCTAGGATTACTATTCAACAAAGTATACCAAGAGTACAAAGCAATTTTAAAAGTAGAAGTAAATTGGAAAGCTGTTTAAAATTACACACTATCTTAATCATGAACATTTAATTGCCCCTTTAAAAAAAAGGGTCTGTAAGCATTTTTCACAATAAGGGCAACATCAGAACACATATGTGTTACTTTGTCTCAGTTTGTAAAAGCTGTAGAGCAGGACGTCTGACTGACTTTGTGGTTAAAGGGACATGAAACCCCAAATTTGTCTTTCATGATTCAGATAGAGAATACAATTTTAAACAACATTCCAATTGACTTCTATTACCTAATTTGCTTCATTCTTTAGACATCCTTTGTTGAAGAAATAGTAATGCATATTGGTGAGCCAATCACATGAGGCTTCTGTGTGCATCCACCAATCAGCAGCTACTGAGCCTATTTAGATATGCTTTTCAACAAAGGATATCAAGAGAATGAAGCACATTAGATAATATTAGTAAATTGAGGCATTGTTTAAAATTGCATGCTCTTTATAAATCATGAAAGAACAAATGTGGGTTTCATGTCCCTTTAAGTCTGGGTTAGTCTTAGCCCCAGTAGTGTTTAAGTTTCAGCCCGAATGTGTTTTAGGGTCCCCTGGCAATTTTGAGATAATGATCTACTCGTGTGTAAAAGTGATTACATCACCAAAGTTAGGTGGTAATTGTTTTTTCTCTAATTGCTCTTTATTTTGTTTTATATGTCCATCCAATTTTCTAATAAACTTTCTATAAATAATTCTACAGTAGTCTTTGATTTATTTCTCAACTTTTAAAGTTGTACCTTCCTTTTTAGGTTAGTGCCATTTTTTGGTGGTTGTCTGCATTTTACAAGTTCTGCTTAAAGTGATGGTAAACCTTAACTAATCAAATGCCATATATGTCATCTTTGCCATTAAAAAAAGTATGTGTGTACCTTTTTTTGTTTTTATCCATCTGTGAAAGGGTTAAATTAGTTCATATAGTAATGCTTCTATTGCAATGTTATGCCGGCCCACTTGGATGAAATTTTTTTTTTAGGACAATTCCAGGGAACATCCAATCAACATGTGTGTCATTTGACAATCGTGAAGTCCTGCGCCTTTAAAGCCTATGTAGAGAGTGGGAGGGAGTTCTCTATAAATCACAGCCCAGCCAAAAGAGGAAATGAAGGGGGGCGGAGGAACAGACAATACCAATTAGGATTATAAATCTTTTATTATAAAACATATATACACTTTAAAAAAAAAATTGTGGTTTTACTTGCAAACATATATTTTTCATTGCAACATTCTTATATTCTGAAATTTACTATCACTTTAACTGAGTGGAAGATGGGCCCAAACCGAGCCCCTAACTCCATTTCTGTTTGTGTTATAGGAACAAGTGTCCCCCCCCCCCCCCACCCCATTTAAAATAAGGTAGCCTGCAAGGTGCAAAGTAAATGGAAAACGTGTCATTCTCACAGACTTGGAAGGCTTTAAATTGAAAAATGGTTTATTGCATCTCTTTAACCTGTGCAAAGAACACATTAAAACGATTGGTATATACAGTAACATGATACTCAAAATGTGTTCTCTGTACCATTCTGAATAGAATGTTTCAAAATGTTCTATAGTGATTTGTATTTTGAAAAATTGATTTTTCAGCACCAGATAAAATCACCTTTTTCTGTGAGAGTTGTATCTATTAGCCAATAAGAAATAGATTCCCAGAACTCAGTTATACACAATCATGCACTTATAGTCTCACATTGTATTTTGCTTAAACTTTTTGCATAGAAAATAGTTTTTTCATGGAAATAAATTGAGTAACTATAACTAAATAAAGAAAAATATTTCACAGGAAAATAAGTATATTTTTTAGGAACTTTTTGAAATATTTTGTTTTCCTTTTTAGAAGAATGACCATCTATTTAAATATATGTTATTGTTTAAACAATGTATTAACTGAAAGGCAGAAAATGTTTAAACACCTTACCAAACAATAGTCCAGCAACCGATAACCATTTAGCAAGATAGGATCCTTTTTCATTCTGCTTATATTCTGGAAAAAAAATCTGTAGTTAGTGAAAGATAATTAGATTACTAGTATTAAAGAGACAAGAAACACAACATTTTCTTTTCATGATTCAGATAAAACATATAATTTTAAAAACATTTCAAACTTTCTCCTATTATCTAATTCACTTCATTCTCTTGGTATCCTTTATTGAATAACAGGTAGACTAAGGAGAATGCATGTGCATGGGACACCATATGGCAGCAATTTTGCTGTGACGTTGTGGTCCAGGCACATGCATGCTACCTAACTACATATGCCCTTCAATAAAGAATATCTTGAGAACAAAGCAAATTGGATTATAGAAGTCAATTGCAAACTATTAAATTGCATGCTCTGTCTGATTCACACAAAAAATTGTATTTAATGTTCATGTAAGTATCTACTTGAGATTTCATTTTCAAAGTTATAGTGAACTGAAATAATAACTCAAATATATAAGCATTTTGAAATAGCATGGATATACAATGACAAAAAAGTTTGATGCCAGAGTCCTCAATACAAAAAAAAGAAAATTCCTGGTTTAAGAAATAAATTTGACTTTAAGTTAAGGTTGTTGAAATAGTTAAATAATTGTAAGCTTTGAACAGAAGGGAAAAAATGAAACAATGAACTAAAAAAACCACACAATGTTTCTTGGCTACTGTTCAGGACCAGGATGTTGGGGTGTGACTGTGCAGGTCACTATCTAAATAAGGTTTGTACCATGATTTTTATATGTGTTGATTTACGTTGTATTCAGATATTGTAAACTTTTGAGTTGCTCAGCAACCCTTTTAGTACTTTCTGCACCTGGGTGAGGGAATTTTTTTAATAGACACTATTTGTCTGAAGAAGGGGCTAATACCAACAACAGACACACACACATACATACTGCATTGAAAGAAGCTGGACATTTTTAGATCAGGTTGCTAATATAACCCATAAATTCAAATTTCTGGAAATTCCAAGCTCTAATAAAACATTTTTAGATGACATTTCTCTAAGCCAAACACAAAAACTGCTAATACAAACTGTTTGAAACAAAAATTGAGCTCTTCTGCCTTACTAGACCCATCCTAGCCTCAAGTCTGGGCATAATAAAAATAGTAAATAACTAACTAGTAAAATAATTACAGCATATTCACACATTAATATCCTCCTGTGCTATATCAGAAAATCAGATTGCTATTTGCCTCCTAACTGGGTAGTTATTAGAATGTTTTATCATTCAATAAGCCAATCAAAATGATAGTAATCCCTTTGAGTCTAAGTAAGTTTTTAAAAAGTTTTAGATCAGTATCTGTACATATCCTTCTTTATAGTAGTTCAGATGTGCCATATAGATAACATTGTGCTCACTTTTGTGGAGTTACGTACTGTATGAGTCATCACTGATTGACAAAAATAACTACAGATAAATTAAACAGACTAAACAAAGCAAATTAATACATGGCCCCGCTCTGAATAGATTACAATAAATGACATTATGTCTGACAATACTTTTATTCCCTACGGTCTGGGGGTAATTATTTCAACACAAAGGGGGGGGGCTCAAAATGTGCCCCCACCCACCCAAAAAAAAAAAGACCTGTAATGATAACTTTATATATTTATAAAATGTCACAAAACAACATGCTGCTCTGCATTATATCCAGTTTGTGAAATGCAGTAAATAGAAATTAAGTTATCTTTGCTAGAGACCAGCCTCTCTTGCTCTTTGATAAATAAGAACAAACATGATAATAGGTTCCTAAAAACAGCATACATTTATATTCTGGGAAGATACTTTTCTTAGTGAATGGAACCAATTTAAATGGTTTTGTTCATAAATACCATATTCTATAAGGAACACATTTAAATCCTATTAATACAAAATGTGTTCTGAATTTAAATAAATATGCACTCACTATTATCAATAACAACTACAACACTTTTTCAAAAGTCAAACTCCACTCATCACTTGCCTTATGCCCCTCTAAGTTTGAGTCTGTAGACAACAAGGCTAGCCATGATCATTATATAGTAAGTAATACACAGCGCCAAAGTTAAACTACACAAGCTCCTCCCATAAGCAAGATCTCTCAACCAGATCTTAGGAGAAAAACAGAAAATTGCAATGTGAGGAGCGCTAAAGAAAGCTAGAAAAACTGAAAAAAGCTAAAGGTAGTAGATATAAAGAATTCAAGCAATTTATTTCACAAAGGATACATAAAACCGGCTAAAAATGTATAAATATACGTATATAATGACTTCCTTATTGCTAATCATAGCTATGGACAGTTATAAAAAATGCACACAGGAACGTTTACCGTTCCTGAGATCACACAAGTCCAGTGCCGTTACTGAGATCACAAATAAGTTATAAAGAACATATGTGCAAATACAATACTTAGTGAAAATAAAATAAAATATAATAAATATGTCCTTAAATTTCTCAAAAAATGTGTCCTCTTCTGGTGAAACAAACTCATTCCTAAAAAAGGATCCTAATGCATGTGTCCAAAAGAATACAAAAAATACAAACGTCCAAAACAGGAAAAATATAAAAAAATTGTCTAAACCGAAAAAAAAAATATATATATATATATATATATATATATATATATATATATGTGTCCAAAAATATGTGTTAAGAAAAATGTGTACAAGTCGACCTCCTGGAAGCACTCAGTCTCCTATGAGCACTGATTAAACACTTTCTGAGCCATTGTACAGCTAGACATAGGCAAAATAGAGGGTACTACTCTAGAGACTTGAGCTAATCCCCCCCTTTTTTTTTTCTCTTTCTCTCTCTCTCTGTTTCTTTCTTTCTCCCGCCCTGCTTCCCACCCACCTTCTACCCCCTCCATTTCTAGTTCACACTCTGCTACCTTCCGTCTGGATCACCAGTACAGATAGTTATCGTTTTATACATAACAAACTATTTACACTGTTATATATTTTTTTGTAATCATATGGTAATTTACAGTATTATCAGAAAATGTTGAGGCCGATTGATGTAGTGATGCCACCAGGCTGTATGTTCATCCATGTAATGTATTTGTCGCAATGTGATATGCTGTGAAAACTTTGTCTAATAATTTTATATTGGATGTGTGAGCATTACCTTGTTGTTTTTATAACTTTTAACCTCAATAAAATATTACTTTAAAAAAAAAAAATGTGTACACCAAAATGAAAAATAATAATCCACAAAATCCAAACTAGATGTGGAAAATGGGAGACGATCTATGTGCACAGAAATAGATTAGGCAAAAATCCTTATGATGAGACAGGTGCATTCTTCAAAGTAATATAAAATTTATCCTCAAAGCAGTATAAGTCAATCTCCCTATAAGAGATAAAAGTACATAGTGCAATATGGCTAAAAAATCCTACAGATATAAGTATTATGCTTACCAATCAAAGATGAACCTGGGCCGTTAAACAGTAAAAAGCGTCTACGCGTTTCAGCCTTGAACAATGCCTTTTTCAAGACTGATAATGACTATGAGGTGAGACTTCCTTAAAAAGGTAGGTAGTCCAAACAGTGAGCTGGAATTTTGCTCCAAAATACAAATGGCGAGAGACAAAGTGTTCTAAGATGTAGCGTCATATATGGTTATGAACGTTTACGGTCATGGTCATTTCCGCCTATGACGACGTCTGGTATGGGGTTTGCTTTTGGTTTCGGTTCTTAATAGTAGGTATGTTATATCCTACACCGAAAATCTTTGATTCATACTTCCTCGCATTGGGTGATTGCGAATTTTAAAAAATGAAAATTTAAACATATATAAAAGAACAGTGTTGAACTCAGGATCTAAATGATCAAAAAAAGGGGGCATATAGTATATCAGTATTGCTATATACAACCATAGTTGCTATATACAACCATCAACTTTTAACTAGGAAACCATATCGGCAACAGTCTAACACAATAAGTGATATCAGCAACCATATGACACAATAGATAATTTCACATAATTAATATAATTTCACATAATAAATATATACATGGTTCAAATTTGATATGACATTATGGGTGACTAGAAATCGTCAACATTCCTCTGAGTTTGGGCTTTAACATACTTCCATGACCTTATGGCGATAGCATCCAAAAAAGAGCTGAAAAAGCCAAATGTGGAATAAAAATATAGATATGGTGATTACGTTATAACTTTTATGATAAAAATGTCAAACGTGCCATGCTTACAGGAGTAAATGTGTGTCGGATATTTCTATTAATAATTGTTATCTCCATTAGAATACAATGGCCAGTCCAGAGAGAACACATTAGATATAATTTTCGGATTTGAAATGACAACTTTCAATTTCTAATTAAATATCTAGATTTTTCTCGTATATAATATAATATAATGTGTGGAACAAATATGTTTAGATGGATATGTTAATATATTCACAGACTCGATCTACAGAGGTGTTAATTTATAATAGATTAAATATCTCTGTATTGCTATTAAGACCTTTAGGCAATATGTAATCCAGATTAAAAATCCATTTTGATTTTGTTCTCAAAAGCTGTTTCTCAAAATCTCCCCCTCTCCAATTTCTTATGGGTTTAAACAAGCCCATATATTTTAGACTTTTGCTGCTACTTTTGTGAACTTCTTTGAAGTGTCTATATATGGGGAAATCCTCTTTTTTCCATTTTATTTAGAGCAGGTTTTCACAAATTCTGTCCCTAAGTCTCCTTGATGTTTGCCCTATATATTGGAGCCCACATCCACACTCGATCAGGTATATTACCCCTTTATCTTGGCAGCGTATTGGTTCTTTCATATGGAATGATTCTTTGTTTACCCATGATTGGAAAGTATATGATTTTTTACCATGTTTGCATGCCTTGCATGTATGACACGAGAAGAATCCTTTGAGTTGCTTACCAAAAATAGCTTCTTGTGTCATATGGTGTTTTGGTACACTAGGGGCAATGATGGTTTTCAGGTTTCTTGTCTTTCGATAGACAAATTTGGGAATTATGTTCAATTGGTTACCAATTATATTGTCTTCTTTTAGGAAATGCCAGTGTTTTTTAATTATTTTTTCTATTAAAGGGATACTAAACCCAAATTTTTTCTTTCATGATTCAGATAGAGCAGGCAATTTTAAGCAACTTTCTAATTTACTCCTATTATCAATTTTTCTTTGTTCTCTTGCTATCTTTATTTACTGGCTAATAATGTATAAATATACGTATACAATGAAAGGTAAAAGGTAAAAAAGGAGATAATGACTTCCTTATTACTAATCACAGCTATTGACAATTATAAAAAAAATGTACACAGGAACGTTTACCCTTCCTGAGATCACACAAGTCCAGTACCATTATTGAGATCACAATAAGTTATAAAGTGTTGTACAAAAAACATATGTGCAAATACAATAGTAAAAATAAAATAAAATATGTCTTCAAATGTCTAAAAAATGTGTTCTCTTCGGGTGAAAATGGAAAAATATAAAAAATGTCTAAACGGAAAAAAATATATCTATGTGTCCAAAAATATGTGTTCAAACAAAAGGTGTACACCAAAATGAAAAATAATATCCACAAAATCCAAACTAGATGTGGAAAATGTGAGACTATCTATGTGCACAGAAATATCCTTATGATGAGACAGGTGCAATCTTCAAAGTAATATGAAAGTTATCCTCAAAGCAGTATAAGTCGATCTCCCTTTTTATATATATATATATATATATATATATATATATATATATATATATATATATATATATATATATATATATATATATATATATATATATATATACAAAGATATCTAGAGGTTTAAATAATCAAATGGTTAATACTGCCATTCTTATTGCCAGTATTTTAATTCTAAAAAAATGGCAAAATAACAAGAATTTAAAATGTATAGAATGTATAGCCATAATTCAGAAACAGCTGAACAGTTAGAAGCTAAAGGAATTACTGAAACTATTATAGTAAGATATTTTTCAAAAGTTAAAAAAGGTTGAAATTCCAACCAAAAAAAAGATTTTGTTATATTTTTGAAACTCAAAATATGTTAGGAATGCAGTCCTACAAGGAGATTTAAGGTTGGAGTAATTTTTATTTATTTATTCATTTTTTATAATGTTTTATAATAATTTATATAAAATAAATATTTATTATTTTTACTTTTTCTGTTGCATTTAAATTTGAAAACAAAATTTAATAAATAAAAAAAACATATTTTTTGTTGATATATAGCATTGATGTATTAGAAAAATTAATTTTAAGCCCTAAATTTGCAGCTAAAAAAACTAAGCAGTGTGGTGACAGCCCAGGGGTCGAATGCCAGCAAATTTGTTTTGAGTGTCATTGTGGGCATTCTTTTGATTGGTCATCAACCCTGAGCTAGGTTCAAAATCTGTAAACCATAATTTTCCTCTCATTAAAAGCAAATGCAAATTGCTGATCTAGACCTTAAAAGGATATTACAGCCAAAATTGGAAACCACATGGGTGCATTTTGGTATTGAACTGAAGCAATTTTATAATATTCACGCATTAACAAAAATGCTTCTAATAAAATATATAGCTGTTTCAAGAGTGTATTTAAGTATGCACCGTGCACCAGCATTTTAAACACAACACTTGCTCTGAGAGGCGAGCATAAGGTGCTTGTACCATCTTGTAATGACTCAATTTGTCAATTGCTGACATGATACAAGTCCCACTGATGATCTGAGCAGCTGCATTATTTAAAATGTGGATGCAGTGACAATATCTAGCTATGCTTCACATGCACATGCAGAGAAAAATATTAACACTAAAACAGTGATAACTCTTACTAGAAGCATTTTTGCCAATACAAGTATATTGCAAATATGTTTCTATTCAAAGATGTAATAAACCTATGTGCATTTATATTTTGACTGGAATGTCCCTTTAATAAAGGTTTTGGTCTCAGCCAATACTGTCAGTGTGTTTTTTGGGTGAAAACCTGTTGAAATGTTTTGAGAAAATGGATTATGATCACCTTGAACAGAACCGTCCCAAGTTATTCAAAGACATTTTGGGCTAGATTACAAGTAAAGCAGTAATTAGCGCTCCTGCTTGAGCATAAAATTTGCTAGAAGTAAACTTTTTGAGCACATTGAGTAGCGTAAATATTACAATTTGAAAGTAAAAAGTTTTCACAAACAAAACCCGGCGTGCAGTAACTTGAGAACCATACTAACGCATTCTTCCCATAGACTTCAATGGAGAGCGTAGAAGATAACACTTATCGCTAGTGTGCTAACCCAACATTAGTAATTAATATTTCACATTTCAATGTTCTTCACATACAGTAATATTTTATTTTTATTGTAAATTCATATTTCTAAATATATCTGTACATACTTATACCTGTATATCTATTCCTATAGATAAATATGTTTATATATATATACTGTATATTACATTAACATTATCACATAGCTATAGGAATATATATTTAATAATAACAATTACATTACAGAATATAGGAATGTAAAATATGCTTAATGCACTTTGAGTATCACACTTTAAGTCTAATGCAGTGTTGGGTTAGCACGCATATTGCGTTATTGAAATATTAAATTTAAAATATTGCAAAATATTAATAATTATTAAAAAATTATTATAGATACTGTAATATATCATTTTCAAGCCAATTTGTATTTTTCCCTGATATTGGAATACAAATCCTATTTATTTGATTTATTATCTTATACTCACCATTGTAAGGAGGGCATTGTGTCCGATGTATCCGGCCATTATGGACGGTAAAGCCCAACAGTATACAGCAAACAATAAATATACAGAGTAATTTTCTTTGCACTTTTCTCATTGTGTGTATGTGTTGTCCAGTGCTTCAGTCCAAATCTCTGTCAATATAAATAAGATTTTGGGTTTCAGTAAAAAGACATCTTATTTAGTTTCAACTAAGTAATGCCGGATTCTTCTTTCTTCTGTAATAGCAAGGACGACAGCGACATAAGTTTTGAGAAGACTTTTTTAAGAATAAACAGAAAAACGTAGTAATTAAAATGTTATACTATACAAAATAGAAATAATTGCCTTTATAATCAGTTGATTCATTAAATGGGCAATATAAAATGTGCAGTAATACATTTCAAATTTGAAATACTATTTTTTGCAAAACAAAAATTCTCAGTTTATCATGACTTTTGTAATAATTGTTACTGAAACACAACCCACCGCAGGACACATTCCCCTCTTGCACATTTTCCATGCCATTTTAATCTATTAGTAGAGCCTCCAGTTTGAACTGGTAAAACTACTCAAATTACGCACGAGAAATATCAGATAGTAAATAATGTGAACAACACACATTCCCCACTAGTTTGTGATGCCATTACTAGGAACATATACAAGAGAATATGTATGTGCATATTGCAAAAATGCTTCTATTCATATTTTCACTGCATTATTGAGCATTTCAGATTTTCTTTCTGACCTTTGAAGAAATAATTTTCATTTTCAATTTTCATTTTAATGACATACAACTTAACTGGGTTTTACCTTTGGTCCTCTTAGACACGCTGTAAATTGCACACAGTAGTTCAATGTAATTCTAAGATGAATTTTGGTGGTTAGATACGATCACTCAACTGTGGTTTTGTTGATGATGAGAGGGTGTTCACTGTTCTTGTATGAGTGAGCAATAATTAGATATAAGCACTAAAGAAATAGGAGCTTTACCATAAAGAGGGGGAAATAAAAATCACAGAATGGCTTTATATAGTAGTAATGTTTATAACCATATCAGATTCCGTTGTAGGAACTCTAACAATAGATTATCTCTGCAACTTTATCTTGCATCAATACATTAATTTTGTTCAGCTTGAGATAATCCACCTCTCGACAGATGCTTTAGTTTCATGTTGTTCGTGAGAATAATGTATTTACCTAATACTAGCATTAACCCCTTAAGAACAAGGCCATTTTTCAATTTCTTACCCTTAAGGACCAGGGCTATATTTAACATTTCTGCGGTGTTTGTGTTTTGTGTAATTTTCCTCTTACTAATTTACTGTACCCACACATATTATATACCGTTTTTCTCGCCATTAAATGGACTTTTTAAAGATACCATTATTTTCATCATATCTTATAATTTACTATAATATTTTTTATAAAATATGATGAAAAAATGGAAAAAAACACACTTTTTCTAACTTTGACCACCAAAATCTGTTACACATCTACAACCACCAGAAAACAACCATGCTAAATAGTTTCTAAATTTTGTCCTGAGTTTAGAAATACCCAATGTTCTTTGCTTTTTTTTGCAAGTTATAGGGCAATAAATACAAGTAGCATTTTTCCAAACCATTTTTTTAAAATTAGCGATAGTTATGTTGTAACACTGATATCTGTCAGGAATCCCTTATTATCCCTTTACATGTATATATATATTTTTTTTTTAATAGACAACCCAAAGTATTGATCTAGGCCCATTTTCATACATTTCATGACACCATTTCACTGCTAAATGCGATCAAATAAAAAAATCGCTTTTTCACAAACTTTTTCACAAACTTTAAGATTCTCACTGAAATTATTTACAAACAACTTGTGCAATTATGGCACAAATGGTTGTAAATGCTTCTCTGGGATCCCCTTGTATTATGCCCAGCAGTGAAGAGGTTAATTAGGTAGCTTGTAGGGAGCTTGTAGGGTTAATTTTAACTTTAGTGTAGTAGACAACCCAAAGTATTGATCTAGGCCCATTTTGGTACATTTCATGATACCATTTCACTGCCAAATGCAATCAAATAAAAAAAATCGCTTTTTCACAAACTTTTTCACAAACTTTAGGTTTCTCACTGAAATTATTTACAAACAGCTTGTGCAATTATGGCACAAATGGTTGTAAATGCTTCTCTGGGATCCCCTTGCTTCAGAAATAGCAGACATATATGGCTTTGGCATTGCTTTTTGGTAATTAGAAGGCCGCTAAATGCTGCTGCGCACCACACTTGTATTATGCCCAGCAGTGAAGAGATTAATTAGGTAGCTTGTAGGGTTAATTTTAACTTTAGTGTAGTAGACAACCCAAAGTATTGATCTAGGCCCATTTTGGTATATTTTTTGCCACCATTTCACCGCCAAATGCGAACAAATAAAAAATAAAGTGTTCACTTTTTCACTAACTTTAGGTTTTCCACTGAACTTATTTACAAACAGCTTGTGCAATTATGGCACAAATGGTTGTAAATGCTTCTCTCGGATCCCCTTTGTTCATAAATAGCAGACATATATGGCTTTGGCATTGTTTTTTGGTAATTAGAAGGCCGCTAAATGCAGCTGCGCACCACACTTGTATTATGTCCAGCAGTGATGGGGTTAATTAGGTAGCTTGTAGGGAACTTGAAGGGTTAATTTTATCTTTCGTGTAGAGATCAGCCTCCCACCTGACACATCCCACCCCTTGATCCCTCCCTGACTACTCTCAAACAGCTCTCTTCCCTCCCCCACATCACTATTATCACTGCCATCTTTAGTACTGGCAGAAGGTCTGCCAATATAAAAATAAAAAGTTTTTTTTTAGTTTTGTTTTAGAAATTATATATTTTCTGCAGTGTAGGATACCCCCTTACCACCCAACCACCCTGAGCCCCCCCCCAAAGAGCTCTCTAACCCTCCCCCACTAACTTTTTGCCACCATTTTGGCCAGTACCCACTTTGCAAACAAATTTGGGGTTTTTAAACATAGACCCCACTTTTTCTGTAGTGTAGCTGCCAGCCCTCAATACCCTCCACCCACCCCCTCCCAGATCCCTTTCCAAATATTATTACCCCCTCCTCTACAACCACCATCTCCCACCACCCTCTTCCAGACTTTAACAAGATCGTGATTGCGCACCCATGAGTAATTTCCCACTGCTGGCCGGAAACTCAACAGCGATGGGCTGCCCACCTGCCTCCCTGCAATGACTCCCACCCACCAATGATTGGCACCATTGCTGGCCGATGCAGAGAAGGGCACAGAGTGTCTCTCTCTGCATCTGTGTGCCAAAAAAGGTATTGCAGTGATGCCTCAATATTGAGGCATCACGGCAATACCTTGAAAGTGTCTGAAAGCGATTAGGATCACTTCCATCTGCTTTAAATCCCTAATGACGTACAGAGTACGTGGTTGGTCTTTAACGACCAGTTTGGGTATGACGTACCCTGTACGACATGTGTCATTAAGGGGTTAACAAGCCATATAAAGATTTAGTCATGAAGAAACCTTAAAGGGACAGTAAGGGTAGTAATGCAATAAATTAACATAATGAGTTTGAAAATGTTTTGCAGTGACGTACAGTGAAGCAAGAGGCTGGTGAGGCATTGGCTATGATACGCCCGAGAAACATACATAATATATATATATATATATACACACTCTTTCACACACTCACCATCTCTCACACACACACACTCTCTCTCACACCCTCTCACACACACACTCTCTCTCACCAGGGTCGGCTCCAGAATGAATAAAATGGGGGGGGCATTTTTTTTTTCATGAGGGGGCACGCATTTACAAGGCATGTATGAGAGTCAAATAAGAGCAGACCTACATATTCTGCAGGAAAGTGTAGCTTCTGGCTGGCTTATCCCCCACTATTAACATTTGGAGAATATGTGCTAAATCACTAGGTAAAAGAATGAAGTCTAAATCATATGAAGTGCACTAAAACAGAGCCATTAAACTTGAGACCCCCAGTGCAATAGCTCATTAAAAACAATTTACCCCTTAATCACTATGATCCAAAACCCTTAAACTCATTCTCAAATCTCAATCATGCCCCCTAAACAGCCATGCACCCCAAACCCCCCAATGCAATTAACCCCTTTGTTTGCAATAGCAGTGAGAATACTAGGTTTTCAGGTACTGGTAATTTTGTAGATTAGATTTAGCTATACCTGTTTGGCAATAACTAATGGAAATTAGGCTACTTAATACAACTTATGTACTGTGAACCTATAAGAATATGATTGTATCATATAAATATAAGTCTATAAATGACTTGCGGCTTCTAAGATCACAGTGCACTTTTGAGGCATGGATAGACCACAGTAGCCATTTATAGACTTATATTTATATGACACAATCATATTCTTATCATGGTCTATTGTTTAAGAAAATGAGTAACTCACGATAGTTAGGTAAAAGGTTAAAGAAAAATCCAAAAAGTCTCTAATTAACTTCCAATTCCAAATAAGAGGTTGACACGGAGCTCCTTGCAGATGCGTGATGCGACTTCACAGTTCGGCAGAAAACTCCGCCCCCAGCATGCAGCATTACATAACAATTCATTATTTGATTTATTATTTTTACAGTGAATGATCATATCAATATTTTTTGAGGGGTCAGAGCATTCCATTTGAGTGGGCATTGCCCCCAATGCCCCGCCTTGGAGCTGACCCTGTCTCTCTCACACACACACACAAACTCTCTCTCACACACGCTCTTTCTCAGACACATACTCTCTCTCACACACACACTCTCTCTCTATCTTACACTCTCTCTCTCTCTCACACACACACTCTCTCTCTCACTCTCTCTCTCTCTCTCTCTATCTCACACACACTCTCTCTCTAACACACTCTCACACACTCTCTCTCACACACAAATACCCTCTCTATCTCACACTCTCTCTCTCTCTCTCACACTCTCTCTCTCTCACACCCACTCTCTATCACTGTCTCTCACACACTCTCTCACGCACACATTCTCTCTCACACACACTCTCTCTCTCTCACACACACTCTCTCTCTTTCACACACTCTCTCCCACACACACTCTGTCTCTCACACTCTCTCTCTCACACACACACTCTCTCTCTCACACACTCTCTCTCACACTCTCTCTCTATCACACTCTCTCAATCACACAGTCTCACTCTCTCCTTATGCTCTCCTTGCAAATTCAACCCATTAAAATGGGTTGTGGTTTCAATTAGCAAAACCCATTATTGAATATACAAAAATGAACACCTAAAAAGTTTGCATTTGTCTTGAGGGCGCAAAACTTATGCAAACACCAGTACATAACAGCAGCGGGCACCAACACATACAGTGAAAAACTACAAAGCAACCGTCTATTATTTTAACCTTGTATGCTATGGAGATTGTAAATTAACCTCTTCCCAGCTAATTTGAGTAAAGAATTTAAATCAGGCTATTAGCATTGAATGCATTTATTTCAAAGGCTGTATATTTATGGAATTAGTATTTATTTATAAATCACTACATTGTTCTGTATTGTTTTGGTAAATGTTTGTGTAGAAATAGAAATGAAACCTAGATTCACTAATAACATAACTTTCCAGTGAGACACCAATCTGTGTATCTAGAGCAGTCTCTCTGCATTGTTAGTGAAACAAGAAATCACATGTAGCAAACAATTCTTAAAAAATACAGAAAGGATGCATGTTTCGGGGAGGGAGATCTCCTGTAACAAATAACTATACTTAAAGTTGAAGGTTTGAAAATTAAATAGAAATATATAGAAAAGGTGGTGGATTCACCTGTGGAGTTGGTACTTACTGAAACAGAATGTGGATTCAGATTAAATTAAAAACTGAATAAAAGGTGGAGGCAGGGTTGCTGCTAGATTCTAAAATGATGTGGAACCAGACAGCACCCTTTCCAACATAGGAAAAAGAGTAAGAAACCATTCACTGCTCAAAAATAAGCAGGCTACGTATTTTTTAAATGGGACAAGACTTAGCCAAACACAGGAGGAAAGGGATTTGGGAGTAGTAATAGATAACAAGCTAAAGATGAGTGCACAATGCAGGGCAGTGGCTTCAAAGGCTAATAAGATACTAGCATGTATTAAAAGAGGCATTGATTCAAGGGAGGAAAGCATAATTCTGTCATTATATAAAGCCCTGGTAAGACCTCACCTTGAGTTTGGAGTGCAGTTCTGGGGACTGATTGCTAAAAAAGATATTGCAGAACTAGAAAAAGTTCAGAGAAGGGCCACAAAGCTAATAAGGGGATTGGAGAAATTAACCTATGAGGAGAGGCTAGCCAAACTGGGTCTGTTCTCTTTAGAAAAAAGGCGCTTGAGAGGTGACATGATTACTTTATATAAATATATTCAAGGCTCATATACAGAGATGGCAGAAGCTCTGTTTATTCCAAGAAAATTGTTTCTGACAAGAGCTCATAATTTAAGGTTGGAGGAAAGGAGATTTAATCTCCTGCAACGGAAACGTTTTTTCACTGTAAGAGCAATAAAATTGTGGAACTCATTACCAAAGGAGGTAGTGAATGCCAATACCATAGATACATTTAAAAATAGTCTGGATAAATTTCTGTATATAAGCAAAAGTCATGGATATGATTGCTAGTATTAAATGGGTCACATTTTAATGGGGTTATTTAAGCTTAACTGGAGCTTTTTGTAAGTATTTTAGATTTGTATAGGTTGAACTCGATGGACTTCAGTCTTTTTTCAACCTTATCTACTATGTTACTATGTTACTATGTTAAAAAGAAACAGAAACTCAATTTATCAGCAGGAAACCGGTAAGATAGAAATTGATTGCAGTTTTTGAATACTATTTCCCACAACAATTCCATCCTCAAACTCTATGGATAAAAAAGCATCACTGGTAAATAAGTCAAAACCAGCAATACTATAGAGTGCATTGCAGCACTCAGGTGCAGGACAACTGCGCCTGCTGACAGAAGTAGGTAGATCTGGATGAGACACAAGACAGGCAGCTACATTAGTGAATTCATCCAGTAGGTAGCTTGTCTCTTTATTAGTACAAAAGTAAAAAGTACTGGATCATGTAACTTTGTAATAATAAAAATGGTCTATGGAGCCGTTCTAAGGTTTTGATCGCATTGACTACTGGTGATAGTATAAAAAAAAACTTACAATTGAGATGCTCCTTTCCCCTTCACAATTAATCAGCCATATGTGTATGTGCAATTGACATTCTCAGGCTTCAAATGTCGCCGCTCCTTGCCGCTCCTCACTCAGCTGATGTAAAGGCTTTTGGCACACTAAGGGCATGATGTAAATGCCCCCTGTGATGCGGGGAGCTAATTGTCTCCCCCAGGTCCGCCTCAAAGAGGCCTCTAATAGAGCAGCCTCAAATGGACACTTATGGGCCGTGCGATGAGCTAGAACCACTGACCACCAGTAGGTGGCGCAGCTCTCATGGGCCCATAGCCCAAAAGAACAAGCATGTTGTGCAAAGGGGAGGGCAGCAGTCCTGATCGTGCCTCTCCATTGCACATCATGTAGCTAAAAAAAATTATTTTGCTTTTTTTTTTTAAGCAATAATAAAGAAATTATTTTTTGACCATATGACTGCCTCTAGTGACTGCACGTCCCTGAGTGTTTTGTATGCATTAACTCCTTATTTGCTACAATTGCTTTTCAATAGCCAAACTGCACCTACTACTTGACTTAGTTGGAAGAGTCAACCAGGACTTGTTACTGAAGTAGACAAAGTTAGACAGTCATTATGTTCTTATTTGTTGTTGTGGTATGGTAGACTTGTGAAGTTTTACATGTGCTCTTCCAGTTTTCATCATTAGAAAACTGCTGATTTTCAGTTGCATAAAAAGGGGTTAAATAAATAATTCAAGCATATTGCATAGCTGTTTTGCTCCACATATTTAAACATTTCACATCAAAATCACAGTGTTTACTGTCCTTTTAAAGCAGAGACTTCAAGCTCTAGAGGACATGAAGTCTTTGGTATCATTGCTTACTCTGATAAAATTGTAGTCCCATTTCAATTGATCATATTTTTTTGCTTAATTTTCTACGCCATTTCAATCCATTAGAACAACCTCCAATTTTAATTTCCAATTTAAAACCACTCAAATTACACATGAGGTATAATAGATAGTTGAATATGTTAATAACAGGTATATCACATGCTTGCAAGTGGGGGCATTCAACAAAACAAAAGATTCCCAGCAAAAGTGAAAGTAAAACATGACAGCTTATTAGTTAAATATCGATGATGATGGTTTTTACATATGGCCAATATTACAAATGGAGCACAAAAATATTAATGCTGATGAGCGCTAACACCACTTACGTTTTTAATTTATCTTATTACAAGTTGAAAGTAAAAAGGTAGCGATCAGGTGAAAGCCTCAAGTGTACTAACATTCGGAGGTCAGACAAGTATGTGCTAAATCCCTCAACTCATATACTTCTGTGGGTCGTGATACAAAACTCTTTTCTGGCTTTTCACTCGAGTACTAATCAGAAGGTTCGCTAATAGTTCATCGCTCAGTAGAAATTGTTATATTTATATTAGATATGCATTTTTTTTAAATATCTATCTCTATATCTATATACCTATAAGGATAAATAGATAGATGATAGATAGATCAATTTTAATATAGATATAACTAATGTTTAAATGAGTGAAGAACAAAACTATTTATATTTTTAAATTAAAAAAATGGTCTAAAAAGTGTTTGAAACTGACACAAGGTGTTGGACTGAGAAGTCCTCAAAGGTTTATATGTGTATATATACAGTATATATATATATATATATATATATATATATATATATATATATATATGGAGTAGTGAAGTTTTTGCACTCTCACCGTTATACATATCAACTGCCAGGGTGCTATAAGGTCAAATGTAGAAGTTTGTAATAAGCACTCACTGGACTGCAGTCAGTGTGAAAAATAATCTGTCTTTATTTCTTTAGTGACGTTTTGGGATATAACCTAGTCCAGTGAGTGCTTATTACAAACATATATATATATACTCTGTGTGTGTGTATATATATATATATATATATATATATATATATATATATATATATATATATATATATATATATATATATATATATATATATATATATATATATATATATATATATATATATATATATATATATATATATATATATATATATATATATATATATATATATATACAGTGGGGCAAAACATTATTTAGTCAGCCACCAATTGTGCAAGTTCTCCCACTTAAGAAGATGAGAGAGGCCTGTAATTTTCATCATATGTATACCTCAACTATGAGAGACAAAATGTGGAAACAAATCCAGACAATCACATTGTCTGATTTGGAAAGAATTTATTTGCAAATTATGGTGGAAAATAAGTATTTGGTCAATATCAAAAGTTCATCTCAATACTTTGTTATATATCCTTTGTTGGCAATGACAGAGGTCAAACGTTTTCTGTAAGTCTTTACAAGGTTGTCACACACTGTTGCTGGTATGTTGGCCCATTCCTGCATGCAGATCTCCTCTAGAGCAGTGATGTTTTGGGGCTGTCGCTGGGCAACACAGACTTTCAACTCCCTCCAAAGGTTTTCTATGGGGTTGAGATCTGGAGACTGGCTAGGCCACTCCAGGACCTTGAAATGCTTCTTATGAAGCCACTCCTTTGTTGCCCAGGCAGTGTGTTTGGGATCATTGTCATGCTGAAAGACACAGCCACATTTTAGCTTCAATGCCCTTGCTGATGGAAGGAGGTTTGCACTCAAAATCTCACAATACATGGCTTTATTCATTCTTTCATGTACAAGGATCAGTCATCCTGTTCCCTTAGCAGAGAAACAGCCCCAAAGCATGATGTTGCCACCCCCATGCTTCACAGTAGGTATGGTGTTCTTTGGTTGCAACTCAGCATTCTCTCTCCTCCAAACACGACAAGTTGTGTTTCTACCAAACAGTTCTACTTTGGTTTCATCTGACCATATGACATTCTCCCAATCCGCTTCTGGATCATCCAAATGCTCTCTAGCATACTTCAGACGGGCCCAGACATGTACTGGCTTAAGCAGGGAGACACGTCTGGCACTGCAGGATCTGAGTCCCTGGCAGCGTATTGTGTTACTGATGGTAGCCTTTGTTACATTGGTCCCAGCTCTCTGCAGGTCATTCATTAGGTCCCCCGTGTGGTTCTGGGATGTTTGCTCACTGTTCTTGTGATCATTTTGACCCCACGGGTGAGCTCTTGCGTGGAGCCCCAGATCGAGGGAGATTATCAGTGGTCTTGTATGTCTTCCATTTTCTAATTATTGCTCCCACAGTTGATTTCTTCACACCAAGCTGCTTGTCTATTGCAGATTCAGTCTTCCCAGCCTGCTGCAGGTCAACAATTTTGTTTCTGGTGTCCTTCGACAGCTCTTTGGTCTTCACCATAGTGGAGTTTGGAGTGTGACTGTTTGAGGTTGTGGACAGGTGTTGTTTATACTGATAACAAGTTCAAACCGGTGCCATTAATACAGGTAATGAGTGGAGGACAGAGGAGCCTCTTAAAGAAGAAGATACAGGTCTGTGAGAGCCAGAAATCTTGCTTGTTTGTAGGTGACCAAATACTTATTTTCCACCATAATATGCAAATAAATTCTTTCCAAATCAGTCTATGTAATTGTCTGGATTTGTTTCCACATTTTGTCTCTCATAGTTGAGGTATACCTATGATGAAAATTACAGGCCTCTCTCATCTTCTTAAGTGGGAGAACTTTGCACAATTGGTGGCTGACTAAATACTTTTTTGCCCCACTGTATGTATATATATATATATATATATATATATATATGGGTGTGTATGCCCACATAGATACACCTTGTCACTTTAAAATACTTTTTACACATTTATTTCAATAATAAGCATATACTTTACTTTTAATATGTATATATATATATATATATATATATATATATATATATATATATATATATATATATATATATATATATATATATAGATCCACAAGAGGGTGAGATCCCAGTATCATCCCATGTAATTTTTTGTGCCTAATAAAGCACATTTTCACAAATTCCAGCAAGTGCATGCTTCTTGTGGATCTATACATTTTTGTCTGCACCCTGGTGGTTGACATCTGAAGATGAGAGTGGGCTCTTTTAGGACTCTCTCTCTCTCTCTCTCTCTCTCTCTCTCTCTCTATATATGTATATATATATATATATATATATATATATATATATATATATATATATATATAAAAACATAATTTATGTAAGAATTTACCTGATAAATTAATTTCTTTCATATTGGCAAGAGTCCATGAGCCGTATGGGATATACAATGAGACGTATGGGATATACAATCCTACCAGGAGGGGCAAAGTTTCCCAAACCTCAAAATGCCTATAAATACACCCCCCACCACGCCCACAATTCAGTTTAATGAATAGCCAAGAAGTGGGGTGATAAGAAAGGAGCGAAAGCATCAACAAGGAATTGGAATAATTGTGCTTTATACAAAAAAAATCATAACCACCATAAAAAGGGTGGGTCTCATGGACTCTTGCCAATATGAAAGAAATGAATTTATCAGGTAAATTCTTACATAAATTATGTTTTCTTTCATGTAATTGGCAAGAGTCCATGAGCTAGTGACGTATGGGATAGCAAATACCCAAGATGTGGAACTCCACGCAATAGTCACTAGAGAGGGAGGGATAAAAATAAAGTCAGCCAATTCCGCTGAAAAATTAATCCACAACCCAAATCAAAAGTTTTAATCTTTATAATGAAAAAAAACTGAAATTATAAGCAGAAGCACAAACTGAAACAGCTGCCTGAAGTACTTTTCTACCAAAAACTGCTTCTGAAGAAGAGAAAACGTCAAAATGGTAGAATTTAGTAAAAGTATGCAAAGAAGACCAAGTTGCTGCTTTGCAAATCTGATCAACAGAAGCTTCATTCTTAAAAGCCCAGGAAGTGGAAACTGACCTAGTAGAATGAGCTGTAATCCTCTGAGGCGGGGATTTACCCGACTCCAAATAAGCATGATGAATCAAAAGCTTTAACCAAGATGCCAAAGAAATGGCAGAAGCCTTCTGATCTTTCCTAGAACCAGAAAAGATAACGAATAGACTAGAAGTCTTCCTGAAATCTTTAGTAGCTTCAACATAATATTTCAAAGCTCTTACCACATCCAAAGAATGTAAAGATCTCTCCAGAGAATTCTTAGGATTAGGACACAAAGAAGGGACAACAATTTCTCTACTAATGTTGTTGGAGTTCACAACTTTAGGTAAAAATTTAAACGAAGTCCGCAAAACTGCCTTATCCTGATGAAAAATCAGAAAAGGAGACTCACAAGAAAGAGCAGATAATTCAGAAACTCTCCTAGCAGAAGAGATGGCCAAAAGGAACAATACATTCCAAGAAAGTAATTTAATGTCCAGAGAATGCATAGGCTCAAACGGAGGAGCCTGTAAATCCTTCAAAACCAAATTAAGACTCCAAGGAGGAGAGATTGATTTAATGACAGGCCTGATACTAGCCAAAGCCTGAACAAAACAATGAATATCAGGAAGAAAAGCAATTCTTCTGTGGAACAGAACAGAAAGAGCAGAGATTTGTCCTTTCAAGAAACTTGCAGACAAACCCTTATCTAAACCATCCTGAAGAAACTGTAAAATTCTAGGAATTCTAAAAGAATGTCAAGAGAATTTATGAGAAGTGCACCATGAAATGTAAGTCTTCCAAACTCGATAATAAATCTTTCTAGACACAGATTTACGAGCCTGCAACATAGTATTAATCACTGAGTCAGAGAAACCTCTATGACTAAGCACAAAGCGTTCAATCTTCATACCTTCAAATTTAATAATTTGAGATCCTGATGGAAAAAAATGGGCCTTGAGATAGAAGGTCTAGCCTTAACGGAAGTAGCCAAGGTTGGCAACTGGACATCCGAATAAGATCCGCATACCAAAACCTGTGTGGCCATGCTGGAGCCACCAGCAGTACAAACGAACGTTCCATTATGATCTTGGAAATCACTTTTGGAAGAAGAACTAGAGGCGGAAAAATACAAGCAGGTTGATCATTCCAAGGAAGTGTCAACGCATCCACTGCTTCCGCCTGAGGTTCCCTGGACCTGGACAGATATCTGGGAAGTTTCCTGTTTAGATGAGAAGCCATCAGATCTATTTCTGGAAGCCCCCACATCTGAACAATCTGAAAAAACACATCTGGGTGAAGAGACCACTCTCCTGGATGTAAAGTCTGACAACTGAGATAATCCGCTTCCCAATTGTCTATACCTGGGATATGGACTGCAGAAATTAGACAGGAGCTGGATTCCGCCCAAGCAAGTATCCGAGATACTTCTTTCATAGCTTGAGGACTGTGAGTCCCACCTTGATGATTGACATACGCCACGGTTGTGTCATTGTCTGTCTGAAAACAAATAAACAGTTCTCTCTCTGTTCAGTAGAGGCCAAAACTGAAGTGCTCTGAGAATCGCACATAGTTCTAAAATATTGATTGGTAATCTCGCCTCTTGAGATTTCCAAACCCCCTGCGCTTTCAGAGATCCCTTGACAGCTCCCCAACCTGAAAGACTTGCATCTGTTGTGACCACAGTCCAGGTTGGACGAACAAAAGAGGCCCCTTGAACTAAACGATGGTGATCTAACCACCAAGTCAGAGATAGTCGAACATTGGGATTTAAGGATATTAATTGTGATATCTTTGTATAATCCCTGCACCATTGGTTCAGCATACAAAGCTGAAGAGGTCTCATATGAAAATGAGCAAAGGGGATCGCGTCCGATGCTGCAGTCATGAGACCTAAAACCTCCATGCACATAGCTACTGAAGGGAATGACTGAAACTGAAGGTTGCGAAAAGCTGCAACCAATTTCAGACGTGTCTTTTTCATTAGAGACAAAGTCATGGATACTGAATCTATTTGGAATCCTAAAAAGGTTACCCTTGTCTGAGGAATCAAAGAACTTTTTGGTAAATTGATCCTCCAACCATGTCTTTGAAGAAACAAAACTAGTTGATTTGTGTGAGATTCTGCATAAGGTAAAGACTGAGCAAGTACCAAGATATCGTCCAAATAAGGAAACACCGCAATACCCCACTCTCTGATTACAGAGAGTAGGGCACCAAGAACCTTTGAAAAGATCCTTGGAGCTGTTGCAAGGCCAAAAGGAAGAGCAAAAAATTGGTAATGCTTGTCTAGAAAAGAGAATCTCAGGAACTGATAGTGATCTGGATGAATCGGAATATGAAGATATGCATCCTGTAAGTCTATTGTGGACATATAATGCGCTTGCTAAACAAAAGGCAGAATAGTCCTTATAGTCACCATCTTGAATGTTGGTATTCTTACATAACGATTCAAAATTTTTAGATCCAGAACTGGTCTGAAAGAATTCTTCTTCTTTGGGACAATGAACAGATTTGAGTAAAACCCCAGACCCCGTTCCTGAAAAGGAACTGGCACAATTACCCCAGACAACTCCAGGTCTGAAACACACTTCAGGAAAGCCTGAGCTTTCTCTGGGTTCACTGGAATGCGTGAGAGAAAGAAATTTCTCACAGGCGGTCTTACTTTGAAACCTATTCTGTACCCCTGAGAGACAATGTTCTGAATCCAATGATTTTGGAATGAATTGATCCAAACATCCTTGAAAAATCTTAGTCTGCCCCCTACCAGCTGGGCTGGAATGAGGGCTGCACCTTCATTCGGACTTGGGGGCTGTTTTTTATCTTTTAAATGGCTTTTATTTATTCCAGACTGAAGAAGGCTTCCAATTGGAAACCGTTCCTTTAGGGGAAGGATCAGGTTTCTGTTCCTTATTTTGTCGAAAGGAACGAAAATGATTAGCAGTCTTAAATTTACCCTTAGATTTTTTATCCTGAGTAAAAAAAACTCCCTTCCACCCAGTGACAGTTGAAATAATCGAATCCAACTGAGAACCAAATAATTTTTTCCCAAAACTCCAATCTTTCAGTTGGCAAAGGATACAGTTTCTTAAACCTTGAAGAAGGAGTAAAAGAAGTACCCAGTCTATTCCATTTCCTAGAAATCACATCTGAAATAGCATCAGGAACTGGAAAAACCTCAGGAATAACTACATGAGGTTTAAAAACCAAATTTAAACGTTTATTAGTTTTAATATCAAGAGGACTAGTCTCCTCCATATCTAATGCAATCAACACCTCCTTTAATAAGGAACGAATATACTCCATTTTAAACAAATATGAAGATTTGTCAGTGTCAATATCTGAGGCAGAATCTTCTGAACCAGATAGATCCTCATCAGAGATAGATCAATCAGAATGCTGTCGGTCATTTAAAAATTCATCAACTTTATGAGAAGTTTTTAAAGACCTTTTACGTTTATTAGAAGGTGGTATGACAGACAAAGCCTTCTGAATGGAATTAGAAACAAATGCTCTCACATTAACAGAAATATCCTGAGCATTAGATGTTGAAGGACCAGCAACATGTAATGGACTACTACTAATGGAAATATTGTCTGCATGTAAAAGTTTGTCATGACAACTATCACAAACTACAGCCGGAGGAACAGTTACCACAAGTTTACAACAAATGCACTTAGCTTTGGTAGAACCGACATCAGGCAGCAGGATTCCAGTAGTCGATTCTGAGACAGGGTCAGTTTGAGACATCTTGCAATATGTAAGAGAAAATATAACATATAAAGCAAAATGATCAATTTGCTTATATGACAGTTTCAGGAATGGGAAAGAAATGCAACAAAATAAGCCTCTGGAAACCAGAAGCAAAAAGAAATGAAGACTTAAATAATGTCAAAAAGTTTGGCGCCAAGTATGACGCCCAACTGACAAAATATTTTTTGGTGCCAAGAACGTCTGCAACAAACACGAGTGACATAGATGACGCAACTACGTGAAAAAACTTGGCGCCAACTAAGACGCCAGAAATGACGAAATTACGTCAACAAATGTAATTCTCGCGCCAAAAAAGTCTCGTGCCAAGAATGACGCAAGAAATTATAGCATTTTGCGCTCCCGCGAGCCTAACAGCCCGCAATTTAGAGAGTCAATTTGAAAATTTCAGGTAAGAAAAAAATCCTTTTTTTTTTTATGCATTTCCCAAATATGAAACTGACAGTCTGCAAAAAAGAAATATACTGATAAACCTGAATCATGGCAAATATAAATACAAACATATATTTAGAACTTTAAATATAAAGTGCCAAGCCATAGCTGAGAGTGTCTTAAATAAAGGAAACATACTTACCAAGACATTCATCTACATAAAGTAGATAGCCAAACCAGTACTGAAACGAGAATCAGCAGAGGTAATGGTATATAAGAGTATATTGTCGATCTGAAAAGGGAGGTAGGAGATGAATCTCTACGACCGATAACAGAGAACCTATGAAATAGATCCCTGTTAGGATGAAAATTCTATTCAATAGGTAATACTCCCTTCACATCCCTCTGTCATTCACTGCTCTCTGAGAGGAAACCGGGCTTCAAAAAAGCTGAGAAGCGCATATCAACGTAGAAATATAGCACAAACTTACTTCACCACCTCCATAGGAGGCAAAGTTTGTAAAACTGAATTGTGGGCATGGTGGGGGGTGTATTTATCGGCATTTTGAGGTTTGGGAAACTTTGCCCCTCCTGGTAGGATTGTATATCCCATACGTCACTAGCTCATGGACTCTTGCCAATTACATGAAAGAAATATATACTGTATATATATATATATATATATATATATATATATATATATATATATATATATATATATATATATATATATATAAATACTTTATTTTAATTTATGTTATAGGTGTTTTTATTTATTTCTGTTCCAGCCCTAACACTTTACTTCTGATCTCCAGACGTGCAAACATTTTTAGCTCTGTTATGTGTTGCGCTCAAGCACCATTCGCTATCAATAATGCTCAATTTGTAATATGGGCCAATATCAATTCATGACTTGTGAGCAATCAAAAATAATCACCCCCCTTGAAAATAATCACATTTTGTTACTTTGCAGCCTGAAATAAAAACTGACATAGTTTTTGTTTTTCCAGTTGTAATTACTCAGTGCAACTTATAACATCCAAGTGAAAGATATAACACCAACATGTCAGGCAAAAATAAAGATAATTCAAAAACAGAATCACTGAGTTGGAAAAAGGATCACTCCCTCCTAAAATTATGTGTAAACTCAATCAGGTGTAGATAATCACCTTCTCAACGGCACACACAAAGCCATTTGACCTTCAACTGTGATCAGCTGTGGGCATATTGATGAAAAGAGTTTTCCTGGAACATCTCAGTCCCTGGTAGTGCAACTGAAGCAAACAATAAACTATGGGTGGTAATGCACTGTCAAAAGATCTCTCTGATAATGTTGAGGACAGGCACAAGAAGATGGATACAAGAAAATATCAAAGGCTTTATCAATGCCTAGAAGCACAGTGAAGTCTATTATTAAGAAGGGGAAGGTATTTGGTAAACCACAGACCTTCTCTAAATCAGGACTTCACTCCAAACTGGATGAAAGAGTCAGGAGGAAACTGGTCAGAGAGGCTACCAAGAGGCCCACAGCGACTCTGAAGCAGTTGCAGGAATTTATGACAAAGAGTGGTCATTGTGTGCATGTGACAACAATATCACAAATTCTCCACAAATGTGGCTTGTGTGGGAGGGTTGCAAGAAAAAAGCCACTCCTTAAAAAAGGCTACATGCAGTCACGACTGAGCTTTGCCATAACACTGCTAGGAGATTCTGAGGCCACCTGGAAAAATGTTTTATGGTCAGATGAGACTAAGGCCTCTATTTATCAAAGTCTGGCGGACCTGATCCGACAGTGCGGATCAGGTCCGCCAGACCTTGCTGAATACGGAGAGCAATACGCTCTCCGTATTCAGCATTGCACCAGAAGCTCACAAGAGCTGCTGGTGCAACACCGCCCTCTGCAGAATCGCGGTCAATCGGCCGCCAGCAGGGAGGTGTCAATCAACCCGATCTTACTCGATTGGGTTGATTTGTGGCGATGTCTGTCCACCTGCTCAGAGCAGGCAGACAGGTTATGGAGCAGCGGTATGGGGCGATGAGCAGCGGACTGTTGTTAACTAACAGTCATCAATCTCGCTGCTATTTGGCTTTTTACCAACTTTATTTATACCCTGTCGGTAAACGCTGCCACTATACTAACATGTTTAACCCCTATCCCGCCGCTCCCAGACACCGCCACAACATTTAATAAAGTTATTAACCCCTATCCCGCCGCTCCCGGACCCCGCCGCAACTAAATAAAAGTATTAACCCCTATCCCGCTGCTCACGGACCCCGCCGCAACTTTAATAAAAAAAAAAAAAAAACGCTAAGTTACAAAAAATAAAAATCACTAAGTTACAAAAAAACAAACCACAGTATCAAAAATAAAAAAGAATTACACCTAATCTAATCGCCCTATCAAAATAAAAAAGCTCCCCCAAAATAAAAAACCCTAGCCTACAATAAACTACCAATGGCCCTTAAAAGGGCCTTTTGCGGGGCATTGCCCCAAATAAATCAGCTCTTTTACCTGTACAGAAAAAATACAAACACCCCCCCAACAGTAAAACCCACCACCCACACAACCAACCCCCCAAATAAAAACCCTATCTAAAAAAAACTAAGCTCCCCATTGCTCTGAAAAGGGCATTTGTATGGGCATTGCCCTTAAAAGGGCATTTAGCTTTTTTACAAAACCCACCCAAAAAACCCTTAAATAAATCTAACACTAACCCCTGACGATCCACTTACAGTTTTTGAAGTTCCGCTTGAAGGATCCATCCAGCCAGCAAGAAGTCTTCATCGGGGCGGCCTCTTCCATCTTTATCTAGCTGGTGAAGTCTTCATCCATGCGGGCTCTTCTATCTTCATCCATCCAGAGCGGGTCCATCCTGAAGACATCCGGCGCGGAGCGGGTCCATCCTGAAGACATCCGACGAGGAGCTTCGCTTCAATATGGTCTCCGCCATAAACTGGATCTTGAATGCAAGTGATGTCATCCAAGATGGTGTCCCTTGCATTCCTATTGGCTAAAAGGTTCCAATCAGCCAATAGGATTAGAGGCGCTAAAATCCTATTGACTGTTCCAATCAGCCAATAGGATTTGAGCAGGTCTCATCCTATTGGCTGTTCCAATCAGCCAATAGGATGAGAGCTCAATCCTATTGGCTGATTGGAACAGCCAATAGGATGAGAGCTGCTCAAATCATATTGGCTGATTGGAACAGCCAATAGGATTTTAGAGGCTCTAATCCTATTGGCTGATTGGAATGCAAGTGACGCCATCTTGGATGACGTCACCTGCATTCAAGATCCAGTTTACAATGGAGACCGTATTGAAGAGGAGCTCCTCGTCGGATGTCTTCAGGATGGACCCACTCCACGCTGGATGGATGAAGATAGAAGAGGCCATATGGATGAAGACTTCGCCGGCTGGATGAAGATGGAAGAGGCCGCCCGGATGAAGACTTCTTGCCAGCTCAATGGATCCTTCAAGCGGAACTTCAAAAACTGTAAGTGGATCATCGCGGGTTAGTGTTAGGTTTATTTAAGTTTTTTTTGGGTGGGTTTTATTTTTAGAGTAGGGTCTGGGCATGTAAAAGAGCTAAATGCCCTTTTAAGGGCAATGCCCATACAAATGCCCTTTTCAGGGCAATGGGGAGCTTAGTTTTTTTTAGATAGGGTTTTTATTTGGGGGGTTGGTTGTGTGGGTGGTGGGTTTTACTGTTGGGGGGGTGTTTGTATTTTTTCTTTACAGGTAAAAGAGCTGATTTATTTGGGGCAATGCCCCGCAAAAGGCCCTTTTAAGGGCCATTGGTAGTTTATTGTAGGCTAGGGGTTTTTTTTGGGGGGGGGGGCTTTTTTATTTTGATAGGGCTATTAGATTAGGTGTAATTCTTTTTTATTTTTGATACTGTGGTTTGTTTGTTTTTGTAACTTATTGTTTTTTATTTTTTGTAGCTTAGCGTTTATTTTTTTGTAATTTAGTCATTTTTAATTGTAGATTTAAATAATTTGAGTAGGGTTAGGGTTTTTAATATGTAATATAGTTAATTTAATTGCTAGATTAATTTAATTTTAGTATAATAGTTAGGGTAGGTTAATTAATAGTTTAATATAGTTTATTTTAATTCTACAGGTAAGTTTTAATTTATTATAGGATAGGGATGTTGTAATTTTAATGTAGAGTTAGCGGGTTGAGTTGATGGTGATGTGGGGGGCTGGCGGTTTAGGGGTTAATAGGTTTAGTTAATGGTAGTTATGTGGGAGGCCAGGGGTTATTACTTTTATTTAGTTGCGGCGGGGTCCAGGAGCGGCGGGATAGGGGTTAATAACTTTATTAAAGTTGTGGAGGGGTCCGGGAGTGGTGGAATAGGGGTTAATAACTTAATTTAGTTGCGGCAATGTCGGGGCGGTGGAATAGGGGTGTTTAGACTCGGGGCTTATGTTAGAGTGTTAGGTGTAAACGTAATTTGTTTTCTACCATAGAAATCAATGGGATATCTGGCAGCATCGAACATAAGCTTTCGCTGCTTTCAGACTCCCATTGATTCTTATGGCATCCGCGGCCTCCAGGGTGGCGGATTGAAAACCAGGTACGCTGGGCCGGAATAGCAGCGAGCTTATCTGTTAGAAATTTGTTAACTTGCAAAAGGTGTCAGATAGAGCCGAATTTGTATTCAGAACATCTGTAATGACATAAGCATAGATCTGCGTCGGATCGTATGTTACGTCAAATTTCAACTTTTGCCGGTCTGTAGGCTTTGATTACTAGGTCAAATCAAGCTGGCCCCAATTACGCTGCAGAATTCCAGCGTATTTAAGGTTGACAGCTTAATAGATATCCCCCTCAAATTTAATTATTTGACCTCAACATCAAACGATATGTCTGGAAGAAATCCAATACAGCTCACCATCCAAATAACACCATACCTACAGTAAAGCATGGAGGTGATAATATCCTGTTATGGGGGTGTTTCTCTGCAGCAGGCACTGGAGCACTTGTCAGGATAGAAGGAATAATGGATGGGGCAAAATCATCAAATTCTTGAGGAAAATCTTCTGCTCTTCGAACATGACAATGACCCAAACCACACAGCAAAAATGACCACACAGTGGTTGAAGGAGAAAAAGGTGAATGTCCTTGCATGGCCTAGTCAGAGCCCAGACTTAAAGGGACAGTCTACACCAGAATACTTATTGTTTTAAAAGATAGATAATACCTTTATTTCCCATTCCCTAGTCTTGCATAACCAACACAGTTATAGTAATACACGTTTTAACCTCTGTGATAACCTTGTTTCTAAGCCTCTGCAAACTGCCCCCTTATTTCAGTTCTTTTGACAGTCTTGCATTTTAGTCAATCAGTGCTGGATGCTAGGAACTCCACGTGCGTGAACACAGTGTTATCTATATGACTCACATGAACTAACACCCTCTAGTGGTAAAAAAAACTGTCAAAATGCCCTGCGATGAGAGGCAGTCTTCAAGGGCTTAGAAATTAGCATATGAAGCTCCTAGGTTTAGCTTTCAACTAAGAATACCAAGAGAACAAAGCAAAATTGGTGATAGATGTAAATTTGAAAATTGTTTAAAATGATATGCCCTATCTGAATAATGAACGTTTGTTTTGGACTAGACTGTCCCTTGAAACCCCATTGAATATCTGTGGCATGACTTGAAGACTGCAGTCCACAAACGGTCAAAATCAAATGTAACGGAACTGGAGCAGTTCTGCAAAGAAGAGTGGGCAAATATTGCACAGTCTAGACGTGCAAAGTTAGTAGAGATATATCCCAACAGACTAAAGGCTGTAATTAAAACAAAAGGTGGTTCAACAAAATACTGACGCAAGGGGTGATCCTTTTTGCAACTCTGTTTCTGTTTTTGAATTGTCTTTATTTTTGCCTGGCATGTTGGTGTTATATCTTTCATTTGGATGTTATAAGTTGCTCTGAGTAATTACAACTGGATAAACAAAAACAGTGTCTGTCTTTATTTCAGGCTGCAAAGCAACAACATGTGATTATTTTCAAGGGGAGTGATTCTTTTCAATACCCACTGCAGTTGCATGTTTTGTAGATCAGGTGTGATTTGAGACCCGCATCTTAGAGGGCCCTTCCTGCTCGCCACCACTGCAGGCATTTATTATTTTACTTTTTTTTTAAAAAAAAATTGGCCGGGAACTTTTCTGGGGGGCGGGGCAGTTGTGCGGCATGCTCAAATGTACAGTGGAGGACTGGAGGGCTGGCTGGGCTGGGGGCATGAGCGCTCTATCTACGCATACAGAGAGAGTGAGAGTGTGTCACCCCTGAAGTGGAAACAAAAACTTGAAGCAAGTTGAAGTAGGTAACATAACGTACTCCTGCACTTTAGCAATCCAGCCTGGGGTTGTTTAGCGCCTCTGCAGACAGTACACAGTAAGTAATCACTCAATGTCAGTGAAAAAATCACAGACATTTTTACTGCTGTGCCCTTGTTGTTTTTTAAAAATTCCCATCCCCTCAACTTGTTCTGTGTTATTTAAACTTTTTATGCCCCCCCCCCAGCAGAGACACTGGCAGCTGCATTTTACATTCTCCCTGCTACGTGAACTGAATCCTACAAGCTCTGCACACATAAAACAACATGCAGAGCTTTTAGGGTTAAATTCACTGAGCAGAGATAGTATAGAGGGCTGACTAAAGCTGGTTAGTAGTAGTAAGATACAAAAGTCCTTTTAATCTTTCATTTCTTAAAGCATGATTGTTATAACTTTTATCACACACTTGATTCAACTTGCCCCTGTCTACTCTAAGAAAAGTACCTATAAAATAGGACAAATTAAATAAATAAGTAATTTAGGATGATGCAGAGTATGGATCTTGTTCTGTAGTCAAATATCTGTTTCAGTACATGTAGGGTAGTTTTTTTATGCTGTGTGTGTGTTGCAGTGTTTGGTGTGTAATTCAGGTGTGTGTAGTGTTTGTGTGTGTGTGTGGGGGGGTGTTACAGAGTTTGTGGTGTGTGAGACAGATGTGTGTGTGCGCAGTGTTTGTGTGAGTCAGGTGTGTGTGTGCAGTGTTTGTGTGAGTCAGATGTGTGTGCAGTGTTTGTGTGTCAGATGCGTGAGTGTGTGCAGTGTTTGTGTGAGTCAGATGCGTGTGTGTGTGTGCAGTGTTTGTGTGAGTCAGATGTGTGTGTGCAGTGTTTGTGTGAGTCAGATGTGTGTGTGTGTGTGCAAAGTTTGTGTGAGTCAGATATGTGTATGTGTGTGTGCAGTGTTTGTGTGAGTCAGATGTGTGTGTGCGTGTGCAGTGTTTGAGTCAGATCTGTGTGTGTGTGTGTGTGCAGTGTTTGCGTGAGTCAGATGTATGTGTGTGCAGTGTTTGAGTCAGATGTATGTGTGTGTGCAGTGTTTGTGTGAGTCAGATGTGTGTGTGAGCAGTGTTTGTGTGAGTCAGGTGTGTGTGTGTGCAGTGTTTGAGTCAGATGTATGTGTGTGTGCAGTGTTTGTGTGAGTCAGATGTGTGTGTGTGCAGTGTTTGTGTGAGTCAGATATATGTGTGTTTGTGTGAGTCAGATATGTGTGTGTAGGTGCAGTGTGTGTGAGTCAGATATGTGTGTGTATAGTGTTTGTGTGAGTCAGATGTGTGTGTGAGTGCAGTGCTTGTGTGAGTCAGATATGTGTTTGTGTGTGTGTGCAGTGTTTGTGTGAGTCAGATATGTGTGTGTGTGTGTGTGTGTGTGTGTGCGAGTCAGATGTGTGTGTGTGTGGGTGCAGTGTTTGTGTGAGTCAGATATGTGTGTGTGGGTGCAGTGCTTGTGTGAGTCAGATATGTGTGTGTGGGTGCAGTGTTTGTGTGAGTCAGATGTGTGTGTGCAGTGTTTGTGGGAGTTAGATGTGTGTGCGCAGTGTTTGTGTGAGTCAGATGTGTGTGTGCAGTGTTTGTGTGAGTCAAATGTGTGTGAGTCAGATGTGTGTGCGCAGTGTTTGTGTGAGTCAGATGTGTGTGTGCAGTGCTTGTGTGAGTCAGATGTGTGTGCGCAGTGTTTGTGTGTCAGATGTGTGTGCGCAGTGTTTGTGTGAGTTAAATGTGTGTGAGTCAGATGTGTGTGCGCAGTGTTTGTGTGAGTCAGATGTGTGTGTGCAGTGCTTGTGTGAGTCAGGTGTGTGTGAAATGACTTTAAGGAAAAAATTGTCTCTTTATATGGTAAACACATGGTGGGGGGGCATATGAGGTGGGAGGGTCACAGGAAATGGGAGGGGCAATAGGGTAGGAGGAGGAGATGAGGAGGTAGGTAGGTGGAGCAAAGGAGAGGTGGGGGGCCCTGCCACACTTTCGCCCGGGGGCCCTGGTTGGTCTCATTCCGTCCCTGTTTTAGACATATGTTTAGCACACTTTTAATTATACAAAATATGCACAAAATCTACAATCATTATTAATTATTGCAATGCAGTGTTTGCTAAATACAACATTAATTAATATCACGATATGAACTTATTCATTGCATATGTCATTACTTGTATGTTTTTGTTGTTAAAAAACAAGTGAAGGAATTGGCAATTAGTAAGATGGCAGTGAAAGAGACACATATACACACACACATAATACACTCATACACATATATATATACACATATATACACATACATACACACACACACACACATATATACACACACACACATATATATGTATATATATATATATATATATATATATATATATATATATATATATATATATATAATTTATATATATACAGTGGGGCAAAAGAGTATTTAGTCAGCCAATTGTGCAAGTTCTCCCGCTTAAGAAGATAAGAGAGGCCTGTAATTTTCATCATAGGTATACCTCAACTATTAGAACAGTTTGTAGCTCAGCTCCACTGTCAGGTGCAGGCCAAAAAAGGTGCTGTAATCCCTTTGGTCACAATAAATCTACAGAAGAAGGCAGCACCTTGCAGTATAAAAATGTGTTTATTTCCACATGCTGGAATAAAACAGTGACGTTTCGGGTGGAACACCCTTAATCATACCACACATACATACATAGGTATACCTCAACTATGAGAGACAAAATGTGGAAACAAATCCAGACAATCACATTGTCTGATTTGGAAAGAATTTATTTGCAAATTATGGTGGAAAATAAGTATTTGGTCAATATCAAAAGTTCATCTCAATACTTTGTTATATATCCTTTGTTGGCAATGACAGAGGTCAAATGTTTTCTGTAAGTCTTCACAAGGTTGTCACACACTGTTGCTGGTATGTTGGCCCATTCCTGCATGCAGATCTCCTCTAGAGCAGTGATGTTTTGGGGCTGTCGCTGGGCAACACAGACTTTTAACTCCCTCCAAAGGTTTTCTATGGGGTTGAGATTTGGAGACTGGCTAGGCCACTCCAGGACCTTGAAATGCTTCTTACGAAGCCACTCCTTCGTTGCCCAGGTGGTGTATTTGGGATCATTGTCATGCTGAAAGACCCAGCCACATTTTATCTTCAATGCCCTTGCTGATGGAAGGAGGTTTGCACTCAAAATCTCACAATACATGGCCCCATTCATTCTTTCATGTACACGGATCAGTCGTCCTGTTCCCTTAGCAGAGAAACAGCCCCAAAGCATGATGTTGCCACCCCTATGCTTCACAGTAGGTATGGTGTTCTTTGGTTGCAACTCCGCATTCTCTCTCCTCCAAACACGACGAGTTGTGTTTCTACCAAACAGTTCTACTTTGGTTTCATCTGACCATATGACATCTCCCAATCCGCTTCTGGATCATCCAAATGCTGTCTAGCATACTTCAGACTGGCCCAGACATGTACTGGTTTAAGCAGGGGGACACGTCTCGCACTCCAGGATCTGAGTCCCTGGCAGCGTAGTGTGTTACTGATGGTAGCCTTTGTTACATTGGTCCCAACTCTCTGCAGGTCATTCATTAGGTTCCCCCATGTGGTTCTGGGATGTTTGCTCACCGTTCTTGTGATCATTTTGACCCCACGGGGTGAGATCTTGCGTGGAGCCCCAGATCGAGGGAGATTATCAGTGGTCTTGTATGTCTTCCATTTTCTAATTATTGCTCCCACAGTTGATTTTTTCACACCAAGCTGCTTGCCTATTGCAGATTCAGTCTTCCCAGCCTGGTGCAGGTCTACAATTTTATTTCGAGTGTCCTTCGATGGCTCTTTGGTCTTCACCATAGTGGAGTTTGGAGTGTGACTGTTTGAGGTTGTGGACAGGTGTCTTTTATACTGATAACAAGTTCAAACAGGTGCCATTAATACAGGTAATGAGTGGAGGACAGAGGAGCCTCTTAAAGAAGAAGATACAGGTCTGTGAGAGCCAGAAATCTTGCTTATATACACACACATACACACATACAAACACACACACACGCATATATATATATATATATATATATATATATATATATATATATATATAGTAATAGGTGATCCCCAAAAGAGAGGACAAAAGACGGCCAAAAATCATCCACGGCTGGTTCAAAAAAGGTGTTTATTCAAGCAAGGTGCTAGTACATAAGGTGAGAGCAAAGCCTTAACACCTGACGCGTTTCGCGCATGCGTACATGCGCTTCATCAGAGGTGATATGTTCAAGGTGTGCATTGACCTATATGCAGCAAAGGGACCAATCATGTTATCGGTTCAATTAAGAACTATTGTCTACACCTATGAGTAAGGTAGCTGAACCCTTTGCTGCAGATTGGTCATAAAATTTTATTCCTTTAATTACTAAGTAAATAACACAGTAAATAGTTATACAAATCTTCTAGTACTAGTACAATTGTTAATATATATACATATACAAACTATTCATTCTAAGCCTATGTGAACTAAATTCTAATAGCCAATTAAAATAAAAGAAATATATATAAATAAAATAAAAATAAAAAATATTACATAAAATTTTTTATTAACAATCACATTATTCTTCAATTAGGCAATAATATGCAAGAATAGCTTAGAAAGTAGATATGGAGATTTTTCCAGGGATGCAGACTTATCGATAGTGGTATCAATTACTATAAATCTGTCACCATCGATGCATATGTGAGAAAATCAACTATCTAAATTAAGAATGGACAAACCATCACATTAACATAAACAAAATGTTGAAATAGAAATGAAATTCATAAGGGAACAGAAATTCTATTAAAATAAACATAAATATTGTAATAAGAAAACATAAATATTGTGATAAAAAATTATAATGGAACACACACAGTTAATTTCGGATGTGCTAAGTTAATTGTTCACTGTTTAAGTCAGTGCATCCAAAGAATTATTAAGATTTTTTTCATTCATTTCTTTTCTTTGTGGGACCTGAACTGTGTTAGTAAGCTTTAGGGGGAAAAAAGGATTTTTCTCTTGTGTTGTTTTACTTTAAATTATGTTGTAAATTATACTATTCAACAAATAAATCAACATCCATCCTTTTATTAATTCCTTCTGGTACTCTAGTATGTAATTTTATGATCCAAAAGATCTCTTTCTTTCTTAAGCATTTTTCCCTATTGCCACCCCTAGGGTGTTTTTTAATAATATCAATACCTATGAAAGAGAAATATTTTTGTCCTATACCATGTAATCTAAAATGCTTAGCTACCGGCGTTTTAGGTTCTTTCTCATCTAGAGAGCGTAAATGTTCACGAATTCTTTCTTTTAATGGGCGGGTAGTTATACCAATATATTGACAGGAGCAAAATAGGCAATTGATGAGGTAGATCACATATTGTGAATTACAGTCAATTCTATCTCGAATGTGGAACACTTGTTTTGTAATATTGGAAGAGAAAGTATCTGTTACAGTGATACATGTGCATCCTTTGCAAGGTACATGACCACATTTAAAACACCCTGGTTTTGGACTAAGCCAGTGTGCACCTATCGTTTCTTTGTCTGTAAACTGTTTACTAGTTATTTCTCTTATGGTTGGTGCTCTTCGTGCTATACATTTTATTCCTGATGTTAGGATGTTGTTAAGTGCTTCATCACCTTTTAGAATTGATAGGTTCTGTCTGACTATCTTACAAATTTGGTTATATTGTCTACTAAATTGTGTAATAAACAAAAGGTTTTGATTAGGTGATATTAATTTATCAATTTTTCCCAATTTCTTAGAGCCTCCTTTAAGTAATTCTTGCCTATTTAAATCTGCCACTTGTTTCTCCAATTTAAGTAGCAGATTCCTATGATATCCTCTATCTGTCAATCTATTTGTTAACTCTCTTGCTTGTGTGAAATAATCTGCCAGTTCTGTACAATTCCTTCTTAAACGAAGGTATTGTGCTTTAGGAATGCCTCTTTTTAAATGATTGAGATGGCAAGAATCAGCTCTCAGTATCGTATTCCTAGCCAATGGTTTGCGGTAGGTGCATGTGGAGATTGTGTTATCTTTTGCTCTCAAACTTAAATCTAGGAAATCAATGGACTGTTTATGTATCTGTGCTGTAAAGGTCAAATTATATTCATTATTATTCATAAAGTCTACAAAATTGTCAGCTGTACATTCATCCCCAGTGTCCCATATGACTATAATATCGTCTATAAAACGGCCATATATTATGACATTGTTCTTATATGGAAACTGGTCTGAAAAGATCATATTTAATTCCAGCCACCCCATATATATATTTGCTAGCGCGGGGGCAAATTTAGCCCCCATCGCTGTACCTCGTCTTTGTAAATAATAAGTGCCTTGAAAGATGAAAAAATTATGCTGTAAAAGAAATTCTGTTATTTGGACAATAAATGATATAAATTCGTTGCTATAGTCTGAATATCTTCGTAACATAAAATCTACAGCCTCCAGTCCTTTTGAATGAGGGATGTTGGAATAGAGGGCCGTGACATCAATGGTGGCCCATACATAAGATTCTTTCCAAGTTATATCACTTATCTGTGTCAGTAAGTGTGTACTGTCCCTAATGTACCCTGGTAGGGCCAGCATGATAGGTTGTAGTATGTGGTCCAGCCAACCACCCAATCTTTCACACAATGATCCATTACTGGCCACAATGGGTCGTCCAGATGGATTCTTGAGACCCTTGTGTATTTTGGGAGCAATGCGAAAGTATGGGGTGGTTGGCTGTTCCACATATAGATAATCAGTTAGTTCTTTATCCATGAAGTTATGTTCAATAGCATAGTCTAATAGGTGACTAAGTTTGTTTTTGAAGGAGGTGGTGGGATTGAACGTAAGTTTAGTGTATAACATACAGTCTTTTAATTGGTTCTCAACTTCACCAATATAATCAATTTTGTTCAATACCACCACTGCCCCTCCTTTATCTGCCTGGACTATCACCACACTGTCATTTTTCTGAAGTCTAGTCAATGCCTGTCTTTGTTGTCGAGTAAGGTTATCTCTAGATATATCTAAGGGATTTTTTTCAATTGTATTTGATAAGTCAGTCAGTTCTCTCTCTACCACTCTCTGATAAAGGTCCAATAGTTGGTGTCTAGAATTTACTGGATAAAAATAAGAACTATTCTTATATGTGAAAGATGTGCAATTATTCGTTAATGTGTCAGTGGATCTAGTGGATTCCTGTTGTAAGGAAATTAGATTAGTAAGATCTACCAGATCAGTGTATTTCAGTCCTACTGAACTATGCTTACTAGAAGCTTGTGTGTTATCAAGTGAGTGCTCAACTGGGATATCTTTAAAGTGTTTTTTCAAAACTATCTTACGGACAAATCTATTGATATCAATAAGTGTATTTACAAGATCAAAATTATGTGCTGGTGCATATGATAAGCCTTTATTTAGCAAATTACATTCTATATCGGACAATTTGTAATCAGAGAGGTTAATGACTGCTACTTCTTTATATTTTTTCTGACCCTGCTGGGGTAACGGAAGGTTGGTTCTGTTTCATCCATATCTATTGTTTCTTTTGTTTTCTTAGGTGTGCTAGTCTGGCTAGGTTGCTTCACTAAAGTTTTTAGTTCTTTTCTACTGGTGCTCGGATTTAAGCTGGTCTTATCTGATTCGATTAAACCTTGTGATTGTTCACCTTCAGTAGACTGTGCACTCGTATCCTGGTAATCTGTGTCTATGCTAGAGAAAGTCACATGTTTATTTTTATTTCTATCTGTCTTATTTCTATTTCCTTTTTTGTTTCTATTTTTTTCTTTATTTTTCTTTGTGGATGGCCAACTTTGTCTATTGGGCTTATGTTGTTGCCATGAATATACTATATTAAGTTCATAGTCCTTGACATCTCTCTGATATTTCTGTACCTTCCTTTCGGATAATGTTGTATCTAGAGTGTCTATTGTTTCAGTGAGCTGTTTGCTATAATCTATGTGTTTTTGGGTAGTCTCATATGGTTTAAGTGTTTCAATTGAATTATTGATTTCTATAAGGACTTGATCTCTTTCCTCTTTTTTATGACATAATAGTTGTTTCATTAATATTATGGAACAATTAGTTAAATTCTCATTCCATTCCTCCATAAATTTGGGGTTATTAAGTGCAAAAGAGGGATATTTCTTCATTCGTAAGCCCCTAGGTACCTTGTGCTCAGATATATAGAGTTCTAAGAACTCTATGTCCCACCACAAATTGGTTTCTCTAAATCTTAATAATTCTAATTTGGAAAATACATTAGCAATATCATCCTCATTAACCAAAACAATCGCTTGGCTATCACCTTTTAGTGCATTTTCCATGATGCGTTTTCTTTTTGTTTCATTTATAACCCCTGTGGGTGTTTTTGTTGCCATTATGGAAAATGTACCAATGGATGTTAAAATATAAATTATATATAATCTATTAAAGAACCAGTGGTGTGTGTGTGAACCAGTGGTGTGTGTGTGTGTTAAGGTGTATATATACACCTTAACACACACAACTTTATGTACATCATCGTTTGGTGCTCCTGTACGCTGATCATCCATGTGCGCAGTGACGTCATGACGTTGCTGCGTAGCGTAGCGTGACCACGTGGTATCACGTCACCCAATCACGCCCAATCAAGTTACCATAGCAACCGGTATACAATACCTCCATAACTACACCGGGCTAATAGATCCCGGTTTCAAAAGTAGGCATAGCAGCCCATCAATTAATGCACTAGGCAATACACACTGGCCTATAGTTACTGACCACAGCAACAACTATAGGCCAGTGTGTATTGCCTAGTGCATTAATTGATGGGCTGCTATGCCTACTTTTGAAACCGGGATCTATTAGCCCGGTATAGTTATGGAGGTATTGTATACCGGTTGCTATGGTAACTTGATTGGGCGTGATTGGGTGACGTGATACCACGTGGTCACGCTACGCTACGCAGCAACGTCATGACGTCACTGCGCACATGGATGATCAGCGTACAGGAGCGCCAAACGATGATGTACATAAGGTTGTGTGTGTTAAGGTATGATAGGTGAGTGGTTGGGCATTAAGTTGTCTATAACTGTTTTTGACATTTGACAAAGGTGTTATGTGAACACCGAAACGTTATGTCGTTTTAACCTTTGAATACTAATTAAAAGTTATATTTTATTGTGAACAGTGAGTGCCTTTTTTTGCCTTTGGATTTGTGGATTTTCATTTAAGTGCACCCTGGCTGCTGTACAGACTGTTTGATGTGCTGATCTGTTTTTGGGATACTATATATATATATATATATATATATACACACACACACATATATATATTATATATACACACACACAGGTGTCATATCCAGAACATCTTACTGGGTATCATTCATCCCTTCTAATCTATTTTACAACAAAGTTGAACATCTTATAGAAGTAGTTAGAACAATAATTAATATATTTGGTGCAATGAAATTCTGTTAGTCTGACATTATAAAAGCATTACTGTCATAATGAAGTTCACATTTAAACAAAAAATAAAATCTTGTTGCTCATCAGCCTGTGTAGTCATGATAACATGTACCTAGTGATCACACATTGAGGGGTAGTTATCAACGTGTCTACTTTACCTGCCTTCGCCGGCCCAATACGCCCGCCTAAGCTCGCCTAACATCGCCGCCGCGGACCTGCAAAATTTTGCCTAAGTTATCAAAAAAGCTGTCAAAAAGCCGCGCACCAAGTACGGGGCGATGAGCAGCGGACTGTGAGAGTTATCACTCATCCGATCTCGCTGCTCTTCGGCTTTTTGACAGCTTTATTGCTAGCCTGTCACTAAGCACCCACACTAAACTACACTGTTCTACCCCCTATACAACTAAATAAAGTTATTAACCCCTAAACCGCCGCTCCTAGACCCCGCCGCAACTCTTATAAATGTATTAACCCCTAAACCGCCGCTCCCGGACACCGCCGCCACCTACATTATACCTAGTAATCCCTATCCTGCCCCCCCTATACCGCCGCCCTCTATAATAAAGTTATTAACCCCTATCCTGCCGATCCCGGACCTCGCCGCAACTAAATAAATAGTTTAACCCCTAAACCGCCGCACCCGGACCCCACCGCAACCTATATTAAACTTATTAACCCCTATCCTGCCCCCTACACCGTCGCCACCTATAATACATTTATTAACCCCTATCCTGCCCCCCCTACACCGCCACCACTGTAATAAAATTATTAACCCCTAAACCTAAGTCTAACACTAACCCTAACACCCCCCTAACTTAAATATTAATTAAATAAATCTAAATAATATTTCTATTATTAACTAAATTAATCCTATTTAAATAACAAAGCCCCCCAAAATAAAAAAATGTCCTACCCTATTCTAAATTAAAAAAGTTCAAAGCTCTTTTACCTTACCAGCCCTTAAAAGGGCCTTTTCGGGGCATGCCCCAAAGAATTCAGCTCTTTTGCATGAAAAAGAAAAATACAACCCCCCCAACATTAAAACCCACCACCCACATACCCCTAATCTAACCCAAACCCCCCTTAAAAAAACCTAACACTACCCCCCTGAAGATCATCCTACCTTGAGTTGTCTTCAGCCAGCCGACCCACCGATGGAACCGAAGAGGAGATCCGGAGCGGCAGAAGTCTTCCATCCGGGCGATGTCATCTTCTAAGTGGCGCTGAAGAAGTCTTCAATCCGAGCGATGTCATCTTCCAAGCGGGGTCTTCAATCTTCTTCTTCAGGATCCATCTTCATTCCGCCGACGCGGAACATCCTTCTTCCCCGACGGACTACCGACGAATGAAGGCTCCTTTAAGGGACGTCATCCAAGATGGCGTCCCTTCAATTCCGATTGGCTGATAGGATTCTATCAGCCAATCGGAATTAAGGTAGGAATAATCTGATTGGCTGATTGAATCAGCCAATCAGATTGAGCTTGCATTCTATTGGCTGATTGGAACAGCCAATAGAATGCGAGCTCAATCTGATTGGCTGATTGGATCAGCCAATCGGATTGAACTTCAATCTGATTGGCTGATTCAATCAGCCAATCAGATTTTTCCTACCTTAATTCCGATTGGCTGATAGAATCCTATCAGCCAATCAGAATTGAAGGGACGCTATCGTGGATGACGTCCCTTAAAGGAGCCTTCATTCGTCGGTAGTCCGTTGGGGAAGAAGGATGTTCCGCTTTGGCGGAATGAAGATGGATCCTGAAGAAGAAGATTGAAGACCCCGGTTGAAAGATGACATCGCCCGGATGGAAGACTTCTTCAGCGCCGCTTGGAAGATGACATCGCCCGAATGAAAGACTTCTTCAGCGCCGCCTGGATGATGACTTCATCGGATGGAAGACTTCTTCAGCGCCCCTTGGAGGATCACTTCTGCCGCTCCGGATCTCCTCTTCGGTTCCATCGGTGGGTCGGCTGGCTGAAGACAACTCAAGGTAGGATGATGTTCAGGGGGGTAGTGTTAGGTTTTTTTAAGGGGGGTTTGGGTTAGATTAGGGGTATGTGGGTGGTGGGTTTTAATGTTGGGGGGGGGGTTGTATTTTTCTTTTTCAGGCAAAATAGCTGAATTCTTTGGGGCATGCCCCGCAAAAGGCCCTTTTAAGGGCTGGTAAGGTAAAAGAGCTTTGAACTTTTTTAATTTAGAATAGGGTAGGGCATTTTTTTATTTTGGGGGGCTTTGTTATTTTATTAGGGGGCTTAGATTAGGTGTAAGTAGCTTAAAATTGTTGTAATATTTTTTAAATGTTTGTAACTTATTTTTTTTATTTTTTGTAACTTAGCATTTTTTATTTTTTGTACTTTAGTTAGTTTATGTAATTGTATTTAATTGTAGTTATTTGTAGTTAATTTATTTAATTAATTTAATGATAGTGTAGTGTTAGGTTTAATTGTAACTTAGGTTAGGATTTATTTTACAGGTAATTTTGTATTTCTTTTAGCTAGGTAGTTATTAAATAGTTAATAACTATTTAATAACTATTCTAACTAGCTAAAATAAATACAAAGTTACCTGTAAAATAAATATAAATCCTAAAATAGCTACAATGTAATTATTAATTATATTGTAGCTATCTTAGGGTTTATTTTACAGGTAAGTATTTAGTTTTAAATAGGAATAATTTATTAAAGTATAGTGTAGTGTTAGGTGTAATTGTAACTTAGGTTAGTTTTTATTTTACAGGTTAATTTCTCTTTATTTTAGCTAGGTAGCTATTAAATAGTTAATAACTATTTAATAGCTATTGTACCTAGTTAAAATAAATACAAAGTTGCCTGTAAAATAAAAATAAATCCAAAGATAGCTACAATATAATTATTATTTATATTGTAGCTATATTAGGGTTTATTTTAAAGGTAAGTATTTAGTTTTAAATAGGACTAATTTAGTTAATAATAGAAATATTATTTAGATTTATTTAATTAATATTTAAGTTAGGGGGGTGTTAGGGTTAGTGTTAGACTTAGGTTTAGGGGTTAATAATTTTAATACAGTGGCGGCGGTGTAGGGGGGGCAGGATAGGGGTTAATAAATTTAATATAGGTTGCGGCGGGGTCCAGGAGCGGCGGTTTAGGGGTTAAACTATTTATTTAGTTGCAGCGAGGTCCGGGATCGGCAGGATAGGGGTTAATAACTTTATTATAGAGGGCGGCGGTATAGGGGGGGCAGGATAGGGGTTAATAGGTATAATGTAGGTGGCGGCGGGGTCTGGGAGCGGCGGTTTAGGGGTTAATACATATATTATAGTTGCGGCGGGGTCAGGGAGTGGCGGTTTAGGGGTTAACATGTTTATTATAGTGGCGGTGGGCTCCGGGAGCGGCGGTTTAGGGGGTAATAAATGTATTTAGTTGCGGCGGTGTAGGGGGGGACATATTAGGGGTGTTTAGACTCGGGGTACATGTTATGGTGTTAGGTGTAGACAGCTCCCATAGGAATCAATGGAATGTCAGGCAGCAGCGAACATGAACTTTCGCTATGGTCAGACTCCCATTGATTCCTATGGGATCCGCCGCCTTCAGGGCGGCGGATTGAAAACCAGGTACGCTGGGCCGGAAAAGTGCCGAGCGTACCTGCTAGTTTTTTGATAACTAGCAAAAGTAGTCAGATTGTGCCGCACTTGTGTGCGGAACATCTGGAGTGACGTAAGAATCGATCTGTGTCAGACTGAGTCTGGCGGATCGAAGCTTACGTCACAAAATTCTAGTTAAAAGGCAAAGTGTGTGTAAGCTGTAGATAAGTAAATTACAGATATGCCAACCTCCTGATTGCACTTTTCACCACATGTGCAATCGATTCGGACTGTCCAAAACACAAAGCGGGGGGAGGTGGCGCCAAATCAAGGCTATCTGGTTATAAAACAGGTTAAATTAACCAAAAAATATATATATATATATATATATATACCAAAAAATATAATATTAGGATATAAATGAATAAATAAAGCAAATTGCTGCAACTGTGAATTCCAAGAGGAAAAGCAATTTATTGGCAATTTAAGTAATGGTCAAATAAATTCAAAATAAAAATTCATTAACTTACTACATTAAAACACCGGTGTCTATTCTTTAAAAAAATTAGCATATAAGACTAACTCACTAAACAGAACAATCCTTAAAAATATGTAACAATAGTTACTCATGCAATGCACGTACAGTTAGAAATGTTAAAATGCAAAATTGAAAAGGTGCAATTGAGGGAGTAAATATTTAAGCAATACTTATGCAATACTTAGGACTAATGTAAAAAATAATCAAACTTCAAGACTCGGCGGTCTGTATATCTATTCTGCAGATATGTTGTTTGTGTTGCAGAAAAGAATGAATGCACCTTATTGTTTAAACCAACTCCTAAAGTCTGATAGGGTGGATGATGTGATCAGAACGCTGTCAAAAATACTTTCAAAAAAAGGTCAGATCACTTTCAAATGTACTTTCAAATGTCAGCGGTTTTTTCAAAAGGATCAATCAACAGCTGCTGCCAGATATCCTTCAGTTCACTGCTACGGTAAGCCCTCCGACAATTCTCTCTTACCCGGTGTTCCGGTATGGAAGGTGGTTAACTTCGGCCATTCGCCTGTAATCCTACAATGTACTGCTGTGATATTGTTGTTCTACTTTCTTCTAAGTGTGCACACTTACGTTTATTCTTTACTCCTACCGTCTGCTCAGCGATGCAAGCTTTCACTGGTGCTGGCTTAACGGTCCTGGGAATCAAGTGGATCCGTGTCTCTTCCAAACAAGCTAGGTACTGGTGTGGTTTCTACGCGTTTCAGCTCTCCAGGGAGCCTTTGTCAAGATCTCCCTGGAGAGCTGAAACGCGTAGAAACCACACCAGTACCCAGCTTGTTTGGAAGAGACACGGATCCACTTGACTCCCAGGACCGTTAAGCCAGCACCAGTGAAAGCTTGCATTGCTGAGCAGACGGTAGGAGTAAAGAATAAACGTAAGTGTGCACACTTAGAAGAAAGTAGAACAACAATATCACAGCAGTACATTGTAGGATTACAGGCGAGTGGCCGAAGTTAACCACCTTCCATACTGGAACACCGGGTAAGAGAGAATTGTCTGAGGGCTTACCGTAGCGGTGAACTGAAGGATATCTGGCAGCAGCTGTTGATTGATCCTTTTGAAAAAACCGCTGACATTTGAAAGTACATTTGAAAGTGAACTGACCTTTTTTTGAAAGTATTTTTGACAGCGTTCTGATCACATCATCCACCCTATCAGACTTTAGGAGTTGGTTTAAACAATAAGGTGCATTCATTCTTTTCTGCAACACAAACAACATATCTGCAGAATAGATATACAGACCGCCGAGTCTTGAAGTTTGATTATTTTTTACATTAGTCCTAAGTATTGCATAAGTATTGCTTAAATATTTACTCCCTCAATTGCACCTTTTCAATTTTGCATTTTAACATTTCTAACTGTACGTGCATTGCATGAGTAACTATTGTTACATATTTTTAAGGATTGTTCTGTTTAGTGAGTTAGTCTTATATGCTAATTTTTTTAAAGAATAGACACCGGTGTTTTAATGTAGTAAGTTAATGAATTTTTATTTTGAATTTATTTGACCATTACTTAAATTGCCAATAAATTGCTTTTCCTCTTGGAATTCACAGTTGCAGCAATTTGCTTTATTTATTCATTTATATCCTAATATTATATTTTTTGGTATATATATATTTTTTGGTTAATTTAACCTGTTTTATAACCAGATAGCCTTGATTTGGCGCCACCTCCCCCCGCTTTGTGTTTTGGACAGTCACAAAATTCTACTTTTGCCCGTCTCTAGCCTTTGATAACTAAGGCGAATCAGCCTCGCCACAAATATACGCTGCGGAATTCCAGCGTATTTGAGGTTGACGGCTTGATAACTAGCCCCCCATTATCTACACTTTCAGAGAAGCAACACAAAGGGCTACTGAAATTAATTGAGTAAGTGTATGTGGAAAATGTTTGCTTTTTATAGTTTTTAATACTACAAATGGCTAAGCACCATCATTGCTTAACAGATATGATTACTTTGACTTTTAAGGTGTTACTAGTCATTATTAAAAGTAATACAACCTTATAGAAAACATAAATAATGACATAATGGGAGCAACATAAAAAGTAATGATCTTAGCTGCTTACTAAGGTTCTAATAGCGATATATATAATAATAGTGCTGTTAAATATAGACATAATTATACAAAAAAGGTCTATTACCAATGCCCTTTTAATTCCAGTTCAAGGACTAAGAAAGGCCTAAGAAAGAGGGGTAACAGCTGTCTTGTATTAATTCTACCTACTATCCTTAATACTGTATTAGCTTTACACTGTTTCTTAGCACTGCAGTCATCCTATCCTATAAGAATACTTTATTTTATAGATATATAAATTTAGGTATAAATGTACATATATGTGATTCTCAAATGTGTTATGTGTGCCACATAAAATAAAATACACATTAACCTAGGGTCAATGGTGTTCAAATGACATAAAATAATTTTTTTGGTGACAAATTATTATTCTCATTGTGTGTCTCCACTTAAAGGACCATTATAGCCAAAGAAATTGCATGCTCTAACAGATTAAAGCACGTAATTTATTTGGCTATAATGAATATACACGTCACTTTTCACTCTAAAGGCCTCTGTTCTACATATAGTTTGGATAAAATTTAAATAATTATGGAAATACAGTCATACATAAAGACATTACTTTTAAACAAACATAAATAGGATGGACATATCAAATGAATTAAATTAAGTAACACATAGCACAAAATACAGATTGGATTGATCAATTAAAAAATAAATCAACGTTCATTCCAAAAATATGAAATTCAAAACATGTCGAGATCTTTAATGAAATTACATTTTAAAATTAAACCACAAAGAAAAATAGGAGAACAAAGAGCTCTATAGGAAATAAGAGAATTGAAAGAAGTGATTATCCGGAATTCAGATAAAAGTGGGAATGTAGAAATCTTCCTAAGAGAAGTAAAAAAATCAGCTTAGAAACATAAATTGCTATAAACAGGTAGGGCTAGATTACAAGTGGAGCGCTAATTTATTGTGAGCCCGTAAACGGGAACATTCGCCCATTCGCGGGTGATAAATAGCCAGCTATTACAAGTGGCTGGTTATTGCTACCGTGAGCTCGCAGTAGCAATTTGTGCTCATAAAATTAACCAGAGATCAGATTTCTGGTTAATTTTCTAAAAGTGCCCCAATTGCCCCCAAAATAAAGTATGTTTTAGTTTTTTATTTAAAAAATGTATAATTTATTTTTTTTAAAAATAAAAAATAACGGCACTAAGACAATTTTGTGGACTAAAGTTGGCGGGTGTGGGGTGTTATATACATATATCTTTATGTGTTTATATGTGTATATACACATATAAACACATAAATATATATGTATATATTCATATATTTTATGCCTAGATCAATACTTTTGATTGTCTAGTTAAAGGGACAGTCAAGTAAAAAAAAAAAAACTTTCATAATTTAAATAGGGCATGTAATTTTAAACAACTTTCCAATTTACTTTTATTACCAATTTTGCTTTGTTTTCTTGGTATACTTAGTTGAAAGCTAAACCTAGGAGGTTCATATGCTAATTTCTTAGACCTTGAAGGCCGCCTCTAATATGAAAGCATTTTGACAGTTTTTCACCACTAGAGGGCGTTAGTTCATGTGTTTCACACAGATAACATTGCGCTCAGGCACGTGAAGCTCCTAGGAGTCAGCACTGATTGGCTAAAATTGCAAGTCTGTCAAAAGAACTGAAATAAGGGGGTAGTTTGCAGAGGTTTAGATACAAGGTAATCACAGAGGTAAAAAGTATATTATTATAACTGTGTTGGTTATACAAAACTGGGGAATGGGTAATAAAGGGATTATCTCCATTTTTAAACAAAAATGCTGGTGTTTACTGTCCCTTTAAAGGAATAGTCTAGTGAAAATTAAACTTTCATGATTCAGATGGAGCAGGCAATTTTAAACAACTTTCTAATTTACTCCTATTATCAATTTTTCTTTGTTCTCTTGGTATCTTTATTTGAATGTAAACTTACAAGCTGGCCCATTTCTAGTTCAGCACCTATTGGTTATACACCAATCAGCACAGCAAGTGCTACCCAGGTTTTTTTTTTAAATAAAGATACCAAGAGAACGAAGAAAAAATGATAATAGGAGTAAATAAGAAAGTTGCTTAAAATTGCCTGCCCCATCTGAATCATGAAAGTTTAATTTTGACTAGACTATTTCTTTCAAAATATATATAGTCTTGAGAGGTAAATTAAAAAACAAGGCTCTTTTTCTGTTGATATGGAGTGATAGCAAAAAAATTATCTAAGCCAATGCATTAATTGATTTGGTAACAGTGGCTTTTTTGTTTGTTTTGCTTGTAGAGTATATTTTCTGATTATTATTATTATTATTGTTAAATATAATAATAATCAACATAATATACATTTAGGGCTAGATTATCGTTCGTGGGCGTGCAATAATTAACCAGTCATTACAAGTGGCTGGTTATTGCTACTGCGAGCGCGGTAGCATTTAGCGCTCAAAAAATTAACCAGATATAGATCTCTGGAAATTTTTCTAAAAGTGCCCCAAAAGCCCTCAAAATAGAAGGCATTATAATTTTTTATTAAACATGATCATATACATATATATTTAAAAATTCTGCCCATCTCTGGACTACTTACCCCCTTCGCTGTAATCCCTGTAATATAACTGTGAAAACTGAGTTTCCTCCCGCCTGAGATGCTGGAGAACATCTACACAAACCTGACCCAACAACATTCTACACAATCATTGCTTGAACAAAACTGGAGTTCATTTATATTGATTTCTAACTGGCCACATCAAAAGAGATAAGATAAGCATCGGCTTTTCAAGGAGTGTGGCCCTTGACTCAAAAAAAAATACACATTTGGCTAACAAAATAACTATTGAATTTGCTTTTAAGACAAGTATGTTTTTTGCAATGCAGTGCTTAATTGCTGATGTATGTGATGCATTTACAAAATTTACGTTAAAGGGATGTGAAAATCCATTTTTTCCTTTAATAATTAACTTTCCAATTTTTTCTATGATGAAATTTGCTTATTTTTTTTTAGTATACTTTGTCAAAAGCAGCAGGGGACTACTGGGAGCTAGCTGACCACATCAGGTGAGCCAATGACATGAAACATATATATGCAGCCACCAATCAGCAGCTAGTTCCTTGTTGTGCTTTGCCGGAACAATGAGACTACTTAGATAAGCTTTTTGACAAAGAATACCAAGAGAACAAAGCAAATGTTCTATCTGATTTATAAAATTAAATTTTGACTTAAAGGGACAGTCTACACCAGAATTGTTATTGTTTAAAAAGATAGATAATCCCTTAATTACCCATTCCCCAGTTTTGCACAACCAACACAGTTATATTAATATATGTTTTACCTCTGTGATTGCCTTGTATCTAAGCCTCTGCAGACTGCCCCCTTATCTCAGACATTCAGTTTAGCCAATCAGTGCAGACTCCTAAATAACTCCACGAGAGTGAACACAATGTTATCTATATGACACACATGAACTAGTACTGTCTAACTGTAACAAAAAAAACTTTCAAAATGCTCTGAGCTAAGAGGTTCAGAAATCAGATTGAGCCTACCTAAGTTTACCTTTTCAAAAATACCACCAAGGGAAGAAAGCAAATTTGATGATAAAAGTAAATTGGAAAGTTGTTTAAAATTGCATGCCCTATCAGAATCATGAAAGTTTACTTTTGACTACACTGTTCCTTTAAATGTCCCTTTAAAACCAGTTTGAATCCCATTTCTGGTTATACAATATATTCTCTTGTTTCAATTTCTATTTTAATAGCTCACAAAATATTCTCTTGTTTTTATTTCTATTCTATGCAACATTTTCCCCGCTCTGTGTCCCATATTTGACATTTAAATCGTACCTTATTTCTTGTTATGCTTCCAGTCTCAGTTAAACATCTGTTCCTTCTGCTATTCTGTACCAGAAATAAAAGTAATCTCTCCAGTCCCACACCTATTCTTCACATGAAGCAGTAATGTAATTGATGATATTAAAGCACTCCACCTTTTACTTGATACATGATTTTAACCTTAATAAGATAATGTATTGGCTAGGGTGAGTGATGAAAGGATGCAGTCAATCTGTCCTATTACCTATTTCAAACATACTCCCAGTTTTGACAATTACATTTTTTTAAAATAAAATATAATAAAACAAATCAGCAAAGTCTAAGAACAAAGTTCATTTGTAGACAAACTTCCTGTTGTCAGCCTTTGCTACTGTGTTTTGATATTTGTTCAAGGGTTTTCTGTCTCATCTTTATGGGGCTAAGCATAAGTCACAGAATGTGATATCTGGGACTTTCGTTATTTCAGAACAAAAAGTAAAATATTGATACCTGCAAAGTTTTTTCATTGCTATGCCCATGAAATGCCTATATGTTTGCTATGTATGTGATGAACATTGTTAAAGGGATACTAAAGTCCAAATTAAACTTTTATTATTCAGATAGAGCATGTCATTTTTAACAACTTTCTAATGTACTTTTATCATCAAATTTGCTTTGTTCTCTTGGTATTCTTAGTTGAAAGCTAAACTTAGGTAGGCTCATATGCTAATTTCTAAGTCCTTGAAGGCCGCCTCTTATCTGAAAGTATTTGACCGTTTTTCACAGCTAGAGAGCGTTAGTTCATGTGTTTCATATAAATAACATTGTGCTCATGCACGTGGAGTAATTTAAGAGTCAGCACTAATTGCCTGAAATGCAACTCTGTCAAAAGATCTGAGATAAGGGGGCAGTCTGCAGAAGCTTAGATACAAGCTAATTACAGAGGTAAAAAGTATATTTTTATAACAGCGTTGGTTATGCAAAATTGGGGGAATGGTAAATAAAGGGAATATCTTTTCTTTTAAACAACAACATTTTTGGTGTTCACTATCCCTTTAATAAAAAGCACATTAATAATAAACCTGGATGAGCTGGGGTATTGTAGGTGTATTGTGCATTTGTATATGGTGTGTTATATATATGCATTATACTGTACAATAGATTATTATGTATTTTAGCTTACCCCATTCTAACCTAACTAATTAATTCTGTACACAGAGAACTTACTTATGGTTTTACGCAATTCTAGCGGTTCATTATCATTATAAATGCAATTTACATAGTTCAAGCTTTAAAAACCGAGTAAAGTTGCACGTCTTTCTTATTAATATCCTCTACTCAAAATGTTATTTCTAAAAACAAAAACACCAAGCTTCAAAATGTTTATAACTTAGCTAAAATACATAATAAACTATTTTACAGTATAATGCATATATCCAAATGCACAATATACACCCAATGCCCAAACTCAAAAAGGTTTATTATTCATTTACAATCTTAAAGGGACGCTAAACCCAACATTTTTCTTTCATGATTTAGATAGAGAATACAGTTTTAAACAACATTCCAATTTACTTCTATTATTTAATTTGCTTCATTCTTTAGATATCCTTGTTGAATAAATAGCAATGCACATGGGTGAGCCAATCACACAAGGCATCTACAGTATGTGCAGCTACCAATCAGCAGCTACTGAGCCTATCCAGATATCCTTTAGAGAAAAGGCTAGCAAGATAATGAAGCAAATTAGATAATAGAAGTAAATTAGAAAGTTGTATAAAATTGCATGTTCTTTCTAAATCATGAAACAAAAAAAATTGGGTTTCATGTCCCTTTAACAATTAGATTAAAACTAAATAGTTTTGGTTCACACGTAAATTGTATTGCCATTCCACACTGTCTAAAGGGATTATTTACATAGGGACTGTAAATTCAAAATTAAACTTTAATGATACAGATAGAGCAAACAGTTTTAAATAACTTTACAATTTACTTCTTTTATCACATTTGCTTTGTTCTCTTGATATCCTTTGTTTAGAGTAAATTTAGGTAGGCTGATAGGAGCTCAGGAGTGTGCACGTGTCATTAGCAGCCTATGACAGTAGCGTTTCTAACTATGTTTTAACATTGCTATAAAAATGTTGCAAAAAAATGCTGCCTGGTGACTAAATACACGTGCACACTCCTGAGCTCACTGAGATTACCCTTTAACAAAGGATACAAAGAGAACTACGCAAAATTGATAAGTAAATTGGAGAGTTGTTTAGAAATTTCTGGTTTATCCAATCCATTTAAGTTTAATTTCGATTTTACTGTCCCTTTAAACCTTAACTGCACATGACGATGCTTCAGTATAGAACATTCTGCTACTGGCAGAGAACCCTTGCATTACACAATGAAATGCAGTAATGCTTCTTTGCACAGCTACCTGCAAAAAAGCATCTGATCCCTTTAGAACATTTTGCGTGCGCTCTCAATTTACAATGCGGAAACCATTACCACATAGCGCTATTATGACAATCCTTTGATCATCTGTTTCAGGATGAGCTGTTTTCGCATCTGTTTACTGAGTTTTCTAACAGCTAGATTACGAGTTTTGCGGTATGAGGGGTGCGGTACTAACTTGCACGTTATTGTCACCGCTTAATCAATTGGGAGAGCCGGCTGAAAAAAAAAGCAGCGCAAAGCTCCATAACGCAGCCCCATTGATTCCTATGTGGAAACAAAATTTATGTTTACACCTAACACCCTAACATGAACCCAGAGTCTAAACACCCCTAATCTTACACTTATTAACCCCTAATCTGCTGCCCCCGACATCGCTGACACCTACATTATACTTATTAACCCCTAATCTGCTGCTCCGGACATCGCTGCCACTATAATAAACATATTAACCCCTAAACAGCCACACTCCCGCCTCACAAACACTAGATAATTATTATTAACTCCTAATCTGCCGCCTCTAACATCGCCGCCACCTACCTACATTTATTAACCCCTAATCTGCCGCCCCCAACGTCGCCGCCACTATACTAAATTTATTAACCCCTAAACCTAAGTCTAACCCTAACACCCCCTAACTTTAATATAATTAAATAAATCTAAATAAAACCTACTATTAATAACTAAATAATTTCTATTTAAAACTAAATACTTACCTGTAAAATAAACCCTAAGCTACCTACAATATAGCTAATAGTTACATTGTAGCTAGCTTAGGGTTTATTTTTATTTTACAGGCAAGTTTGTATTTATTTTAACTAGGTAGAATAGTTATTAAATAGTTATTAACTATTTACTAACTACCTAGCTAAAATAAATACAAACTTACCTGTAAAACAAAACCTAGCCTGAGTTACACTAACACCTAACCTTAGACTACAATTAAATAAATTACCTAAATTAAATACAATTACCTAAATTACAAAAAAAAACCACTAAATTACATAAAGTAAAAAAATAAATTATCAGATATTTAAACTACTTACACCTAATCCAATGGCCCTATCAAAATAAAAAAGCCCCCCAAAATAAAAAAAACCTTAGCCTAAACTACAAATATCCCTTAAAATGGCATTTTGCGGGGCATTGCCCCAAAGAAATCAGCTCTTTTACCTGTAAAAAAAAAATACAAACAACCCCCCAACAGTAAAACCCACCACGCACACAACCAACCCCCCAAATAAAATCCTAACTAAAAAAACCTAAGCTCCCCATTGCCCTGAAAAGGGCATTGCCCTTAAATCAGCCAATAGAATGTGAGCTCAATCCTATTGGCTGATTGGACATTGGACTGTTGGGGGGTGTTTGTATTTTTTTTACAGGTGAAAGAGCTGATTTCCTTGGGGCAATGCCCCGCAAAAGGCCCTTTTAAGGGCTATTGGTAGTTTATTGTAGGCTAGTTTTTTTGTTTTTTTTGGTGGGCTTTTTTATTTTGATAGGGCTATTAGATTAGGTGTAATTAGTTTAAATATCTGATAATTTCTTTTTTGATTTTGTGTAATTTAGTGTTTTGTTTTTTTGTAATTTAGGTAATTGTATTTAATTTAGGTAATTTATTTAATTGTAGTGTAAGGTTAGGTGTTAGTGTAACTCAGGTTAGGTTTTATTTTACAGGTAAATTTGTATTTATTTTAGCTAGGAAGTTAGTAAATAGTTAATAACTATTCTACCTAGTTAAAATAAATACAAACTTGCCTTTAAAATAAAAATAAACCCTAAGCTAGTTACAATGTAACTATTAGTTATATTGTAGCTAGCTTAGGGTTTATTTTATAGGTAAGTATTTAGTTTTAAATAGGAATTATTTAGTTAATGATAGGAATTTGTATTTAGATTTATTTTAATTATATTAAAGTTAGGGGGTGTTAGGGTTAGGGTTAGACTTAGGTTTAGGGGTCAATACATTTAGTATAGTGGCGGCGACGTTGGGGGCAGCAGATTAGGGATTAATAAATGTAGTTAGGGGCGGCGATGTTATGGGCGGCAGATTAGGGGTTAATAATATTTAACTAGTGTTTGTGAGGCGGGAGTGCAGTGGTTTAGGGGTTAATATGTTTATTATAGTGGCGGCAATGTTGAGATAATTTTATAATAGTGTTTGCAATGTGAGAGGGCCTCGGTTTAGGGGTTAATAGGTAGTTTATGGGTGTTAGTGCACTTTTTAGCACTTTAGTTATGAGTTTTATGCTACAGCTTTGTAGTGTAAAACTCATAACTACTGACTTTAGATTGCGTTACGAATCTTGCGGGATAGGCTGTACCGCTCACTTTTTGGCCTCCCAGAAAAAGCTTGTAATATCGGCGCTATGGAAGTCCCATTGAAAAAAGACTTTACGCAAATTACGTAAGTTGATTTGCGGTACGGCCAAAAAAGTGTGCGGTGCCCCTAAACCTGCAAGGCTCGTAATACCAGCGGGAGTGAAAAAGCAGCGTTATGAACCTTAATGCTGCTTTTTTACTCATACCGCAAAACTCGTAATCTAGCCGTAAGAGCTTTATTGCAGAATTTAACATCACTCTGGACTTTCCTAAGCTAAGTACAATTTTATAGGGACTGTTTTTTGTTTCTGGTTCGGTCGTTTAAATGTCAGAATAGAAACCTGGAGACATCCTCTGTGAGTAACGACTGGAAGGCTGTTATCCTTTATTATGTACTCTAGCTACAGAAGGGATGTATGTAAATACTAAGGGATGTACTTAACCTTTTAATGCCGTTATGCCGTTCTATTCCGTCATAATTATACTGGGCTTTAAAGCCATAATGACGGAATAGAACGTCATAGCTAACGGCTGTCCTGAAGCATTCTGTGCTTCCAGGATTTGATCGCAGTCTGGAGGGCATTCCTAGGGTTGTAGGGACGTCCCCCAGACGCAATCCAACAGTTGTTCCAATGTAGACACTTTAACCCTGTCGCAAAAGGGTTAAATACTAAGGGCTCCATGTACTAAGCAGTCAGCGAGCTACCCGCAACAAATCTTGCATCAAAACTCGCAAACTGATATGTACAAAGCCGTCAATTATGTTAAAACTTGCATCTTTAAAATTGCGAGCGTACTTATCCGCCAAACCTCGTTACCTCTCCATTTTTTACTGTAATTAGACACATTTGACCACCAACTCGCCAAAAACGAATGTACTAAAAAATGTATTTGTCCACTCGCGTCAATCTCCGCCCCCACCTCGTTATTTTTGCCTCGCCACCTTTTAGGTGGCGGGCAAGGTACAAAACAATAGGAAAGTCACTCTAGACGCCAGTCTAGACATATATAAAAGGCAGTAATATCAGCATTGTACTTACATTGTTCATTTCAGCAGCTATGGAGAGAATTCTGTTTTTGTTTATTCTCCGTGTGATGCAAATCCGGGCTAGAAGACAGAATACTGGAAATGTAGCTAATCGTATCGTTAGAATTTTTTTCTCTGGCCAATTTAGCTTTGGCGAAACGTTTAATGTCGTAACGCTTCTTCAGCTGATCGACATCCTTTTTTCCTGGACCCTGGGCACTAACAGCGTCGCTGATCCTTTGCCAGATCTGCTTCCTCCTAGAAAAATTTGTCTGTTTGACACGACATCCAAACAAATAATCATAAGAGTCAATAATCATGTCAATCAAAACGACGTTTTGCTGATGAGAAAAGTGAGGATTCTTGGATTTTGAAGCGGTTTCAGATCCAGATGAAGCAATATCGAATTTGTAAATAAAGATCACAAAAAAGAGCGCTCTGTAATTACTCTCCAAAAATTTTGGAACAATAATAAAGTTGTTTAGAAAAGTTGTACATTTATAGGAGCAAAATTCTATTCCCGCAACTACTATGATGTTCATGACACCTTACATGTCACGTGTTAACAATTGGCCAGACAATTCAACTGAAAGTTAAGTACATCAGCTTAGTCGCGGCGAGCGAGGCGTCAAATATATGAATATTCCGCCACTGCTCGCGGCGGGCTAGACGTGTCTATTTATTGTGGGATTATTAGTACATAGCAACAGCGGACACCATTTCGCCCGCGGCGAGTAACGGCGAGTTTAGCCGCGTCTAAAATGACGGATGAATTGACGGCTTAGTACATGGAGCCCTAAGGGATGTATGTAAATAATAAAGGATGTATGTAAATAATAAGGGAAGTATGTAAATACTATGGGATGTATGGAAATATTAAGGGATGTATGTAAATAATAAGGAAAGTATGTAAATACTAAGGGATGTATGTACAAACTAAGGGATGCATTTAAATATTAAGGGATGTATGTAACTATAAAGGGATGTATGTAAATAATAAGAGATGTATGTAAATACTAAGCGATGTATGAAAATAATAAGGGATGTATGTAAATACTAAGGGATGTATGTAAATACTAAGGGATGTATGTAAATACTAAGGGCTGTATGTGAATAATAAGGGATGTATATAGATACTAAAGGATGTATGTACATCCTTTAGTATTTACATACATCCCTTATTATTTACATACATACATCCCTTATTATTTACATACATCCCTAAGTATTTACATACTTCCCTTATTATTTACATCCATCCATTATTGTTTACATACATCCCATAGTATTTGAATACATTATGTATGTAAATACTAAGGGATTAATGTAAATAATAAGGGAAGTATGTAAATACTTAGGGATGTATGTAAATATTAAGGGAAGTATGTAAATTCTAAGGGATGTATGTAAATACTAAGGGTTGTATGAAAATAATAAGGGATGTGTGTAAATACTAAGGGACGTATGTAAATAATAAGGAAAGCATTTAAATACTAAGGGATGTATGTAAATAATGAGGCATGTATGTAAATAATAATGGATGCATTTAAATACTAAGGGATGTATGTAAATAATAAGGGTTGTATGTAAATATTAAGGGATGCATTTAAATACTAAGGGATGTATGTAAATAATAAGGGATGTATTTAAATAATAAGGGATGTATGTAAATAATAAGGGATGTATGTAAATAATAAGGGATGTATGTAAATATTAAGGAATGTATGTAAAAACTAAGGGATGTATGTATATAAAAAGGCATGCATTTAAATACTAAGGTATGTATGTAAATAATAAGGGATGTATGTAAATAATAAGGGATGCATTTAAATACTAAGGGATGTATGTAAATAATAAGGGATGTATGTAAATTATAAGGGAAGTATGTAAATACTAAGGGATGTATTAAAATATAAAGGGATGTATGTAAATTATAAGGGAAGTATGTAAATACTAAGGGATGTATTAAAATATTAAGGGATGTATGTAAATTATAAGGGAAGTATGTAAATTATAAGGGAAGTATGTAAATACTAAGGGATGTATGTAAATACTAAGGGATGTATGTAAATAATAAGGGATGCATTTAAATACTAAGGGGTGTATGTAAATAATAAGGGATGTATGTAAATAATAAGGGAAGCATTTAAATACTAAGGGATGTATGTATATAAGGGATGTATGTAAATAATAAGGGATGTATGTAAATACTTTTCTAAGGGAAGTAGTATGTAAATAATAAGGGATGCATTTAAATACTAAGGGATGTATGAAAATAATAAGGGAAGTAAGTAAATACTAAGGGGTGTATGTAAATAATAAGGGATGTATGTAAATAATAAGGGATGTATGTAAATACTAAGGGATGCATTTAAATACTAAGGGATGTATTTAAATAACAAGGGATGTATGTAAATACTAAGGGATTTGTGTAAATACTAAGGGATGTATGTAAATAATATGGGAAGTATGTAAATAATATTGGAAGTATGTAAATAATATGGGATGTATGTAAATAATAAGGGATGCATTTAAATATTAAGGTTTGCATTTAAATATTAAGGGATGCATTTAAATATTAAGGGATGTATGTAAATATAAAGGGATGTATGTAAATACTAAACAATGTATGAAAATAATAAGGGATGTATGTAAATACTAAGGGATGTATATAAATACTAAGGGATGTATATAAATACTAAAGGATGTATGTAAATAATAAGGAATGCATTTAAATACAAAGGGATGTATGTAAATAATAAGGGAAGTATGTAAATAATAAGGGATGTATGTAAATAATAAGGGATGTATGTAAATACTAAGGGATGTATGTAAATACTAAGGGATGTATACAAATACTAAGGGACATATGTAAATAATAAGGGATGTATATAAATACTACATCCCTCATTATTTACATACATCCCTTATTATTTAAATGCTTTCCTTATTATTTACATACATCCCTTAGTATTTACATACTTCCCTTATTGTTTACAGTATTTACATACTTTCCTTATTATTTACATACATCCCTTAGTTTTTACATACTTCCCTTATTATGTATGTAAATACTAAGGGATTAATGTAAATAATAAGGGAAGTATGTAAATACTTAGGGATGTATGTAAATATTAAGGGAAGTATGTAAATTCTAAGGGATGTATGTAAATACTAAGGGTTGTATGAAAATAATAAGGGATGTGTGTAAATACTAAGGGACGTATGTAAATAATAAGGAAAGCATTTAAATACTAAGGGATGTATGTAAATAATGAGGCATGTATGTAAATAATAATGGATGCATTTAAATACTAAGGGATGTATGTAAATAATAAGGTTTGTATGTAAATATTAAGGGATGCATTTAAATACTAAGGGATGTATGTAAATAATAAGGGATGTATTTAAATAATAAGGGATGTATGTAAATAATAAGGGATGTATGTAAATAATAAGGGATGTATGTAAATATTAAGGAATGTATGTAAAAACTAAGGGATGTATGTATATAAAAAGGCATGCATTTAAATACTAAGGTATGTATGTAAATAATAAGGGATGTATGTAAATAATAAGGGATGCATTTAAATACTAAGGGATGTATGTAAATAATAAGGGATGTATGTAAATTATAAGGGAAGTATGTAAATACTAAGGGATGTATTAAAATATTAAGGGATGTATGTAAATTATAAGGGAAGTATGTAAATTATAAGGGAAGTATGTAAATACTAAGGAATGTATGTAAATACTAAGGGATGTATGTAAATAATAAGGGATGCATTTAAATACTAAGGGGTGTATGTAAATAATAAGGGATGTATGTAAATAATAAGGGAAGCATTTAAATACTAAGGGATGTATGTATATAAGGGATGTATGTAAATAATAAGGGATGTATGTAAATACTTTTCTAAGGGAAGTAGTATGTAAATAATAAGGGAAGTATGTAAATAATAAGGGATGCATTTAAATACTAAGGGATGTATGAAAATAATAAGGGAAGTAAGTAAATACTAAGGGGTGTATGTAAATAATAAGGGATGTATGTAAATAATAAGGGATGTATGTAAATACTAAGGGATGCATTTAAATACTAAGGGATGTATGTAAATAACAAGGGATGTATGTAAATACTAAGGGATTTGTGTAAATACTAAGGGATGTATGTAAATAATATGGGAAGTATGTAAATAATATGGGAAGTATGTAAATAATATGGGATGTATGTAAATAATAAGGGATGCATTTAAATATTAAGGGATGCATTTAAATATTAAGGGATGCATTTAAATATTAAGGGATGTATGTAAATATAAAGGGATGTATGTAAATACTAAACAATGTATGAAAATAATAAGGGATGTATGTAAATTCTAAGGGATGTATATAAATACTAAGGGATGTATATAAATACTAAAGAATGTATGTAAATAATAAGGAATGCATTTAAATACAAAGGGATGTATGTAAATAATAAGGGAAGTATGTAAATAATAAGGGATGCATGTAAATAATAAGGGATGTATGTAAATACTAAGGGATGTATGTAAATACTAAGGGATGTATACAAATACTAAGGGACATATGTAAATAATAAGGGATGTATATAAATACTACATCCCTCATTATTTACATACATCCCTTATTATTTAAATGCTTTCCTTATTATTTACATACATCCCTTAGTATTTACATACTTCCCTTATTGTTTACAGTATTTACATACTTTCCTTATTATTTACATACATTCCTTAGTATTTAGATACATCTCTTATTATTTACATACATCCATTAGTATTTATATACATCCCTTATTATTTAAATACATCCCTTATTATTTACATACATCTCTTAGTATTTAAATGCATCCATTATTATTTACATACATCCCTTATTATTTACATACATCCCTTAGTATTTAAATGCATCCCTTATTATTTACATGCATCCCTTATTATTTACATGCATCCCTTATTATTTATACATGCCTCATTATTTACATACATCTCTTAGTATTTAAATGCTTTCCTTATTATTTACATACATCCCTTAGTATTTACATACATCCCTTATTATTTACATACATCCCTTAGTATTTACATACATCCCTTAGAATTTACATACTTCCCTTATTATTTACATACATCCCTAAGTATTTACATACTTCCCTTATTATTTACATACATTCCTTAGTATTTAAGTACATCCCTTAGTATTTACATACTTCCCTTATTATGTATGTAAATACTAAGGGATGTATGTAAATAATAAGGGAAGTATGTAAATACTTAGGGATGTATGTAAATAATAAGGGAAGTATGTAAATTCTAAAGTATGTACTGTATGTAAATAATAAGGGATGTATATACATACTAAGGGATGTATGCAAATAATAAGGAAAGCATTTAAATACTAAGGGATGTATGTAAATAATATGGTAAGTATATAAATAATAAGGGATGTATGTAAATAATAAGGGAAGTAAGTAAATACTAAGGGATGAATGTAAATAATAAGGAATGTATGTAAATAATAATGGATGTATGTAAATAATAATGGAAGTATGTAAATAATATGGGATGTATGCAAATACTAAGGGATGTATGTAAATACTAAGAGATGTATGTAAATACTTTACTAAGGGCAGTAGTATGTAAATAATAAGGGATGCATTTAAATACTAAGGGATGCATGTAAATAATAAGGGATGTATGTAAATAATAAGGGAAGCATTTAAATATTAAGGGATGTATGTAAATTATAAGGGATGCATGTAAATACTAAGGGATGCATGTAAATACTAAGGGATGTATGTAAATAATAAGGGATGTATGTAAATAATAAGGGATGTATGTAAATACTAAGGGATGTATGTAAATAATGGATGTATGTAAATACTAAGGGATGCATGTAAATACTAAGGGATGTATGTAAATAATAAGAGATGTATGTAAATATAAAGGGATGTATGTAAATAATAAGGGATGTATGTAAATAATAAGGGATGTATATAAATACTAAAGGATGTATGAAAATAATAAGGAATGCATTTAAATACAAAGGGATGTATGTAAATAATAAGGGATGTATGTAAATACTAAGGGATGTATATAAATACTAAGGGATGTATGTAAATACTAAGGGGTGTATGTAAATAATAAGGGATGTATGTAAATAATAAGGGAAGCATTTAAATACTAAGGGATGTATGTATATAAGGGATGTATGTAAATAATACGGGGTGTATGTAAATACTTTTCTAAGGGAAGTAGTATGTAAATAATAAGTGAAGTATGTAAATAATAAGGGATGCATTTAAATACTAAGGGATGTATGTAAATAATAAGGGAAGCATTTAAATACTAAGGGATGTATGTAAATAATAAGGGATGTATGTAAATAATAAGGGATGTATGTAAATACTAAGGGATGTATGTAAATAATAAGGGATGTATGTAAATACTAAGGGATGTGTGTAAATACTAAGGGATGTATGTAAATAATATGGGAAGTATATAAATAATAAGGGAAGTATGTAAATAATAAGGGATGTATGTAAATACTAAGGGATGTATGAAAATAATAAGGGAAGTATGTAAATAATAAGGGATGTATGTAAATACTAAGGGGTGTATGTAAATAATAAGGGATGTATGTAAATACTAAGGGATGCATTTAAATACTAAGGGATGTATGTAAATAATAAGGGATGTATGTAAATAATAAGGGATGTATGTAAATACTAAGGGATGTGTGTAAATACTAAGGGATGTATGTAAATAATAAGGGAAGTAAGTAAATAATAAGGGATGTATGTAAATAATAAGTGATGTATGTAAATACTAAGGAATGCATTTAAATAGTAAGGGATGTATGTAAATACTAAGGGATGTGTGTAAATACTAAGGGATGTATGTAAATAATATGGGATGTATGTAAATAATAAGGGATGTATGTAAATAATAAGGGATGTATGTAAATAATAAGGGATGTATGTAAATAATATGGGATGTATGTAAATAATAAGGGATGTATGTAAATAATATGGGATGTATGTAAATAATAAGGGATGCATTTAAATATTAAGGGATGCATTTAAATATTAAGGGATGTATGTAAATATAAAGGGATGTATGTAAATACCAAACAATGTATGAAAATAATAAGGGATGTATGTAAATACTAAGGGATGTATGTAAATAATAAGGGATGTATGTAAATAATAAGGGATGTATATAAATACTAAGGGATGTATATAAATACTAAAGGATGTATGTAAATAATAAGGAATGCATTTAAATACAAAGGGATTTATGTAAATAATAAGGGAAGTATGTAAATAATAAGGGATGTATGTAAATAATAAGGGATGTATGTAAATACTAAGGGATGTATGTAAATACTAAGGGATGTATGTAAATACTAAGGGATGTATACAAATACTAAGGGACATATGTAAATAATAAGGGATGTATATAAATACTACATCCCTCATTATTTACATACATCCCTTATTATTTAAATGCTTTCCTTATTATTAACATACATCCCTTAGTATTTAAATGCATCCCTTATTATTTACATACAACCCTTATTATTTACATACATCCCTTAGTATTTACATACATCCCTTAGTATTTAAATGCATCCCTTATTATTTACATACATGCCTCATTATTTACATACATCTCTTAGTATTTAAATGCTTTCCTTATTATTTACATACATCCCTTAGTATTTACATACAGTACATCCCTTAGAATTTACATACTTCCCTTATTATTTACATACATCCCTAAGTATTTACATACTTCCCTTATTATTTACATACATTCCTTAGTATTTAAGTACATCCCTTAGTATTTACATACTTTCCTTATTATTTACATACATCCCTTAGTATTTATATACATCTCTTATTATTTACATACATCCATTAGTATTTATATACATCACTTATTATTTAAATACATCCCTTATTATTTACATACATCTCTTAGTATTTAAATGCATCCCTTATTATTTACATACAACCCTTATTATTTACATACATCCCTTAGTATTTAAATGCATCCCTTATTATTTACATACAACCCTTATTACTTACATACATCCCTTAGTATTTACATACATCCCTTATTATTTACATACATCCCTTAGTATTTAAATGCATCCCTTATTATTTACATACAACCCTTATTATTTACATACATCCCTTAGTATTTACATACATCCCTTAGTATTTAAATGCATCCCTTATTATTTACATACATGCCTCATTATTTACATACATCTCTTAGTATTTAAATGCTTTCCTTATTATTTACATACATCCCTTAGTATTTACATACAGTACATCCCTTAGAATTTACATACTTCCCTTATTATTTACATACATCCCTAAGTATTTACATACTTCCCTTATTATTTACATACATTCCTTAGTATTTAAGTACATCCCTTAGTATTTACATACTTCCCTTATTATGTATGTAAATACTAAGGGATGTATGTAAATAATATGGGAAGTATGTAAATACTTAGGGATGTATGTAAATAATAAGGGAAGTATGTAAATTCTAAGGTATGTACTGTATGTAAATAATAAGGGATGTATATAAATACTAAGGGATGTATGCAAATAATAAGGAAAGCCTTTAAATACTAAGGGATGTATGTAAATAATATGGTGAGTATATAAATAATAAGGGATGTATGTAAATAATAAGGGAAGTAAGTAAATACTAAGGGATGTATGTAAATAATAAGGAATGTATGTAAATAATAATGGAAGTATGTAAATAATATGGGATGTATGCAAATACTAAGGGATGTATGTAAATAATAAGGGAAGCATTTAAATATTAAGGGATGTATGTAAATTATATGGGATGTATGTAAATACTAAGAGATGTATGTAAATAATAAGGGATGTATGTAAATAATAAGGGAAGCATTTAAATATTAAGGGATGTATGTAAATTATAAGGGATGTATTTAAATACTAAGGGATGTATGTAAATACTAAGGGATGTATGTAAATAATGGATGTATGTAAATACTAAGGGATGTATGTAAATAATAAGAGAGGTATGTAAATATAAAGGGAAGTATACATACATCCCTTAGTATTTAAATGCTTTCCTTATTATTTACATACATCCCTAAGGCCTAGATTTGGAGTTCGGCGGTAAAAGGGCTGTTAACGCTCCGCGGGCTTTTTTCTGGCCGCACCATAAATTTAACTCTGGTATCGAGAGTTCAAACAAATGCTGCGTTAGGCTCCAAAAAAGGAGCGTAGAGCATTTTTACCGCAAATGCAACTCTCGATACCAGAGTTGCTTACGGACGCGGCCGGCCTCAAAAACGTGCTCGTGCACGATTCTCCCATAGGAAACAATGGGGCTGTTTGAGCTGAAAAAAAACCTAACACCTGCAAAAAAGCAGCGTTCAGCTTCTAACGCAGCCCCATTGTTTCCTATGGGAAAACACTTCCTACGTCTGCACCTAACACCCTAACATGAACCCCGAGTCTAAACACCCCTAACCTTACACTTATTAACCCCTATTCTGCCGCCCCCGCTATCGCTGACCCCTGCATTACACTTTTAACCCCTAATCTGCCGCTCCGTAAACCGCCGCAACCTACGTTATCCCTATGTACCCCTAATCTGCTGCCCTAACATCGCCGACCCCTATGTTATATTTATTAACCCCTAATCTGCCCCCCACAACGTCGCCGACACCTACCTACACTTATTAACCCCTAATCTGCCGAGCGGACCTGAGCGCTACTATAATAAAGTTATTAACCCCTAATCCGCCTCACTAACCCTATCATAAATGGTATTAACCCCTAATCTGCCCTCCCTAACATCGCCGACACCTACCTTCAATTATTAACCCCTAATCTTCCGATCGGAGCTCACCACTATTCTAATAAATGTATTAACCCCTAAAGCTAAGTCTAACCCTAACACTAACACCCCCCTAACTTAAATATAATTTACATCTAACGAAATAAATTAACTCTTATTAAATAAATTAATCCTATTTAAAGCTAAATACTTACCTGTAAAATAAACCCTAATATAGCTACAATATAAATTATAATTATATTATAGCTATTTTAGGATTAATATTTATTTTACAGGCAACTTGGTATTTATTTTAACTAGGTACAATAGCTATTAAATAGTTAAGAACTATTTAATAGTTACCTAGTTAAAATAATTACAAATTTACCTGTAAAATAAATCCTAACCTAAGATATAATTAAACCTAACACTACCCTATCAATAAAATAATTAAATAAACTACCTACAATTACCTACAATTAACCTAACACTACACTATCAATAAATTAAATAAACACAATTGCTACAAATAAATACAATTAAATAAACTATCTAAAGTACAAAAAATAAAAAAGAACTAAGTTACAGAAAATAAAAAAATATTTACAAACATAAGAAAAATATTACAACAATTTTACACTAATTACACCTACTCTAAGCCCCCTAATAAAATAACAAAGCCCCCCAAAATAAAAAATTCCCTACCCTATTCTAAATTAAAAAAGTTACAAGCTCTTTTACCTTACCAGCCCTGAACAGGGCCCTTTGCGGGGCATGCCCCAAGAAGTTCAGCTATTTTGCCTGTAAAAAAAAACATACAATACCCCCCCCCAACATTACAACCCACCACCCACATACCCCTAATCTAACCCAAACCCCCCTTAAATAAACCTAACACTAAGCCCCTGAAGATCTTCCTACCTTGTCTTCACCTCACCGGGTATCACCGATCGGTCCTGGCTCCGATATCTTCATCCAACCCAAGCGGGGGCTAGACATCCACTGAAGAAGTCCAGAAGAGGGTCCAAAGTCTTCCTCCTATCCGGCAAGAAGAGGACATCCGGACCGGCAAACATCTTCTCCAAGCGGCATCTTCGATCTTCTTCCATCCGGAGCGAAGCGGCAGGATCCTGAAGACCTCCAGCGCGGAACATCCATCCGGCCCGACGACTGATCGACGAATGACTGTTCCTTTAAGGGACGTCATCCAAGATGGCGTCCCTCGAATTCCGATTGGCTGATAGGATTCTATCAGCCAATCGGAATTAAGGTATGAATTTTCTGATTGGCTGATGGAATCAGCCAATCAGAATCAAGTTCAATCTGATTGGCTGATCCAATCAGCCAATCAGATTGAGCTCGCATTCTATTGGCTGTTCCGATCAGCCAATCAGAAAATTCATACCTTAATTCCGATTGGCTGATAGAATCCTATCAGCCAATCGGAATTCGAGGGACGCCATCTTGGATGACGTCCCTTAAAGGAACAGTCATTCGTCGATCAGTCGTCGGGCCGGATGGATGTTCCGCGCTGGAGGTCTTCAGGATCCTGCCGCTTCGCTCCGGATGGAAGAAGATCGAAGATGCCGCTTGGAGAAGATGTTTGCCGGTCCGGATGTCCTCTTCTTGCCGGATAGGAGGAAGACTTTGGACCCTCTTCTGGACTTCTTCAGTGGATGTCTAGCCCCCGCTTGGGTTGGATGAAGATATCGGAGCCAGGACCGATCGGTGATACCCGGTGAGGTGAAGACAAGGTAGGAAGATCTTCAGGGGCTTAGTGTTAGGTTTATTTAAGGGGGGTTTGGGTTAGATTAGGGGTATGTGGGTGGTGGGTTGTAATGTTGGGGGGGGGGTATTGTATGTTTTTTTTTACAGGCAAAAGAGCTGAACTTCTTGGGGCATGCCCCGCAAAGGGCCCTGTTCAGGGCTGGTAAGGTAAAAGAGCTTGTAACTTTTTTAATTTAGAATAGGGTAGGGAATTTTTTATTTTGGGGGGCTTTGTTATTTTATTAGGGGGCTTAGAGTAGGTGTAATTAGTTTAAAATTGTTGTAATATTTTTCTTATGTTTGTAAATATTTTTTTATTTTCTGTAACTTAGTTCTTTTTTATTTTTTGTACTTTAGATAGTTTATTTAATTGTATTTATTTGTAGCAATTGTGTTTAATTAATTTATTGATAGGGTAGTGTTAGGTTAATTGTAGGTAATTGTAGGTAGTTTATTTAATTATTTTATTGATAGGGTAGTGTTAGGTTTAATTATATCTTAGGTTAGGATTTATTTTACAGGTAATTTAGTAATTATTTTAACTAGGTAACTATTAAATAGTTCTTAACTATTTAATAGCTATTGTACCTAGTTAAAATAAATACCAAGTTGCCTGTAAAATAAATATTAATCCTAAAATAGCTATAATATAATTATAATTTATATTGTAGCTATATTAGGGTTTATTTTACAGGTAAGTATTTAGCTTTAAATAGGATTAATTTATTTAATAAGAGTTAATTTATTTCGTTAGATGTAAATTATATTTAAGTTAGGGGGGTGTTAGTGTTAGGGTTAGACTTAGCTTTAGGGGTTAATACATTTATTAGAATAGCGGTGAGCTCCGATCGGAAGATTAGGGGTTAATAATTGAAGGTAGGTGTCGGCGATGTTAGGGAGGGCAGATTAGGGGTTAATACTATTTATTATAGGGTTAGTGAGGCGGATTAGGGGCTAATAACTTTATTATAGTAGCGCTCAGGTCCGCTCGGCAGATTAGGAGTTAATAAGTGTAGGTAGGTGTCGGCGACGTTGAGGGGGGCAGATTAGGGGTTAATAAATATAATATAGGGGTCGGCGGTGTTAGGGGCAGCAGATTAGGGGTACATAGGGATAACGTAGGTGGCGGCGCTTTGCGGTCGGAAGATTAGGGGTTAATTATTTTAAGTAGCTGGCGGCGATGTTGTGGGGGGCAGATTAGGGGTTAATAAATGTAATATAGGGGTCGGCGGGGTTAGGGGCAGCAGATTAGGGGTAAATAAGTATAACGTAGGTGGCGGTCGGCAGATTAGGGGTTAAAAATTTTAATCGAGTGTCGGCGATGTGGGGGGGCCTCGGTTTAGGGGTACATAGGTAGTTTATGGGTGTTAGTGTACTTTAGGGTACAGTAGTTAAGAGCTTTATAAACCGGCGTTAGCCAGAAAGCTCTTAACTCCTGCTTTTTTCAGGCGGCTGGAATATTGTCGTTAGAGCTCTAACGCTCACTGCAGAAACGACTCTAAATACCAGCGTTAGAAAGATCCCATTGAAAAGATAGGCTACGCAAATGGCGTAGGGGGATCTGCGGTATGGAAAAGTCGCGGCTGAAAAGTGAGCGTTAGACCCTTTAATCAATGACTCCAAATACCAGCGGGCGGCCAAAACCAGCGTTAGGAGCCTCTAACGCTGGTTTTGACGGCTACCGCCGAACTCCAAATCTAGGCCTTAGTATTTACATACATCCCTTATTATTTACATACATCCCTTAGTATTTACATACTTCCCTTATTATTTACATACATTCCTTAGTATTTAAGTACATCCCTTAGTATTTACATACTTCCCTTATTATGTATGTAAATACTAAGGGATGTATGTAAATAATAAGGGAAGTATGTAAATTCTAAGGGATGTACTGTATGTAAATAATAAGGGATGTATGTAAATACTAAGGGATGTATGCAAATAATAAGGAAAGCATTTAAATACTAAGGGATGTATGTAAATACTAAGGGATGTATGTAAATAATAAGGGTTGTATGCAAATAATAAGAGATGCATTTAAATACTAAGGGATGTATGTAAATACTAAGGGATGTATGTAAATACTAAGGGATGTATGTAAATACTAAGGGATGTATGTAAATAATAAGGGAAGTATGAAAATACTAAGGGATGTATGTAAATAATAAGGGATGTATATAAATACTAAAGGATGTATGTAAATAATAAGGAATGCATTTAAATACAAAGGGATGTATGTAAATAATAAAGGATGTATATAAATACTAAGGGATGTATGTAAATAATAAGGGATGTATTTAGATACTAAGGTATGTATGTAAATAATAAGGGATGTATGTAAATACTAAGGGATGTATATAAATACTAAGGGACATATGTAAATAATAAGGGATGTATATAAATACTACATCCCTCATTATTTACATACATCCCTTATTATTTAAATGCTTTCCTTATTATTTACATACTTCCCTTATTATTTACATACATCCCTTAGTATTTATATACTTCCCTTATTATTTACATACATCCCTTATTATTTAAATGCTTTCCTTATTATTTACATACTTCCCTTATTATTTACATACATCCCTTAGTATTTATATACTTCCCTTATTATTTGCATACATCCCTTAGTATTTAAATGCATCCCTTATTATTTACATACAACCCTTATTATTTACATACAACCCTTATTATTTACATACATCCCTTAGTATTTACATACTTCCCTTATTATTTACATACATTACTTAGTTTTTAAGTACATCCCTTAGTATTTACATACTTCCCTTATTATGTATGTAAATACTAAGGGATGTATGTAAATAATAAGGGAAGTATGTAAATTCTAAGGGATGTACTGTATGTAAATAATAAGGGAAGTATTTAAATACTAAGGGATGTATGTAAATAATAAGGGATGCATTTAAATACTAAGGGATGTATGTAATTAATAAGGGATGCATTTAAATACTAAGGGATGTATGTAAATTATAAGGGATGTATGTAAATAATAAGGGAAGTAGGTAAATATTAAGGTATATATTTAAATACTAAGGGATCTATATAAATACTAAGGGATGCATTTAAATACTAAGGGATGTATGTAAATAATAAGGGATGTATGTAAATAATAAGGGATGTACTGTATGTAAATAATAAGGGATGTATGTAAATACTAAGGGATGTATGTAAATAATAAGGGATGTATGTAAATAATAAGGGATGTATGTAAATACTAAGCAATGTATGTAAATAATAAGGGAAGCATGTAAATAAGGGATGTATATAAATACTATGGGATGTATGTAAATAATAAGGGGTGTATGTAGGTACTAAGGGATGTATGTAAATAATAAGGGATGCATTTAAATATTAAGGGGTGTATAAATAATAAGGGATGTATGTAAATACTAAGGGATGTATGTAAATATTAAGGGACGTATGTAAATAATAAGGGATGTATGTAAATACTAAGGGATGTATGTAAATAATAAGGGATGTATGTAAATACTAAGCGGTGTATGTAAATAATAAGGGATGTATGTAAATACTAAGAGATGTATGTAAATAATATGGGATGTATGTAAATAATAAGGGATGTATGTAAATACTAAGGGATGTATGTAAATAATAAGGGATGTATGTAAATAATAAGGGGTGTATGTAAATAATAAGGGATGTATGTAAATAATAAGGGATGTATGTAAATACTAAAGGGTGTATGTAAATACTAAGGGATGTATGTAAATACTAAGGGATGTATGTAAATAATAAGGGAAGTATGTAAATACTAAGGGATGTATATAAATACTATGGGATGTATGTAAATAATAAGGGATGTATGTAGATACTAAGGGATGTATGTAAATACTAAGGGATGTATGTAAATAATAAGGGATGTATGTAAATACTAAGGGATGTATATAAATACTATGGGATGTATGTAAATAATAAGGGATGTATGTAGATACTAAGGGATGTATGTAAATAATAAGGGATGCATTTAAATACTAAGGGATATATGTAAATAATAAAGGATATATGTCAATAATAGAGAATGCATTTAAATACTAACGGCTAGATTACGAGTTTTGCGTTAGAAGCTGTGCGATGCTAACGAGCAGTTTATGCTCACCACTCACTTACAGACAGCGCTGGTATTACGGGTCTTTATAAACCCGGCGTTAACCGCAAAAAAGTGATCGTAGAGCAAAATTTTGCTCCAAATCTCACCTCAATACCAGCGCTGCTTACGTTAGCGGTTAGCGATTTCCCCATAGGAATCAATGGTGGAGAGCCGGCTGAAAAAACACCTGCAAAAAAGCAGTGTAAAGCTCCTAACGCAGCCCCATTGATTCCTATTGGGAAAATACATTTATAGAGAGGAAAGTGCAGCACAGCTCCAAAAAACATACCTCTAGGACACCCACGAACTCGATTGGTGAAGGAAACAAATTGAAACAATGCATCCACTGAAATCAGCTGAGATTGTGAGGTGCACGCCACATAGCGGGACGAATCAATCCAAAGACGCAAAAGAGAAACAAAGAGGCAGCACACTTGGAACTCCAATAAAACGGATCTTTATTCCAACATTGAAGCAGTGAAAAAAACACACCAACATGGAGGAGCGAAAAAGGGGCGTGTCCTTACGCGTTTCGTGCCATGCGGCACTTAGTCATAGGATGACCAACAAGTGTGAACAAGGTAAGTATATACCCCTGAACCACCAATCGAAGCAAATCAATTAATGATACATATGGGAACAACAGAATAGTTAAAAAGTGCTAGAAAGGATCAGTTGACATAATTAAAGGAACATATTCTGCTTAGTGTTTAAACATTATAAACAACTAACCATGGTAACAAAAAAAGAATAAATAAAAGACAAAAGCATGTATATGAGCAAGAATAAAAGAGTATAAATATATGCGGTCTATCATAATTCATAATATCAAATACACAGAAATATATTTCATGTCATATTAAAGTTAATCAGTGGCACAAAATGAATATATACATATTTTACATAATTTAACAAATGATATTTCACAAAACTTATCATTCAAAAAGATAAATACATTTTACATCAATTTTACAAAATTGAGCCAATGACTAGAGAGTAAGCACCTATCTGAAACACTTCACTTAAGAAAAAGGTATGATGCCAAAAGACTATGCCCGAGAAGATATTCTAAACATTAGTGTAAACAAAAGACTATTTAAGACATTGCACTAGGGAAGTCTAACATGATACCTGAAAAAATATTGTCATTAAATAATGTTTCCATTCAAAATAACTATAACTACAAGAATAATAATAAGGTACAAACTCTCATATATATATTACCATGTAAATTGATAAATAAAAAGGAAATATGAAAAATTAATTAAATAAATAACTTCATATAAGATTATTCATAAATGTGGTAAAAATTCATTACGAAGTTTTTCAATGAAAAGACTTTTATCCCATTCCTTATTTAAACCATGTGGTTCTCTAGTGTTAAGCTTGAGAATCCAAAAAAAGTTATTTTTTCATAAGGACCTTGTATTTGTTCCCACCTCTAGGTGGCAATCTCACAATATCAATCACCTTTACATTTATATTCGGAATATGAGTAAAATGAAAACCATTGAAATGCCTTGCAATACTACTGGTCCAAGTGGTCTTACTTTCATTCTCATTGCTAACCACCATACTGGGAGCAAGCTTATTTCCCAGGGTTGGTGCTTTTCTAGATACAAATTTAATATGTTCCACAGAGTTTGAAAGTATGTCATCACCTTTAAGAAACGTCAAATTGCGTTTAATAATGTTACAAACCTCCCTGTATTGAGCTGAATACTCAGTGGAGAACACAATGGTCTCGTCAGTGAAGCCACCTTGCCTTTTTATGCCTCTTTTCTTAACATCCTCAAGTGGTCTATCATTTACTTCCTTTAATGCCTTATCCAAACAATCCTGTGTATAACCCCTAAGAAGTAACCTTTCAATAAGGGATTCTGTCTGTTTTTTGAAAAGGGACTCAGAAGAAGCATTCCTTCTCAACCTTAAAAACTGGCCCTTCGGTATTGCTCTAATTAAAAGTGAAGGATGACAGGATTTGGCGTGCAAAATTGTATTGCCCGCAGTGGGTTTACGAAAAGTGTCAGTAATAATAGCCTTCTTTTGTGCCGACCCCAATAGCTTGAGATCCAAATATTGGACCTCAAATGTATCAACAATTCCTGTAAAACATAAATTTAAATCATTGCTGTTAATAAAACCCAAAAAGTCATCGAACACAAAATCACCTCTAAATATGAAAATAAGATCATCTATATATCTCATATATAATTGGATATGCTCTTTAAAGGGGTTTGCCTCACAGTAAAGAAAGTTGAGTTCCCACCATCCCATAAATAAATTGGCAAACGAGGGGGCAAACTTTGCCCCCATCGCCGTGCCACATGTCTGTAAATAATAGATACCATCAAATACAAAAAAGTTATGGGACAGCAGGAACTCAACACATTCACATATGAAGACTCTGTATTCCTCTGAGAAGTTAGTCCTATGAAGCAAAAAAAATTCAATGGCTTTAAGTCCCAAATGATGAGGGATATTCGAAAACAAAGAGACCACATCTATTACCACCCATCCAAAATCCTCAGACCAACTCATATGTTCAAGTAATGAAATAAGATGGCCAGAGTCCCTTAAATAACTGCTCAAGCCTTGAACCAAAGGTTGGAGAATAGAATCAACCCACTCTGACAAAGGCTCAAATAGTGAGCCTATCCCAGATATAATAGGGCGGCCCGGTGGGTTGATCATACTCTTATGGGTCTTGGGTAGGTGGTGAAAGACGGGCATCACCGGATATTCAGGGATGAGAGAAGACTCATCTGATGTAAAAATACCCAAAGCAATTGCTTCGTCAATCAATTTTTCCAATTTGATCTTGAAGACATTACTAGGATTAAAAGACAGTTGTCTATAAGTAACACCATCACCAAGTTGTCTCTTAGCTTCACTTATATAATCTTCTTTGTTGAGAACCACAACATTGCCACCCTTATCAGAAGATCTGATAACAATGGTGTGGTTATCACCCAATTGTTTAATGGCTAGCCTCTCTCTTTTTGTAAGATTATTAGGGTTATCTCCACTGTTTCTAGATTGAACATTTTCACATAATAGTAAAATCTCCTGTTCAACCTTTTTCTGAAACAAATTTAAATGCATACCCCTAGATTGAAAGGGATAAAAATTTGAAGTGGCTTTTTTTGGTTTACATATATTCGAATCTACAGGCCCCCCATCACCCAAATCCAAATCTCTTAAAGTTTCTAGTGTTACTATATCCCCAAACCTTAAATTAGAGACAAGTGGGCTAAGACAAAATTGTGCATAATTAGTATCATCATTCAGATCTACAGGACCTTTATCAGACTCAAAGAAAAACCTTTTTAAAACCAACTTTCGAACAAACTTATTCAAATCCAACAATGTGGAAAAAGCAGAAAAAGTGTGAGTGGGTGAGAAACCCAACCTCTTTGAAAGAACTTTAACATGATCTTCATTTAACAAAAAGTCAGACAAATTGAGAACTGCATATTTTAGTCCCTTTTTTGTCCTCTTTTGGATGATCTTCTTTTTGCATTTTCTTCCTGCCCGTCTGGTCCTTTTCCTTTCCCGAAAGAGATGTCCTTTGTCTTGCTCTTTGGGCGAACTACTGGCTCCTTTTCTTCAGAGATTTTTGCTTTCATAACCTGTAATGACAAAGAGGGTTTGGGAGAAAGAGAAGAAGAAGAGGAATATGCATCACTTTCATCCATAGTATTAGAGTTAGGCTCTGATGTATCCGGCTCAGCGGAGGAAAAATACACTCTATGATCTGTAGATTTGTTCTTTAAAATAGACTTTGGTTCAGATTTTGGTGTAGATGTCTTTATTTTGTAGTTTTTCTTTTTGTTCTTATGTATATTATGCTCCTCCATAGTATCCTTGCTCAAATTATCATCAGTTACAACTGTATCATCACTTTTACCATGAATCTTGTGAAACTTCTTATTACCCCCTGGGGTGAACCTTCTTTGTCCTCTCATAAACCTGGACCAATCATAAACTTTATTATTGATATAGTCCTCCTGGTCTCTGTAAAACTTCCTGCCCTTCATAGAGGCTAGTTCATGATCAAATTTTTTTATACAGTAGCTTTTGAACATTATATCAGCTCCAAACGTATTCTTAGAGGGCTTAGAATAAGGAAGTCTCCCTCATATGAACTGAAGGATGAAAGCCTTACACTGGAGTGGAAAGAAGCACTGACCACCTGTTCTCTCACCTTGATGGATGTACTGGTGAAGAGTAAAAATAACAAACGGGAATCTTTAAAGGAACGTATTCAAATAATAAAAACAGATTTAAAAAAATCATAAAAATGATAAGAAATATCCAGAATTGAAAAAGAATATGAAGGCAAAAATAAAAAATCTGATGATGAACTAGCCTCTATGAAGGGCAGGAAGTTTAACAGAGACCAGGAGGACTATATCAATAATAAAGTTTATGATTGGTCCAGGTAATACTATGGATGAAAGTGATGCAGATTCCTCTTCTTCTTCTCTTTCTCCCAAACCCTCTTGGTCATTACAGGTTATGAAAGCAAAAATCTCTGAAGAAAAGGAGCCAGTAGTTCGCCCAAAGAGCAAGACAAAGGACATCACTTTAGGGAAAGGAAAAGGACCAGACGGGCAGGAAGAAAAAGCAAAAAGATCATCCAAAAGAGGACAAAAGAGGGACTAAAATATGCAGTTCAATTTGTCTGACTTTTTGTTAAATGAAGATCATGTTAAAATTCTTTCAAAGGGGTTGGGTTTCTCACCCACTCACACTTTTTCTGCTTTTTCCACTTTGTTGCATTTGAATAAGTTTGTTCGAAAGTTGGCTTTAAAAGGTTTTTCTTTGAGTCTGATAAAGGTCCTGTAGATCTGAATGATGATACTAATTATACACAATTTTGTCCTAGTTCCCTTGTCTCTACTTTAAGGTTTGGGGATATAGTAACACTAGAAACTTTAAGAGATTTGGATTTGGGTGATGGGGGGCCTGTAGATTCGAATATATGTAAACCAAAAAAAGCCACTTCAAATTTTTATCCCTTTCAATCTAGGGCTATGCATTTGAATTTGTTTCAGAAAAAGGTTGAACAGGAGATTTGACTATTAAGTGAAAATGTTAAATCTAGAAACAGTAGAGATAAGCCTAATAATCTTACAAAAAGAGAGAGGCTAGCCATTAAACAATTGGTTGATAACCACAACATTGTCATCAGATCTTCTGATAAGGGTGACAATGTTGTGGTTCTCAACAAAGCAGATTATATAAGTGAAGCTAAGAGACAATTTGGTGATGGCGTTACTTATAGACAACTGTCTTCTAATCCTACTAATGTCTTTAAGATCAAATTGGAAAAATTGATTGATGAAGCAATTGCTTTGGGTATTTTTACATCAGATGATAAGTCTTCTCTCATCCCTGAATGTACGGTGACGCCCGTCTTTCACCACCTACCCAAGACCCATAAGAGTATGATCAACCCACCGGGCCGCCCTATTATATCTGGGATAGGCTCACTATTTGAGCCTTTGTCAGAGTGGGTTGATTCTATTCTCCAACCTTTGGTTCAAGGCTTGAGCAGTTATTTGAGGGACTCTGGCCATCTTATTTCACTACTTGAACATATGAGTTGGTCTGAGGATTTTGGGTGGGTGATGATAGGTGTGGTCTCTTTGTATTCGAATATCCCTCATCATTTGGGACTTAAAGCCATTGATTTTTTTTTTTGCTTCATAGGACTAACTTGTCAGAGGAATACAGAGTCTTCATATGTGAATGTGTTGAGTTCCTGCTGTCCCATAATTTTTTTGTATTTGATGGTATCTATTATTTACAGAAATGTGGCACGGCGATGGGGGCATAGTTTGCCCCCTCGCTTGCCAATTTATTTATGGGATGGTGGGACTCAACTTTCTTTACTGTGAGGCAAACCCCTTTAAAGAGCATATCCAATTATATATGAGATATATAGATGATCTTATTTTCATACATAGAGGTGATTTTGTGTTCGATGACTTTTTGGGTTTTATTAACAGCAATGATTTGAATTTACGTTTTACAGGAATTGTTGATAAATTTGAGGTCCAATATTTGGATCTCAAGCTATTGGGGTCAGCACAAACGAAGGCTATTATTACTGACACTTTTCGTAAACCCACTGCGGGCAATAAAATTTTGCACGCCAAATCCTGTCATCCTTCACATTTAATTAGAGCAATACCGAAGGGCCAGTTTTTAAGGTTGAGAAGGAATGCTTCTTCTGAGTCCCTTTTCAAAAAACAGGCAGAATCCCTTATTGAAAGGTTACTTCTTAGGGGTTATACACAGGATTGTTTGGATAAGGCATTAAAGGAAGTAAATGATAGACCACTTGAGGATGTTAAGAAAAGAGGCATAAAAAGGCAAGGTGGCTTCACTGATGAGACCATTGTGTTCTCCACTGAGTATTCAGCTCAATACAGGGAGGTTTGTAACATTATTAAACGCAATTTGACGTTTCTTAAAGGTGATGACATACTTTCAAACTCTGTGGAACATATTAAATTTGTATCTAGAAAAGCACCAACTCTGGGAAATAAGCTTGCTCCCAGTATGGTGGTTAGCAATGAGAATAAAAATAAGACGACTTGGTTACATAAGAAAGGTACTTTTCGATGTCTAGCTTCTAATTGTGGCACTTGTGAATTTATTTCAAGAGGAGATACCTTTATCAGTTTGTACACAGGATGTACTTTCAAAATTAATTCCTATGCAAATTGTGCTTCCACTTTCATGGTTTATCTTTTAGAATGTAATTTTTGAAAAATTCAATATGTAGGTCAGACCTCACGTTGTCTCAGATCAAGAATAGGGGAACATAAGAGAGACATAAAGAATTATGTGAAAGACTCTAGTATAGCAAGGCATTTCAATGGTTTTCCTTTTACTCATATTCCGAATATAAATGTAAAGGTGATTGATATTGTGAGATTGCCACCTAGAGGTGGGAACAAATACAAGATCCTTATGAAAAAAGAACTTTTTTGGATTCTCAAGCTTAACACTAGAGAACCACATGGTTTAAATAAGGAATGGGATATAAGCCTTTTCATTGAATAACTTCGTAATAAATATTTATCACATTTATGAATAATCTTATATAAAGTTATTTATTTAATTAATTTTTCATATTTCCTTTTTATTTATCAATTTACATGGTAATATATATATATGAGAGTTTGTACCTTATTATTATTATTGTAGTTATAGTTATTTTGAATGGAAACATTGATAAATGACAATATTTTTTCAGGTATCATGTTAGACTTCCCTAGTGCAATGTCTTAAATAGTCTTTTGTTTACACTAATGTTTAGAATATCTTCTCGGGCATAGTCTTTTGGCATCATACCTTTTTCTTAAGTGAAGTGTTTCAGATAGGTGCTTACTCTCTAGTCATTGGCTCAATTTTGTAAAATGATGTAAAATGTATTTATTATCTTTTTGAATGATAAGTTTTTGTGTAATATCATTCGTTAAATTATGTAAAATATGTATATATTCATTTTGTGCCACTGATTAACTTTAATATGACATGAAATATATTTCTATGTATTTGATATTATGAATTATGATAGGCCGCATATATTTATGCTCTTTTATTCTTGATCATATACATGTTTTTGTCTTTTATTTATTCTTTTTTTGTTACCATGGTTAGTTGTTTATAATGTTTAAACACTAAGCAGAATATGTTCCTTTAATTATGTCAACTGATCCTTTCTAGCACTTTTTAAGTATTCTGTTGTTCCCATATGTATCATTAATTGATTTGTTTCGATTGGTGGTTCAGGGGTATATACTTACCTTATTCACACTTGTTGGTCATGCTATGACTAAGTGTCGCATGGCATGAAATGCGTAAGGACACGCCCCTTTTTCGCTCCTCCGTGTTGGTGTGTTTGTTTCACTGCTTCAATATTGGAATAAAGATCCGTTTTATTGGAGTTCCAAGTGTGCTGCCTCTTTGTTTCTCTTTTGAAAATACATTTATGTCAACACCCTAACATGAACCCCGAGTCTAAACACCCCTAATCTTACACTTATTAACGCCTAATCTGACTCCCTCGACATCGACGACACCTACATTATATTATTAACCCCTAATTTGCCGCTCCGGACACCGCCGCCACTATATTAATGTTATTAACCCTTAAATCTAAGTCTAACCCTAACCCTAACCCCCCCCTAACTTAAATATATTTTAAATAAATATAAATAAAATAACTATCATTAACTAAATTATTCCTATTTAAAACATAATACTTACCTATAAAATAAACCCTAAGATAGCTACACTATAACTAATAGTTACATTGTAGCTAGCATAGGGTTTATTTTTATTTTACAGGCAAGTTTGTATTTATTTTAACTAGGTAGAATAGTTATTAAATAGTTATTAACTATTTAATAACTACCTAGTTAAAATAAATACAAAAGTACCTGTAAAATAAAACCTAACCTAAGTTACAATTACACTTAACACTACCACTATAATTAAATTAATTCCCTAAATTAAATAAAATAATCTAAATTACAAAAAAAACCCACTAAATTACAGAAAATATTAAAAAAATTACAAAATTTTTTAAACTAATTACACCTAATCTAATCCCCCTAACAAAAAAAAAAACCCCCCCCCCCAAATAAAAAAGCCCTACCCTACACTAAATTACAAATAGCCCTTAAAAGGGCCCTTTGCGGGGCATTGCCCCAAAGTAATCAGCTCTTTTACCTGTAAAAAACAATTACAGATCCCCCCCAACATTAAATCCCACCACCCACACAACCAACCCTACTCTAAAACCCACCCAATACCCCCTTAAAGAAACCTAACACTAACACCCTGAAGATCACCCTACCAGGAGACATCTTTATCCAATCGGGCAGAAGTGGTCCTCCAGACAGGCAGAAGTTTTCATCCAAGCCAGGCGAAGTGGTCCTCCAGACGGGCAGAATTCTTCATCCAGATGGCATCTTCTATCTTCATCCATCCGGCGCGGAGCGGGTCTATCTTCAAGACATCCGACGCGGAGCATCCTCTTCATTCGACGGCTCTTCTGGAATGAAGGTTCCTTTAAATGACGTCATCCATAATGGCGTCCCTTCAATTCCGATTGGCTGATAGAATTCTATCAGCCAATCGGAATTAAGGTAGAAAAAATCATATTGGCTGATCATGCAATCAGCCAATAGGATTGAGCTTGCATTCTATTGGCTGGTTGGAACAGCCAATAGAATGCCAGCTCAATCCTATTGGCTGATTTACATCAGCCAATAGGATTTTTTCTACCTTAATTCCGATTGGCTGATAGAATTCTAACAGGCAATCGGAATTGAAGGGATGCCATCTTGGATGACGTCATTTAAAGGAACCTTCATTCCAGAAGAGCCGTCGGATGAAGAGGATGCTCCGCCATAGATGTCTTGAATATGGACCCGCTCCGTGCCGGATGGATGAAGATAGAAGATGCTGTCTGGATGAAGACTTCTGCCCGTCTGGAGGACCACTTCGCCCGGCTTGGATGAAGACTTCTCCCGGTAAGGGGATCTTCACGGGGTTAGTGTTAGGTTTTTTTAAGGGGGTATTGGGTGGGTTTTAGAGTAGGGTTGGTTGTGTGGGTGGTGGGTTTTAATGTTGGGGGGGATTTGTAATTTTTTTTACAGGTAAAAGAGCTGATTACTTTGGGGCAATGCCCCACAAAAGGCCCTTTTAAGGGCTATTTGTAATTTAGTGTAGGGTAGGGCTTTTTTTATTTTGGGGGACTTTTTTATTTTGTTAGGGGGATTAGATTAGGTGTAATTAGTTTAAAAATCTTGTAATTTGTTTATTATTTTCTGTAATTTAGAGTTTGTTTGTTTTTTTGTACTTTAGATAATTTAATTTATTTGTATTTAATTGTATTTAATTTATGGAAATAATTTAATTATAGTGTAGTGTTAGGTGTAGTAACTTAGGTTTGGTTTTATTTTACAGGTACTTTTGTATTTATTTTATCTAGGTAGTTATTAAATAGTTAATAACTATTTAATAACTATTGTACGTAGTTAAAATAAATACAAACTTGCCTGTAAAATAAAAATAAACCCTAAGCTAGCTACAATGTAACTATTAGTTATATTGTAGCTAGCTTAGGGTTTATTTTATAGGTAAGTATTTAGTTTTAAATAGGAATAATTTAGTTAATGATAGTAATTTTTATTTTTATTTCTTTTAATTATATTTAAGTTAGGGGGTGTTAGGTTTAGGGTTAGACTTAGGTTTAGGGGTTAATAAGTAGCGCTGGTATTGGAGTGCGGTAATGAGCAAAATTTTGCTCAACGCTCACTTCTTGTCTGGTTTGTAAAAACCCGTAATACCTGCGCTGTCTTTAAGTGAGCGGTGAGCATAAACTGCTCGTTAGCACTGCACAGCCTCTAACGCAAAACTCGTAATTTAGGTGCAAGTAAAGTATGTAAATACTGAGGGATGCATTTAAATACTAAGGGATGTATGTAAATAATAAGGGAAGTATTTAAATTCTAAGGGATGTATGTAAATAATAAGGGATGTATGTAAATACTAAGGGATGTATATAAATACTACGGGGTGTATGTAAATAAAAAGGGATGTATGTAAATACTAAGGGATGTATGTAAATACTAAGGGATGTATGTAAATACTAAGGAATGTATGTAAATAATAAGGGATGTATGTAAATAATAAGGGAAGTATGTAAATACTAAGGGATGTATGTAAATACTAAGGGATGTATGTAAATAATAAGGGATGTATATAAATACTAAGGAGGGATGTATGTAAATAATAAGGGATGCATTTAAATACGAAGGGATGTATGTTAATAATAAGGGATGTATGTAAATAATAAGGGAAGTATGTAAATACTAAGGGATGTATGTAAATAATAAGGGAAGTAGGTAAATACTAAGGGATATATTTAAATACTAAGGGATCTATATAAATACTAAGCAATGCATTAAAATACTAAGGGATCTATGTAAATAATAAGGGATGTATGTAAATACTAAGGGATCTATGTAAATACTAAGGGATGTATGTAAATAATAAGGGAAGTATGTAAATAATAAGGGATGTATGTAAATACTAAGGGATGTATGTAAATACTAAGCAATGTTTGTAAAAAATAAGGGATGTATGTAAATACTAAGGGATGTATGTAAATAATAAGGGATGTATGTAAATACTAAGGGATGTATGTAAATAATAAGGGATGTATGTAAATACTAAGGTATGTATGTAAAAAATAAGGGATGTATGTAAATAATAAGGGATGTATGTAAATAATAAGGGAAGTATGTAAATAATAAGGGAAGTATGTAAATACTAAGCAATGTATGTAAATAATAAGGGAAGTATGTAAATACTAAGGGATGTATATAAATACTAAGGGATGTATGTAAATAATAAGGGAAGTATGTAAATACTAAGGGATGTATGTAAATAATAAGGGATGTATGTAAATAATAAGGGAAGTATGTAAATACTAAGGGATGTATGTAAATACTAAGAGATGTATGTAAATAATAAGGGATGCATTTAAATACTAAGGGATGTATGTAAATACTAAGGGATGTATGTAAATAATAAGGGATGCATGTAAATACTAAGGGATGTATGTAAATACTAAGGGATGTATGTAAATACTAAGGGATGTATGTAAATAATAAGGGAAGTATGTAAATAATAAGGGATGTATGTAAATAATAAGGGATGTATGTAAATACTAATTGATGTATGTAAATACCAAGATATGTATGTAAATAATAAGGGAAGTATGTAAATAATAAGGGATGTATATAAATACTACGGGGTGTATGTAAATACTAAGGGATGTATGTAAATAATAAGGGATGTATGTAGATACTAAGCGCTGCGGAATCTGTTGGCGCTCTACAAATAACCGATAATAATAATAATAATAAAATGTATGTAGATACTAAGGGATGTATGTAAATACAAAGAGAAATATGGGTTATATTGTCAGAGCAGATATTACATATTTGTTTTGAGATCTGTGTGTTAAAATCAAGAAAATAGAGAGACGCACTCACTGAGACAGAACAATAGCTAGAAAAACTTCTGTGCTTGTCCACAAGGCCAGTGCCACTCAGGGTGCAGTCTCTTTTTGCACACTATGCCTTTTCACAGAGAAAAAATATCCTGTAGCATATCAGTCTGACCCTGCCCAATGACAGTCCAGCACCGAAATACCAGGCAATTCTTCTCTGAACAAGACAAACAACAAACCCCAGACGTACGTTTTGTCCTCTCTTGGGCCTCGTCAGTGAGGTGCAGTTGCATATCTCTAGGGCATGTGTGCAAGGAGTCCACGTCTGGTTTTCCCTTTAACTCTTAGGGAGACCTAAGAGCAATTTACATAAAATCAAGAAAATAGAGAGACGCACTCACTGAGACAGAACAATAGCTAGAAAAACTTCTGTGCTTGTCCACAAGGCTAGTGCCACTCAGGGTGTAGTCTCTTTTTGCACACTATGCCTTTTCACAGATAAAAAATATCCTGTAGCGGGGGGCAGAGCTAGCCAGTCTAGGAGATGGCTGCTTTCTAACGGAGCTCCTGAGCCCTATCTGAGTGAGAACGCTTTTGGCACTAGCCACCCTGCACTTTGAAGCCCCATACAGGCAGAGATGTGAAGATCTTCATCACTGAGCAGAACAAGGGAGCTTTGCCTTAATTCTGAGTGCACCACCCGCTACTTCGGCCTGTCACAACACCCACGCAGGCCTACATCAACTCGCCATCGCAAGGAGGCTAGATTTACTGACCTGGAGCCAAAAGACGGCCCTGCTGCAGAGCGCATTAGCAATTAAACAGCCTCACAAGCAATCGGATCGCTAATACAACAGCCCCGCAGCAAATGTAAGAGATATGGTGTGCTCCGGAGTAGGCCGAAGCCTACACTTTAGTTGTCTGCGCATTTACCCCTCAGCGCAACGGAACAGACCTCCCGATGCAAGGAAGGAATCGCAAGCGGGTAAGAGGAAAAGTTTTGAGCTGCAGAATCCCCTGAACCATCAATGTTAAAGTAAACAACTTACATGCAGGCATAACTAATACATACCAGTTAAAGCCTCAGATAGCCCAATACCAATATAAGCCTGGGGTGACAAGACGACCCCCTTCTAACACATATACCGAAGGTTATATAGATTTCTAGTTTCTTTATCACTAATGCAGATATAGTCCTCTAGATCTGAGCCTCCCTCTTGCAACCAAGGGTAGGAATAAAGTGCAGATCTGCTTTTAGCTGATATCGCCATCACACAACAGAGAGATTTCACATGAATTAAAGGTGATCCTGCCTCTATATCTCTTCATAAAGCTACATAGGCGGTAAAGAAGCCTGTATTATCTATCCATATCCAACAATGTCTCCAAAAAAGGGCAGCAAACCCAGCAGAAACACTAATCAGCTGAAAACTTCAGCTCATACAGTTAATAACTTCTTCAGACCTTGGAGTCTAAGGTTACCAACCCTGCTGAAGCAGATCCACCAGATCAAGTCTCTTATCAAAGTTCCTCTGATTCTGACTGTGATCAAGCCTCTGAAAATATCACTATTCCCACAGCTCTTTTCAATTCAATACCTTCTAAAAAATACTTTTCCTCATTAATCTCTCAAGTCAAACAGTGTATTAGAGATGAAATATCCGACCTCAAAAAAGACATTTCAGAAATAGGGGACAGAGTCAAATCTCTTGAAAATACCCAAGATATACACGCGGAAGCTATTTCTGATCTCCATAATACCATTCAAAAACAAGGCGCGACTATCTCTGAACTTGAGGATAAAATGGATGATGCTGAAAACCTCAGTAGACCTCACAACATTAGGCTGAGAGGAATCCCAGAAACTATCCCACCATCGGACCTAGAACAATATCTTCAGGATTTCTTTAGTGCCCTAAAAAAGGAAGAAACTCCATCAAAAATTTATATCGATAGAGCCCATAGGGCTCTGCGCCCTAAGCCACAAGTTGGCCAAGCACCAAGAGATGTCATTGTACGCATCACCAACTTTCAAGTGAAAGAAGAGTTAATGAGATTAGCTAGGGAACAGCAACCCATCAGATATGAAAACTCAGAGATACCCCTCATCAGGAAGATCAAACCAGACCAAGAAAGTCATCTCCTCTACCACAAAGAAGGGAATGGAGGCAAGTCCTTCAGAAGAAAACATGAAAAACCACACCCCCCTCGTCCCACCTACCAGAAGAAAAGGGGTGACAGCTGATCAAATTTTGAAAATGTTTCTAATTATTAATTCCGCCACTTTATGATGGTACCCTCCTGTTGGGGAGACTTTCTAATCCACGTCCTCAATCTTGGCTGTAGCCTAATCTACCTTTTCAACAACCTCCAGACTGTTATTTATTTCTATTCACTTATATTAAGGTTTTCCCTGTATTATCCTTTATTGCCTCTGGTCACGAAACTTTCAGCATCATCACCCTGAGGCCTTAAATGCTAAATGTTAATTGTTCACAGTTGTTATATTGTTCTCACTCAGTCGGGAGATTATCTCCAATAGGATAGGAATATGTTCACTAAATATTCGTTAAGAAATGTATTTCTTATTGTGTTTTTCCTTTCTTTTTTCTATTACTTTTATTTTTCATTTACTTATTATCAATTGTACTTATATCACAAGCACAGAGTATGTTCTAAATCATTAGTCATATCAGTACCTTTAACACAACCTTAAACTAATGGGTAGTCACACACCACAAGACCTCATTATTTTTACACAAAACACCAAAGGTCTAAACTGCCCCAACAAAAGGAGAATGGCCATATCAGACCTCCAAAAAAGAGGGGGTCATATCTTAATGCTCCAAGAAACCCATTTCAAATAAAAAAACATTCCCAAATATTTTTCCCCACACTACCCTCAACACTTCCACAGCACCAACCCAAATAAAAAAATTAATGGAGTTAGTATCCTAGTTCACAAGTCTATCCCTTTCACTAAAACGCAAACTCTCAGACAAGGATGGAAGGTATTTATGTTTAAAAGGCCTTTTATATGGCAAACCAGTGACTCTAGTGAATGTGTATGCCCCCAACTCAGGATAAATTTGTTGCTTCAATAACGGATTCAATTATTAACCCCTTAGTGACCAGACCACTTTTCAATTTGTTGACCATCTGGGACCAAGGCTATTTTTGCATTTCTGCGATGTTTGTGTTTAACTGTAATTGTCCTCTTACTCATTTACTGTACCCACACATATTATATACCGTTTTTCTCGCCATTAAATGGACTTTCTAAAGATACCATTATTTTCATGATATCTTATAATTTACTATAAAAAATTATAAAATATTAGGAAAAAATGAAAAAAAAAACACTTTTTCTAACTTTGAGCCACAAAATCTCTTACACATCTACAACCACCATAAAATACCAATGCTAAACAGTTTCTAAATTTTGTCTTGAGTTTAGAAATACCCAATGTTTACATGTTCTTTGCTTTTTTTGCAAGTTATAGGGCAATAAGTACAAGTAGCACTTTGCTATTTCAAAACCATGTTTTTTCAAAATTGGCGATAGTTACATTGTAACACCAATATCTGTCAGGAATCCCTGAATAACCCTTCAAATGTATATATTTTTTAAAAGAAGATAACCTAAGGTATTAAACTTGGGGTATTTTGACTTTTTTCATGCAACCATTTTACCACCAATCTATGCCAAAATTTGGGGGGGGGGGAAATAATTAGATTTTTTGACAAAATAGCAATTTAAGAATACATTTACTGATAATGTTAAGGGTTACTGCCAAATAACACCCTAATATGTCTTCAGTAGCATCTCCTGGGTACAGTGATAGCACCCATGTATAGGTGTGTCGGGTTCTCTGTGGGCTAAAAGCCCTTATTTTTAGAGAGTGCATTCCAGTTTTTCAACTTGGAATTTTCACATCGGTCATCATGCACCCATGTCCTATTTGGGACATTTCTGAAGCTGGCCAATGGAATTTACCCACATCAAACCATATATTTTTGAAAAGTAGACACCCTAGGGTATTTCAAATGCTGGTATTTTAACACTTTCCATGCACTAATTCAACCACCAGTCTTTGTCAAACGTTTGGGTAGTCATTTTATTGTGTTATTTTTCACACACATTGTAATTTAGGCATGGATTCTCAGTTCCTGTTATGTGTTACTGCCAAAAAATACCTCAATATGTCTTCAACAACATCTCCTGAGTACAGTGATACCACCCATGTATAGGTGTGTCGGGTTCTCTGGGGGCTAAAAGGCCTTATTTTTAGGTAGCACATTCCAGTTTTTCAACTTGGAATTTTCACATCGGTCATCATGCACCCATGTCCTATTTGGGACATTTCTGAAGCTGGCCAATGGAATTTACCCCCATCAAACCATATATTTTTGAAAAGTAGACACCCTAGGGTATTTCAAATGCTGGTATTTTAACACTCTCCATGCACTAATTCAACCACTAGTCTTTGTCAAACTTTTGGGTAGTCATTTTTTTGTGTTATTTTTCACACACATTGTACTTTAGGCATGGATTTTCAGTTCCTGTTATGTGTTACTACCAAAGAAGACACCAATATGTGTTCAACAACCTCTCCTGAGTACAGTGATACCACCCATGTATAGGTGTGTTGGGTTCTCTGGGCACTAAAAGGCCTTATTTTTAGGAAGCCCATTCCATTTTTTCCACTTTGAATTTTCACATCCCATGCACCCATGTCCTATTTAAGACATTTCTGAAGCCGGCCAATGTAATTTACCCCCATCAAACCATATATTTTTGAAAAGTAGACATCCTAGGGTATTTCAAATGCAGGTATTTTAACACTTTCCATGCACTAATTCAACCACTAGTCTTTGTCAAACTATTGGGCATTCATATTTTTGTGTTATTGTTCACATACATTGTACTTTAGACATGGATTCCCAGCTCCTGTTATGTGTTACTACCAAAGAAGACACAAATATGTGGTCACCAACATCTCCTGAGTTCAGTGATACCACCTATGCATAGGTTTGGTGGCTTGTTTGGGGGGTGCAATGCCAAATGTCTGACATGCGTTTGTGATTTTTTTTCACATTTAACATATTTTCTTTGCCTATCGTCTTTTTGGGGGGTCTTTTAACATACCCCAATTTATTTGTTTTCCATGAATGTGCATATATTTGAAAAGTTGACACCCCAATGTATTGTATATGGTGTGCTTTGATGCCTTTGAAGCAACCGTTTTAGCCCAAAAAATTGGAGAAAGTGTATGGTGGTAATTTTTCAATTTTCATTTTAACAGACACATTGCTTTTTGACTATGATTTAGGAGAGACTGTTGTAAGTTATTGCAAAAGAATACTTCAGGTTGTTTTCTGCAAGGCACCCTGAGTACACCTATGCCCCCCATGCATAGGTTTGCCAGGATTTTGGGAAGGTTATGTTACAATTTTATGACTTGTGATTTTAGTTATTAACAATGAGAGTATTTCTTCTGATAGGCCTATCTTTAGTTTGGGGCCTATCACATACCCCACTTTTATTTATTGCCATGAAAGTGTATATTTTTGAAATGTTGACACCCCAAGGTATTGTATATGGTGTGCTTTGATGCCTTTGAAGCAACCGTTTTAGCCCAAAAAATTGGAGAAAATGTATGGTGGTTATTTTTCAATTTTAACTTTTAAAAACGCATTGCTTTTTTACTATGATTTAGGAGAGACTGTTGTAAATTATTGCAAAAGAATACTTCAGGTTGTTTTCTGCAAGGCACCCTGAGTACACCTATGCCCCCCATGCATAGGTTTGCCAGGATTTTGGGAAGGTTATGTTTCAATTTTATGACTTGTGATTTTAGTTATTAGCAATGAGAGTATTTCTTCTGATAGGCCTATCTTTAGTTTGTGGCCTATCGCATACCCCACTTTTATTTATTGCCATGAAAGTGTATATTTTTGAAATGTTGACACCCCAAGGTATTGTATATGGTGTGCTTTGATGCCTTTGAAGCAACCGTTTTAGCCCAAAAAATTGGAGAAAGTGTATGGTGGTAATTTTTCAATTTTCATTTTTACAGACACATTGCTTTTTGACTATGATTTAGGAGAGACTGTTGTAAGTTATTACAAAAACATACTTCAGGTTGTTTTTTGCAAGGCACCCTGAGAACACCTATGTCCCCCATGCATAGGTTTGACAGGGGTTTTGGTTAAAAAAAAAAACAGACCCAATTTTAGAAGTGAAATGTAAAAATCTGGCACAGTAAAAGTAAAAAAAAAACAAAAAACATCTAACAATAAACATAACCAAAAAAAAAATATATATATATATATAACAGCAAATGTATTTATTTTTTTAAAAATTGACCATTGTATGGTACAGCTTGAAGCAGTCCCCAATGCAGAGTGCAGGCTGTCCAGGGCAATCAGGACAGTGATATATGGTGTCCCTTCTCTTCCCCCTCTTGGTACATACTCTGCATTTTTTTTGTGGTTTCTGCTTTGCGGCAGTAGGGGGGATTTTAAAAATAAAATGGGTAGCCCCAACTGTGCTCTCTCCCATTACCGCCCGGGGAGCAGGTGCATCATGGTACAAAATCCCCGTAATAATCTGGAGCTGAAACTGTAAAAAAGTTTTTTTAACTCTGGGGTTTGCTTTTTTGAACAACAAAAAAGCGTTGTGGGTTGCAATCTGCATTAGGTAAATTGCAACCTTTTTGTACCAGGCCCTTGTCTTCCGCATAATTAGGTAGGGCTGCAGCAGCTGATCAGCCAGATCAACCCCACCCATATGCCGGTTATAAGACTTGATGCAGACTGGCTTCCATATGATCTCAGCTCTGCCACGTACAGAAACCGCCACCGTCCTCTCTGTGTGGATGGTGGTAAGAAGGTATACATCCTTCTTGTCTCTGTACTTAAGTGCCAACAGCTCCTCTTGGCGCAGAGCTGAGGTCTCCCCCCTTCGTAGCCGGGTGTGTACAAGTTGTCCTGGGAAACCTGCGCGGTTCTTTTTAATTGTACCGCAAGCTACTGTATCAAAGCAATACAGTAGCTTGAACAAAAGGACACTTGGATAAAAATTGTCTAAGTACAAGTGATACCCTTTGTTCATTAGGGGTAATATCAGGTCCCAGACAATCTTGCCAGTGGTTCCCATATGTTCTGGGCAACCTGGATGGTCAAGGTGGCTATCCTTTCCCTCATACACACGGAAGGCCTGAGTATACCCAGTCTCGCTGTCACAGAGCTTATACACCTTTACCCCATATCTGGAGCATTTGGAAGGAATATACTGCTTGAATCCCAGCCTTCCCTTATACTTCATTAGGGATTCATCAACGCATATATTCCTTCCAGGTGTATAAGCCTCTGCAAACCTGGCAGAAAAGTGGGTTATCAGGGGGCGGATTTTATACAGCCTGTCAAATTGGGGATGTTCCCTAGGGGGGCACGGGCTGTTGTCGCTGAAGTGCATGAAATGCAGAATCATTTCATACCTCTTCCTCGACATAGTCTGGGAGAAAATGGGGGTAGAGCAGATGGGGCTACTACTCCAGTAGGAGCGAATGGAGGGTTTCTTTATGATGCCCATCAGCATAGTCAATGCCCAGAATTTTTTTAATTCTGGCACATTGATGGGGGCCCATTGCTGCTTTGCCAAATATGTTCCAGGCTTTGCAGCACGGAACTGATGGGCATATAAATTAGTTTGGGCGACAATGTTCCCCAATATATCATCGCCCAGAAACACTTCCAGAAACTGCTGGGGGCTAAAACCTGCCACATCTATATTTATGCCAGCATTTGCTGTGAAGGGTGGGATATCTGGCCTCTGGAGATGAGGCGTTACCCACTCTTCAGCAGCAATGGCAGCAACACGCCTCCTTCTGGCAGGGGGGCTAGCAGGGGGGCTGGCAGGGGGGGTAGCAGGGGGGCTAGCAGCCACAGATACATCACTATCAGTTGAGACTGCATCTAGTGATGTATCTGAGCATATGGCAGGGTCAAAATTGGGGTCTGAGTCAGACATAGAGGCATCTGACTCTGAAGCAAGGATGGCATACGCCTCCTCAGCACTATATCTTTTCTGTGACATTTTTGTATCTGTCACAGAAAAAAATTACAAAAAAAAATTAAATTAATTAACTAAATTAATTAACTAAATTAACTAGCAAAAAAGTACAGCTATGCTACTGCCAGTGATTTATAGCGATCACTGGCAAGCTAGGGGTTAATGGCTCTGAAAATTAAATTAAATTAACTAAATGGTTCTGAAAAGAGCCTTTGGATTTTTAAAAAATTACAACAACAAAATTAACCCCTAAAAAAATGCACAGACAGCAAAAAAGTACAGCTATGCAACTGCCAGTGATTTATAGCGATCACTGGCAAGCTAGGGGTTAATGGCTCTGAAAATTAAATTAAATTAACTAAATGTTTCTGAAAAGAGCCTTTGGGTTTTTAAAAAATTTCAACAACAAAATTAACCCCTAAAAAAATGCACAGACAGCAAAAAAGTACAGCTATGCAACTGCCAGTGATTTATAGCGATCACTGGCAAGCTAGGGGTTAATGGCTCTGAAAATTAAATTAAATTAACTAAATGTTTCTGAAAAGAGCCTTTGGGTTTTTAAAAAATTACAACAACAAAATTAACCCCTAAAAAAATGCACAGACAGCAAATGCAGCAAAAAAAAAGTGCAGCTATGCTACTGCCAGTGATTTATAGTGGTCACTGGCAAGCTAGGGGTTAATGGCTCTGAAAAGAGCCTTTGGTTCTATATTTTTTAACAAATAAAATAAATAAATCTCTCTCTCTGCTAAATACAGGTCTCTCTCTCTCTCTCCAACAAAATGGCAAGTGAGGAGAGGGAGGGAGATCCACACTGATCATAGTCAATATTTACAAATATTGACATGATCAGACAAATGGGTTATTTTATTATTATTATTTTTTTTGGGGTGGGAGGCTCAGATTGGGTGACCCTAGCTTGCCCCTATGATGATGCAGGCTAGGGACACCCCCAGAGGCCCCATGATGCACTGGGCATCGCCATCTTGGATGCCTAGTGAAGGGGGAGGGGGGAGCTATTTGGGCTTTTTTTTTTTTATCTGTTTTTTTTTAATTTTTTTTATTTATTATTTTATAACTAACTAAGTGCCTCGACCCACTGAGGCACTTAGCACACAAGCAGAGCATCGGAAGCGTGTCCGATCGCTTCCGATGCTCTGAAACACTGCCGGGCTCCACGTGGAGCAAAACCGGAAGTGATCACTCGTGGGGGAGTGATCAATACGGTCCCGGCACTCGGCAACAGTATTGCAGGATGCCTAGACATCGAAGCATCCCTGCAATACTGTTAGAGCAGCTGGAAGCGATTTCGATCGCTTCCAGTGCTCTGTTTAACCGACGACGTATGCCATACGTCCTCGGTCGTTAAGTGCTTTTTTTTTGAGGACGTATGGCATACGTCGTCGGTCGTTAAGGGGTTAAAGAAACTAAGGGTTCCCTAATCATGACAGGAGATTTAAATTTCCCATTAGACACCACAATTGATTGCTCAAATCCAAGCACTAGAGCTAGAACTCCAAACCTTAATAGTATTTGGCAAAAGCTCAAACTCCTTGGGTTGCACGATGTCTGGAGATATTTTAACCCCCAAAAAACGGATTTTACTTTCTTCTCGCACCCCAACCGTAATTACTCCAGGCTAGATTATATTTTTGTAGACCATTTGGTCCTATCTCACACCAAACATTCATATATAAAACACACGTCTTGGTCAGATCACTCTTTAGTTGCATGCACTATAAAGTGTCCGTCAGCCCCCCTATGAGCATTCCAATGGAGATTAGACGAATCACTGCTACTTGACCCAGTACAGATAAAACTCTTTTCAAAACATATAAAATCATACTTCTCCTTAAATAACACCCCAGACGTTGTTGTGGCCACCCTATGGAAGGCCCACAAAAGCATCATGAGAGGGGAGTTCATTAAAGCTAAAGCACAAATTAAAAGAAAAAACAGAGAAGAAGTAGATCTTCTAGCTAAGAACATCGCCAATCTAGATTATGAACATAAAACTAGCCCCTCCGACAATACTATCCTAGAACGCCTCAAAATAAAAAGAGAGAAACTGAACTCCATTCTGCAGATCAAATCACAAAGGCAATTACTCTATCTCCAACAAAACTTTTATAGAGAAGGAAACAAGCCGGGAAAACTTTTAGCTAGAGCCCTAAAGAGACAGCAGCAGAAAACCTATATTCACTCCATTAAGTCTCCACACAACAAACACTTGGAAGACACTAATTCCATAGCTAAAGAGTTTAAAGAGTTCTACCACAAACTTTACAATCTCTTCCCACACAGGAATTCCCAAACTCATCTTCAATCTTGCAACCAGTACTTAGATAAAATTCCGATCCCACAACTAACCTCAGAACAATGCAAACTCTTAGACCGACCTATTCAGTCTTCTGAAATACAGGATGCGATAAAACATCTAAAACAAAATAAAGCACCGGGACCCAATGGTTTTACAGGTCTCTATTACAAAACATTTGCAAAACATCTAATACCACACCTAATGTCTCTCTTCAATTCCATCCCAGAACTCCTACCATTCCCCGATAATATGTTACAAGCCAATATTTCTGTCATAGCTAAACCTGACAAACCCCCAAATTTACTGGTGAACTTTAGACCAATCTCGTTGCTCAATGTAGATCTAAAACTATATGCCAAAATCCTAGCCACACGCCTTAATCAAATCTTGCCGACAATAATACATCAAGACTAGGTTGGCTTCGTACCACATAGAGAAGCCAAAGATAATACGGTCAAAGTCCTCAACCTCCTAGAATACATTACACAAAACAAGACCCAGACTATATTTTTGTCTACTGATTCCGAAAAGGCTTTTGACCGTCTTGACTGGACCTACTTACATGCGACCCTACAATGCTTTCACTTCCCTGACTCTTTCACCCAAAAAATTCTAGCTCTATACACCAACTCCACAGCACAGATTAAAATTAACGGCACACTCTCAAACCCATTTGAAATTCGGAACAGTTCTAGACAGGGTTGCCCCCTTTCTCCACTCCTTTTCATTTTATCCCTGGAACCATTAGTCATCAAAATAAGACTAAACAATCAAATACAAGTGATCAATATCGAAAACCAGTCACATAAACTAGCTATCTTTGCAGATGACATACTCCTAAAACTCACGAACCCATCCACCTCTCTACAACTGGCCATCTCAGAACTGACACAATTTGGAACTGTATCTAATTTCTTAGTGAATATGACCAAATCGGAATACCTGCCCATAAACCTCCCACACCATTCCCTAGACACCTTAAAATCGACGTGCGCCCTCAAGCAACAGACGAAATATCTAAAATACCTCGGTATCCACATAACCCCAGACAAATCAGACTTACGCATGGTAGTTTGATCTCAGAATTCCAGACTCTCACTTCCACCTGGCTCCCTAAAAACATATCCTGGTTAGGCAGAATACATGCAACAAAAATGACCCTGCTACCAAAGGCCCTATATATCCTCCAGACGGTTCCAATCCCTGGTATCCAAAAAGATCTCGCTATCCTGCAAAAAATCATAAATGACTACATATGGAGACGCAGACCTCCATGAATTAATAAAAATACACTATTTAAGCTTCCTATTGAGGGAGGCCTAGGAGTCCCCCATCTTCAGTCCTATAAACTTGCAATTTCTCTACAGAGAATTTCTGATTGGTGCAGATTGGAAGGGCCTAACTCCAGAGGATGGATACAAATTGAAAATGCTATGGCCGCCCCATATAATCTAAACAATATAAGCTGGAACCCTGCGTTTTTCAATAAATACTCTATATCCTCTTCTTCAATTATCAATGAAACCTGGTCAGATTGGAGACTAATCTGTAAACCACCTAACAAAATATCCTCCAGGTACTCACCACTCACCACTCACCACTCTTTTAAAAAACCCAGAATTTAAACCTGGTATACATCCGGAATATTTCCCCCACTCAGACCCCCTACAGTCCCTTCCTATATATTCATTGACAAATAGCACTAATAATATTAAAACTAAACGCCAACTTGACACTTTAGAACATCCTTTCCTGTCTTCTTGGTTCCGAATACACCAGATGAGACACTACATAATCTCTCATAAGTTTAAAAAAGACCTGACACCTCCTCTCACGACTTTTGAACAATTATGCATAACCAAGGAGACTATAAATAGAGTGATCTCCAAGTTATATAAACTCATTCTATCAAACACTTTCCTTTATCTTCCCTCATACACAAAAAGATGGGACAGGGAACTCAACACAAATACAACTCCAAAAATCTGGGCCTGCAGATTCACAAATCTGTCCCACTCTGGCCATTCTGCCCAAGCAAAAGAAACCAACATTAAAATAATGATGAGGTGGTACTTGACGCCAGCCAGACTTATGTATGTACAAAAAATCTTCGGGCATTTGCTAGAGAGGATGCCTCCAGGAGGGCCATATCTCACAAATATGGTGGGAATGCGATTATATAAAAATATTCTGGTCCAAGGTCTTTAAGGGCATTAATAAAATTTTAAACACACACATATCCCCCAGCCCAGAAATAGTAATCCTTAGCCAACCCCCCATCATTACCTGCAAAATAAGAAAGCATCTATTTCAAATCATGCTCAACTCAGCTAACCAATTGCTTCCAAGAATGTGGAATTGGAAATCAGCACAAGCACCTACCGTACTAGACTGGAAAGATCTAGTCAATAAAAATCTGCTGTTGGGAAGGTTATACTATCTCAAACTAGGCCAATTGTCTCTATATCATGACATGCAGTTCTTATGGGAATCTTTCACCCATGGTGATATGCACACACTGGACAATTAGTCCAATTAGCCACACACAAATATTCCAATCAGCAGAGTGATACCTACACAATACTCTAACATATGAATAACACAGCAAATAACAGTACAGAACTACAATGATCTTTCTTTTTTCTTTTTTTTTACTTTATTTTCTATTTTTAGTTCAGTTTAGTTTAACCTTGTTTAAATGTTCTTTCTTGCAAATATGAACATAGTTGACAAATGTTTAACTAATTGCATTTTGGACATACATCCAAACCCAGAAGAGGGTTAAACCCCAGACGCCCATTCAACAAGCCATTTTGAGATTGCCCTTACATTACTTAGCCACCTCATCAGACTCTGTGGGCATCCCAAAGCCATAACTTTTGTGTGAAGAAACTGATAGCTTGGGGCACTATAGACATTTGGAAAATCCAGGTCTGAATTGTGGTGTCATGTATCTGTTTTTTTCAAGTTTTGCAATTTGTCATTGTCTTTACCATAATATTTATATAAAATAAAAAAAGATAAAAAAATATCCTGTAGCATATCAGTCTGATCCTGCCCAATGACAGTCCAGCACCGAAATACCAGGAAATTCTTCTCTGAACAAGACAAACAACAAACCCCAGATGTACGTTTCGGCCCTAAAAGCAAATAAGGATATGTGGAGGGGACGCTCCAAGAAAAAGAAAACAACAAAATGTCCCAGAATTATATCAGAACAAATAGCCCCAAATGAGAGTCCAATGAAAGACAATCCAGTAGTTGGAGATGCTTCAAAAAGGCTTTAGGAGCTAACCAGGGACGTTTGGAAATACCTGTAAAAAGAAAAAAACAAACGGATGCACAAAAACTAAAAGATCTAGCTGGGTTAAAAGAAAAAGTGCTCACCATATGTAAGTAGAAACTCGGGCTGGTTTGTGACAAAGTCGACGTGTTTCGACCTTCTAGGAGGCCTTTATCAAGACAATGACAAGACAGGTAAAGTTTTAGGTGTGTCTTGCATCGGTTGGCAGGGGGGAGAGGGGGGGCACAGTTGGGAGCCTTTGGGGGGGTTTAGAGGGAACGGTGCTTACTGCCCCTGACATGATGTCAGCTGGTCCTTTTGTGGGAGGGCTGAAATGAAGTGGAAATGTTTTTTGGGGAGGATTCAGTTCATTTTCATGGCAAAGAGGGACTTTGCAATTAACTGCAATTGATCTGATCACTCTTCATAACATTCTGGAGTGTATGCAAATTGCCATCATAAAAACTGAGGCAGCAGACTTTGTGAAAATTAATATTTGTGTCATTCTCAAAACTTTTGGCCATGATTGTATATATGAAAGAAAAAAATATGGAGCAAATAGTGTTTCACATATAATACTGGGGATACGCTATTATGTACCAGGTAATATATAACTTCACATGCTGATCACAGAGATAAAACATATACAATTAAATTTAATACACTCAATAGTGGATTCAAGTTGGCTTAACAATAAAAAAAAAATTTTTTTAAAGGGACATGCTACCCAAATGCTTCATCACTCAAAATGGTACAGCATATGTGTAAAAAGCTGAAAATTTCACATAAATATCTCTATATTTTAAAGAAAGACATTTTACTTCAACATTTTCTCAGCTCACTAGAGTAAGTGCTCTATTAGCACATATTCTTCAGTTACTCTTCTTACTGTCAGGTGGGAAATAAAAACAGCCAATCAGCATCATTAGTGCTGAGTTTACTGAGATCTTGTGAGATTTAACCATAATCCTGTGAGATTTCATTACAAACAAATCTTGCTTAAAGGGACAGTCTACACCAGAATTGTTATTTTTTTTAAAAGATAGATAATCACTTTATTACCCATTCCCTAGTTTTGCATAACCAACACAGTTATATTAATACACTTTTTACCTCTGTCGTTACCTTGTATCTAAGCCACTGCAAACTGCCTTAGTTCAGTTCTTTTGACAGACTTGCATTTCAGCCAATCAGTGCTGACTCCTAGGTAGCTCCACGTGAGTGAGCACAATGTTATCTATATGACACACATGAACTAACACCCTCTAGTGGTGAAAAACTGTCAAAATGCAATCAGGTAAGAGGCGGCCTTCAAGGTCTAAGTAATTAGCATATGAACCTCCTAGGTTTAACTTTCAACTATGAATACGAAGAGAACAAAGAAAATTGGTGAAAAGGTAAAGTGGAAAGTTGTTTAAAATTACATGCCCTATCTGAATCATGAAAGTTTATTTTGGGCTAGACTGACCCTTTAAAGAACTCTCCCCTTTATAAAATCAGATTCAGAATGTTAGTGATATTTTAGATGGAGTTTATTCATCAGATGTAATAAAGATATGCTGTAACTTACTTTTTTAATATAGATATACAATTCAAATACCCTGTGCTACGCCGCCCACTTCGAAAGTAAATTTTTCTGTGAGCTAACGTTTTGAATTGTTCACCAAACAGAGATCTCCCCATATGGCTCATTTTTAAGAGGGCAGCAGAGCGCAGGGTATTTTAATTTATATATATATATATATATATATATATATATATATATATATATATATATATATATATATATATATATATATATATATATATATATTAAAATGTAAGTTATAGCGCATCTTCATTACATCTTCATTACAACTGATGACATTCTGGATCTGATTTTAAAAAAGGGAGAGTTTACAATCACTTTAACTTGAGGGGGGAAATAAAAATGCACATGCCAGATCTACGCTACCTTGCAAGTCATGGAACATTCTTAAAGCCCTTTTACAATGGGGTGTGGCTATTGATGAATTTGTTAGGTAAGATATCTTCCTTTTATACATAGAGATGTTCATGTGATATTTTCTAGTGCACTTTTTATAAATGTGTTGAATCACTTTCATGTGATTGTGCACTTGGGTAACGTCAACAAAATATACAAGGGCCTAGTCAACTAAGAAGCATAAGCTAGCTCTTTCTTTTCTACAATCTCTTCTATATTGCCTTTCAACTATCTTAAAATGCAGATATAAACTTTCCAGTATAAAGTTTCCAGTTCTTCTATCATTAAAAATTAAATGTAAATGGATAGTTCAGTAACACTTGGTGTTGTTTCTCAGTGGAAAAAGGCCAAAACAAGACAGCATGCTATATTATCAAGATGTGACGAAAGTTCCACATGGATCATATAGCCAGACTTGTGCTAGATATTTGTATTCCTGTAAGTGAAACTATAGTACTGGAAAGTGACGATGAAGCAGATTAAATAACTGACTATGCTAGGTGACCTTAAAGGGACAGTCAACACTTTACTTATTGTAAAGTCTTACTTTAGATTAAGCTGCACATATTCTCCTGCACCCTTTCTATATCATGCAGCAGTAACAGTAAAAAAAAATGTTTTTAAATGACTATTGTTTCCGGTCACTTTAAAATGTCCACTGATGACCTCACGTTCTGGGCTTCATTAAAGGCTTCGCTAGTTATAAAAGACTCAGTTGGATTTAACAGACTGTCAATACTATTCAGCAGAGTGCATAGATGACGTGCTCGTGCACAATTTCCCCATAGACATTAATGGGGAGAGCCTGCAAAAAAAAAAAGCCTAACACCTGCAATTGCGGAAACAAAAGCTCTGGAACGCAGCCCCATTGATGTCTATGGGGAAAGAAAAAGTTAAGTTTAAACCTAACACCCTAACATAAAAACCACATCTAAACACCCCTAATTTGTCGCTCCCGATATCGCTGCAACCTACATAATGTTATTAACCCCTAATCTGCTGCCCTTAATATCGCTGCCACCTAAATAAAACTATTAATCCCTAATCTCCCGCTCCCGATATCGCCGCCACCTACATACAGTTATTAACCCCTAATCTGCCGCCCTTAACATCGCTGCCACCTACATTACAGTTATTAACTCCTAATCTTCCGCCCCCAATGTCGCCACCACTATACTAAAGTTATTAACCCCTAAACCTCTGGCCTCCAACATCACTAACACTAAATAAATATATTAGCCCCTAAACCTAACCCTAACGTAACCCTAACCCTAACACCCCCTAACTTAAATATAATTAAAATAAATCTAAATAAAACTTATAATTATTACCTAAATAATTCCTATTTAAAACTAAATACAAACTTACCTGTAACAAAAAAACGGCTAGATTACGAGTTTTGCAGTAAGATCTGCTCGGTACTAACTTGCAAGTTATTGCACCGCTCACTTCCCTACAGCGCTGGTATTACAGGTTTATAAAAACCCAGCGTTAGCAGGCAAGAAGTGAGCGTAGAGCAAAATTGAGCTCCATACCGCACTCCAATACCAGCGCTGCTGAAAGCCGTGGTGAGCTGGTTTTAAGTGCTCGTGCACGATTTCCCTATAGACATCAATGGGGAGAGCCGACTGAAAAAAAGTCTAACACCTGCAAAAAAGCAGTGTAAAGCTCAGTAACGCAGCCCCATTGATTCCTATGGAGAAACAATATTTATGTTTACACCTTACACCTAACATCCTAACATGAACCCCGAGTCTAAACACCCCTTCATCTGGATGAAGACTTCTGCCGCTTGGATGAAGACTTCTGCCAACTTGGATGAAGACTTCTGACGGCTTTGAGAAGGACTTCTGCCTGCTTGGATGAAGACTTCTGTCAGCTTCAAAGAGGACTTCTGCCGCCTGGATGAGGATGGATAGAATTCTATCAGCCAATCGGAATGTAAGGGACACCATCTTGGATGACGTCATTTAATGGGAAACTTCATTCTACAGCGACCATCGGAAGATGAGGCTGCTCCGTGCCGGATGTCTTGAAGATGGACCCGCTCCGCGCCGGATGGATGAAGATAGAAGATGTCATCTGGATGAAGACTTCTGCCGCTTGGATGAAGACTTCTGCCAGCTTGGATGAAGACTTCTGTCAGCTTCAAAGATTCAAAGAAGACTTCTGCCGCCTGGATGAGGATGGATGTCCGGTCTTCGAAAACTGTAAGTGGATTGTCGGGGGTTAGTGTTAGGTTTTTTTAACAGTTTATTGGGTGGGTTTTATTTTTAGCTTAGGGTTTGGCAATGTAAAAGAGCTAAATGCACTTTTAAGGGCAATACCTATCCAAATGCCCTTTTCAGGGCAATGGTTAGCTTAGGTTTATTTAGATAGAATTTTATTTTGGGGGGTTGGGTGATGGGTTTTAATGTTGGGGGTTGTTTTCTATTTATTTTTTACAGGCAATGCCCCGCAAAAGGGCCTTTTAAAGGCTATTGGCAGTTTAGTGTAGGCTATGGGGTTTTTTTATTTTGGGGGGCTTTTTTATTTTGATAGGGCTATTAGATTATGAGTAATTCGTTTTTATTTTTGATCATTTCGTTTTGCATTTTGTGTAATTTAGTGTTTATTTTTTTGTAATTTAGATAATTGTATTTTAATAATTTAATTTATTTTATTTGATTGTAATGTTAGGTTTTAATGTAAGGCAGCTTAAGTTTTATTTTACAGGTAACTTTGTATTTATTTTAATTAGGTAGCTAGTAAATAGTTAGTAACTATTTACTAACTAGTCTACCTAGTTAAAAATAAAACCTAAGATAGCTACAATATAACTAGTAGTTATTTTGTAGCTAGCTTAGGTTTTTTTTTACAGGTATGTATTTAGTTTTAAATAGGGATTATTTAGGTAATAATTGTAAGTTTTATTTAGATTTATTTTAATTATATTTAAGTTAGGTGGTGTTAGGGTTAGGATTACGTTAGGGTTAGGGTTATGCTTAGGCTTAGGGTTACGTTAGGGTTAGGTTTAGGTGTTAATATATTTATGTATTAATTTGGGAGGCCAGAAGTTTAGGGGTTAATAGTTTAATTTAGTATATTTCGTTGTGGGGGGCTTGCGGTTTAGTGGTTAATATGTTTATTATAGCGGCGGTGTGGGCGGACGGCAGATTAGGGGTTAATAATATTTAAATAGTGTTTGCGTTGTGGGAGGGCGGCGGTTTAGGGGTTAATAGGTTTATTATAGTGGCGACGATGTCGGGGAGCAACGGAATAGGGGTTAATACATTTTAATAGTGGCGGCGATGTCCGGAGCGGCAGATTAGGGGTTAATCATTTTTTTATAGTGTTTGCGATGTAGGAGTGCCTTGGCTTAGGGGTTAATAGGTAGTTTATGTGTGTTAGTGTACTTTGTGACAGTTTAATTATGAGTTTTATGGTACAGCTTTGTAGCATAAAACTCATTACTACTGACTTTAGATGGCGGATACGGATCTTGTCATTTTAGGCTGTACCGCTCACTTTTTGGCCTCCGAGGCAAACTCGTAATACCGGTGCTATGGGAGTCCCATTGAAAAAGGACTTTTTTAAAGTGTGGTACTGACGTTGCGTGATGGGCAAAAAGGTGTGCGGTACACCTATTCTGAGGGATCATGTCAGCCCGACACATGATAAATCAGCCCCTTGATGTCTTTTGAGGACACCCTGGTAATAATGAAAGGCAATAATGAAGGTAGCACTATTGTAGAAAGGAAAACACCTTTATTAGAGCAACGTTTCAGGGGTCCTGTCTCTTTCTCAAGCGCCCGAAACATCGCTCTAATAAAGGTGTTTTCCTTTTTACAAGAATGCTACCTTCTTTATTGCCTTTCATTATTACCATTGGACCTTGGAGGGGGGTCCCTGAGGGTTTGAGCACCTACTCCTTGGAAACTTGGAAACCTGGATATTTACTGGTGCTTGCCTTGGTGTGCTGATCTGAACTGTGCTTTATTTTTGAGGACACCTGGTGATATTTGCATTTGGCAAAACGTGTACACAGTATAAATAAATATATAAAGTTTTGAGTATGTACAAAAGCAATTTTATAGACTCTCCTTCTGATTGTTCAATAGATTAACTAAAAGAAGGTTTGCTAACATTTATTACATACCCTTTTTAAAAGTGAGTGCTGCTTCGGAGCCCTTGTGAGGCAGGTTCGCATATACGAGACTGCCTCCCGCAATGTAAGCAGCTGCAGTCATTAGACTGCTGCTTCTTACACTGTCCGCCACCTCTAAGTGAGCTCTCGGTGATTGACAGCCCCTTCAGTCGCGCGACCGAAGGGGCGGACATTGCACACTATGATGAGTGTGTAATGATACATACGGCCAACAGGCAAACAGATCCGCTGCCCATATGTAGCGAAGGCGGGCGGACAGCTTTGCAAGTTTAGAAGCTATCCGTCCGCCTGTTAGTACATGGGGCCCCGCCCAATGACTGTAAAAAAAACATTTAATTAAGACAAATTTTCACATACAGTTAAATTATGCTAAATATTTCAGGGGACTCTGATAGAAGAAGCAGAAGATGAAAACCAAGACCATCTAGATAGAGATGGACAGTTTTTCTTTGATGAAGAAGAATATTCCTTGAAGAATGAATAAATAAACAGTTCATCAGCTGAGCAAGGCTTAAGGTAGGAACCTAGATTTTTGGGTGTAAATCCACTTTTTTTTAATGCGAGTGGATACCTTTGGGTAAGGAGTCTCAGTAGATAGAAGCCCCCTTATGGTTGATTGCTTGATGTGCAGGGTCATGTTAGAAGAGACACATATAGAGGAATTGCTTGTGGTAGTACAGAGGTCTTCTTGCAGTAGTGGCTCCTTTAGGGTTGGGTTGATCATAACAGAAAAATTACTTTAGAGTGTATTGTTTATAGTGAGTGGCAGTGCCACGCTTGAGTGGTGGGTTCTGTGAGAAGGTAAAGTTTATAAAATTTCAGTGGTCAATATTATAGGGTTTTGCTTGCAATGAGGGAACGCCAGCAAATAGATGGTTAATTTGCTAGAGTACGCTGCAATAGTATATGCTAGTGAATATGGGATTACTTATATTTTAGGAATTACTACAGTGGGTATTCTGGAACAACAAGGTTTATTTGTTATATTAAATATTACAGAGATGGAGGCTTTGTAAATTTGTATATACAATTTACAAAGTCTTATTCTATAAAGAAAAAATAATGTGCTTCAAGCATTATCAGATGACAAGGCTGTCCAGTAAGGTGTTTAATGCTGTCTGACAATAGGGAAAATCAGTTTTCAAATAAATAAATAATATAGGACTTATACAATTAAAAGGATAGTCTACTCCAGAATTATTATTGTTTAAAAAGATTGATAATCCCTGACTTGACTCTATATAACCACGCGATCTTTATCCAAAGAATTCTTGACTGGAGATTACATAAATCCCAGAAAAGATGGATCATTCTGGAGGAACTCCTTAACGCTGGCCTAAATTTACAGACTTGCTGCTGGGCTCCTGGCGGTGAGGAGGGGATTAGAAGCCTGGAAAACCCAATAACTAAAGAGACTTTCACCCAATGGGAAAAGATCAATAGAATCAATCCCTACCTCTCTTCCAGACCTTCCCCCCTGACCTCCCTGATCCATAACCCGGAGTTTTCCCTGCCAATTGGAGGATTGACTCCTGGAGCCTACCCCCCCCCCTCTTTAGATATCGCCATCCACAATATTTCGGAAAATGAACACCTCATCTCCCTAACACAAATACGGGACACAGAATTCACATGGGCTCATAATTGGTTTAACTACAGGAGAATCCACCACTATATCACCACACACAGATTCCAACCCAACATGCTACGACCATTGACCAATTTAGAAAAACTGCTATCTTCCACCTCTTCACTTAGTCATACCCTCACTAAGATATACTCTATACTAACACACACACCCCCCCTGGTAATCTGCCCGCCTCTTTGGAATCTTGGGAAAGAGAATTGGGGGTTATCATTCTTCCTCAAATGGCCTCCTCCATGTTTATTAACACTAAAACCTCTTCCTCATCAGCGGGGATATTAGAAATGAACTACAAAATCCTCCATAACTGGTACCTCACGCCACGACGCATGCATAAATTATACCCCTCAATCAGTAACCATTGTTGGCGATGTGACCATGTAGGTAGCGGTATGGGCCATATGTGGTGGTGGTGTGGCGTTATCAACTCCTTCTGGAGAGCTATCATTCTTGAAATTGAAAAGATTTTTCAAAAATCAATTCCCTGTGACCCTTTAATATTTCTACTGCATAAAAATATCAAACTCCCCTCCAAAACCCATATCATATTATTCCGTATTTTCACAAATGTTGCTAAATCACTTATCGCTAAAAACTGGAAATCCCCAAACCCCCCTGAGGTAGTACAATGGAAAGCTAAAGTCTCAGACCTACTAGAACTTGAGGAATATAGAGCATACAGACTAGACAATAGAGACCACTACATCCTCGCCCAAGACATGTGGGATCAGTACCTTAAAAACTAATCATAATCTTCCTGTGCATTTACCTAGATAGGTGGTTATACTTTTTTACATCATACAGATGGAGACTTAATTTCTTTCATTTTTTTTTACTATTGCAATATATACCAATCCTGCAGCGATTCATTCAGTTGGTTATTGCTGGAACAGCAACGGGCCGTAATGGGCCTATTTTCTATTCTTTTCTTCCTTTTTTTTCTTAATTTTATTTTACCCCTTTTTTTTCCTTTTTTTTGCTTACAAATGTAATGTTAACGAAGTTATTAGTTCTATCCACTGTGTCTTATAAGCTACAAATGCTAAACTTGAAGTTGTTAATCATACTGGACTGTAATTTTATAAGCTTGTTTTCTCATGTTGTACTATGTAAGCAAAATTTTTTTCTTTTGAAAAATCCTTCCAATAAAAAAGATCTTGGAATAAAAAGATTGATAATCCCTTTATTACCCATTCCCCCGCTTTGCATAACCAACACAGTTATATAATATTAATATACTTTTTATCTCTGTGATTACCGTGTATATAAGCCTCTGCAGACTGCCCCCTTATTTCAGTTCTTTTAACAGACTTGCATTTTAGCCAATCAGTGCTGACTCATAAGTAACTCCACGGGAATGAGCACAATGTTATCTATATGGCACACACGACATAAAAGGCAGCCTTCAAGGACTTAGAAATTAGCATATGCACCTACCTAGGTTTAGCTTTTAGCAAAGAAAACCAAGGGAACAAAGCAAATTTGATGAAGTAAATAAAAGGTTGTTAAAAATCGCATACCCTATCATGAAAATTAAATTTTGACTAGATTGTCCCTTCAACATGTGTTTTGGGTGTTTTGGCACAATCTCACCACCTTCTAGTTTGGGAGAAAAAAATCTGCAAAGGGAAAATGTTTAGATACTACGCCAGACCTGGAGGAGACATTTCAGCTACAACCATGGAATAACCCTGTTCAGCCCACAAGCAGAGGTGGGGACTCCTTTAACAATAAGGAAAACAATAAAATTTACATTTTGTATCACAAATATGAATTTTACAGCTTTTTTTTTTTTTTTTTTTGCATGTGCACTTTAGTTTTATTGCAGTTTCTACTGTGTACCTTAAAGGAATGTAAAGCTTAGGAGACGGCCCATTTTCGGCACCCTGGATAGCACAATAAGCAAGTGTAACCCAGGTCTGAATCAAAAAAGGGGCGTCTCCTAAGCTTTACATTCCTGCTTTTTAAATAAAGATAGCAAGAGAACAAAGAAAATTTGCTAATAGGAGTAAATTAGAAAGTTGCTTAAAATTGCATGCTCTATCTGAATCATGAAAGAAAAAAATTGGGTTTAGTATTGCTTTAAAAGCAGGGAACACCCCTTTGTGAGATACACTTTTCTCAAGGTAAAAACTGCTTATAGAGGCATGAGCTTCATAGTACTGGAGAAATTTCTTAGAAAATCTCTCAAGCTCAGAGAGCTTAGATCACCAGGCCCTCTGTAATGTTTGTTGAGTAAACAGACATAAGATGAGGAAGATGTTGTGCAAATAATTAGACAGATAAGCTAATGAGTTCTGCTGTCCTTACAAGCTCAGCCCATTTCATTGGGTTGTGGTTTCAATTAGCAGGAATAGCTATTTCATATAAAAAATAATCCCAAATGAACATTTTTTATACATTTTATACTGTTGCTGGTATAGCAGGTCATTGGAAATGCATTAGGGGGGGGGGAGCTAGCCACAGCACTGTATAGACGTGCACACACTGAGCTCCTGAGTTTATAAGTTTGAAAAAGGGTTATAACTAAGATTACCCGCAGCTAATCTGACCAAACTATTGGGGGATATAGCTTACTACTTTATCTATATAGTTTGGGTCCTGCATATACTTTTGAGCAGCCACGTTGGGGTTACTGAACTGACTCCCTAACCTGCTGCGATCACATTTGCTGCCTGCCTCAACAGGACTGCTGATGGTTCTGACCTGGAGGGCTGGGGACCCACTCCAGGGCTATCGGACACCTTCTGTTGATAATTGGGCACTGTTAGAAAGCCCCTAAGTAGGTGGAGAAGAGACCTAGATAACAGGCTGGGAGGCCACTTAATACTTGGACTGAGTACTCTAACTTGGTTGTGGCCGCAGTGGTCCCTTATCTCCGGAGGGTCGGGGCTCCGCTCCGGAGAACTAGCTACCTCTTCCACTGTCCATATCAGCCTCCAGCTCACTCCATATCGCACTGCTCCGGAGGGTCGGGGATCCGCTCTGGAGCATACACCTAGCAAGCCATTTAGTTACCGGGAGGTTGAAGAGTGTTTTGGCGCCCTGCCCGGGTATACCTGAAGACCCTGCTTGAAGTGCGCTGCCGACAGTGTTTGCTGAGCGGGGGACCTGGCCCCAGCTGAATCCGATGAACTCTCAACTCTGCACAGGTGGTGCCCGGGCTGCCCTGCTGTGCAGCTTCTCAGTGAAGGCGCGAACAGCCGCCATCTTGGGCCTTGGTGCCCCCTCCGCAAACAGCTCCGATCCAGATGAGGCACTTTCCAGAAAACAGTGATTTGCCGCTGCAGCCGGGCCGCCAGTGATCTCCTGGTGTATATCCCGAGTTTTGGGTAGCACAGTAGTCTGAAAGGGACTATCTGGATGTGCTGGCAGTTTTCTCTGACCCCTAGGATCCGCTGAGTGGGCCTCAACCCCGTGGAAACCCAGGTACTGATAACCCACTACACTGTGCTCACAACTATTTTCCCTGTAACCGGCCATATAACTGAGCCCCCTGGGGCGCAATCTTCTCATCTCTGGGTCCGCTGGGTCTCCCCCCCCCCCCTCACTGGGATACTTCTAAGGCGCATAACTATACTGCTGGGGACATATATTGTTTTCTCTTAGGGGCCTAAGGCTGAACTTCCCGGTCCCTGTGGAGGTGCCTTATTGGGGGGGTGGTGGTGGTGTCAGGATCTATTTACTGGCTCCCATCTGTCTGGATCACAGTCCACCAGGGACTCTACCCTTCAACTCCTAGGGGGCTCTGTTGAGGACTCTGACTGCTGCAGCAGCTTTCACAGGCTTTACCACGGTCCTTTGAAGCCACGCTGCCTGACCATTTCTACAAGCCCCCAACACTGGGCACTTATAATTCCTGGATGGGTTAGTCTTTACAGCTTCCTAACCACAGGCTAATTTAGCACGTCCTTTCTCTCTTGCGGTAATCCGCATTAAAGCTTGTGCATAGTTATTTAAGAATTAATTATAAAAAAAAAAAAAAAAGATCTTTACAAAATAACCCATTTTGGCTGCTGCGTCAGCATATGTGTCTCTGTGGTTAACTACCCGGAGTGGAGTGTTTTCTTTTACTGGGGGCATGCATTTTATTTTAGTCTCTGCCTGATAACGCTTATTTTTTCCTTGCAGGTCCCTCTGTATAATACCATCCATAGTTGCTCTTTATACAAACACTGTTTTAGGGGCTTCTCTATGTGGATGCAACTTTGTACTGGTTAACCTGCTATACTTTCAATTTCAGGATTTATACCTATACCTAACCTGCTGCATTCTATATTTTAGGCTCTGTGTCTATGTTACATTAGTGTAGGGATATTTGACCTAACCTGAGGTACGCTTGCACACATACCATAAACTCCCTCCTTAGGCACTAGGTGTGTCCTCTCCTCCCTTTCCCGCCAGGCTATCGCTGGCGGGTCATATCCCTGTTTCCTTTCCCCGCATCGTCCTATGGTGACGACTTCCCCAGGAGAGGGCCGCATAAAGGTGTAACAATAGAGGTGGTCCCACCCTAGATATTATTACTCTAGGAACCTATTTATGTTACTTATATTAATGTAATTCTGTGCTATTTAACCTGCTGCATTTCACATGTAGGCTCTAGGTCTATGCCATCTTGTTGTAAGTGTTATTGAGTTAAACTGAGACACATTTGCATATATAACATAACTTTCCTTTCAGGTACTAGGCGTGCCCTCTCTTCCCTTTCCCGTCAGGCTTTCGATGGCGGGTCATATCCCTCTCCCTTTTCCCCGCATCGTCCTAAGGTGACAACTCCCCAGAGAGAGGGCAGCACAAGGGTTTTATAACCAAGATGGTTTAACCTTAAGTTAAGAATTAAATAAAGTCACGGCCTTTTGGCCTCTTGCAGACACAGGTGCCCCCCCCCCCTTATGGGGGACCAATACTCAGTGTGCATAGTCCTGTGTACCCTAAGTGAGTCAGTTTACAATATTTCAGTGTAAGAAAGGCCCTATGGGCCCCCCCCCTGCTCACATACTCTAAGAAGATAACATCTAAACATTAAGCATTACAGTGGCTATACCAGCGGTGAAAGTCCCAGCCAATATGTCGCAACAAGCTAAGAAAAAACAAAAAGGCAACTTTGGGCCTAAGAAAACCGTGATGGATCATTTCCACCCACGTGGACAAAGGGATTCCGTCAGATCGGAAGACGAACAATCTATTGCTTCAGACATGCTAGATGACCACATGGAGAGCAGGCTCTCTTCCTCCAACACTCCAGGCAGAAGCAAGGGGGACGCCCCGACCTTACCGCTAGAATACATCCAGCGCATGTTTGAAAACCAGAACCAGACCCTCACTAGATGGTTTGACAAACTGGAGAGATCGTTTGAGGATCTGAGACGTGATGTTACCTCTATTAGCGAGAGAACGGATACCATCGAACGGAAACAGGAAGATCTTATGGTGGATCATGCTAACTGGGTGGGCCAGACGCAAAGCCTGACAGATCAAGTGTCTTCCTTGGAGGCGAAAGTGGCGGATCTGGAAGATAGATCCAGGCGAAATAATGTGAGACTTAGAGGAATCCCTGAGTCGGTTCTTCCGCAAGATCTGGAGGAATATGCTCACCGCCTTTTCCAGTCAATTCTTGGGCCTGCCGCTGGAGATGCAAATAGAATAGACTGAATTCATCGGACGGCGAGACCAAGAAATCTTCCTCCTGGTAAACCTAGAGATACTATAGCCCGCTTACACTACTACTCATACAAAGATAAACTGATGAGAGCAATGCTGCGTTCACCACAACTTAATGGGCAATTCAGAGAGGTCTCGCTGTTCCCAGATTTGTCCTCCTACACCTTGGCTCAAAGGAGAAGCTTCGCAGAGGTCACCAAAGTCCTAAGAAGCAATCAAGTTCAATATAGGTGGGGATTCCCAACCAAACTAATAGTCACTAAAGATGGAGCTCAACATATCATTCTGACTCCTCAACAAGGGCAGGAGCTCATTAGGACATGGCAGCTGCCGCGGCAAGATGTGTCCCCGTCGGCCTCCCCAAGGAGGCCCCCTATGGATCATAACGTGCCCGTCCGCCCACGCAGGAGCCCAGAACTGAGGGCGAACGCCCAGGAATGGAACCCAGGAAGCCCATAGCCCTGAGACTGACTCACTGCTTTTATAGAAAGTCCAAAGAGTATCAGTCAGCACCTGAACCACTTGCACGCCATATAGGGGTACCACCAAACCCTACTCACAACATAGTAGAAATCCAAGAAGTATGGCAGCAATCAGTGGTTTAAACAAATGGTTTTTATTTTGGAGCACAGCAAACAAAGCGACGTTTCGGGAGCTTCCTCCCTTTGTCAAGCATAAAACATTGTGGTCACAAGCCTCTTAATATACCCACCACCACTAGGTGGCAGCAACGAGTAATTTCCTCCTGTATAGGATACATTTTAACTAGTTCATATCCTAAGCACATTACAAAGAGTTTAACCACATCAATATGTTACAAAGATACAGTATACAAATTAAAAATTAAAAAGTATATATATTTTAAATTGTCTCAAAATACACAATCAAAATTGATACATAATTTAACTATATATATACAAAGTGCAAGAATCATTCCTTATAAACTAAGGTGCATTATTATTGGAGATGCAAAAATTGCATTGCAAGAGTAGTTACAAAAATAAAAATAAATTCAGCAAAGAACATCTGTACAGAGAACTGATCCAAATTTATTTATTCTATGTATTCTATAGGAACACAGACAGGTCCCAATCCTTGTTAAGACCTATAGGTTGGAGGGTATTTAATTCAAAGATCCAAAATTTCTCTCTTTGATGGAGCAATAGCTCCCTATTACCTCCTCTCCTAGGAATAGTGACATGATCAATTACTTGAAATCGTAATTGGTTAATAGCATGTCCTGCTGAGTTAAAGTGACAAGCCACAGGGGATTTTTCATTCTTTATTCTAATGGAGCTCTTATGTTCCACAATTCTATCCCTAATGGGCCTAGTGGTCTCGCCCACATAGCTCCGCCCACAGGGACACTTGATTAGATAGATAACGAATTTTGAGTGACAGGTGTAGAAGTTCTTAATGTGGTATTTTTTGCCTGAGCTGGGATGATAAAAAGTAGATCCCTTAATCATATTACCACAGCAAGAACACCTGTCACTCAAAATTCGTTATCTATCTAATCAAGTGTCCCTGTGGGCGGAGCTATGTGGGCGAGACCACTAGGCCCATTAGGGATAGAATTGTGGAACATAAGAGCTCCATTAGAATAAAGAATGAAAAATCCCCTGTGGCTTGTCACTTTAACTCAGCAGGACATGCTATTAACCAATTACGATTTCAAGTAATTGATCATGTCACTATTCCTAGGAGAGGAGGTAATAGGGAGCTATTGCTCCATCAAAGAGAGAAATTTTGGATCTTTGAATTAAATACCCTCCAACCTATAGGTCTTAACAAGGATTGGGACCTGTCTGTGTTCCTATAGAATACATAGAATAAATAAATTTGGATCAGTTCTCTGTACAGATGTTCTTTGCTGAATTTATTTTTATTTTTGTAACTACTCTTGCAATGCAATTTTTGCATCTCCAATAATAATGCACCTTAGTTTATAAGGAATGATTCTTGCACTTTGTATATATATAGTTAAATTATGTATCAATTTTGATTGTGTATTTTGAGACAATTTAAAATATATATACTTTTTAATTTTTAATTTGTATACTGTATCTTTGTAACATATTGATGTGGTTAAACTCTTTGTAATGTGCTTAGGATATGAACTAGTTAAAATGTATCCTATACAGGAGGAAATTACTCGTTGCTGCCACCTAGTGGTGGTGGGTATATTAAGAGGCTTGTGACCACAATGTTTTATGCTTGACAAAGGGAGGAAGCTCCCGAAACGTCGCTTTGTTTGCTGTGCTCCAAAATAAAAACCATTTGTTTAAACCACTGATTGCTGCCATACTTCTTGGATTTTCACTGCTTTTATAGGCCTGCCTGCCTTCCTCCCCCTATTAGAATCTTACCTAGACAAGATTACTTGCACACCCTAGAGGTTATAGGGGTTTCAGAGCTACATAGGGCCTGCAGCCTATTCTTTCTGCCTTATTTACTATTTGTCACAAGGTCCACACATGATTAAAGATTTTAGGTTCAGAATATTTCCTTGTTTCATAAGTGAAGATGGTTAGTTTGACAAATTGAATTACAAGGATGATGTTATTTAGGGCCTATAGAGGTTATATTAGGTCACTGTTTCCTATATATGTTTATACTTTTGTTGATGTTGTCTTACTGCACTTACATCCCAAGTTACAGGTTTGGGGGGGGGCTGTGGGTCTGTTGCTGGCTCCGCCCCCCCCTTTCATTTAATTTAATTTCATCTCATTTAATTACATCTCATCTCATCCCATCCCATCCCATCTCCTTCCGTTTCAACTTCACCATCTCATCTCATCTACTCTTGCCCCATTTTACTCCACTCCACTGCACTTATTCCACTACATGCCACTTCACCTTACCCCATTACTTTCTAACTCACCAAAACAAAAATTCGCTTGTGGCTAGGGGACTCTAGAGCCCCCTGCATATATCCGGTGGAGTTGGAAGCTCCCTGCCATCCCGGGGTGACAGGGTGTCTGGCCTGGAAGGTTTTAGCTTTATATAATCTCTTATATACAGGCTCTCCTCACTAAGGCTTTCACCTTACCTCCTCTGTTTCTTCCCCCCCTTTTTTTTTTTTTTCTCTCCCGAACTGGTAACCCCCTTGTATCTACGAGACATGAGACTCTGCACTCTAAACGTCAGAGGCCTTAACTCTCCGACTAAAAGGAGTTTATTGCTCAAATTTCTGAAATGTCACCGCATTGATATAGCTCTCCTACAGGAGACCCACTGGACGGAAGATACAGCAGACAGATTTAGACCGCTACACTATCCAGTTAATATCTCATCCACATTTTATAAGAAGGCAAGGGGGGTGACGATACTGATAGGGGAGCAAGTGGCTTATGAACCTATATACACAGATTGTGATGTGGCGGAGGTATCTGATCTGTGTGTGTCGCCTAGACTGTGTTCTGTACACGCTGGTGGCTATATATGTACCCAACACTAATCAGGCCAGTTTCCTTAAGAGGCTCCTTCGGAAAGTAGATAAGGTGAAGCAAGGCCACATCCTCTTTGCTGGGGACTTCAATATGATTTGGGACCCCAAGAGAGATAGAAGGGGGAATACTAAACAGATCGGAGACAGGAATAGGGATTTCACATCTCAAAGGTTTAGGGAACTGACTGCACAGAATGATCTCTATGATGTTTGGAGGGCCTTACACCCTGACTCCTGTGACCATACCTTTTACTCAGCCCCTCACTCATCTCTCTCCAGGCTGGACTACGTTTTCTGCGATCCTTGGGCTCTGCAGAGGGTCCGGAGTTCTGTCATAATGCCATGCACATGGTCTGACCATGACGCGTAATGGTCACCTTGGACACAAGAGGTGCCTATGAGGGGCCAAAGAGATGGCGTATGCCTGACCACTTATTCCAAGACGTTGCCATGCCTGAATGGTCCAGAGAAACTATAGACTTTCTGAGGATCAATAACACCGGGGAAACTTTGGTGTCCATAGTTTGGCTGGCACTGAAAGCTTATATGAGAGGACTCCTCATAAAAAAGGAATCCCAAAATAGAAAACAGAGAAAAGAGTCCCTGGCACAGCTATATTGCAAGTTGGGGGTGCTTAGGAGGAGGGCTGGGACCAGCACCTCCTCCGTAGAAGTAGCTAAGTGGCAAGATGTAAAAGCACAAATCCGAAACATGGAGTTGGAGCAAACACAAAAAAATCTTAAATATTTGAAGCAAAAATTTTACCACAGTGGCAACAAGGCCGATCGCTTACTTGCGAATAAGCTCCGCCAACAAACATTACTAAACAGAATATCGTATATACAAACTGGGGAGGGGAGGTGCTATTCACCTAAGGCCATAGGCGATGCCTTTGTTGAGTACTACAGTAAACTTTACCAGGTATCCTCTTCGGAACAGAGGCAAACTCTCCCAAGAGAGGATATAGCGAGCTTTCTGCATGGTCTCAATCTACTTAAGGTCCCTAAAGAAGAATCTTTATCAGCCCCTATCGTCATCACTGAAGTGATACAGGCAATAAAGGGATTAAAATTACATAAGGCCCCGGGACCGGACGGCTTTTCCTCTATATTCTACAAAAAACTTTCGGTTGAAGTCGGTCCCATCTTAGTATCTGTATTTAACTTGGCTCTCCAAACTGAGTACTTCCCTGGAGAATACTTAGAGGCGGAAATTGTGACCATACCTAAACCAGGTAAGGACCCGAGCAGATGCGAAAGCTATCGGCCCATATCCCTGATAAATGTGGATATAAAATTATATTCAAAAATTCTGGCCAATAGGCTGAGCAGAATACTCCCCTCTCTGGTCCACCTGGACCAGGTGGGGTTTGTTCGGGGCCGTCAGGGCTCGGACAATACACGCCGCCTGCTGGGTATCTTTAGTGAATTCAAATCTCTGGGGCTCCCACTTGTTGCCTTGTCATTGGATGCAGAAAAGGCTTTTGACAGGGTGCGGTGGGAGTACATGGAGGAGGTTCTGAGGGCCTTTGGGTTCTCGGCTCATCTCGTCAGTGCCATTATGGCATTGTACTCCGGCCCTTCAGCCAGAATTAGAGGAAAGGGGTTCTGCTCTGACTCTTTTGAGATTAGAAATGGGACCAGACAAGGGTGTCCACTGTCCCCTTTGCTCTTCGTACTATCAATTGAGCCTTTGGCAACCATGATAAGACAAGCAAATGAAGTGCAGGGGCTGCTGATTCATGACACTATGCAGAAGCTCGAACTGTATGCAGATGATCTCACTCTGTTCATCACAGAACCTGAGACCTCATTACCGGCGGTTTTTGAATGTCTACGGAAGTTTGGTGAGATGTCATACTATAGGCTCAACTATACAAAGACGGAGGCCTTGGCGTTAAATCTTCCCTCGGCACAGTTCTCCTGGTTTAAAGAGACTTATCCATTTGCATGGTCCACAACGGAGCTGAAACATTTAAGGATTATTCTTTCCCCAGACCCAAAAACGGTAATTTGGGAAAATTATGAGCCTCTACTAAAAGAATTTGAAACTCTTACCGCTAAGTGGGCTAAGTACGAGATATCATGGATGGGGAGAATTCAATCGGTAAAGATGTCGCTTTTACCCAGGGTTACGTACCTCTTTCGATGTATTCCATTAATAGTCCCGAATTATATCCTCAACCGCTTCCAATCAGTGATAAACAGATTTATCTGGCATGGTAAGCCCTCGCGGATAGCTATGCAGCAGCTACAACTGCCTATCCTACATGGAGGGTTGGCGGCTCCCAACATCTGTAAGTACTACAAGTCGGCCATGCTCTCCCATGTGACAGCATGGGGGGCCCCACCTGAAGATACCAGATGGGGACAACTTGAGCAGGCTGTGCTCCCTTCGGGTTTGTTACTTGAAGACCTTATATGGGTCCCTCAACATACAGACGTACTCGTGGGAATTGACAATCCCATTATTAAAGCAGGCGTTAAAATCTGGAGGGAGCTTTGTGGCTTAGCTCGAGTTGCTCCACACCCATCTCCTGTGCACTCAGTGAGAGCACTACTGTCCTGTCTACCGGAGTCACATTCGCAGATGTGGTCTGTTTGGGGTATTAAGCATGTCCGGGACCTCTATACTCCGTGGGGCTTGGCGATCCAAGCTCCGGATTTGTCAAGCATAGACAACCCTAGAAAGTTCCACTTTGAATATTTCAGGCTCATCTCTTTGATGGTATCCTGGAAGTTCCAAAAGGGCAAACCTAGAGAAATGACCCAATGGGAAAAGAGGTGGCTCATGGGCAAGCCTCTCCGAAAGGCAATGACAATACACTACCAACTCCTATTAGACTCAGAAGGATTTGCCAAAACATCCTGCATCGTGTAATGGGAGAGAAATATGAGGAGGGAGCATACGGAATTGGAGTGGCAGCAGGCTGTTCGGTACACTAGATCAGCAATACATTGCGTCACACTGTACGAGCTATATATAAAATTAGTCCTGCACTGGCATAGAGTACCGGACAGCTTACATAAGATGTTCCCACAGACTTCAGATAGATGCTGGAGGGGATGCGGCCACAGGGGCTCCCATTTTCATATCTGGTGGAGCTGTAAAGGGATACAGGGGATATGGGAGCAGGTGGCGACATTGTTAGATCAATTAGGCTTACTACACAGACTGACACCAGACGTTGCCCTATTCCATTTGGGACTGGGGAAACTGGACCAGCCTGAGAGGATGCTATGTGTTGTTATCCTTCTCGCCACAAAATTAGCAATTGCAAGATGCTGGTTGGGGAAATCTCAGGTCTCACTCAATATGATACATAGTATTATTGAATATATCCGCTCCATGGAAGAATTCCCTTTGAGAGCCATGGGCAAAGTAGGCCTACATGGACAAGTTTGGGCACTATGGGAATCTGGGGGGAAATAAAAAGATATTTGGGGTGTAATAACCATCTACGAGGGGGTACCAAAGATAGCATAGGAGGGAACTGGTCCTTGGTTCCTCCCCTTGACACCCCCCCCCCTTCTCTCCTTCTCTTTATCCCCTTTTTTTTTTTTTTTCTTCCCTCTCTCTACCCTCAGATGCCCTGTCGCCTCGATGTGCCTAACTCTTTTTCGTCACCAAACAATTGTACAAATTCACCTGTATATGGTCAGCTCCTCAGCTAGAGCTAGAGGATGTAACGCATTCCGGGTGATGCTCAAGTAGACTCTTAGTTAATTTTTCTTGGTATGTGTCATCTCATCTAAGATCACGGGTTGTTGAACTGATCATGGACAGGGATAAGCCTGCATATATTAAGCACCAGATTTGACTATAGGCTGTGGTAGAAAGTTCTGATGCAACTCTTGTTTACTGTCTGTTGAAAATGTAAATATATAAAATGAGGTACTATTCATGTCTAAATATTATCCTCCTTGGATTAGACTCAAGCAGACCATAACAAGCCAAGGGCATGCCTGTTGTATGGGATATTTATAACCTGATGTATGTCATTCGGGCATGTTGCCATGATATTCTTATGTAAAGGTACTTTTCTGTATGTTATATTACCTCAATAAAAAATATTTAAGAAAGAAAGGAAATGCATTAAGGGGAACCCCATTGTTTTGCACTTGTTGTCTGTTAAAGTCAATTAGGGATAGCTGTTTAGCAGGGTTAGCCTTGAAAAGTCAACAGGGTGAATTTCCAGCGCTGAGAATTAGAAAATCTACAATTTTCAGAGCTTAATTAAATAAAACATTTTATACAGTATTAAAATCTCAAGGGGCCGATTTAAAAAAGTGCAGCGGACATCGATAAATGCAGACAGCATACGCTGTCAGCATTTATCATTGCACAAGCATTTCACTAGAAATGCTTGTGCAATGCCGCCCCCTGCAGGTTGCTAGCAGGGGGTGTCAATCAACCCGATCGTATGCAATCAGGCGGATTGCTGCCCGCCACCTCAGAGATAGCAGACTTTACTGTCCCTTTAACTGATAAGTGCTAAAAATAAAAGGAGCGTAAGTGATTTTTATGCTTTGGAATGTGAAATGGCTTATGAGACCCATCTGTCTAGTCTCAAGGCTGGAAACTGAAAAGGTTTGGTGGAATTATACAATGTAATGTAGTGTCTGACACTTAGGGCTCGATTTATCAAAGCCCTATGGCTGCAAGTTCTCACAAGAACTGGCTCACCGTAATTTAACAAGCAGCGGTCACCAGACCGCCACTTCCCTAAACTCTTCGCCACCTCTAAGGTGGCGAAATTCAATCTACGCGGTCTAGTCTGACCGAGGAGGTTGACAGCTCCTGTCCGCGCACAGCCAATCACGCACGGGCAGGAGCTGTCAATCTCCTCGGTCGGACTAGACCGCAGAGATTGAATTTCGCCACCTTAGAGGTGGCAAAGAGGTTAGGGAAGCGGCGGTCTGGGGCGGGATTGCACGCGAGGATGCAAAATTGCGCTTGTGTGCAATGGTGATTACCTGCGGCTAATGTCGCCCCGCCACAGGCGAGCTGAGGCATACAGGGGAGCGTATACACGGCCCTGTCCGCCTCAGCTTTGATAAATCTAGCCCTTAGAACATCTAGGAGTTGGCCATCTAGGTATGTATATGATTATATATATTCTAGGTTACCAGTAACACACACTATGGTGATTTTATTACAAGGACAGAGACTCCTATTTTGCAATAACTTTTCATTTACTGAACAGACAGCACTTAAAAGCACTGAAAAAAAAATTGAATAAGTAATAAAGAAAAATTCAACCAATGAGGTTACAGGAATATGTTATGTAATTAGATAACAGCCAATAATATAACATCCAAAGGTATAAGAGGTAACAGTCATAACATCTAATCCTCTTTTCACTTTGCTGAACAGACGTTAAGTATTTATTTTGAATTTCATTGTTAAATAAATGATGGTTTATTTTTATTTAAACTCTTAACTTTCATTCACCTAGATTGCGAGTTTTGCATTATGAGCTGTGCGGTGCTAACGAGCAGTTTTCTCTCACTGATCACTTACATGCAGCGCTGGTATTATGGTTTATTACAAACCCGGCGTTAAAAGGCAAGAAGTGAGCGTAGAGCAAAATTTAGCTTTATATCTCACTTCAATACCAGCGCTGCTTAAGTCAGCGGTGAGCTGGTCGTACGTGCTCATGCACGATTTCCCCGTAGGAATCAACGGGGAGAGCCGGCTGAAAAAAGTCTGCAATAAAGCAGCATAAAACTCAGTAACGCAGCCCCATTGATTCCTATGGGGAAATAAAATTTATGTCTATACCTAACAGCCTAACATGAACCCCGAGTCTAAACACCCCTAACCTTACACTTATTAACCCCTAATCTGCCGTCCCGACATTGCCAACACCTATATTATACTTATTAACCCCTAATCTGCCGCTCCGGACACCGCCGCCACCTACATTATACTTATGAACCCCTAATCTGCTGCCCCCAACATCGCTGCCACCTACATTATATTTATTAACCCCTAATCTGCCTTCCCCGATGTCGCCGCAACCTACCTACACTTATTAACCCCTAATCTGCTGCCCCCAACGTCGCCGCCACTATATTAAAGTTATTAACCCCTAAATCTAAGTCTAACCCTAACACCCTCTAACTTAAATATAATTAAAATAAATCTAACTAAAATTCCTATCATTAACTAAATTATTCCTATTTAAAACTAAATACTTACCTATAAAATAAACCCTAAGCTAGCTACAATATAACTAATAGTTACATTGTAGCTAGCTTAGGGTTTATTTTTATTTTACAGGCAAATTTGTATTTATTTTAACTCGGTAGAATAGTTACTAAATAGTTATTAACTATTTAATAACTACCTAGCTAAAATAAATACAAAAGTACCTGTAAAATAAAACCTAACCTAAGTTACAGTAACACCTAACACTACACTATAATTAAATAAATTAACTAAATTAACAACAATTAATTAAATTAAATTAGCTAAAGTACAAAAAACCCCACTAAATTACAGAAAATAATAAACAAATTACAAGATAATTAAAATAATTACACCTAATCTAATAGCCCTATCAAAATAAAAAAAGCCCCCCCAAAATAAAAAAACCCTAGCCTAAACTAAACTACCAATAGCCCTTAAAAGGGCCTTTTGCGGGGTATTGCCCCAAAGTATATCAGCTCTTTTACCTGTAAAAAAAATACAAACAACCCCCCAACAGTAAAACCCACCACCCACACAACCAACCCCCCAAATAAAATACTATCTAAAAAAAACTACGCTCCCCATTGCCCTGAAAAGGGCATTTGGATGGGCATTGCCTTTAAAAGGGCAGTTAGCTCTTTTGCAGGCCCAAACCCTAACCTAAAAATAAAACCCACCCAATACATCCTTAAAAAAACCTAACACTAACCCCCTGAAGATCGACTTACCAGGAGAAGTCTTCATCCAAGCCGGGCCGAAGTTCTCAACAAGGCCGGGTGAAGTCTTCATCCAAGCCAGGCGAAGTGGTCCTCCAGACGGGCAGAAGTCTTCATCCAGACGGCATCTTCTATCTTCATCCATCCGGTGCGGAGCGGGTCCATCTTCAAGACATCCGGTGCGGAGCATACTCTTCTTACGACGACTCCCAAGATGGCGTCCCTTAGATTCCGATTGGCTGATAGAATTCTATCAGCCAATCGGAATTAAGGTAGAAAAAATTCTATTGGCTGATGCAATCAGCCAATAGGATTGAAGTTCAATCCTATTGGCTGATAGAATTCTATTAGCCAATCGGAATCTAAGGGACGCCATCTTGGATGACGTCACTTAAAGGAACCTTCATTCGTCAGGAGTCGTCGTAAGAAGAGGATGCTCCACGCCGGATGTCTTGAAGATGGACCTGCTCCGCGCCGGATGGATGAAGATAGAAGATGCCGTCTGGATGAAGACTTCTGCCAGTCTGGAGGACCACTTCGCCCGGCTTGGATGAAGACTTCTCCCGGCTTCGTTGAGGACTTTGGCCCGGCTTGGATGAAGACTTCTCCCGGTAAGTCGATCTTCAGGGGGTTAGTGTTAGGTTTTTTTAACAGTGTATTGGGTGGGTTTTATTTTTAGGTTAGGGTTTGGGCCTGCAAAAGAGCTAACTGCCCTTTTAAGGGCAATGCCCATCCAAATGCCCTTTTCAGGGCAATGGGGAGCTTAGGTTTTTTAAGATAGTATTTTATTTGGGGGGTTGGTTGTGTGGGTGGTGGGTTTTACTGTTGGGGGGGTTGTTTGTATTTTTTTTTTACAGGTAAAAGAGCTGATTACTTTGGGGCAATGCCCCGCAAAAGGCCCTTTTAAGGGCTATTGGTAGTTTAGTTTAGGCTAGGGTTTTTTTATTTTGGGGGGGCTTTTTTTATTTTGATAGGGCTATTAGATTAGGTGTAATTATTTTAATTATCTTGTAATTTGTTTATTATTTTCTGTAATTTAGTGGGGGGGGGTTTGTACTTTAGCTAATTTAATTGATTTAATTTTTGTTAATTTAGTAAATTTATTTAATTATAGTGTAGTGTTAGGTGTTAGTGTAACTTAGGTTATGTTTTATTTTACAGGTACTTTTGTATTTATTTCTTAACAGAAGAGGAAAACCAATGGCACTACTAGTTTAGGTTTAAAATAAGCTCTAGATCTCTTAGTATAATGGACTCTGGAGTGTGTCCCAGATCAATACTTTATAATATTAGAGTCTGTGGTGCTGTGTACTATATATAAACTTGAACAACAGAATGTGGTTAAGAAGATAACCACAGGAAAGAGTACACTTATAGCACTCAAGAGCTGGTTAGATTAGGTGAAAGATACTGAAAAGCTCAATGTGGTGAGGAAATTGAATAGACAACACTAGTCTCCAAATGTACAGAACCTAACTAAATTAAAACTTAACATTTATTGATTACACAGTGCTAAAATTTGCGGAAAACAAGAAAATTTTTAAAAACACTAACCGTAATTGGAGCAAGGATACGTCTAGAATATATAGGCTAATTAGACCAATATAGGGATCAATATATTAGAGTCTCCTCTTGGAGGGCTGTGTAGTGTAGATACAATTATCCAAAGATTATATATGCTCAGGAATTTAGTGCTGATGGATGTATAGAATCTAATCAATTCAAATACACAAATAATTGTATGCAGGTATGAGCTGCAATAACCAGCAATAGCTGGTGCTAGATAGAATGTGCTTTTGGTATAAATAGTGTAACAGGTTGACAGCTGAAATCTAGAAATAATAACGTTTTCACTCTGTTGTAAATTCAACAGTTATGGTTATGTTATACAAGCAGAGTAATGAAGAAAATTAAGGTCTTGTACTGTATCTGTGTTTATTAGAAAACCAATGATTTTAAGTACCTCAATTTAGGTTAAATTTACTCACACTGTAGTGGAGTTTATTATATTGGGATGAGTGACACTCCCTGTTAAGTTTGCCCACTATTGATTTATACCACTTATGGACACAATGGTATGGTTATGTATAAGAAACTGGGCTGCTGTATGTTAAAGTTAATAACCTAGGTCTCTAAATAGGTATACATAAAAAGACAAGGTATACTGTATCCAAAAATTAATAGTCAAATTCTCTAGTGCTACAATTAATCGTTAATGTTACCCAGTTAAAGTAGGTTCAATATATTTATATAGCTAAGAGTTTGCCTATATAATGTGACCAGTTTATTGTGAATACACAATTCCAAATTAGATTAATGCAGGCATACGTGTTACATATTTTCTATAGTTTATATACCTCAGTTTAGATCAAAAATACTTGCACTATAGTAGAGTTTATTGGATTGAGGTATGTAACAATCCCTTTGGCTCACTTAAATTGTACCACTATTAGACACAATAGTATGGTTATATATGAGTAGCTGGGCTATTGTGTGTTATGGTTAGTAACCTTGGTCTCTAGATTAACACGCATGAAGAAGACGTAATCTATCTTTCATGCTATATTATACCTTATAGTTGTTGAATTCTCTAGTATTATAATTAATCGTTTATGCTACCCAGTAATAGTTTGTTAGTTGAGAGTTCAGCCAAATGATATAACTTATTGGCTGTAAATAGAAATTTCCAAGTTGGGTTGATGCAGGGGTTTGTGTCACATATTTTTAGTACATTGTAACTGTTTCGGTTGTGCTTGTGCAAAAATTGGTTACATTGGATATCTTAGCTTATTTATTAAAGATACAAAGTTATGATTTTTAAATTTAAGCTAACATAGCTTAGAGTAAATATTTGAGCTGGATTATTATATCATAGGTTAGAATTTAACCATTTAGTATTTACTCGCAATCAGATGTTTAGTATTTTGCCAATATTTTTGCACTCTATAGTTAGTGTTTAAGAAGCTGTTTCAATAGATAGATATATCGTATGATTTGGTTGCTCAATAACTTGAGAATAATTTTGTGATTTGATCTGTTGTAACACATAAGCATTAGAGTGATTTAACAGACTATATTTAAGTTTAAGCACATTGTTTCTCAATATAATATAACATATAATTGTAATTTAAGGTATTCAACAATCTGGTTTCAGTTATCTACAAAAGCGCTATTTAGATTGTGTAGCTGCTTAGCATGTAATCAGAAAATTGTAATCGATATATTTTAATAAGATTGAGCGTTTTCTGAGCATTAAGTAACTATGATTGAATAGTCTATATACACTTTTGAATCACAGTGTACATATCCTGCGGTATATCCAAACTCTGTGTTTTGTCAATAACCTATATTGCTATAGAAGCACAGGATAAAACTACTGCTGGCTAGAGCTGTCGGAATATATCCGATAGCTATGTTACTAAATTTGGCACTTTCCTTTTTTAAATTAAACTGACCGTTAGGGCAGTATCGCTCCTAAGCGGTTTCTACAATCAACGATTGAGGTTCAAAGCGTAGCCAATTGTAACAGTATCTAAAGCCACCCCGATATGCCGAAAGAGACCCTAAAAGACTTATGATTTTAGTAAATGTTCATTTCTATAGCCAAAGTCTAATGACAAATTTTGGTTAGCTGCTAAAATACAGGAGCTCGCAACGGCTCCTCACCTTTTCCCTAAATCCCTAACATGTTTCGCCGTCTAACACGGCTTTTTCAAAGGGTTATCGCCTATATCATAGCATTAAGTAACCTAATCATAGTTACTTAATGCTCAGAAAACGCTCAATCTTATTAAAATATATTGATTACAATTTTCTGATTACATGCTAAGCAGCTACACAATCTAAATAGCGCTGTTGTAGATAACTGAAACCAGATTGTTGAATACCTTAAATTACAATTATATGTTATATTATATTGAGAAACAATGTGCTTAAACTTAAATATAGTCTGTTAAATCACTCTAATGCTTATGTGTTACAACAGATCAAATCACAAAATTATTCTCAAGTATTGAGCAACAAATCATACGATATATCTATCTATTGAAACAGCTTCTTAAACACTAACTATATAGTGCAAAAATATTGGCAAAATACTAAACATCTGATTGCGAGTAAATACTAAATGGTTAAATTCTAACCTATGATATAATAATCCAGCTCAAATATTTACTCTAAACTATGTTGGCTTAAATTTAAAAATCATAACTTTGTATCTTTAATAAATAAGCTAAGATATCCAATGTAACCAATGTTTGCACAAGCACAACCGAAACAGTTACAATGTACTAAAAATATGTGACACATACCCCTGCATCAACCCAACTTGGAAATTTCTATTTACAGCCAATAAGTTATATCATTTGGCTGAACTCTCAACTAACAAACTATTACTGGGTAGCATAAACGATTAATTATAATACTAGATAATTCAACAACAATAAGGTATAATATAGCATGAAAGATAGATTACGTCTTCTTCATGCGTGTTAATCTAGAGACCCAGGTTACTAACCATAACACACAATAGCCCAGCTACTCATATATAACCATACTATTGTGTCTAATAGTGGTACAATTTAAGAGTGAGCCAAAGGGATTGTTACATACCTCAATCCAATAAACTCTGTATATAATATAAATAGTGCGAGTATTTTTGATCTAAACTGAGGTATATAAACTATAGAAAATATGTAACACGTGTCCCTGCATTAATCTAATTTGGAATTGTGTATTCACAATAAACTGGTCACATTATATAGGCAAACTCTTAGCTATATAAATATATTGAACCTACTTTAACTGGGTAACATTAACGATTAATTGTAGCACTAGAGAATTTGACTATTAATTTTTGGATACAGTATACCTTGTCTTTTTATGTATACCTATTTAGAGACCTAGGTTATTAACTTTAACATACAGCAGCCCAGTTTCTTATACATAACCATACCATTGTGTCCATAAGTGGTATAAATCAATAGTGGGCAAACTTAACAGGGAGTGTCACTCATCCCAATATAATAAACTCCACTACAGTGTGAGTAAATTTAACCTAACTTGAGGTACTTAAAATCATTGGTTTTCTAATAAACACAGATACAGTACAAGACCTTAATTTTCTTCATTACTCTGCTTGTATAACATAACCATAACTGTTGAATTTACAACAGAGTGATAACGTTATTATTTCTAGATTTCAGCTGTCAACCTGCTACACTATTTATACCAAAAGCACATTCTATCTAGCACCAGCTATTGCTGGTTATTGCAGCTCATACCTGCATACAATTATTTGTGTATTTGAATTGATTAGATTCTATACATCCATCAGCACTAAATTCCTGAGCATATATAATCTTTGGATAATTGTATCTACACTACACAGCCCTCCAAGAGGAGACTCTGATATATTGATCCCTATATTGGTCTAATTAGCCTATATATTCTAGACCTATCCTTGTTTTTAAAAATTTTCTTGTTTTCCGCAAATTTTAGCACTGTGTAATCAATAAATGTTAAGTTTTAATTTAGTTAGGTTCTGTACATTTGTAGACTAGTGTTGTCTATTCAATTTCCTCACCACATTGAGCTTTTCAGTATCTTTCACCTAATCTAACCAGCTCTTGAGTGCTATAAGTGTACTCTTTCCTGTGGTTATCTTCTTAACCACATTCTGTTGTTCACTTTTGTATTTATTTTAGCTAGGTAGTTATTAAATAGTTAATAACTATTTAATAACTATTGTACCTAGTTAAAATAAATACAAACTTGCCTGTAAAATAAAAATAAACCCTAAGCTAGCTACAATGTAACTATTAGTTATATTGTAGCTAGCTTAGGGTTTATTTCATAGGTAAGTATTTAGTTTTAAATAGGAATAATTTAGTTAATGATAGGAATTTTTAGTTAGATTTATTTTAATTATATTTAAGTTAGGGGGTGTTAGGGTTAGACTTAGATTTAGGGGTTAATAACTTTAATATAGTGGCGGCAACATTGGGGGCGCCAGATTAGGGATTAATAAATGTAGGTAGGTGGCGGCGATGTTAGGGACGGCAGATTAGGGGTTAATAATATTTAACTAATGTTTGCAAGGTGGGAGTGCGGCGGTTTAAGGGTTAATATGTTTATTATAGTGGCAGCGACAGATTAGGGGTTAATAAGTGTAGGTAGGTTGCGGAGACATTGGGGAAGGCAAATTAGGGGTTAATAAATATAATGTAGGTGGCGGCGATGTTGGGGGCAGCAGATTAGGGGTTCATAAATATAATGTAGGTGGCGGTGGTGGCCGGAGCGGCAGATTAGGGGTTAATAGGTTATTTTAGTGTTTGCGATGCGGGAGGGCCTTGGTTTAGGGGTTAATAGGTAGTTTATGGGAGTTAGTGTACTTTTTAGCACTTTAGTTATCAGTTTTATGCTACGGCGTTGTAGTGTAAAACTCATAACCTCTGACTTCAAAATGCGTTAGGACTCTTGACGGGGTAGGGTGTACCACTCACTTTTTGGCCTCCCAAGACAGACTCGTAATACCGGCGCTATGGAAGTCCCATAGAAAAAAGACTTTACGAAGTTTATGTAAGTCGTTTTGCGGTAAGGCCAAAAAAGTGTGCGGTGACCCTAAACCTTCAAGACTCGTAATAGCAGCGGGCGTAAAAAAGCAGCGTTAGGACCTGTTAACTCTGCTTTTTTACCCTAATGCACAACTCGTAATCTAGCCGATTATTTTTTTTCCCCCATATTATAATATGTTTACTGCTTACTGCCGTTTTGCAAGATATTTATTTCCTCATCTTACATATTTCGTTTTATCTGTTGGCTGTGAATTAAATTCCCAGTTTGTTTTGATTTTCTTCATTACCCTCTAATTTCATCTACGTTTTTTCTTTAGCATTTTATCCTCCTACCTTTCTCCGGTTCTTCTGTTTTTCCATTTTAGGGTTTATTCATAGTCGGCCTTTGTCTCCGCCCCCTGTTAGTGACGCATCACTTTTTCTTTTCCCGCCCTCAGACCCGCCTCAGTCTTGTCAGTTACGGTCATCACTTCATCCTTCTTGTCTGTTATTAAGTTTTGGCAACTTTTGTTGCAAACCATTTAGTTTTTTATTTTTACATTGTGTCATAATTGTTTTTGTTAAGTATTTTGAAGCCTTTTATTTTCTGCTATATTAGTTATAGCTGGGTGGTTAGCTTGTCAGTCTTTATACCTTAAGGTCCTCAGTTTGATTCACTAGCACTGCAAGGGAAATATATGTTTTATATTTTGTATTTTTAGCTTCTATATATTTTTCACACAAACATGTATACCATTTATTCAATTTAAATTATATATTTATTAATATGAATAATAATTTTATTATAGCATTTATTATAAGTTGCTTTGGTTAACATGTCCAATGAAAACATATCTGAAGTTTCTAATAAATCTTTACAAGACGAATCTTCTATGGCTTCCTTTCAGCAACAGATGCAGTCTGCCATGGCTGCAGTTAATACCTCTGGCCATATTGCCAGAAAAGCAACTAGTAAAAGAAAACATTTAAATTCTAATAGTAATGAAATTTCAGCTGTCAATTCTGCTGAAAAATTAAATAAAAGTTTGCCTGGTTCAGACAATGAGTCCGCGCTTCACCAAAATTTACAAAATTATTCCTCTGAGGATTCTGATACTGTTTCATTTAATCCTAAGAAACAAAAACTTAAGCGCAAGTGTAATGTTGACATTGTTTCAACAACTGAGTCAGACGACTCCTATAATTCTAATAAATTTTATGATGATAAAGATAATGATTCTTTTTATGAGGATGTCTCGGACACATCATCCTCAAATAACGACTCCCCCTAATATAAAAGATCTAAAAAGATTAGTAAATCCAAAAAAACTAGATTATTGGATAATGCTGGGGAATCTTACCTAGACCCTGATGACATTGAACATCCCAGGTCCTTTAATTGGAGACCATCAAAAAGTTTTTCTAAGTTTATTGCCTTTTACATAAGGAGATCCCTTTCTAAAAAAACTAAAAGTATTTTAAGAGCTGAATGTCCCAGGCCAGAGTTACCTAGTTTGGCCCATGCCACTCCTGAGATTGATCTCAATTTATTAAAATTTATTAGGAGAAAAACATTTAATATCAGGAAAGGACCTGACAGGTTTCTAAAGGCCTGTCAGGACAAATTGTTGGATACTCTTGGTCCTGTTAGTAAATTATTTGAATTGTCAGAGGACACAATTTCTAAAGATTCTCAGCTTGACCCTTCTGTGATTAAACAACGTTTAGTGTATTTAATTGGTGATTCCAATTCTGCTTTATCTTGTCAAAGAAGACAAATTTTACTAAGGAAGATTGATCCCAAATTGTCAGATTTTGCACCCAAAGAGATGGGAAAAAAGGCTAAAGGTTTTTTATTTGGGGATGCAGGACTGAAAGAATTGTCCAATTATGTTTCATCTCTAAACTCTCTTAATACAATTAAAACTCAAAGAAAGAAAATATTTAATCAAGGGCCGGGAAAGGAAGGGGCCGCTTTCCTGGCTGCTCATCATACTCCTCAAGGCCTTTCTTCCAGAACAACCCAGTACCATCAACACCATTCAACAACTTCTTCCCCACAAGAGGCAGACAATGGTCATCCAGACCATTCAGAGGGAGATCTTCTAGAAGACCCTTCTCAAGTAAGTTTGAACATTTATCATTCCATACCTTTTTCCCCTCAAAAAGTATGCGGCATACTTGCTTTATTTATTCACAATTGGGAGAGTATAACACAAGACCCATGGGTGCTTCAAGCAGTGTCAGGTCTCCATCTAAATTTCATATCAATCCCCTGTCAGTCTTTCTTTCCAAGTCCCATTTTCTTCTCCCTTTCAGACTATCTCCTTTTAGATCAAGAGATCTCAGATTTAGCCAAAAAACAAGCTATAGAAATAGCCCCATCAGACAAAAATTCTTTCATCAGCAACATGTTTCTGGTCAAAAAGAAAGAAGGCTCTTTTTGCCCTGTTATAAACCTAAGAAATCTCAATTTCCATCTAGAGTACAACCATTTCAAGATGGAGGAAATTAATCTCCTCAGAGATTGTCTCCTTTCCAAGGATTGGTTAGTTCGTCTAGAGTTAAAGGATGCTTATATTTCCATTCCCATTCACCATTCTTTCAGGAATTTTTTGAGATTTCTATGGAAAAACAACCTTTGGCAATTTACATGCCTTCCTTTTGGACTTTCTTCTGCGCCTTGGGCATTTACAAAGATACTTCGCCCTGTAGTTGCTTGGCTCCGAATGAGCGGTGTTTGTCTTATAATTTATTTGGATGACATCCTAATCATGCACCAGGAGCGTCATTGTTTGATTTCTCATCTCAATTTAACTATAGATTTCCTTCAGAGCTTAGGATTTGTTATCAATTTCAACAAATCAGAGATCAATCCTTCCCAATATCTAAAATTTCTTGGATTTCTTATAGATTCCCAATCTGCAACCTTGAGTCTTCCTTCAGACAAGGTCAACAAGATAAAGAAAGAAATATCTTATCTGCTCAAGAAACCTCTATTTCTGATTCGGACTTTAGCTCGTATTATTGGTCTTCTTTAATCATCTATCCAAGCGATTTTTCCAGCTCCCCTTCATTACAGGGTTCTTTAGAGATTGAAGATTTTTTATCTTCGACAAGGTTTTTCTTATTTTCACAAGATCTCCTTGTCCAAATAAGCAAGATCAGAGTTATTATGGTGGTTAGCCAATTTAGAGGCTTGGAATGGGAGAGTCATTTTTGGTTGTTCTCCTGAGATAATTTTGGAATCAGATGCCAGCAATTCAGGATGGGTTCTTCCATCACAGGAAGCAAATGGACTTCAGAAGAAAAGAACCTTTGTATAAATTGTTTAGAACTTTTAGCAGGTTCTTTTGCTGTCAAGAGCTTTATTCACTCAGATCGTCCCATTTCTGACTTACTCAAGATGGACAATATTTCTGCTGTCAGGTATCTCAACCGTTTAGGAGGTACTGCATCAAAAATATTGTCGGACTTAACTTCGGATTTTATCCATTCTTGCTTGGATCACAACATTCATATTCAAGCGGAGTATATCCCAGGTCAGAACAGCATCATGGCAGATTGGAGTTCTCGTCACCTTCAAGATTCCAGCGATTGGAAACTGAATTCCAAGATTTTTCAGATTTTGTCTGACCGCAGAGGTCCTTTTTCCATAGACCTCTTTGCCTCACGATTGAACCATCAACTGACTCCATTTTTCAGTTGGAGGCCAGACCCCTTTGCTCTAGCGACGGATGCTTTCCTTCAGGAATGACCAAAGAGGGGAGCTTATGCATTCCCTCCTTTTTCAATGATTCCATGGACAATATCGTTTGTCAGGAGGAATCTTATTTCAATTCTTTTGATAACTCCATGGTGGTCAGCCCAATCTTGGTTTCCAGCACTTCTAGAGATGTCTTACCTTCCTCCTCTTCTTCTTCCTCTCCAACTAGATCTTCTGTTGGACCCGACAGGACAACCCTACAACCTAGTTCTTCAGGGATCCCTTCATCTGATTGCTTGGATGATTTCAGGGGTTCCTGGTCATTCGAAGGTCTTTCGGAAGAGGCTAAATTGCTACTCCGAGAGTCTTGGGCACCAGGTACCAAGAAATTATACAGATATGCATGGCTCAAATGGTCTGGTTGGTGCAGTTGCAGAAATTTGGATCCCTTTTCAGCTCCTGTGAATTAAGTTATTAACTATTTGACCTCTTTATTTAAAGCAGGTCTGGCATATAGGTCTATTAATATTGCTCGATCTGCAATCTCAGCCGGACACTACCCTTTAGCTAATATTCCTATTGGACAGGTATCATCTGTCAAAAAGCTTCTTAAAGTGAAGGTAAAGTTTTTGGTTTTTGCAGCCTGTATTCTATTCCTCATCTAATATATAGTATGATTGCAACTTTTTTTTTTTTTATATATATATTATAGTTATAAATACACTTTATATTTACATTCCCAGCCATTCCTAGCTCTGCCCTCCATGTATTTCCGGATAATGCCTTTATTACTTCAAATGCGCGTTCCCGATTGCCGGAACAATTGCGCATGCGCACCATTCCCCATACAATCGATTTGCGCCTGCGTGACCCAAAAAATGTTATGCCTAAAGCGCAGGCGTCAATCGTTGCAACATTGTATTCAATGACTAGCTGTCAATGATAGTATTCAATGCGGCGACGCTGAAATTTGCACTGGTTTGGTATCCTATATACGAGCGTAACATAGAAGTTACGCTCGTATATTTCTGCCTTCGGCCGTAGTTTTTTGGCCCATAGACAGGTATACCAAACCAGCGCAGTTTGGTATCCAATATGCAGCGTAAGGACTTACGTGGCGAAAATGGAGAAATCTTACTCCATTTTCACCTCGCCACAAAAAGCAGCCGTAGTAAGCCTTACGCTGTCTATTGGAGCCTCGTAACTCCCTAAACTAGCTACAAAATAAACCTAACACCTAACGCATGCCCAATGTCTATCTACCTGTCAACCGTGATCCCCCGCCGCAATCCCTAATAAAGTATTTAACCCCTAAACTGCCGCTCCCGGACCCCGCCGCCATCTACATTAACTACCCCCTAATGTGATACCCCTACACCGTCGCCAACAATATTAAACTACCCCCTAAAGTGAGCCCCTTACACCGCCGACATCTACCTTACCTACCCACTAAAGTGAGCCCCTTACACCGCCGCCATCTACCTTACCTACCCCCTAATGTGAGTTCCTACCCCGCCGCCATCTATTTTAAAATTATTAACCCCTAATTTAATCCCCCTACCCCGCCGCCACCTATATTAAATTATTTAACCCCTAAAATACTAAACTATCACTACCACTAAACCCAAGTCTAATCCTACAAATAGCCCTGAAAAGGGCTTTTTGCGGGGCATGCCCCAAAGAAAACTGCTCTTTTGCCTGTAAAGATAAACACAATACCACCCCCCAACATTACAACCCACCACCCACATACCCCTATTCTAAACCCACCCAAACCCCCCTTAAATAAACCTAACACTACCCCCCTGAAGATCTCCCTACCTTGTATTCACCCAGCCGAGCAGAACTCTTCATCCGATCCGGGCGATGTCTTCAATCAAGCTGCAGAATGTCTTCTTCCATCCGGTGATGTCTTCAAGCAAAGCGGCATCTTCAATCTTCTTTCTTCGCTCCTCCGCCGCGAAGCATCCATCCGGCACGACGACTTCCCGATGAATGAGGTACCTTTAAATGACGTCATCCAAGATGGCGTCCGTCGAATGCCGATTGGCTGATAGGATTCTATCAGCCAATCGGAATTAAGGTAGAAAAATCTGATTGGTTGATTGAATCAGCCAATCAGATTCAAGTTCAATCCGATTGGCTAAAATTCTAAACTATCACTACCACTAAACCCAAGTCTAACCCTACAAATAGCCCTGAAAAGGGCTTTTTGCGTGGCATTACCCCAAAGTAAACTGCTCTATTGCCAGCCCTTAAAAGGGCTTTTTGCGGGCCATTGCCCTAAAGTAATCAGCTCTTTTACCAGCCCTTAAAAGGGCTTTTGGTGGGGCTTTGTCACAAAGTAAACTGCTCTTTTGCATCTAATCTAAATCCCCCTACACCGGCCCTACCTATAATAAATGTATTACCCCCTAATCTAATCCCCCTACACTGGCCCTACCTATAATAAATGTATTAACCCCTAATTTAATCCCCCTACACCGCCGCCAGCTATATTAACTATATTAACCCTAATTATATTATGGTTAATATAGTTATTATATTATATATATTAACTATATTAACCCTAATTATATTAGGGTTAATATAGTTAATATCGTTATTATATTATCTAAATATTAAGTATAATAACCCTATCTAACTCTAACATCCCTAAACTCTTATTAAAATAAATATAATATTAATAAATATAATATTAATATTATTAATGAAAATATTCCTATTTAAATCTAAATACTTACCTATAAAATAAACCCTAAGATAGCTACAATGTAATTAATAATTACATTGTAGCTATTTTAGGGTTTATATTTATTTTACAGGTAACTTGGTATTTATTTTAACTAGGTACAATAGCTATTAAATAGTTAATAACTATTTAATAGCTACCTAGTTAAAATAATTACCAATTTACCAGTAAAATAAATCCTAAGCTAAGTTACAAATACACCTACACTATCAATAAATTAAATAAACTACAAATATCTAAACTAAAATACAATAAAATAATCTAAAATAAATTACAAAAAAAACCAAACACTAATTTACAAAAAATAAAAAAAAATATTACAAGATTTTTAAGCTAATTACAGCTATTCTAAGCCCCCTAATAAAATAATAAAGCCCCCCAAAATAAAAAAAAATTCCCTGCCCTATTCTAAATTAAAAAAGTTCAAAGCTCTTTTACCTTACCAGCCCTTAAAAGGGCTTTTTGCGGGGCATGCCCCAAAGAAAACTGCTCTTTTGCCTGTAAAGATAAACACAATACCACCCCCCAACATTACAACCCACCACCCACATACCCCTATTCTAAACCCACCCAAACCCTCCTTAAATAAACCTAACACTACCCCCCTGAAGATCTCCCTACCTTGTATTCACCCAGCCGGGCAGAACTCTTCATCCGATCCGGGTGATGTCTTCAATCAAGCTGCAGAAAGTCTTCTTCCATCCGGTGATGTCTTCAAGCAAAGCGGCATCTTCAATCTTCTTTCTTCGCTCCTCCGCCGCGGAGCATCCATCCGGCACGACGACTTCCCGACGAATGAGGTACCTTTAAATGACGTCATCCAAGATGGCGTCCGTCGAATTCCGATTGGCTGATAGGATTCTATCAGCCAATCGGAATTAAGGTAGAAAAATCTGATTGGTTGATTGAATCAGCCAATCAGATTCAAGTTCAATCCGATTGGCTGAACCAATCAGCCAATCGGATTGAACTTGAATCTGATTGGCTGATTCAATCAACCAATCAGATTTTTTTACCTTAATTCCGATTGGCTGATAGAATCCTATCAGCCAATCGGAATTCGACGGACGCCATCTTGGATGACGTCATTTAAAGGTACCTCATTCGTCGGGAAGTCGTCGTGCCGGATGGATGCTCCGCGGCGGAGGAGCGAAGAAAGAAGATTGAAGATGCCGCTTTGCTTGAAGACATCACCGGATGGAAGAAGACTCTCTGCAGCTTGATTGAAGACATCACCCGGATCGGATGAAGAGTTCTGCCCGGCTGGGTGAATACAAGGTAGGGAGATCTTCAGGGGGGTAGTGTTAGGTTTATTTAAGGAGGGTTTGGGTGGGTTTAGAATAGGGGTATGTGGGTGGTGGGTTGTAATGTTGGGGGGTGGTATTGTGTTTATCTTTACAGGCAAAAGAGCAGTTTTCTTTGGGGCATGCCCCGCAAAAAGCCCTTTTAAGGGCTGGTAAGGTAAAAGAGCTTTGAACTTTTTTAATTTAGAATAGGGCAGGGAAATTTTTTTATTTTGGGGGGCTTTATTATTTTATTAGGGGGCTTAGAATAGGTGTAATTAGCTTAAAAATCTTGTAATATTTTTTTTATTTTTTGTAATTTAGTGTTTGTTTTTTTTGTAATTTAGTTTAGTTTAATTTATTGTATTTTAGTTTAGATATTTGTAGTTTATTTAATTTATTGATAGTGTAGGTGTATTTGTAACTTAGGTTAGGATTTATTTTACTGGTAAATTGGTAATTATTTTAACTAGGTAGCTATTAAATAGTTATTAACTATTTAATAGCTATTGTACCTAGTTAAAATAAATACCAAGTTACCTGTAAAATAAATATAAACCCTAAAATAGCTACAATGTAATTATTAATTACATTGTAGCTATCTTAGGGTTTATTTTATAGGTAAGTATTTAGATTTAAATACAAATATTTTCATTAATAATATTAATATTATATTTATTTTAATAAGAGTTTAGTTAGGGATGTTAGAGTTAGATAGGGTTATTATACTTAATATATATATATAATATAATAACTATATTAACCCTAATATAATTAGGTTTAATATAGTTAATATAGCTGGCGGCGGTGTAGGGGGATTAAATTAGGGGTTAATATTTTTAAAATAGATGGCGGCTGGGTAGATGTCGGCGGGTTAGATGGGGTAGATGTCGGCGGGGTAGATGGGGTAGATGGCGGCGAGGTAAATGGGGTAGATGTCGGCGGGGTAGATGGGGTAGATGTCGGCGGGGTAGATGGGGTAGATGGCGGCGCGGTAGATGGCGGCGGGGTAGATGGGGTAGATGTCGGCGGGGTAGATGAGGTAGATGTCGGCGGAGTAGATGGGGTAGATGTCGGTGGGGTAGATCGGGTAGATGGCGGCGCGGTAGATGACGGCGGGGTAGATGGGGTAGATGTCGGCGGGGTAGATGGGGTAGATGTAGATGGCGGCGCGGTAGATGGCGGCGAGGTAGATGGGGTAGATGTCGGCGGGGTAGATGGGGTAGATGGCGGCGGGGTAGCTAAGTTAGATGGCGGCGGTTTAGGGGTTAATAACTTTATTAGGTAGCGGCGGGGTCCGGGAGCGGCGGTTTAGGGGTTAAACACTTTATTGGGGATCGCGGACCACGGTTGACAGGTAGATAGACATTGCGCATGCGTTAGGTGTTCGGAATTGTTTGCGCATGCGCTACATGTGAACGAGCATGGATTGTCAATGACGATTTGTTAGGGAACGCATGCGCAGTTTGATCGCGTTACGTGTGCAAAAAGGGGCTGGACGCCACGGGGTATGAGCTAGAATTCGTTAAGGGCAATGTCAATCAAATTAGATACGAGGGACAAGATGGCGGGCGGAGGAAGAAAGTAAGCGAAGTAGGTTTATAAATCCTTCGATTATGGTTTTAGTCTTAAATTATAAAAAAAATGATGAATTAAACTAATGTTTATTTTAGGTAATTAACAAGATGAGGAAGAGTGGTGAACGTGACTTGACATTCACTTTAAGGCTATAAGAGTCAAGAAACCTCCTGTTCCTAGACATTCCTATTTTTGGGACGTAGACTTATTAATTAATCTTTTTAATATTTGACCTCTTAATAAAGACCTTTCTCTCAAACAGTTAACTTGTAAATGAGCTACTTTATTATGTTTACTTTCCTGTAAAAGGGTATCTGATGGCACTTCCGGTGGGCGGGTGATCCGAATAGCCACAAGATAGAAGAGCTCCGCTACACCTCTTGCCTAAATACCCCAGCGGTCGGTAATTGACCCCGAGCCTAACCCCCAGCATTAGCAGGTGATCACCGCACCCTGCCTGGCATCCCACATTGCAGGAGCCCCCAAGAACGGCTCCCCCACCGACAGTCTACCATCCACAACGAAGAGACGCGATTCAGAGCGGCAGACGACAGAAGACAAAGGGCAATATCAGCGCCCTTACGACAGGGCAATAGAGACTTTAACCCTACACTGCCCGAAACAATCGGAGCCGGACCACGCCGCAACAGCGGGGTAAGAGAGTGACATATGCACTGCTTTTTGGCGCGGGCGCCATCTTGCCCCCATTTAGACACGCAGCTACAATCCTCTTCCCCGCTGTGCGGTCTAGAACCTGCATCTCATACTCAGGGCAGAAACTGAAGGCAGGGAACTGAGAACTTCCTAACACTGACACTAAGCCTTGCGACAGTACAACTGAGGACGCTTCTTCCACCTTTTAAGGCAGACCTTACCGCAACTTGTGTAACCGTCTCTGAAGCGTCAGAAATAGTAATCGTCTCCCATACCGCTGCTACCAATACCGTAGTAATCACCCAGCACTTAACTGGCGCTGCGACACCCTGCACTAAAAGCGCAGCCCGCTATGTCCAGACACACTGCTCAGTACTACACTGCTCTTATCAACCATATTAAAGCAGCAGGGCACAGGTCTGGGCCGTTTTACCCTCCCCTGAACCACTATCACACCTTCCAGTTGTTGCCCCTGAAAACCCTTCACCAGTAGAACAGGGGAGACAGAGTCATACCGGAGCCTGACACTCAAGAGCTTTATTCTTGCTCAGCTTCCTGCAGTGGGACAGTTGCAATTTTATACAGGGAAAGCAAAACCTAAGCAGCACCACTTATGAAAGTCGACAAGTATTTTAAGGCATCAACGTCACTGGCCATACCCATAATGGCCGGAAAACAAAAGACATCAGAAAGGGGCAGGAAACAGGCCACAGAAATCCACCCAGAGCCTAGCTCCCCTAATCAGAGGGATATTAATGCTGAACCAGCTCCTGACTTACTCCGAGACCTAAAGGCCTTCTTTCTCCCTAAAATGGAGACATTACAAGCGGGAATGGACACCCTTACTACTGAAATCCGTCAATATTCTACAAGACTGCAACAAGCGGAGCAAAGGATCTCTGACGTAGAGGACTCACAGCATACATCTACAATTGCCCTGCAACGCATGGAACGCCACAATTCAATTCTACAGGACAAACTAGATGACCTCGAAAACCGGTCCGCCGCAACAATCTAAGGATTGTGGGGGTCCCGGAGTCAGTTAAAAATAAAGAGCTCATAGAATTTACTGCATACACCCTCCCCAAACTGCTCAAGATGGACCAAGAGACAATGCCGTTGGATGTTGAGTGAAACAGCAGTCATGGCTAACTTCAAAACATCCCTAAATCTCATTGATTTATGGCGTACACGCCACCCGACCAAGAGAGACTTTACATGTGCCTCTAAAACACACGGGACGCTTTCACGCATTGACTACTTTCTATGCTCTAAACAACTGCACACACAGATTCCGCAAACTGACATTTCAGACATCATAATCTCTGACCACTCACCTATATGGCTACAACTTGGACCCCGGACTCACAACCCCACACAGGGGAACTGGAGATTCCCTACCTACCTTTACCATAACATTGAGTTCAGAAAACACTTAAAATCCCAGTGGGAGGAATATCACAGATTTAACGCCCAACATCTCAATGACCCGGGTATCTTTTGGGGAGCATCCAAGGCAGTCATGAGGGGACAAATCACTAGCTTCACCGCCCACTATAACGCTAAAAGGAAAAAGGTAGAAACCACAACCACCACGGAAGTAACAGCCGCATACAACCAATACTTAGCTCACCCCTCCCTCCAAAACAGAAACAAATTCTATGAGAAAAAGAAATTAAGAGAGGATGCCCTATCCCAACAAGATCACTTTTTTCAGACACATAGGAAGGGCCGTTTCTATAGGTTTGGTGATAAAACCGGAAGACTGTTTGCCAATGTAGTTAAACTGGCTAACCCCAAATCTATCATCCCTGCCATCCATAAACAGGGGGTACTTCACTCAGACACCAAATCAATCACATCGGAATGTCTTAACTTCTATTCCGCACTCTATTCTGCGCAACCATGCACACAGAATGACAGAGACCGTTTCTGCGATCAACTTAACCCTCCCTCTCTGAGTCCAGAAAACTTAGAACAACTCAATGCCCCTATTCAGACGTCAGAGGTCCTTAAAGCCATTAAAGCAGCCAAACTAGGTAAAACCCCAGGCCCTGATAAGATACCAATTGAATATTACAAGCTTCTGCAAGCAGAGTTAAGCCCCCTGCTGGCCCAAACATTTACAGCTTACCTAAAAGGCACAGCAACTCCCCCAACCGATTTCACAGACGCCCTGATGTGCTTAATTCCAAAACAAGACAGAGACCCGACGTTCCCTGCCTCTTATAGGCCAATAGCACTCTTGAACAATGAGTATAAACTCTTCACAGCCATATTAGCGACCAGACTAGCTGGTGTATTAGGCACAGTTATCCACACGGACCAGACGGGCTTCATGAAGCATCGCTCCTCAGTCACCAACATACGCAGGACATTAGCACTCATACGGCTAGATTTAGAGTTTTGTCGGTAACGACCCAAAAAGCTAACGCTGGCTTTTTTCTGGCCGCACCATAAAAATAACTCTGGTATTGAGAGTCCACATAAAGGCTGCGTTAGGCTCCAAAAAAGGAGCGTAGAGCATATTTAACGCAACTTCAACTCTCGATACCAGAGTTGCTTACGCAAGCGGCCAGCCTCAAAAACGTGCTCGTGCACAATTCCCCCATAGGAAACAATGGGGCTGTTTGAGCTGAAAAAAAACCTAACACCTGCAAAAAAGCCGCGTTCAGCTCCTAACGCAGCACCATTGTTTCCTATGGGGAAACACTTCCTACGTCTGCACCTAACACTCTAACATGTACCCCGAGTCTAAACACCCCTAACCTTTCACTTATTAACCCCTAATCTGCCGCCCCCGCTATCGCTGACCCCTGCATATTATTATTAACCCCTAATCTGCCGCTTCGTAAACCGCCGCTACTTACATTATCCCTATGTACCCCTAATCTGCTGCCCTAACATCGCCAACGCCTATATTATATTTATTAACCCCTAATCTGCCCCCCACAACATCGCCTCCACCTGCCTACACTTATTAACCCCTAATCTGCCGAGCGGACCGCACCGCTATTATTATAAAGTTATTAACCCCTAATCCGCCTCACTAACCCTATAATAAATAGTATTAACCCCTAATCTGCCCTCCCTAACATCGCCGACACCTAACTTCAATTATTAACCCCTAATCTGCCGACTTGAGCTCACCGCTATTCTAATAAATGTATTAACCCCTAAAGCTAAGTCTAACCCTAACACTAACACCCCCCTAAGTTAAATATAATTTTAATCTAACGAAATTAATTAACTCTTATTAAATAAATTATTCCTATTTAAAGCTAAATACTTACCTGTAAAATAAATCCTAATATAGCTACAATATAAATTATAATGATATTATAGCTATTTTAGGAATAATATTTATTTTACAGGTAACTTTGTATTTATTTTAACCATGTACAATAGCTATTAAATAGTTAAGAACTATTTAATAGCTAAAATAGTTAAAATAATTACAAATGTACCTGTAAAATAAATCCTAACCTAAGTTACAATTAAACCTAACACTACACTATCAATAAATTAATTAAATAAAATACCTACAATTACCTACAATTAAACCTAACACTACACTATCAATAAATAAATTAAATACAATTCCTACAAATAACTACAATGAAATAAACTAACTAAAGTACAAAAAATAAAAAAGAACTAAGTTACAAAAAATAAAAAAATATTTACAAACATAAGAAAAATATTACAACAATTTTAAACTAATTACACCTACTCTAAGCCCCCTAATAAAATAACAAAACCCCCAAAATAAAAAAATGCCCTACCCTATTCTAGAATACTAAAGTTCAAAGCTCTTTTACCTTACCAGCCCTGAACAGGGCCCTTTGCGGGGCATGCCCCAAGAAGTTCAGCTCTTTTGCCTGTAAAAAAAAACATACAATACCCCCCCCCAACATTACAACCCACCACCCACATACCCCTAATCTAACCCAAACCCCCCTTAAATAAACCTAACACTAAGCCCCTGAAGATCTCCCTACCTTGTCTTCACCTCACCGGGTTCAGCGATCGGTCCAGAAGAGGGTCCGAAGTCTTGATTCAAGCGGAGCAAGAAGAGGTCCTCCATCCGGTAGAAGTATTCATCCAAGCGGGGCAGAAGAGGTCTTCCATCCGATTGAAGTCTTCATCCAAGCGGGATCTTCTATCGTCATCCATCTGGAGCGGAGCAGCAGGATCCTGAAGACCTCCGACGCGGAACATCCATCCTGGCCGACGACTGAACGAAGAATGACGGTTCCTTTAAATGACGTCATCCAAGATGGCGTCCCTCGAATTCCGATTGGCTGATAGGATTCTATCAGCCAATCGGAATTAACGTAGGAATATTCTGATTGGCTGATGGAATCAGCCAATCAGAATCAAGATCAATCTGATTGGCTGATCCAATCAGCCAATCGGATTGAACTTGATTCTGATTGGCTGATTCCATCAGCCAATCAGAATATTCCTACCTTAATTCCGATTGGCTGATAGAATCCTATCAGCCAATCGGAATTCGAGGGACGCCATCTTGGATGACGTCCCTTAAAGGAACCGTCATTCTTCAGTTGGACGTCGCCGGATGAAGATGGGTCCGCGGTGGAGGTCTTCAGGATGGAGCCGGTACTCATCGGATGAAGATAGAAGATGCCGCTTGGAAGAAGATGGTTGCCGGTCCGGATCTACTCTTCTTCCCGGATAGGATGAAGACTTTGGACCCTCTTCTGGACTTCTTCAGCCATCGGATGATGGATGTCTAGCCCCCTCTTAGGTTGGATGAAGATATCGGAGCCAGGACGGATCGGTGAACCTGGTATGGTGAAGACAAGGTAGGATGATCTTCAGGGGCTTAGTGTTAGGTTTATTTAAGGGGGGTTTGGGTTAGATTAGGGGTATGTGGGTGGTGGGTTGTAATGTTGGGGGGGGTATTGTATGTTTTTTTTACAGGCAAAAGAACTGATCTTCTTGGGGCATGCCCCGCAAAGGGCCCTGTTCAGGGCTGGTAAGGTAAAAGAGCTTTGAACTTTAGTAATTTAGAATAGGGTAGGGCATTTTTTTATTTTGGGGGGCTTTGTTATTTTATTAGGGGGCTTAGAGTAGGTGTAATTAGTTTAAAATTGTTGTAATATTTTTCTTATATTTGTAAATATTTTTTTATTTTTTATAACTTAGTTCTTTTTTATTTTTTGTACTTTAGTTAGTTTATTTCATTGTAGTTATTTGTAGGAATTGTATTTAATTTATTTATTGATAGTGTAGTGTTAGGTTTAATTGTAGGTAATTGTAGGTATTTTATTTAATTAATTTATTGATAGTGTAGTGTTAGGTTTAATTGTAACTTAGGTTAGGATTTATTTTACAGGTAAATTTGTAATTATTTTAACTATTTTAGCTATTAAATAGTTCTTAACTATTTAATAGCTATTGTACCTGGTTAAAATAAATACAAAGTTACCTGTAAAATAAATATTAATCCTAAAATAGCTATAATATAATTATAATTTATGTTGTAGCTATATTAGGATTTATTTTACAGGTAAGTATTTAGCTTTAAATAGGAATAATTTATTTAATAAGAGTGAATTAATTTCGTTAGATGTAAATTATATTTAACTTAGGGGGGTGTTAGTGTTAGGGTTAGACTTAGCTTTAGGGGTTAATACATTTATTAGAATAGCGGCGAGATTCGGTCGGCAGATTAGGGGTTAATAATTGAAGTTAGGTGTCGGCGATGTTAGGGAGGGCAGATTAGGGGTTAATACTATTTATTATAGGGTTAGTGAGGCGGATTAGGGGTTAATAACTTTATAATAATAGCGGTGCGGTCCGGTCGGCAGATTAGGGGTTAATAAGTGTAGGCAGGTGGAGGCGACGTTGTGGGGGGCAGGTTAGGGGTTAATAAATATAATGTAGGGGTCGGCGATGTTAGGGGTACATAGGGATAATGTAGCTGGCAGCGGCGTGGGGACGGCAGATTAGGGGTTAATAAGTGTAGGTAGCTGGCGGCGACGTTGTGGGTGGCAGATTAGGGGTTAATAAATATAATATAGGGGTTGGCGGTGTTAGGCGCAGCAGATTAGGGGTACATAAGGATAACGTAGGTTGCGGCGATGTGGGGGGACCTCGGTTTAGGGGTACATAGGTAGTTTATGGGTGTTAGTGTACTTTAGAGTACAGTAGTTAAGAGCTTTATGAACCGGCGTTAGCCCAGAAAGCTCTTAACTACTGACTTTTTTCTGCGGCTGGAGTTTTGTCGTTAGATTTCTAACGTTCACTTCAGACACGACTCTAATTACCGGAGTTAGAAAAATCCCATTGAAAAGATAGGATACGCAATTGACGTAAGGGGATCTGCGGTATGGAAAAGTCGCGGCTGAAAAGTGAGCGTTAGACCCTATTTTGAGTGACTCCAAATACCGGAGGTAGCCTAAAACCAGCGTTAGGAGCCTCTAACGCTGGTTTTCACGGCTACCGCCAAACTCCAAATCTAGGCCATAGACTTTTACTGGCAGGGAAGACACCGTGACCAGAATAAAACTGAAGCACTCCCAGAAGCGTGCCTCCTCTCTGTCGACGCGGAAAAAGCGTTCGACAGGGTGGAATAGGACCATTTTTTGACCACTCTAGAAAAATTTGGCATTAAGGGTGACTTTCATAACCTCATACAAACATTATATCACAATCCGCGCACCTCTATAATAATAAACGGTGAAGTGTCACAACCTTTCTCCCTCAAAAGAGGTACCCGACAGGGATGCCCATTATCACCCCTCCTGTTTAACCTAGCTATAGAGCCCCTAGCCATATACATAAGAAGCAAACTCCCAGCAATCAAGGTAGGAACCCACTCTATGCATTTGTCCCTATATGCTGATGACTTGCTCCTATACGTCATTAACCCAAGCACCACCATACCCAGGCTGGTCTCCATTTTCAAACAGTTCGGAGTTATCTCAGGATACAAGGTAAATTTGGACAAATCGGAGCTGACATACCTCACTAATCCACATCCCTCCTCACTTCCGCACACCGCACTTAAAATTACTGATGGCTCTTTTAAATATCTGGGCATACATCTCCACGTTAACCCACACTTAATTTACAAATTGAACATCCCTCCAGTGATAGCGCAGATACGCATGTTACTGACGAGCTGGGCCAAATTACAAATTTCCTTATCAGGTCGGGCAAGCCTGGTCAAAATGATGGCAATGCCCAAACTGCTATACCCCCTGCAGTTGCTCCCCCTGCTGCTCACGAAGCAAGACCTGAAGAATATCACCAGTGCTTTCAGTGATTTCGTATGGAACTCGAGAAAACACAGAATCAGCAGAACAAAGCTAGCCCTACCAACTAATAAAGGGGGATTGAGACTCCCAAATGTGGAGTGGTACAACTGGGCGACACTAACCAAGCTGGTCTTTGACTGGCTGGCACGTACATCGACTTTTAATGATGAAAAGCTTGAGAAATCCCTCGCCCATCCACTTCATCTAGCTTTCTTACCTCACACTCCCCTCCATACCCTCCCTGCCCGAATTAAAGACAACATCCTATTTAAAGATCCGCTCAGAGCGTGGGCAAAGCTGTGTAGGTGGTGGAGGCTCCCTAACAAAGTTACCAAACATCTCCCATTACAGGGCAACCCGGCTTTCCTCCCAGGCATGACCACAAAAATATTTGCTCTATGGGAGGAGAAGGGTTTACACACAGTCGCACAGCTAATAGACCCACTTACGGACAAACCATTCTCGCTGGCACACCTACAGGACAGATTTGACCTACCTAGACATAGCACATTCGCATACTTCCAATCTATACATTATGTTCATAAACTGATGTCTGAAGGACTCAGTGGCAGAAGCCACTCACCAATAGACAATATCTGTGCCCTAACTAGGCAAGGATCACATTCCATCTCATACATTTACAGCTTAATCATGGAAACTAAGTCCGCTGAAATATTACAACAATTAAGCGCCAAGTGGAAAAGCTGCACTGATCTTGATGTTAGTGAGGACACTATCTCAGATAGCTTCCAACTAGTAGCCAGGAGCACACTAGCAATGCACTACAGAGAGATGCACCTCAAATTCATTCATCTGAGCTATATCACCCCACAGCTGAGAGCTAAATGGGTCCAGGGTGCATTAGACATTTGTCCCAAATGCTCCTCGCCTAAACCAGACATTACACATTTGTTCTGGAGCTGCCCTAAAATAGCTCAATACTGGAGTAAGATCCAGTTCTGGTTGAGGAAAAATTGCGGCGAAATGCCTGTCCTTTCAGCTTGGGACACTTTCTTTCTTAGGGGGCATACACAGAGCACCCCGCAGGACCGCTTTCTGAATACCGCCATCCTCATTGCTAGAAAGCTTATTCTAACACACTGGGTCTCCAGTAAACCACCGCACATCACACAATTCACAAAGCTTCTACACACACAACTACTGATAGAGCAGGCAGATGTCAAGGGAGACCTAGAGAGAAGAATCAAAGTATTTTTCACAAAATGGGAACCATACCTATTGTCTCTACCTGTCAGCAGTTACACACAGTTAATGTTACCTTTTGCTGAGAGCACGTTTATTCTGACAGAAAGACTAAGAGGCAACCAATCTGTGAGACATCTTAGTGACCTCTGACGGTACTCTTTATCTTAATCCCCCCCTTCTCTTCTTCCTCCTCCACACGGACATACGAAAGAGCATGTTGAGAGCTACAGCGGGCGGACCAGGTGCCTCCTCCTCCTCCTTCTCCTTCCCAGTGATTTATGCCTTTTGTGCCTTTTATGACATTTTTGTTTCTTGAGATAAAATGAGCTGACATCTGCTGATCAGATATATGGTTCTGACCTGATTGTTTGAATCTAATATGTTTCCCTCTAGCTGGTGTAGAAGACAAATTTTCGGCTCATTCAGTTAGAGGAGCTTCTGCTTCTAAAGCGTTTATCAAATCTGCTTCATTACAAGAAATTCTTAATTCAGCAGACTGTTCCTCTGATTCGGTATTTCGTCAGTTTTATTTTAAACCGATCTCTTCCATTCAACATAGTCTTTTATCATAATTATTTTGCTTTAAACTTGCAAAACAGGAGTCTCTGTCCTTGTAATAAAATGACGATTATCCTAACAATTGTGACGGTATAATCTAGATTTTATTAAAGAGACAGAGACGAGTATTTTCCCTCCCTTATATTTTTATGTACTTACTTAAATTACATACATTTCTTTCCTCCCAGTTATTTGTGGGTATTTTATATACTATGTTATTTATATTTTATATTTTTCAGCCCAGAATTCTTCAAATCCAGGATTTCAACAATAATCAAGCCTTGGTATCTTATACTCTGTCACAGAATTCTTCTCTCCTGCGAAAAGATTTCGGATCTCTTCAAGAAGTTTCTTATCATCTATGGAATCAACTTCTGTCAATCAAGTTTTCTGTTTTCATCACAGTTCTGTTTTGTAATTTTGCCTGTGTATCAGAATTTTGTTTCTTTTTTGTTCCTACTTTCTTTATGTTATTAGCAGCAAAGTTCAAAGAGGATTAGATGTTATGACTGTTACCTCTTATACCTTTGGATGTTATCTTATTGGCTGTTATCTAATTACATAACATGTTCCTGTAACCTCATTGGTTGAATTTTTCTGTATTACTTATTCAATTTTTTTCAGTGCTTTTAAGTGCTGTCTGTTCAGTAAATTGAAAGTTATTGCAAAATACTCGTCTCTGTCTCTTTAATAAAATCTAGATTATACCGTCACAATTGTTAGGATAATCATCATTTAACCCTCGGTTGTCAGTAACAGTCACACAATAGTTTTGGTTGTTAAAAAAAATGTAATTTAAAGGGACAATAAATTCTAAATTAAACTTTCATGATTCCTATAGACCATGCAATTTTTAACAACTTTCCATTTAACTTCTGCTATTAGTTGCTTTATTCTCTTAATATCCCTTGTTGAAGAGCATATCTAGGTAGTTTCAGGGGGTAGCAATGCACTACTGGGAGATGACTGCTGATTGGTTGCTGCAAATATGCCTATTGTCAGTGGGTAACTAGGGACCCAATTCTCTAAAGTTCAGGCCTGGCAAGATTCTATAAGATGCCTTGTCAGTGTTATGAATATTATGAAGACCTTAGGAACTGTGTATCTCATTAAAAGTTCAGTAATAGTGTTAATGTGAAGAAGAGACACTTACTTTACAAAAAAAAATGTTTAGTAAAACAAGCTGGTGGAATTCTCTCCATGCTAGGGATTTTTTGAGACTCGGCCGCAGATGTGTTCGGTCAGCTCCCAGTAGCGCATTGCTGTTTTGAACTAAATCTTCAACAATTGAGACAAAGAAATTTGATTATGAAGGTTGTTAAAAGCTGCATGCTCTATCTATATCATGAAAGTTTAATTTTGACTTTACTGTACCTTTAACTTCTTGGTTGCTGATAATGGTGCTCGCACAAAATGCTGATGGACAGAATGCTGAAGCACATTTGTTCGTCAAACATATGTCCGAGAGACTGTGTTCCTAGGTCAGCCGAGGGCAGATACACTACAGAGTGCTTGTTATAATCAGAGCCTCGGGCGCCGCAACTGCCTCTGGGAACCTAACCATGGGTCCCACCCTCCACAACGTGCTTTTAATTATCTATCAATCTGTATCTATCCTTATCTATCTGTCTGTCTATCGATCTGTATCTATCCTTATCTATCTATCTGTCTGTCTATCGATCTGTATCTATCCTTATCTATCTGTCTGTCTATCGATCTGTATCTATCCTTATCTATCTATCTCATGGCCAGACTGTTATCCGATGTCCATTTGTCTGTAGGAATATTATTCATCACACAAATGTCAGTCGGACAAATGTCTGTCGGGTAACAGTCCAGTTGCGACTGGTAATGCATAGAGCCCTTTTGGCTTCCAAAGCCCATACAGTGATTTAATTGTTTGGTTACATGTAACATATCTGCATACAAAAAGTGACAAAACAATATGCTAGGCTGAAACACACACACTATCAGCGATTTTACCCCTTGATTGCCAGTAACATAAATGTAGCAATAATGATTTGATTGCCTTATTACCCCCGTGACAGGTTTCTGCAAGTTTCCTCTTCCTTTGGGAATTAAACATGGAAGGAAGGAAAGGAAGAAAGAAAGAAAGAAAGAAAGAAAGAAAGAAAGAAAGAAAGAAAGAAAGAAAGAAAGAAAGAAAGAAAGAAAGAAAGAAAGAAAGAAGAAAACTAACGTCTAGATTACAAGTTTTGTCGGTAAAGCTGTGCGTTGCTAACGTTCCTTTTTTTTCCAGCGCTCACTTTAAACAACGCTGGTATTACAAGTTTTCTGAATGGCTGCGTTAGCCTCAGAAAGTGAGCGTTGAGCAAATTTGGCGCCACTTCTCCCTGTAATACCAGCCTTGCTTACGGTAGAGGTGAGCTGGCTGAACGTGCTCATGCACGATTTCCCCATAGGAAACAATGGGGCTGAGACGGCTGAAAAAACCCCAAATACCTGCAAAAAAGCAGCGTTCAGCTTCTAACGCAGCCCCATTGTTTCCTATGGGAAAATACTTTCTAAGTCTACACCTAACACCCTAACATGAACCCCGAGTCTAAACAACCCTAACCTTACACTTATTAACCCCTAATCTGCCGCCCCCAACATCCTCGCCACCTGCTTTATATTATTAACCCCTAATCTGCCGCTCCGGACACCGCCGCCACCTACATTATACCTATGAACCCCTAATCTGTTGCCCCTAACATCGCTGACACCTACATTATATTTATTAACCCCTAATCTGCTGCCCCCAACATCGCCACCACCTACCTACAATTATTAACCCCTAATCTGCCGCCCCCAACGTCGCCGCCATCTACCTACAATTATTAACCCTTAATCTGCCGCCCCCAACATCGCCGCTACTATATTAAATGTATTAACCCCTAAACCTAAGTCTAACCCTAACCCTAACACCCCCTAACTTAAATCTATTTTTAATAAATCTAAATAAAATTACTATAATTAAAATAAATTATTCCTATTTAAAACTAAATACTTACCTATAAAATAAACCATAAGATAGCTACAATATAACTAATAATTACATTGTAGCTATTTTAGGATTTATATTTATTTTACAGGCAACTTTGTATTTATTTTAACTAGGTACAATAGTTATTAAATAGTTAATAACTATTTAATAGCTACCTAGTTAAAATAATTACAAAATGACCTGTAAAATAAATCCTAACCTAAATTACAAATACACCTAACACTACACTATCAATAAATTAATTAAATAAATTAACTACAATTATCTAAAATAAAATACAATTAAATAAACTAAACTATATTACAAAAAAAACAAACACTAAATTACAAAAAATAAAAAAATATTACAAGAAGTTTAATCTAATTACATCTAATCTAATCCCCCTAATAAAATTAAAAAAAAACACCAAAATAATAAAATTCCCTATCCTAAACTAAATTACAAATAGCCCTTAAAAAGGGCCTTTTGCAGGGCATTGCCCCAAAGTAATCAGCTCTTTTACCAGCCCTTAAAAGGGCTTTTTGCGGGGCATTGCCCCATAGTAATCAGCTCTTTTACCTGTAAAAAAAAGAAATACAATACCCCCCCAACATTACAACCCACCCCACCACACACCCCTACTCTAAAACCCACCCGATCCCCCCTTAAAAAAACCTAACACTACCCTATTGAAGATCACCCTACCTTGAGCCGTCTTCACCCAGCCGGGCACCGATGGGGCACAAGAGGACATCCGGACCGGCAGAAGTCTTCATCCTATCCGGGCAGAAGAGTACATCCGAACCGGCAGGCATCTTCATCCAAGCGGCATCTTCTATCTTCATCCATCCGACGAGGAACGGCTCCATCTTGAATTGACCTCGCATTCTATTGGCTGATCCAATCAGCCAATCGGATTGAACTTCAATCCGATTGGCTGATTAAATCAACCAGTCGGATTTTTCCTACCTTGAAGGGCCACTAAACCCAAAATTTTTCTTTCATGATTCAGATAGAAGATACAAATTTAAACAACATTACAATTTACTTCTATTATTTATTTTGCTTCATTTTTTAGATATCCTTATTTGAAAAAAAGCAATGCACATGGGTGAGCCAATCACAAGAGGCTTCTATGTGCAGCAACCAATCAGCAGCTACTGAGCATATCTAGATATGCTTTTCAGCAATGAATATCAAGAGAATAAAACAAATTAGATAATAGAAGTAAATTAGAAAGATGTTTAAAAATGCATTCTCTTTCTAAATCATGAAAGAAAAAATGTGGGTATCATGGCCCTTTAATTCCGATTGGATGATGGAATCCTATCAGCCAATCGGAATTTGAGGGACGCCATCTTGGATGACGTCATTTAAAGGAATATTCATTCGTCGTTAGTCCGTCGGCCGAGAAGGATGTTCCACGCCGGAGGTCTTCAAGATGGAGCTGTTCCTCGTCGGATGGATGAAGATAGAAGATGCCACTTGGATGAAGATGTCTGCCGGTCCGGATGTCCTCTTCTGTCCGGATAGGATGAAGACTTCTGCCGGTCCAGATGTCCTCTTCTGCCCCATCGGTGCCCGGCTGGGTGAAGACGGCTCAAGGTAGGGTGATCTTCAATGGGGTAGTGTTAGGTTTTTTTAAGGGGGGATCGGGTGGGTTTTAGAGTCGGGGTGTGTGGGTAGTGGGTTGTAATGTTGGGGGGGTATTGCATTTCTTTTTTTTACAGGTAAAAGAGCTGATTACTTTGGGGCAATGCCCCGCAAAGGCCCTTTTCAAGGGCTATTTGTAATTTAGTTTAGGATAGGGAATTTTATTATTATTATTATTATTTTTTTATTTTATTTTATTAGGGGGATTAGATTAGGTGTAATTAGATTAAAATTCTTGTAATATTTTTTTATTTTTGGTAATTTAGTGTTTGTTTATTTTTGTAATATAGTTTAGTTTATTTAATTGTATTTTATTTTAGATAATTGTAGTTAATTTATTATTTGCTTTTTGCTATATAGTTGATGAATTTGGTTATTTCTCAGTTTCTCACTGGTACGTCTGCAAAGTTTTTCAGCATACTCACAGTTATGAGTGGTTGCAAGTGGATTCTTAATTTTCAGTCCATTTGGAATAAGATTCATTTTTTTGCAGGATGATAGGAAGTATATATCACTGTTGATCTGTGTTTCTTTTGTGATAAGTTTCATGATTTGCTTCTTATTATGGCTATATTCAGTATCTTCCATAGTCACGTTGATTGGAGTAGCCATGTTAGTCCAGAGATTTAGATATCAAAATAACAAGAGTATTGCATTGAGCAATGATACTTTTTTATTGGACTAACTATACATTTATAAGTTGACAAGCTTTCGGAAGAGTTCCTTCCTTTATCAAGTCTGAAGCAATACTCTTTTTTTATTGCTTCAGACTTGATAAAGGAAGGAACTCTTCCGAAAGCTTGTCAACTTATAAATGTATAGTTAGTCCAATAAAAAAAGTATCATTGCTCAATGCAATACTCTTGTTATTTTGATATCTAAATCTCTGGACTAACATGGCTACTCCAATCAACGTAGTTAATTTATGTAATTAATTTATTGATAGTGTAGTGTTAGGTGTATTTGTAACTTAGGTTAGGATTTATTTTACAGGTAATTTTGTAATTATTTTAACTAGGTAGCTATTAAATGGTTATTAACTATTTAATAACTATTGTACCTAGTTAAAATAAATACAAAGTTGCCTGTAAAATAAATATAAATCCTAAAATAGCTACAATGTAACTATTAGTTATATTGTAGCTATCTTATGGTTTATTTTATAAGTAAGTATTTAGTTTTAAATAGGAATAATTTATTTAATTATAGTAATTTTATTTAGATTTATTAAAAATAGATTTAAGTTAGCGGGGTGTTAGGGTTAGGGTTAGACTTAGGTTTAGGGGTTAATACATTTAATATAGTAGCGGCAACGTTGGGGCGGCAGATTATGGGTTAATAATTGTAGTTAGGTGACGGCGACGTTGGGGCGGCAGATTAAGGGTTAATAAAATTTAACTAGTGTTTGCGAGGCGGGAGTGCTGTGGTTTAGGGGTTAATACATTTATTATAGTGGCGACGATGTCCGGTCAGCAGATTAGGGGTTAATAAATGTAGTTAGGTGGCGGCGACGTTGTGGGCGGCAGATTAGGGTTTAATAAATATAATGTAGGTGTCGGCGATGTTAGGGGCAGCAGATTAGGGGTTCATAGGTATAATGTAGGTGGCGGCAATGTCCGGTCGGCAGATTAGGGGTTAAATAATTTTATTATAGTGTTTGCGATGTGGGGGGCCTCGGTTTAGGGGTTAATAGGTAGTTTATGGGTGTTAGTGTACTTTGCAGCACTGTAGTTAAGAGCTTTATGTTCAGGCGTTAGCCCATAAAACTCTTAACTACTGACTTTTATATGCGGTAGGAGTCTTGGAGGTAGAGGCTGTACCGCTCACTTCTTCCAAGACTTGTAATACCAGCGTTAGGCAAATCCTATTTAAAAGATAGGATACCCAATTGACATAAGGGGTTTTGCGGTATGGAAAAGTTGCGGAAGAAAAATGAGCGGTACACCTGTACCTGCCTGACTCGTAATACCAACGGGCGTTAAAAAGCAGCATTAGGACCCCTTAACGCTGCTTTTTAAAGCTAACGCCGAACTCGTAATATAGAAGTAAGTTTTGCTACCACATGTTCAAGACGCAGCAGTGTCGATGCACACTACAAATAGGGTTGTCACCTTTCCATGTTTTCCTGTGTGGCAACCCTAACCCCAAATATGGTGCACCCCTGCTTTTACCAACATGGCACCATTGCTGTCCTCTGCTTTCTCTTTCACATCTTGCTTTAGCAGCCAAGTCTTAAAAAAAAAATACATTAATATACTTCCCTCTATTCCCTTTTCAGTATGAACCAAAATCTGTTTCAACAGCTTATTATTGATTCATTATTACGTGAAATCTACCACAACCTCAGGTCCTGTTGCATCCGGTGAATCAGTGTTGGAGTGGTAATAGAATTTTATTATTTTTGTAACCTAATCTAAACATTTGCTTTGAATGGGGCAATAAAGAGCAGTTTATTGTTTTATTATGTTTATTATTAGTATGTCCTTTTAAGTGACAAAAGAGGAGAATGTAAATATGTAACTAGCACCAATAATTAGGCAAACAACATTCCTTTTGTTTAACATGGTAATATATACTGTATGAAATAAGATAGGAAAACTAATTTGTATTCCTAAAATGCAATTAAGCAGGTTGTTTTTTTTGGTATGGTGAAATAATATGGTAATAGTTGTTTGCTTACAAAACACAATTAATCACTGTGCACAAAATAAAGAGAAAATGAAGGTATCATTCAGTCACTTTCTTTTTGTTTTCGGTTATAAATCTATTCCCCTCTGCTGTAGTAAACGTGAATCTAGATGTTTTGTTGTACTGTGACCTATAATTATAGTTTAATAATAGTATTACTCTTTACAATCAATCTAAAGCGTTTCTATTGTTTTTAATTTACAGACTTTTACTGTGATTCATAGCAATTTACTGTAGAAAAACTAAACACTTTTACGTAATAAATAATTATTGCAAGGAGCATTGTTGTAAGTTTTTTATTACAAACTTTAAAGGGACATTATACACTAGATTTTTCTTTGCATAAATGTTTTGTAGATGATCCATTTATATTGCTCATACAGATTTTTTTAATATAGTAATGTATAGTTTTGCTTATTTTTAAATAACATTGTGCTGATTTTCAGACTCCTATCCAAGCCCCAAAGTTTTAGTAGTATACTGATGTATACCTACTCCAGCTTGCTCCTGTTTGTGTATAGGGTCTTTTCATATTCAGAGGAAGGGGGGAGGGGGGGAGTGTCTGTTTTCACTGAGTATTCCAGTCAACCTAATCAAAAGTGCTAAACTGGGAGCTTCTAAGTAAGTTTTTAAAAGGTTTTATACTGGATGTTTAGATCAGCATCTGTACATATTATTATTTATAGTATTAACTATTACATGCAGTTATATGAAAATTGGTGTATACTGCCCCTTTAAATTAATATCACATACTGGAAAATGCAATAGTAAATACTATCTTACCAGATGCTTTAAATATCCTATATTTATAGAAATCAACCTACCAATTACAGAAATTGAAAGACAGGTAGTGGAGTTCTTACCTATTTACGTATTTGTAACTGCAAATAACAGCTAAGACAATGAGGCCCATTTATCTAAAGACCACTGCTCCATAACTCTGTCCACCTGCTCTTAGCAGGTGGACAGAGATCACCACAATTCAACCTGATCGAGTACGATCGGGTTGATTGACACCCCCCTGCTGGTGGCTGATTGGCCGCGAGTCTGCAGGGGCGGCGTTGCACCAGTAGCTCACAAGAGCTGCTGGTGCAATGCTGAATACGGAGAGCATATTGCTCTCCACATTCAGCGATGTCTGTCGGACCTGATCCGCACTGTTGGATCAGGTTCGACAGACATTTGATAAATAGGCCTCATAGTATTGAAATTCCGATTATCCTAATCCTTTGAAGGTATAATCTAGATTTTATTGAAGACACAGAGACCAGTATTTTGCATTATCTTTCTTTACTACTCAAATGCAGCCTTTTAAAGAATAATAAGAATAACAGAACAGATATTAAAATAACATAAGAAGCTAAATGGAGCTTATTATAAATGCAAGAAAAAATAACCAATCAGAGAAGGGAATAGACTATAAACTGGCTCATATGCTGTCAATCCTCCTCTTTCTTAACTGATGCTCACGAAGAACAAAATATTAAGCACCATAAAAAGTCCAAATAGTCCAAAACAACATAGGATTATAAAAGCCAACGACTTGAAGAATTGATTGAAGAATCTCCAGGAATTGATGAGTTTGATTGAAGACAGGAAAGAAATCTAGGATCCAACTGATGAATGATGAACTTCATGGTTTGAAGGTATGAATCCAGATAGCAGAAAAGGATTGTATTTATATGGAAACTGTTAAAGACAAAAATAATAATATACACCAACAAGAAAGGGTGGTAAATAATAACATATTTGAGGTGGGAAAATACTCGTCTTTGTGTCTTTAATAAAATCTAGATTATACCTTCAAAGGATTAGGATAATCGGAATTTTATTACAAGACCAGAGACTCCTATTTTGCAAGTTTAAAGCATATTAAGAGAATAATATTAAGAGAATAAATTAAGAGAGGCGTGTTGAATGGGTCTGAAATAAAATTGCTTGAAAATGGAGTCTGAAGACCAATCTGCCGCACTCAAAATTTGTTGAAGAGGGGCAGATTTTAAAAAGGCCTTTGAGGCAGCAGAACCTCTAATAGAATGAGTCGAAAAAGAAATATCAATACCGGCTTCTTTCATGACCCATTTAACCCACCTTGCAATGGAAGTAGAAGTGATAGAAGCATAAGGAGGAACAAAAGAAATCAAAAGTTGATTATCAGATGGTTTTCTAAAGGTCATAGTTCTAGATTCATAAGATTTTAAACATTCAACCACACATAGAGAAGGTTCGGAAGGAAGATAAGGGTATAAAATGGAGGTAGAAAGAGTCTTAGTTCTACGGGAAAGAAAAAAGGTAACTCCTTCAGGAGAGAAATGTTTAAAGCTTTCACATCAGAATCTCGTCTAAAAAAAATTAAGCAGAGAAGAGTAGCAAGCTTAGCAGAAAGTTTTTTTAGGGATAAAGAAATATTATCAGGCCAAGATTTAAAAAGAGAAAAAATTAGATCCACATCCCAGAAAATTCATGTTTAGGGACCGGAGGACGTTTTAATCTGATTGCCTTGAGCACCCTACAAATTAAAGGGTATTTGCCGACGGGAAGATTATTAATTAAATTATGGCTGGCCGAAATAGCTGAATGATGGACGTTAATGGTTTTATACGCAAGACTTGAATCAAAAAGATGAGACAGGTAGTTGATAATTTCCGTTAAATCTGAAGAAACAGGATCCAAGTCTCTCCGCAAGCACCAGCAAGACCATTTAGACCATGCGGTGAAGTAGCATCTACGAGTACCTGGGGCCCAGGAATCCTGAATGAGGGACCTAGCTCCCTCCGAAAGACCTCGGAGAGACTAGGGTCCCCTGAGATCGTCCATGCTACTAGGAGAAGAGAGCCTTGGAGAACAAAACTGTGACAATTGCCCTCTGTATTTGTGAGAAGATGGGGCAGGGGAGGAAACAGGATCGGGAGATTGATGGACATCTCCAACAGGGAGGGGTACCATGATTGAGTCAGCCAAAAGAGGGTCACAATTGTTAAGCATAACAGATCCCTGTGAATCGTTGAAATTGTCCTCGGAATCATCGAAAAAGGAGGGAAAGCATAAGCTTTCTGAAGAGGCCATGGATGAAGAAAAACATCTATGGCCGCTGCCTCCGGGTCTGGATGCCAGCTGAAGTACGGACGAATCTGGAAATTGGTCCTGGATGCAAAAAGATCCAAACAAAAGGGACCCCTGAGAGATTGAAGAGAGAGAAAAATGCTCCTGTCCAATCTCCAGTCGCTGAAATCCGTCAAATGACGAGATCCCCAATCCGCCGCTGAATTTGATTGTCCTGGAATATATTCTGCTTTGACAGAAATATTCCTGTCCAAACAAAGATGAATAAACTCTTTGGTTATATTGGACAAATCCCTGGACTTAGTGCCTCCCAAACGATTGAGATACTGCACCGCAGAAATGTTGTCCATACGCAGGAGAATAGAGACTGGAGAAGAACATTTGGCAAAACTTTTGACTGCAAACGAGCCAGCCAATAATTCTAAACAATTGATATGAAAACGTTTCTCCTCCAATGTCCATTTGCCACCTGTAATGGAGGGGCCACAACGCGCTCCCCAGCCTGAAAGACTGGCATCAGATTCTATAATGAAATCGGGAGTCTTGCCAAAAATAGCTCTCCCATTCCAAGCTTCCAAATGAGAAAGCCACCAGGAAAGTTCTTCTTTGGCTTCTGAAGACAAAGGAATCAAATGAGAATAAGAAAAACCTTTTCTCAAATGAAGAATTTTCAATCTCTGAAGTTCGCGATAATGTAATGGAGCAGGGAATATAGCCTAAATAGAGGATGATAGTAAACCTACTATTCTGGCTATAGTTCTAATAGGAACCGAATCTTTGGATAAAGTTTTGGAAATTTCTTTCTTGATGTTCTTCACCTTGTCTGAAGGAAGACTCAAGGTGGAAAGAACAGTATCTATTTTAAAGCCCAAGAAAATTAAAGATCTGGTAGGGAAAAGAACCGACTTCTGTTTGTTCGTGATAAAGCCTAAAGATTCCAATAAGGAAATTGTGGAAGAAAGATGACCTTGAAGAGAGAGAAATTCTTGGTCCATTATTAAAATATCGTCTAAGTAAATTATCAGACGAACACCCCGAAGTCTCAACTAAGCCACTACAGGTTTGAGTAATTTGGTGAAAATCCAAGGGGCGGAAGACAGACAGAAAGGAAGACAGGTGAAATTCCAAAACTGGTCTTCCCAACGGAAGGTCAAAGACTTCCAGTGTTCTTGAGCGATTGGCACGGTTAGGTAGGCGTCTGTGAGATCCAGACAAACTAACCAATTGTTTTCTCTTAAACATTCTCTTAGTAAGTGTATGTCTTCCATTTTGAAATGATGGTATACAACATAAGCATTTAGGGATTTTAGATTAATAACTGGTCTGAACTGATTGTTTGCTTAAATAAATATTGTGAGGTTGAAAAACTGGAAGAAAAGCTTTTTTGGAAAAAATGGTTGAAATTAGTTTTTTGACCAAAAAAATGTCTTCTTGAGAGAAATGAATGGGTTGAGGAAATTTTATTTGGATTGGAAGAGATGTGAACTCTATATGAATACCTGACACTGCTTGAAGGACCCAAGGGTCTGAGGTAATTGCAACCCAATTTTGGGCAAACAGGGCGAGTCTGCCACCAATTTTTTTCTGGGAAAAAAGGAACAAGGGGAGGAAATAACAAATTTACCTGGAGCTTGTCTAGCTCTTGCTCTGCTTCTAAATACTCTTTGACTCCAGGGACGTCCTCACGAAGGGAAGAAGGAAGAGGTAGAGGGTTCTTGATAATTTCTTTGATACTGTGATTGATACTGGGAAGGATATTGGGATTGGTGGGGGAAATAATGAGACCTGGATAAGTAAGATTGGCGGCCGGGAAAGCGGCCTCTGCCTCTCCCGGCCCTGTCAGAAAAACCCTGGTTGGGGTAAAAAAAATTCTTGACCGATGTTTTGACTTTGTTCAAGTTAGAGAAGGTGTTAACGTATTGCTTTAAGTCTTTCAAATAAGAGTCTCCAAATAAGAGACCATTATCGTCAGAGGCAATGTTATTGGAAGAAAAATCAGATATCTTAGGGTCAATTTTTCGTAGGATGTTGCGCCGTCTTTCACAGGACATAGCACAATTGGTATTTCCCACAAAACAGAGAAGTCTCTGGACCCATTCTCAAACTATATAAGGGTCTAGGGGAGAATTTTCTGACACTCCTTGTTCGGATAACTCAAATAAATTGGTTATAGGGCCAACCGAATCTAATAATTTGTCTTGACAAATCTTCCATGATCTGTCAATTCCTTTCTTTAGTTTATAACCAAGTTTTCCAATGAATTTTAAAATTTTGGGGTCAACTTCTGGGGTAGTGGCAGCGTTTTTGGGAAGAAGGGGGTGAGGACACTCTGCTCTCATTTTGTTGCGGGATTGCTTTTTTAAGGGTTTACGGAGTTGGTAGTCTATAAATTTTGCCAACTCAATAGGTGGACACCACTCGGCAGAACGAGGGTGATGTAAATCATCTGGTTTAAACCTGAGATTACCCAAACAATCAATAAAATCTTCTTCATCCTCAAAAAAATCATTACATTTTTTAGACATCTTTTTCTGTTTTTTAGCTGCTGATGAATCATCCGAATCATCAGAATCGTTAAATAAATCAGAATTAATATCTGCTCATCACCTGTGCAATACCATCCTAACTGTGAAGCATGGTGTTAACATCATGCTGTGGAGGTGTTTTTCAGTGACAGAGACTGGTCAGGGTTGAGGGAAAGCTAAATGCAGCAAAATACAGAGATATCCTTAATGAAAACCTGGTCCAGAGCACTCAGGACCTCAGACTAAGCACACAGCCAAGACAATTAAAGAGAGGCTTAGTGACAACTCTGTGATTATCCTTGAGTGGCCCAGACAAAGCCCGGACTTAAACCCAATCAAACATCTCAGCAGGGACCTGAAAATGGCTGTCTACTGAAAGTCCCCACTCTACCTGACAGAGCTTGAGAGGATCTGCACAGAAGAATGGCAGAAAATCCCCAAATCCAGGTGTGCAAAGCTTGTTGGATTATACCCCAAAAGACTCAAATCTGTAATCACTGCTAAAGATGCTTAAACTAATTACTGAGTTAAGGGTCTGAATAGTTATGTCAATGGGATATTTCCATTTTTTCTTTTTTTTAAATTTGCAAAGTTATCAAAAATAAGTTTTTTGCTTTGTCATTATGAAGTCTAATGTGGAAAAAAAATGAAAGCCATTTTAGCATAAGGCTGGAACATAACAAAATGTGAAACAAAATGAAGGGGGTCTAATACTTTCTAAATGCACTGTACTTTTGGCCATAAATAGTATATCATACTGTGCTCCCATCAGCACTGGAAAAATATTACCATAGTTTAGCAGTTGATGGGGAAAAAATTACTATTCCACTCAATACTAAAAATAGGAAAATGCCTAACGTTTTCCTCATGCGCCACAATGTATGTGGAAACCCTGTTAGAGGATTAATTTTAACAATCCTATGTTCCTCACAGCCTTGTTTGCACACACTTGTTTATTGCCTGTTTTATATCTGTCCCTAATTGTCCCCAGTAGGAGAGAGATATGAATAGAAATATGTGTGTGTGTTTGTGTGAGTGTGTGAGTTAAAATAGATAGATAATATAAAATAATTATATTCAGCCCAACCTTTAGATACATAAATGGGCCTTCATTTGTATCAAAGCTTAACAAATGGGGGGGGGGAGCCAGCCACCGAGCATCCTGGCTGCATTTTGATTAAGCTCCGTAGTTCAACTCTCCTCACCATCACAACTGCAAAGGAATTAGCCCCTAACCTAACTAAAAGTAGGAGCATTTAATTCAGAAGATACTTGCCTGCAGTTGACGGATGTCACGAAACATCAGAGCAGCGCTGCTGGTAACATTCATGGCCTACCCTTAAACTGCCGCACTTGAAAAACACCATGAACCATCCATCCACAACACAGAGCCTAAATCTACTGAGCACAGACTGAGCCACTTCTTCATTGAGCTGGATGCAGCTTCAATCTCCACCTGTGCATCAGTAATAGCCTAAATACATCACTCGGCTGCAGCCTGTAACATGCTTTGAAGTGGTCTATAGCTCTAGTGAAGAGTATATACATTATGTTACAGACAGGCTAAATAATACCTTAAACAAACAACTCCCATGAAATAATAAGTCTCATAACAGCAGTAGCTACTGAACACAAGTGAGGCAGTATAAAAGGCTGAATAAATACATATATGGGGCTGCACAATTTACATTCATCATCACTACATGTTATATAAATATGCAAGCACAAGAGAGGCGCCCAAATGTGTGTATCTGTGATGGATAATAGCAATAGCAGCAAAAATATTTGTACAGGGTACTCACAATTTTACAGAGCACACCTATGTGCTTGTAGACGCAGGCTAGTTATTAGAGCTAACCAGCTGGCTCCCTCCGGTATCGGCTTTCTTCAAAACAGATGCATGGTAGTAATGAGCTCACCAAGGAAGGATCAAAGCCACAAAGTAAAATCAAAGTTCTTTATTACTGTAACAAGCAGCTTGAATAAAAGTACAATCCTTCAGGTGAGCATATGGCTATATGCTACGCGTTTCTCGGCTCTAACGGCCGTTTCATCAGGCATATTTAACAACAAACATTGCTCGGCTTATATTGCCGTTGACGTCAACGGCAATATCCTCCAGGTTTGTGCCTTCCACTCCTCCAGGTTAGTGATTTTCAGTGTTTTGGTATAAGCGCCATTTAGCATCAGGAGGAGCAAGCGCTGCTTTGCTTCCCCAGTTATTTTGGGTAAATTGTGATATATTAGGTAGTTTGGGTCAGAGGGCAGGATGATTTTTAGAAGCCTGCTACTCTCTAGAAGTACTCTATCCCAAAAGGGGCATACTGTATATGGGGGCATGTCCACAAGATGTGTAAGAGGGATCCCTCCTCCCCACAGCCTCTCCAGCACTCCCCATTGGTGTTTGGGTAAATTTTCTTTAGCCACTGGGGGGTTAGGTACCTTCAGCTCAGGAATTTGTAGTGCATGTCTCTAAGCCAGGCATCCACATAGGGGGGCAAGACAGAGTCGCTTTTACCAGCAGTAGCTTGTAGAGGAGTGAGATTAAGTGGTTTGGGGTATGTGAAGTGGGGCAAAGAGTCTCAAAGAATGTCTTCTGTTTGGTCAGAGATGCTCTATCTTTGTGTCTATTGAAGTAGTGATTAAATTGTGCTACCCGAAATCAGGAGGAGAACATCAAATTGTCCCATTCGGCCAGGCCGCTTTGAGTTTTAAATTTCCCTTGTTGAAAGGCATTGGCTATGGCCACTTCCACTAGGGAATATGAGGATGTATTTTACTTGCTAGTCCAATGTCAAGATTTTCACGCACTGGGGTTACAGGTGAGTGGACAGTGGAAATGCGGCTTTCCACTCGGATCAATTTATCCCAGGTCAAAGGATAGTGTTGGATCTGACTGGGGCGTTGTGAAGCCGATACCCATGCAAGTGAACCGACATTACCCCTTTCCAGAATCTTATTGTCTAATCCTATCCAAGCCTTGCTAGCAGAGCAAAGGCACCACTTGACCAAAGGTTGGAGACTGATAGCTTTGTGGTATTCGTCCAGGAGGGGAACCCCTGTTCCTCCTCTGTCTCTAAGGAGATAAATAGATTTCTTACCAATCCTGGGTTTTAGTCCGTTCCATATATATGTTTCAATTGCAGATTGTATCTGATGGGTGAGATGTGAGGTGAATGACAGAGGGATTGTCTGCATTATATATAGTTTCCTGGGCAAGATATTCCTCTTGATGACATGGATACGCCCCATCCATGTAATAGATTTATTCTTTCAATTGCTAGATCCCTTAAGACTTCATCTCTGATATGTTTGTAGCTCAGATCTACTAGCTCTTTTACAGAGGAAGTCAGAGTGATTCCCAGATATTTCAGGTGGCGTGGGGTATTCTTGAGTGGGCATTGTGAGCGTAGGATTTCAAAGGTGCTCGGGAGTTCTGAAATGTTTAAGATCTCCAACTTTGATGAGTAAAGAAGAAAGTCCGATACCTACCCATACACCTCAAACTCTGCCAATGATGCTTGTAGAGAAGGAATAGATAGGGTTAAAAGGATATCATCAGCATACATTGCTAACTTGATGCCTTTAATATTGGGATTGGTACGAATTTTGCTAGCCAATACCTCTATGGTAAGTGCAAATAATAGAGTGGAAAGGGGGCATCCCTGCCTCGTGCCATTAGTGATCAGGAATGTCTTGGAGAACATACCGTTAATATGAACCCTCGCGTTAGGCAAGGAATAAAGTGAAAACACTCTGTTGATGAAGCTAGGACCAAATCCCAACTTCTTTAGGGTGAGACGCATAAATTACCAGTTGACCAAGTCAAATGCCTTCTCTGCATCTGTTGACACTAATGCTTAAGGAATGGAGTCGGCATGGGCATAGGAGATCACCTGTATTACCTTGAGAGTATTATCACATGCTTCTCAGGCAGGGATGAACCTCACTTGGTCTGATGAGGCCAGTTGATGTAGGTACCTGTTGAGTCAGTTGGCTATGATCTTGGCTAGGATCTTCAAGTCAGAATTGAGCAGGGATATTGGTCTGTAGCTGCAAGGTTGTTTCTCAGGCTTATCAGGCTTGGGGATTACTGAGATGAAAGCTTCTAACATTGTACTTGGTAAAGTCGGTGTCTCTGACAGTTGATTGAAAATGTGAAGCATCTGAGGTGCTAGAACATCTGAAAAAGATTTATAATATCATGACCTGGACTTTTGCCCACAGACAAGTCTTTAATAGCTATTAAGATCTCTTCTAACGTAAAGGGGGTTTCCAGCTGATCTCTTGATAGTTTTGGCATTTCTATACCAGACAAGTACTAGTGTGGCCTGCTCTGAAGTGGGCCTGTGGGGAGACTCCCCTTGCCCTCGCTCAGGTGGGTGGATGTTATACAGAGATTCAAAGAAACCTCCAAACGCGTTAGTGATGGACATGCCATCTGTATGTTTGATCCCATTCTGGTCTATTATTTCATAAACATATGCTTTAAGCTTTCTACGCACAATAGCTAGTGCCAGAAGCTTTCCCGCCTTATTGCCCTGTTCGAAGAATTGCTGCCTAAGAATTAATGCCTTCTTTTGATGCTCCTCTTGCAGGAAGTGCAAAAGGGCTGACCTTGCCTGTGCTAAGTTGCTCTGTAGGGTTTCATCTCTGAGTTGCTCTTTGTGTGCTAGTTCATTTTGGGTCACTTGAGTTAAGAGAGCACTGTATTGTTCTCTTTTCTTCCAATTTAGGGCAGATCTATATTTGATGAGTACACCCTTGAGCACACATTTGTGTGCCTCCCAAACAGTGGTGTGACTTAAGGAATCATTTATATTAAGGCGGAAATACTCCTCAATGTTGCTGCGTAGCTCCTGTTTCAAGAGAGGACTGTCCAACAACGAGTCTTACAGCCTCCAAACGTAGGGTGTCACAGGAATATTGTAAGACTCGTGGGATATCTCTCTATCAGACCAAACTTAGCCAGTAGTCTTCTTATCCCAGCGTCAAGTGGAATGATAGGAAACATCCCAGAGCAGAGAGAGTTTGTGAAATGAGGTAAGCAGTACTCACAGTAGGTAGGGTAGTCCTTCACGGCAATAAGTTGAAGGCAGAGTTTGGCAACAGGAAGATAATCCAGCATTATAGCAATTCAGGGGTAAACCAATAGAAGGACCAGGAAAAGACAGAAGTCAACAACAAAAGGAAATCCAGCAGGATTACAGTTCAGCGATAAACCAATAGAATGGTCAGACAGTCAGAGTTCAGCAATCAGCATTGGTAAGGCAATCAGTAACCCAAGGGTTAAACGATCAGAGTGGTCAGACAGGCAGAGTTCAGCAACAGTGTAGCAATCAGCAGTTCAGGGGTTAAGCAGGCAGAGTGGTCAGACAGGCAGAGTTCAGCAACAGTGTAGCAATCCAGCAGTTCAGGGGTTAAACAGGCAGATTGGTCAGACAGGCAGAGTTTAGCAACAGTAATTATCAAACAAAGAAACACAGCACCCAGGAGACACGAAGTAACATCTATACTTGGGCATAGGTGAGAGGGACTGAGGCACTTACATAGGAAGTCTTTGCACCCCAGGAGGAATCCAGAGGGTGTGCAGTGATGACGTCACCGCTAGTGCCAGAAGCTACAGCCGCGTCCATGGCAACAGCCATTGCAATGAACAGTGCGGCGGTAGGAAGAAGCGGTGTGACATAGCCCCCCCTCAACCAGAGCCGGCTTCAAAGGATGAGCAGCATGGAATCTGGAGACCAAAGATGGAGCATGCACATCACGGGCAGGAACCCAGGAACGATCTGAAACAGAGTAACCCTTCCAATGCACTAGGTACTGTAATTGTCTGTGCCTGTATCTGGAGTCCAGGATCTTAGCAACCTCATAGTCAGAGTCACCATGAATCGAGAGTGGAGGAGGAGGTGATCGGAGCTGAGTATATCTGTTCTTGATGTAGGGCTTGAGTAGTAACCGAGAGTAAATACGTTGCCAATGAGTAGTGAGGTTAGTAAAGTGTCAGTCTGCAGCAGGAACCCCTGTGGACTGAGCAGAAAGAGGAAAGACATGAGGTTGGTAGCCTGCTGCGGCTTGAAATTGAGAACATCATAGTGAAGAGTGCCAGTGAGTGTTTTTTCGCCAGCTTAGCTAGGGGCAACAATTCAGACCAGTTGGTATGAAGAGAATTAACAAAAGTTCTGAGATAGGCTTTGAAATCGTGATTCACTCTCTCTGTCAGCCCATTAGTCTGGGGATGGTAGCCAGAAGACAAGAAAACAGTGGTTCCAATCAATTTGCAAAAAGCTTTCCAAAAATTAGAGATGAATTGTGGACCCCTGTCGGAAACAATATTCACAGAAATGCCATGCAGTCGTACCACATGTAACAGAAAAAGAGACAATAATTCTTGGGCAGATGGTAGTTTCTTTAAGGGTACAAAATGAGCCAGTCTGGAAAATCGATCCACCACAACCCAGATAACTGTATGATCGACAGAAGGAGGGAGATCCACAATGAAATCCATTGTTTTGTGTGTCCAAGGTTGTTTGGGAATGGATAACGGTTGGAGTAAGCCAGGAGGCAAGGATCAGGGAGTCTTATTGGCAGCACAAGTCATGCAGGCTTTCACATAATCCTGAGCTGGGAAGCCTCTCCAAAGAGAGGTAAGGGGAAAGGTATTAAGTCTCTTATAATATCCTTAAAGGGTAAACCTACGTATCCCTATAAGGCAGTGCCTAATACGCAAATATTATTTATTCAGAAACACAAATTATTATGACCCTGGGGAAGTCTCCCTATGGGTGATGGGGGAAACCAGACGTGGACTCCTTGCCCAGTGTGCTTAGAGGAATGTGGCTGCACCTCACTGACGAGGCCCATAGGAGGCCGAAACGATCGTCTGGGGTTGTCATGTTCCTTGTTCAGAGGAGAATTGCCTGGTATTTCGGGGCTGGACTGACCTTACTTGGCGGGATCAGACTGATATACTTCAGGAAAGTTTTCTTCTGTGAAAAGCACACTGGTCTAAAAGAGGCTGCTTCCGGGTGGTAAATCGCCATAGAACAAGCCACTGAGCTGTTGTTCGTTCCTGGTAGAGCGCTTCTCTCTTTGTATGCAAATTATTATGACCCTGGGGAAGTCTCCCTATGGGTGATGGGGGAAACCAGACGTGGACTCCTTGCCCAGTGTGCTTAGAGGAATGTGGCTGCACCTCACTGACGAGGCCCATAGGAGGCCGAAACGATCGTCTGGGGTTGTCATGTTCCTTGTTCAGAGGAGAATTGCCTGGTATTTCGGGGCTGGACTGACCTTACTTGGCGGGATCAGACTGATATACTTCAGGAAAGTTTTCTTCTGTGAAAAGCACACTGGTCTAAAAGAGGCTGCTTCCGGGTGGTAAATCGCCATAGAACAAGCCACTGAGCTGTTGTTCGTTCCTGGTAGAGCGCTTCTCTCTTTGTATGCAAATTATTATGACCCTGGGGAAGTCTCCCTATGGGTGATGGGGGAAACCAGACGTGGACTCCTTGCCCAGTGTGCTTAGAGGAATGTGGCTGCACTTCACTGACGAGGCCCATAGGAGGCCGAAACGATCGTCTGGGGTTGTCATGTTCCTTGTTCAGAGGAGAATTGCCTGGTATTTCGGGGCTGGACTGACCTTACTTGGCGGGATCAGACTGATATACTTCAGGAAAGTTTTCTTCTGTGAAAAGCACACTGGTCTAAAAGAGGCTGCTTCCGGGTGGTAAATCGCCATAGAACAAGCCACTGAGCTGTTGTTCGTTCCTGGTAGAGCGCTTCTCTCTTTGTATGCAAATTACAAAATGAGCCAGTCTGGAAAATCGATCCACCACAACCCAGATAACTGTATGATCGACAGAAGGAGGGAGATCCACAATGAAATCCATTGTTTTGTGTGTCCAAGGTTGTTTGGGAATGGATAACGGTTGGAGTAAGCCAGGAGGCAAGGATCAGGGAGTCTTATTGGCAGCACAAGTCATGCAGGCTTTCACATAATCCTGAGCTGGGAAGCCTCTCCAAAGAGAGGTAAGGGGAAAGGTATTAAGTCTCTTATAATATCCTTAAAGGGTAAACCTACGTATCCCTATAAGGCAGTGCCTAATACGCAAATATTATTTATTCAGAAACACATATATATTGACACAGTATATCTAACTCTGTGATTGTAGGGGTAATATAATACAATCGTTGGTGTCACCAAAGAGAATTTATACTGAGAAGGCCTATGTGTATAAACTAAATTTCAGATCGGTCAATGATGTGTATGAGATTGTAATAGATGTCTCTCTTCCATTATTGTTGGATATAACAAGATCAAAGGGAGGAGCAAGGAGAGGGCGCAATTGCGTGATGCATATTATTCATGGAAAAAATCCATAGGCATAAATGTTTATGCTTATAAAGGTGGGGGGGGGGACATTACTGTTGTGATTATCACATAGGCAAAGAGTTACATATTAATTTGGTGATTGGAATATCTGACACAATGGTTTTAGCAGACATAGTGCATTTTATTTGATTTTGAACAGTATCGGTTATTGCAGTATGTCGGTCAAGTCCAATTACATCGGACAAATCATATATTTATGACCTAATATATCTAACTCTGTGATTATCAGGGGAATATTATACAATAATTAGTATTACCAAAAAGGGGTTTATACTACACAGGCCTATGTTTATACACTAAAATTCAGATGAATGAATGCAATGTATGAGATTGTAACAAATGTCTCTCTTCCAATGTTGTTGGATATAATTAGGTCAAAGAGAAGTGCAAGGAGGGGGAAAATTGCGAAATGCATATTATTCATGGAAAATTCCTTAGGCATAAATGTATATGCTTAAAAACAGTGGGGGAAGAGGAACAATACTGTTATAATTATTAAATAGGCAAAGAGTAGTCCATTAATTTAGTGATTGAAATATCTGACATAATTAGCTTTAGCAGACACAGTGCATTTTATGGGTTTTTAAACATTATGGGAGTATCGTTGTCATACCAACGCTATACTTATAGTCCGGTCATTCAACAGAAAGATTATCATATATGCATACTCATATGGTCTTTTTTTAAATGTATATGAGAGGTATATGATCCTACAAGAGTGTTATTATTAAATTCAATCTCAAGGTTATTGACATCATTTTATAGGAATGAACCAAAACTGAGTTGCTCATTCAGGCCTTTCGGAGCCATAGTCTGTAACCAGAAGATCCATTTTGTCTCTTCCTTAAGAAGCATAGTTTCTATGTTTCCTCCTCTTATGCCTGGTTTTACCTTTTGTAAAATCCATCATTTCAAGTCTGCTTTTCCTTCATGTTTATTTAGGAAGTGTCTAGCTACCATTGTGATTTTCTTTCCTTTGTCAAGGTCACTTTTAGCATTCCGGATGTTCCCGAGATGTTCACCTAATCTGGTTCTGAGCTCTCTGGTTGACATACCGAGATATCTCATCCCACAACAGCATTCAATACAGTAAATAATGTTATTGGTGCAGCAGTTATAGAAATCTTTTATATATCTGATTCCTTTAGGAAAAACTTTAATTTGTTTTACTGTGCTAATGTATGGATAGAATTTACAAGTCCCACATGGATAGGTGCCTTTTAAGTTGTCTTTCCTTCTGTTCACATGTTTTATGAATTTACTTCTTACAATTTTGTCCCTTATTGTGGGTGCTCTTCTCTATGTGACTGGGACTCTCTGGCCTATTTTTTTGGCTAAGTCTTCATCGCTGTGTAGTATGTGGATATGCTTATTTAAAATGTCAGTGATTTCCTTATGAGCTTCATTGTAGGTGCCGATAAATCTTATTTTATTATCCTTGCTCTCTTTTCTTTTTGGTACAAGGAGATCTGACCTTACCAAATGGAGTGATCTGTGATAAGCTTTTTTGAGAATGGAATTAGGATAGCCTCTTTCTTTTAGTCTTATTTTCAGGTCTTTTGCCTGTCTTTTAAAGTTATCCAGTTCTGAACAGTTGCGTCATAGACGTAAAAATTCCCCTGTGCATCAGACTTCATGGTAGGCTAACAAACATGTTGGGAAAGAAGCTTAAAAGTTATTTTCAAACCAGGATGTCCTGATAGTTTGCTATCATGAGCCCAGGATAGCACAGGGGTGCGAAGGCTCAGAGGTACAAAGAAGATATCGGAAGCCATGGGGCTTCAGGAGGCTTTCTAGACTGGGCACGTTGCAGTCTTTGAAGAAGAGAGGTGTTAAGTTGAGCAACCACACAGGAGGGGGGTATGATGTGTTCAATAGGAGCTTCAAAGGAATCACTAGACTGAGGAAACTGACGGGAAAGGGAGTCAGCCTATTTATTCTTGGTCCCAGGAAGATAAGAGACCACAAAGTTAAAATGGGAAAAGAATAAGGCCCACCTGGCCTGTCAAGGATTGAATTGATAAACAGTCTCTAGGTACGTCAGATTCTTGTGGTCAGTGAGAATCTGAATGGGGTTGGCGGTACCCTCTAGCCAATGATGCCATTCAGTTAGGGTCATCTTAATGGCTAAGAGTTTACTATTACCCACAGTGGTCAGACAGGCAGAGTTCAGCAATTGTAATTATCAAACAAGGAAACACAGCACCCAGGAGACACGAAGTTACACCTATACTTGGGCATAGGTGAGAGGGACTGAGGCACTTACATAGGAAGTCTTTGCGCCACAGGAGGAATCCGGACTGGTATTAGAGAGGGCATGCAGTGATGACATCACCGCTAGTGCCAGAAGCTACCACTGTGTCTATGGCAATGGACAGTGCGGCATTAGGAAGGAGCGGCGTGACAAATATTGGGCCATAAGATTGAGCAGCCAACCAGAGAATGACCCAACCATGTTATTGACCTATTACTGCTACTAGTCATGATAGATAGACCCACTGGGTCTGTGAAGAGATAGTTATTTCTTATATATTTTCTATGTGGATGAGAGTAGAAAGTAAAGTTTTTAGTTGAAGGATTCAATGTGTGCCAAATATCATGGAGAATTAGATCTTTAAGGGATTTGGTGAGATGCTTAATCACTCTGTGGAGAGTGCTGGAGATGCCATCCAAGGTATCCAAACTAGGGTTCAGGGATGCATTAAAGTCACTCCCCAAGAACAAATCCCTGTCTGGACTTCTAATATTTTTTGCGCAAACTTTTTAAAAAAGGAATCCTTTGAGATGCTAGGGAAGTACAGATTAGCCAGAGTTATGGGCCTGCCATAGAGTGAGCCAGTTAGGATCAGGTACCTGCCCTCAGGGTCTTTAAAAATCTGGGCAAGCTGGAAAGGTATTTTGGTGTGGAACAGTATGCCCACTCTATTTTTCTGAGAGGGGCCCGAAGCAAAGTAGGTGACTGGGTATTGACGGTTATAACATCTGGGTTCCCTGGATCTGGGGAAATGCGTTTCTTGAATAAAAGTTATGTCCCTGCCCATCTGAGTAGGTCTCAGGTGACTATAGAGCGCTTTGTTGGGTTATTGAAGCCCTTGACATTACTGGTTATAAGATCTATAGGAAGGTTTTTGATGTGGGTGTACGGGCAGGCCATGTGGGAGGTGTTTAGGAGGGTAAAGTGGAAGGAAAAGAGCAAAAAAAGGAGGGGGGATGTGGGAGGGGGTAGGTTAGAGAAAAGAAGGAAGGAGGAAGGTCAGTAGGGGAGAGGCTATGTATAAGTTAATATTAGTGATTTGTGGTATAAAGGTAGGGGATGGGTAAAGCTAGGACAAGGGACTAACAAATCTAGAGATTATAGTTATCACTATAAATTAAATTTAGATCTGCAATTCAAAGATAATATACCAAAAATAAATAAGGGGGAAGTAATCCCTGTACTCACACTTATTGGAATATAAACATATAAATTATATTTGTAAGTTAATGCAACTGTAAAAATCAAAGAATAATATTAGAACCTAAGTTTAAGTAAAATTTAATTACTAGTCCCAGGAACTGTCCTGGATGATTTAATAACTACTAGGGTGTGGGTGAACACTAAAACAGAACAGAATGTTGAACCATATCTCTTTTCTCGGCTCTTAGTAGGTATGCTATTGCAGGTGTTCCGTCCTAGGATTTAACTACCACTGAGGCCCAGAGGCCTTAGAAGTCGGGAGGTTTGGGCAATTATGGGTAAATACGTGTGTCAAAAAGTGCACTGTTTTTTTTTTATTAATTAGTCGTGGAACACTGTGGTTTAGTGTTCAATGTGTTCTATTCTATTATTTAAGCAGGAGTTGTATGTGAGTCAAGAATAGGAGTGATACCCGGTGGCTAAGAGTGAAATTCAAACATATAAAACAGCAACTTCTTGGGAGTCCAGTACGCGTGAAGACAGGGAATCTGCCAAATCCCCCAATCACATATAAACAAAATAGTTGTCCACAGCACTATAGTTCTGTCAGGATGCCAGGAATCAGACTGAGACGAGAAATGCAAAAATAATCACACATTTATTAATAGCAAAAAATAATGCAAAGTCCACAAGTAAAATAACAAGCCAGGAATCAAAACCAGAGCTGGTAGTCAGACGAGCCAAGTCAGGAGCCAAAGTGGATAGCCAGACAAGCCGAGTCAGGAGCTAAAGCGAGTAGTCAGACGAGCCGGAATCAGGAACAAGGAGAACAGCAGAGTCAGGAACAAGCCAGGGATCAGGAACCAGGAGGGACGTCAGACAGCCAGGTAATACACAGGAGCTCTCACAAACAGGTCTGAGACAATGCAAGGGCAAAGCATACTGAAAAGAGGCCCTTTAAATAATAAGTGATGACATCACAATTCTGAGACTGCATCCTGTCTCACACGGATGATGTACACTAGTCTGGCCATAAAAGGAAGTGCAGGAAATGAGCAGCATCACACAGTATGCACCAGAGTCAGCAAGATAGGTGAGTAAAATGACTGCCAGCAGCATATGGCAAACAAAGCAAGGAAAAAACCCTGACAGTACCCTCCCCTCAACGACCCCTCCCCTGCGGGAGGACAAAAGGCTTATTGGGGAAACGGGAATGGAAGCCATGGAGGAGGGCGAGAGCATGAACATCAGAGGAGGGAACCCATGAACGTTCCCCCGGACCGTAGCCCCTCCAGTGAACCAAATACTGTACACGGCCCCTGGACATACGAGAATCAATAATGCTGCTGACCTCATACTCCTCATAGTTGTCAACAAAGATAGGGCGGGGACGAGGCAAAACAGTGGTAAACCGATTACAAACTAATGGTTTCAAGAGGGCGGCATGAAAAACATTGGAGATGCGCATTGCAGGAGGAAGGTAAAGAGCGTAGGCCACAGGATTGACCCATCGGAGTATTCAAAAAGGACCAACATAATGGGTTTATTGGAAGGCACATGAAGGTTCAAGTTGCAGGAAGACAGCCAAACTCTCTCACCAACCTGGTAGGAAGGCGCGGGCAGTAGCCTACGATCAGCCTGGAACTTTTGGTGCTGCATAGAACGATGACGGCAATCCTGATCCTGCACCCAAGTGGAACGGAGTTGCCGGAGATGCTCCTCCAAAGCTGGAATACCCTGAGACATGAATGAATCAGGCAAAAAGGATGGTTGAAACCCATAATTCGCCATGAAAGGGGATAACTTGGAGGAAGCATTAATAGCACTATTACGAGCAAACTCTGCCCAAGGTAACAGTTCAGACCAATTATTGTGGTGATCTGCGACATAGCAACGGAGGAACTGTTCCAGACCTCGATTAGACAGTTCCGCAGCCCCATTGGATTGAGGGTGATATGCCGAGGAAAGCTGGATCCCCATTTGAGCACAAAAGGAACGCCAAAATCTGGAGACAAACTGGCTACCCCAGTACGACACTATCTCCTTGGGTAACCCATGTAAACGGAAGACCTCCCGGGCAAAAATTGAAGCAAGCTCCTGAGCGGTAGGCAACTTCTTTAAGGGAATGCAATGTGACATTTTAGAAAAACGGTCAATCACCATAAGGATAACAGTATTGCCATTGGAAACAGGGAGCTCGACAATGAAGTCCATGGAAAGATGTGTCCAAGGACGCTCACCATTAGCAATAGGTTGAAGAAGACCCACAGGAAGACGTCGAGGAGTCTTATTCTGTGCACATACTGAGTAGGAGAATTGTCGAGTGACAGACCAAATCATTTGGTTCTTGCCTGGGTGACCTGCGGCTTTAGGATAGTGGTAAATGTGCAAAAGTTTAGTTTGAAGATTCTCAGGAACAAAACACTTACCACTAGGTTTCTCAGGAGGTGCATTGGTTTGTGCAGCCAGGATCTCCTCCCCCAAGGGAGAAGTCAAATTAGTATGTATGGTAGCCAAAATATGGTCAGGAGGTATAACTGGAGTGTCGAGAGAGGGCATCAGCCCTAACATTCTTACTACCAGGCAGGTAGGAAACCACATAATTAAACCGAGACAAATATAGCGCCCATCTGGCCTGTCAGGGCGACAAACGTTTTGCTTCAGATAGATAAGTTAAATTCTTGTGGTCAGTAAGAATGAGCACTGGCACGCTAGTACCCTCGAGAAGATGTCTCCATTCTTTGAGTGCCAAAATTATGGCCAGTAATTCCCTGTCGCCAATTTCATAATTGCACTCCGCTGGAGACAATTTCTTAGAGAAGAAACCACATGGATGCAAGGAACCGCCAGGCGTAGGATGTTAAAACAAGAGGGCACCTACTCCAGCCTCAGAGGCATTGACCTCAAGAACCAAAGGCAGGACAGGGTTAGGATGAGCAAGAACTGGAGCGGCAGCAAAGGCAGTCTTAAGACTATCAAAGGCCTTAATGGCAGTAGGTGACCAATGAAGTGGATCATTCTCTTTACGGGTCATGTCTGTGATAGGTTTCACCAAGGAAGAAAAGTTTTTAATAAACTTTCTATAGTAATTGGCGAACCCCAAAAAACGTTGAATAGACCGAAGACCAACTGGGCCAGGCCACTGCAGATAACTTGTCAGGATCCATGGAAAACCCTGCAATGGAGATAACATAACCTAGGAAGGTTACTTGAGTCTGATGGAACTCACATTTCTTGAGTTTACAAAACAGGCCTTTCTCACGCAGTCTCTGAAGAACCCATGTAACATTAGAACGATGAGCCTCAAGTGTGGGTGAGTGTATGAGGATGTCGTCTAAGTATACCACAACACACTGTTGCAACATATCTCGTAGGACATTATTAATAAATTCCTGGAAAACAGCAGGAGCATTACATAGGCCAAAGGGCATAACAAGATACTCATAATGCCCGCTCCTGGTGTTAAATGCTGTTTTCCATTCGTGGCCCTCCTTGATCCTAACAAGATTGTACGCTCCTCACAAATAAAGTTTAGTGAAGACCGTAGCTCCCTTGAGGCGGTCAAAGAGTTCCATAATGAGCGGAATAGGGTAAGCATTCTTAATGGTAAGACGATTAAGACCCCTATAATAAATGCATGGTTTTAACTCACCACCCTTTTTCTTCACAAAGAAGAAGCCAGCTCCTGCAGGAGAACAGGATTTGCGGATGATCCCCCGCGACAGAGCATCAGCAAAATACTCCTCCATAGCACAATTCTCCACAACAGACAGAGGGTAAACCCGGCCCCGAGGAGGAATGGCTCCGGATTGCAGGTCTATGGCACAATCTTAAGACCGGTGAGGAGGCAACGTACCAGCACGCACCTTGTCAAAAATGTCTAGGAACTCTCGGTACTCCTCTGGCAATTGAGATACCGAAGAAGTGCACAAGACTTTAACTGGTTTGCGAAGACAAGTGGAAATACATTGCGGAGACCACAACAAAATTTCAGACCTGCACCAGTCGAGACTGGGATTGTGCTTTTGGAGCCAGGGATAACCCAGAACAACCAGAAAATGCAGAGAGTTTATCACCTGGAACTGGAGGGTTTCAAAATGGAGAGCCCCAACAGCTATGGATAATGGAGCGGTTTCGTGAGTAACGAGTGCGGGCTGAAGGGGCCTGCCATCAATGGCCTCAATAGCAAACAGAACAGACCGAGGCAAAACAGGAATGGAGTGCTTTGATACAAAAGCACTGTCAATGAAATAGCCCTCAGCACCGGAGTCAACAAGAGCCTGGGTGACTATAGAGGAGTCCACCCAGGAAAGGACAACCGTGACCAAAGGTTTCTCCTTTAGCGGTTCCAGGAATGAGGATAAACCACCCAAGGTCTGCCCCCAACAGGACCTTAGGTGTGAGCGTTCAAAAGGTGGCACTGTAACCCACAATAGAGGCAGAGCCCCTCCCTCCTCCTAAAGGCCCTCTCCGCCGCGGAGAGACGTGTGAATCCCAACTGCATCGGCTCAGCAGTACCTGGTGACTCTGGACCAGGAGGCATGGGAGTAGAGGGAGGCATGGGTGGGAACGAACACGTAGGAGACAACGGAACAGGAGGCTTCCACAAGCGCTCCTTGAAAGAGGGCCTCTCTCTGAGTCTGATGTCAATTAGGAAAAAAAAAGACACCAATGCCTCGAGATCCTCTGGTAAATCTCTGGCAGCAACTTTGTCTTTAATCGCATCAGAGAGCCCATGAAAGAAGGCGGCAAAATAGGCTTCATTGTTCCAACCTACCTCTGCGGCAAGCGTACGGAACTCAATGGCATACTGAGCAACAGATCTTGTACCTTGCTGAATGGACATGAGTCGTTTAGCAGCAGAGGAGGAGCGAGCTGGAACATCAAATACCCTTCAAAAGGAGGCCACAAATTTAGGGTAATTTGAAATCATAGGTTTATTATTCTCCCTCAAGGGATTTGCCCATGCAAGAGCTGTGTCAGAGAGTAACAAGATGAGTAATCCCACCTTAGCTCTGTCAGAGGGAAACGCCTGAGGTAACATCTCAAAGTAAATGCCCACCTGGTTCAAAAACCCTCTGTACTGATTAGGATCGCCTCCATATCGCTGAGGTAGAGGTGCAGAACCGGACATACTCTTGGTAGGACTAGGTGCAGCAGCGGAAACAGGAGCAGCCATAACTTGTGGGACACTTTGGTCCAAATGTGCAGTGTGAGTCAGCAGGGTTTGCAGGGCTAGTGCAAATTGATCCAAGCGGTGATCCTGTTCATCCACCCTGGAAATTATTGCAGGTAAAGGTGGATTATTAGCACCATCAGGATTCATGGTGGAATCAGACTGAGACGAGAAATTAAAAAATAATCACACCTTTATTAATAGCAAAAAATAATAAAAAGTCCACAAGTCAAATAACAAGCCAGGAATCAAAACCAGAGCTGGTAGTCAGACGAGCCGAGTCAGGAGCCAAAGTGTATAGTCAGACGAGTCGAGTCATGAGCCAAAGCGAGTAGTCAGATGAGCCGGAATCAGGAACAAGGAGAACATCAGAGTCAGGAACAAGCCAGGGATCAGGAACCAGGAGGGACTTCAGACAGCCAGGTAATACACAGAAGCTCTCACAAACAGGTCTGAGACAACGCAAGGGCAAAGCATACTGAACAGAGGCCCTTTAAATAATAAGTGATGACATCACAGCTCTGAGACTGCATCCTGTCTCACACGGATGATGTACACCAGTCTGGCCATAAAAGGAAGTGCAGGAAATGAGCAGCATCACGCAGTATGCACCAGAGTCAGCAAGAGAGGTGAGTAAAATGGCTGCCAGCAGCACATGGCAAACAAAGCAGGGAAAAAAACCTGACAAGTTCTTTTTTAAGTCTTTATTGTAGTACACTTTATTGTAGTACACTGTACACAGTACATAATTTAGTTTCGCGCCAACCACCAAGATACAGGGGACTTTCTAAATAATGGTGGTTCTCTGCTGGGGCTTTCCTCTTCCATCCAACCCCGTCTTCTTCCATCTGATGCTCCTTTTTCTCTTTTCTTCTTATCTTCCACCGCTGCACACTGAAGCTTGAATGAGAGGTTCCCCTTATATAGGGGTGCCCTTGCATTTCTATTGGCTGATTTTTTAATTCATAGTCCTATCAGCCAATAAAAAAAGATTGTGGGTGATGTGGGCAGAATTTTGCTGACTTTTGTTTCCAATGGGAGACACATCACCACTCGTCTGCACTTCACAGTTCAGCCACTTTTTTGAATGTGTTTACAGATGTACTGCAAGACTGGCGAAACACAAGCAGGCAGTTTCTTATCAGTCTGTCGATGTTTTGAATATCGGGGTCTGAATGCTCAAAGAAAAAGGGCGGAACTCTCCAGCAATGCAAGATTTCTCTAATTTCTGTAGACCCACAATTTAGTTTTACAAACTTTGCCTCCTATGGAGGTTGTGAAGTAAGTTTGTGCTTGATTTTCTACGTTGATATGCGCTTCTCAGCATTTTGAAGCCCAATTCCTCTCAGAATACAGTGAATGTCAAAGGGATGTGAAAGGAGTATCACCTATTGAATTCTATGGTTTTCCTCCCGGGAAATCATTTTCATAGGTTCTCTGTTATCGGTCGTAGAGATTCATCTCCTACCTCCCTTTTTCAGATCGACGATATACTCTCATATTCCATTACCTCTACTGATAATTGTTTCAGTACTGGTTTGGCTATCTGCTGTATGTGGATAGGTGTCTTTCGGTAAGTATGTTTTCATTACTTAAGACACTCTCAGCTATGCTTTTGCACTTTATGTATTAATATAAAGTTCTAAATATATGTATTGTACTTATATTTGCCATGGGTCAGGTTTATGTATATTTCCTTTTGCAGTCTATCAGTTTCAAATTTGGGAAAAAAACATATTTAGGAAAATATTTTTCTTACCTGGGGTATAGTCTTTTTTTCAAATTGACTGCTTTTTCATAAAATTTTCGTGGGCAAAATTAGGGTTGCAAGGTTGCAAAATGCTGATGTTTATAGCGTCATTTTTGGTGCGAGAAATTTTTTGGCGGCGAAGGTAGGTCCGGTGTCATCATTTCCGGGGTCTTAGTTGATGCCTTAGTCTTAGTTGACGCCGAGTTTCCTTGCACAAGGTTGCATCTGCAATGATGCGAGTGTGTCATTTCCGGATGTTGTTAGCGCCAAAAAATTTAATTTTGCGTAGTGTGTCATACTTGGTGCCAAATAATTTAATTATTTAAAACCCTATTCCTATATGCCTCTTGCCTTTTTCTATGTCAGAGGGCTATGCTGTTTGAATTTTTTTCCCATTCCTGAAACTGCCATATAAGGAAATTGATCGTTTTGCTTTATATGTTGTTTTTTCTCTTACATTTGCAAGATGTCTCAATCTGATCCTGTCTCAGAAACCACTGTTGGAACCCTACTGCCTGATAACAGTTCTACCAAAGCTAAGTGTATCTGTTGTAAATTTGTGGAGATTATATCTCCAGCTGTGGTATGTAATAGTTGTCATGATAAGCTTTTACATGCAGAGAATGTATCCATCAGTAATAGTACAATGCCTGTTGTTCCTTCAACATCTAATGTACATGATATCCCTGTGAATTTAAAAGATTTTATTGCTGATGTGATTCAGAAGGCTTTGTCTGCTATCCCGCCTTCTAATAAATGTAAAAGGTCTTCTAAAACTTCTCATAAAGTTGATTAAATTTCAAATGACCGACAACATACTGAATTATCCTCCTCGGATGAGGATCTATCTGATTCAGAAGATCCTACCTTAGATATTGACACTGACAAATCTACTTATTTATTTAAAATGGAGTATATTTGTTCCATGTTAAAAGAGGTGTTGATTACGTTGGATATTGAGGAAACTAGTCCTCTTGATAATAAAACTAGTAAACTTTTAAATTCTGTTTATAAACCTCCTGTGGTTACTCCAGAGGTTTTTCCAGTTCCTGATGCTTATTCTGATATGATTTATAAGGAATGGAATAGGCCTGGTACTTCTTTTATCCCTTCTTCAAGGTATAAAAAATTGTATACAAAATGAGGAAGAAGGAAAGCTGAGTCCAGGTGTCAGGAAAAAGTTTTATTGCAGGGTAGGCTTTCTGGATACAAGGTGAACTCCAATCTTACGCGTTTCGCGCATGGGCACATGCGCTTCATCAGAGTAAATTGTATCCTTTGCCAGCAGTTAAATTGGAGCTTTGGGAAAAGATCCCCAAAGTTGATGGGGCTATTTCTACTCTTGCCAAACGTACTACTGTTCCTATGGAAGAAAGTACTCCCTCTAAGGACCCTTTAGATAGGAAACTTGAATCTTATCTAAGGAAAGCTTGGCTATCTTTTCAGGCCTGCCATTTCTATGGCTGATGTTGCAGCTGCATCAACTTTGTGGTTGGAAAGTTTAGCGCAACAGGAAATAGATCCTGATTTGTCTAGCATTGTTTGCTTGCTTCAACATGCTAATCATTTTATCTGTGATGCCATTTTTGATATCATCAAAATTGATGTTAAATCTATGTCTTTAGCTATTTTAGCTAGAAGAGCTTTGTGGCTCAAATATTGGAATGCTGACATGGTATCTAAGTCTAGATTACTATCTCTTTCTTTCCAAGGTAATAATTTTTTTGGTTCTCAGTTGGATTTGATTATTTCAACTGTCACTGGGGGGAGGGAGTTTTTTGCCTCAGGATAAAAGACTTAAGGGTAAATCTAAAGCTTCTAACCGTTTTTGTTCCTTTCGACAAAATAAGGAACAGAAACCCAATCCTTCCCCCAAAGAATCTGGTTCCAATTGGAATCCTTCTTCAAATTGGAGTAAATCCAAGCCGTTTAAGAAACCAAAGCCAGCCCCCAAGTCTGCATGAAGGTGAGGCCCTCATTCCAGCTCAGCTGGTAGGGGACAGATTAAGATTCTTCCAAAGCATTTGGGCAGATTCTGTCCAAAATCAATGGATTCAGAGTATTGTCTTTCAAGGGTACCGAATAGGATTCAGAGTAAGACCTCTTGTGAGAAGATTTCTTTCTCTCACGCATCCCAGCAAATCCAGTAAAGGCTCAGGCTTTTCTGAAGTGTGTTTCAGACATGGAGCTTTCAGGGGTAATCATACCAGTTCTACTTCAGGAACAGGGTCTGGGGTTTTATTCAAATATATTCATTGTCCCAAAGAAAGAAAATTAATTCAGGCCAGTTCTGGATCTGAAAATTTTGAATCATTTTGTAAGAGTGACAACTTTCAAAATGGTGACTATTAGGACTATTCTGCCTTTTGTTCAACAAGGGCATTATATGTCCACGTTAGATTTACAGGATGCATATCTTCATATTCCGATTCATCCAGACCACTATCAGTTTCTGAGATTCTCTTTTCTAGACAAGCATTACCAATTTGTCGCTCTTCCATTTAGCCTAGCGACAGCTCCAAGAATCTTTTCAAAGGTTCTCGGTGCCCTACTCTCTGTAATCAGAGAACAGGGTATTGCAGTGTTTTTTACTTATTTGGACGATATCTTGGTACTAGCTCAGTCTTTACATTCTGCATAATCTCACACAAATCAACCAGTGTTGTTTCTTCAAAGACATGGTTGGAGGATCAATTTACCAAAAAGTTCCTTGATTCCTCAGACAAGGGTCACCTTTTTATGTTTTCAGATAGATTCAGTGTCCATGATTAAAATTGGTTTCAGTTTGTCGGAACCTTCAGTCTCAATCATTCCCTTCAGTAGCTATGTGCATGGATATTTTAGGTCTCATGACTGCAGCATCGGACGCAATCCCCTTTGCTCGTTTTCATATGAGACCTCTCCAGCTTTGTATGCTAAATCAACGGTGCAGGGATTATACAAAGATATCACAATTAATATCTTTAAATACCAATGTTCGACTCTCTCTGACTTGGTGGTTAGATCGCCATCATATAGTTCAAGGGTCTTCTTTTTGTTCATCCAACTTGGACTGTGATCTCAACAGATGCAAGTCTTTCAGGTTGGGGAGCTGTCTGGGGATCTCTGACAGCACAAGGGGTATTGAAATCTCAAGAGGCGAGGTTACCAATCAATATTTTAGAACTCCGTGCTATTTTCAGGGCTCTTCAGGTTTGACCTCTGTTGAAGAGAGAACCATTAATTTGTTTTCAGACAGACAATATCACAACTGTGGCATATGTCAATCATCAGGGTGGGACTCACAGTCCCCTAGCTATGAAATAAGTATCTCGGATACTTTCTTGGGTGGAATACAGCTCCTGTCTAATTTCTGTGGTACATATCCCAGGTGTAGACAATTGGGAAGCAGATTATCTCAACCGTCAGACTTTACATCCGGGGGAGCGGTCGCTCCATCCAGATGTGTTTTCTCAGATTGTTCAGATGTGGGGTTTTCCAGAAATAGATCTGATGGCTTCCCATCTAAACAAGAAACCTCCCAGGTACCTGTCCAGGTCCAGGGATCCTCAGGCGGAGGCAATGGATGCGTTACCAGCAGGTTTTACCAACCTGCTTATATCTTCCCGCCTCTAGTTCTTTTTCCAAGAGTGATTTCCAAGATCATCATGGAACAATCGTTTGTGTTTCTGGTAGCTCCAGCATGGCCTCACAGGTTTTGGTATGCGGATCTTGTCCGGATGTCCAGTTGCCAACCTTGGCCACTTCCTTTAAGACCAGACTTTCTGTCTCTAGGTCCGTTTCTCCATCAGGATCTCAAATCATTAAATTTTAAGGTATGGAAATTGAACGCCTAGTGCTTAGTCATAGAGGTTTCTCTGACTCAGTGATTGATACTATGTTACAGGCTCATTAATCTGTTTCTAGGAAGATTTATTATCGAGTTTGGAAGACTTATATTTCATGGTGTGAAGAGTGTGTGAAAAATAGTGCGCTGGTATAAGATATGGTATCAAACTCCTTACAGTTCGTTAGATCCTTCAATCTAAACACTGATATACATGAAATATAGGTTTTGTAAGGGCGCTAATAGCTAAAGATACCAAATGGGGTGTGTATATATTAAGTTGTCCGTGATAAAATTAAGAGAAAAACCTCAAATTATTAAGTGATTACTAGTGTAAATGAAATCAGATTGTCAGCCGTTTAGGAATCAGTCCGGGATGCAACCCAACTGCTAGCGTGAATAGAAAGCACACGCTAGCACACTGAGAAATAACCAGGACGTGACCCACTCAGGAAACAGATGAGAATGGTAACAAAAATAATAATTGTTCCAGTATGCAAGGAAGCCACAAAGGAAAAAACGTCCCTTTAAGCAGGTTAGAAAAATACAAAGAAAATGCTCTTATTTGCAGTTTTGAAAAGGTCCCTTTAAGCAGGCTTGTAACAAAAAGGCAAAGTTCTCTCTTGTAGCTTGAAAAAGTAAAAGACCCTTTAAGCAGGTTTGCAACAAACAGAAAGACAAAGTTCTCTTTTGCAGCTTGAAAGTAAATGTCCCTTTAAGCAGGTTTATAACAAACAGAAAGGCAAAGTTCTCTTTTGCAGCTTGAAAGTAAATGTCCCTTTAAGCAGGTTTATAACAAACAGAAAGGCAAAGTTCTCTTTTGCAGCTTAAAAGTAAATGTCCCTTTAAGCAGGTTTATAACAAACAGAAAGGCAAAGTTCTCTTTTGCAGCTTGTAAAAGTAAAAGTCCCTTTAAGCAGGTTTATAACAAACAGAAAGGCAAAGTTCTCTTTTGCAGCTTGTAAAAGTAAATGTCCCTTTAAGCAGGTAGTAATATTTATCCAAGAAAATATTGTGGAATAAGGCATGAGCAAGGTCAGGCAGGCAGTAGTCGGCATCCAAACATCAGTAGTAGAATAAGGCAAAAGCAAGGTCAGGCAGGCAGAAGTCGGTATCCAAATAACAGTAGCAGGGTTAAAGCAAAAGCAAGGTCAGGCAGGCAGAAGTCGGTATCCAAACATCAGTAGTAGGGTTAAGGCAAAAGGCTTGGTCAGGCAGGCAGAAGTCGGTACACAAGAATATAAAACAGAATTTGGTATGGTACTCACAAACTCCAAGGGGAACAAACAAACGGGCCCCGAGTAAGATCTCCCGCCGTGGTTTAAAGGCAGGAGCGGCGACGTCATCAGAGGGGTGTGTCGGAGGAAGCGTCACGTTGCTAAGCAACGTGACGTCATTCACTCAGAGAAGATCCGGGAGCCGCGGTGACACGGCGATGAACAGACAAAATCATGACAGCACCCCCCTCCTCAAGGACCCCTCCGGGGGACAGGACCAGGCCTATCAGGATGAGTCTTGTGGAAGGCCTTGATTAAAGTAGGAGCATTTACCTGATGAGCCGGTTCCCAAGATCGTTCCGTGACTGGATAACCTTTCCAATGAATGAGATAATACAATTTCTTGCCACGAAGCTTGGAATCCAGAATATGGCTGATCTCAAACTCAGGGTGTCCATGCACAAATAGAGGTGGAGGTTTAGAAAAAGGTTTAGAATACCTGTTAGTCATCACAGGTTTTAGAAGAGAAACGTGGAATACCGGATGGACTTTGAGAGTCTTGGGTAAAGCCACCCGATAAGCAGTGGAACACACCTGACCCAGTATTCGGAAAGGACCCACGTATCGTCGTCCCAATTTGTTAGAAGGTTGTTTCAGGCGAAGAAAACGAGAGGAAATCCAAACTTTATCACCAGGGCGATACTTGGGAGCCTTCTTCCGTCGAAGATCTGAAAAGAACTTGTAACGTCTAGAAGCTACAGAAAGAATACGATGTATTCTCCGCCAATGTCGAGTTAATCTTCGGGCCGTAAGATCAGAAGCAGGATTCACTGTGGAAGAAGTATGCAAAGGAAATGTTCTGGGCTGATATCCGTAAGCCGCATGAAAAGGAGAGGTCTGAAGGGAGGAATTGTACCGGGCATTATGAGCCAATTCAGCCAAAGGAAGGTAAGAAGTCCAGTTAGAGTGATAATGATCCACATAATGTCTAAGATATGTTTCAAGACACTGGTTTACCCTTTCAGTCTGGCCGTTAGATTGTGGATGGTGAGAAGTAGACAGAGATATTGTAGTTCCAAAATGTTTACAAAGTGATCTCCAAAATCGAGAAACAAACTGTACCCCTCTATCTGAAACAATATCTAGAGGAAATCCATGGATTCTTACAATATGTGAAATAAAAAGTTCAGAGAGTCTTTTGGCAGATGGTAATCCTGGTAAGGGTACAAAATGAGCAGTCTTAGTGAACCTGTCGACCACCACCCAAATAGTATTGTTTCCAGCTGACAAGGGAAGGTCGGTAATGAAGTCCATGGATACATGAGTCCAAGGCTGATGAGGTATGGGCAATGGTTGGAGCAACCCTGAAGGAAGTTGGCGAGGAGTTTTGTTCATGGCACATTGTGTGCATACTGAGACGTAATCTTTAACATCTTGAGAGAGAGTAGGCCACCAGACATGCTGTTTGAGATTTCGAGTGGTAATACTGATGCCAGGATGTCCAGAAAGGGGACTATCATGAGCCCAAAATAGAATCTTGGAACGAAGGCGTTCAGGAACAAAGAGTAAACCATCGGGAGGTTTACAGGACAAAGGAAGATTCCTTTGAGCAGACTGTAAATCTTGTAACCAGGAAGTTGTTAGCTGGGCTATGACTTCATGAGGTTGGAGAATGGTACCAGACTCAGGAACTGGGGTATCTTGAAATTGTCTGGAAAGGGCGTCTGCTTTAATATTTTTTGAACCAGGTATGTAAGACAAATTATAGTGAAACCGGGAGAAGAATAATGACCAGCGTGCTTGCCTGGAATTCAATCGTTTGGCCGTTTGAAGATAAAGAAGGTTCTTATGATCAGTGAGTATGGTAAATGGCAAAGAAGTACCTTCCAGCCAATGCCTCCATTCATCCAAGGCCATTTTGATGGCAAGCAACTCTTTATTCCCTACGTCATAGGTAAATTCAGAAGGAGTGAATTTTTTAGAGAAAAACGCAACAGGATGAATCCTTCCAGTCTCCGGTATTCGTTGAGACAGAACAGCTCCAGCAGCAACAGAGGAAGCATCAACTTCCAGGATAAACTGAAAATCTGGATTTGGGTGACGGAGAATAGGTGCTGAGGAAAAAGCTTCTTTGAGAGACTCAAAAGCTTCTATAGCCTCAGGAGGCCATTTTTTACAGTTTTGTCCTTTTCTAGTGAGAGAAGTAAGGGGAGAAGTAATAGTAGCAAAATCCTTGATGAACTTCCTGTAGTAGTTGGCGAAGCCCAGAAAACGTTGTAAAGCCTTCAAAGAATCAGGTCTAGGCCAATCCAAGATGGCAGAAATTTTAGTAGGATCCATTTCAAATCCAGATGCCGATATTACATAACCCAGAAAGGGTATGGATTTTTGATGGAAAGAACATTTCTCCAGTTTAGCAAACAGATGGAAATCTCTTAAACGTTGAAGTACTTTCTTGACGTGGTGCACATGATCTTGGTGGTTCTGAGAAAAAATTAAGATATCGTCAAGGTATATGATGACAAAGATATTCAAAAAATCACGAAAGATCTCATTTACAAAATGTTGGAAAACCGCCGGAGCATTGCATAGCCCGAAGGGCATGACCAGATATTCGTAATGCCCAAATCGAGTGTTAAAAGCAGTCTTCCACTCATCTCCTTTGCGTATACGGATCAGATTGTATGCACCACGTAGATCAAGTTTGGTGAATATGGCGGCTCCCTGAAGATAAGTAAAAAGTTCAGGAATAAGGGGTAGAGGATAACTGTTCTTGATGGTAATCTGATTTAATCCTCTGTAATCAATACAGGGTCTTAATCCGCCATCCTTTTTTCCTACAAAAAAGAAACCAGCCCCTACAGGGGAAGAGGAGGGTCGAATAAATCCTCTAGCCAAATTGTCTTTAATATATTCTTCTAAAGCCATGTTTTCAGGTTTAGAAAGTGGATATGTCTTGCCTCGAGGATAGGTAGCCCCGGGAAGGAGATCAATGGGGCAATCAAAAGGGCGGTGAGGAGGAAGATGTTCAGCTTCTTTTTTGGAGAAAACATCCACAAAGTCATGATAAGGCATAGGTAGGGAGTCCGGAGTTTCGATAGTGAGAGCAATAGTGAGTGGTAACTTGGTGATCTTTTGAAGAAATTTAGTCTGGCATGTAGATCCCCATGAGGTGAGTTCACCGAAAGTCCAAGAAAAAATAGGATTGTGAACTTGGAGCCAGGGTAGTCCCAAGATAATGGGAAATTGAGGAGTGGGAATGACATCAAAACAAATTGTCTCGGAATGAAGTATTCCTACGGTGAGAAGTAAGGGTTGGGTAGCAAACTGAATATATCCAGAACCCAAAGGATCTCCACTGACCATAGAGACTGAAATTGAATACTCTTTCTTTAGTAAGGGTATAGAGTGAGTAGAGACGAATGTAGAGTCAATGAACACTCCTCCAGCACCAGAATCGATAAGAGCTTGGGTATGAATCTTACTATGTCCAATTTGAAGGGTTACTGGAACAAAAAGTTTCTTGTATAGGGAATGACAACTGTTTTGGCTTAACTCAGTTCCCTGGACTAGAGTTAAGCCCTGGCTTTTACTGGCCTAGTAGGACAATCCCTTAATAAATGCCCTTTAAGGCCACAGTACAGACACAAGCCAAGAGTCCGTCTTCTCAAGCGTTCAGTCTCAGTTAATTTTATACTTCCCACTTCCATGGGTTCAGCCTGATCAGTAGTAGGAGAGGCAGGAGTGACTGGATTAGAAAAACGAGGAGCCAAACGAAAAGGAGTTCGAGTTGAAGACCTCTGTGTTCTATCCTTTTCTTGTTGGCGTTCACGTAACCTGGCGTCGAGACTGATACAAAGATTTATTAAGGCTTCTAAGGATTCTGGAAGTTCCCGATACACCAATTCATCCTTGAGACGCTCAGAAAGTCCTTTACGAAAAGCGGCTCTAAGTGCTCCCTGATTTCAAGTAGTTTCAGAGGCAAGGGTGCGGAACTCAATAGCGTATTGAGAAACTGGTTGACTACCTTGACGTAAATCCAAGAGAGTGGCTTCAGCAGCGGATGACCTTCCAGGTTTATCAAATACATTTGAAAACATAGAGAGAAATGTATCAACATCCAAAAGTATGGGGTCATTCTTTTCTAGCAAAGGTGATACCCAAGCCAAGGCTTTTCCTTTCATTAAGGAAATAAGAAATGTGATTCTAGAAGAGGGAGTAGCAAAAAGAGTAGGGCTATTCCGGAAATGGAGACGGCATTGATTCAAAAAGCCTCTACATTCTTCAGGGTTCCCATCATATTTATCCGGAAGAGGTATCCTGGGACTCAGTTGTACCTGAGACTGATTGTTAGGAATCGAAGGAGGTAATGCCTCAATAGGATTAGGATTGGGATTAGGATTGGGAGGTGCAGTAGCAACCAAATTTTGTAATAGAGCAGTTATTTGATCAAGTTTAGTGTCCAGAGACTGCAAGTGGGTGGCATGAGATCCCAATAGCTGTCCCTGGTGAGCCACGGCCATGGATAATTCAGTGGGGTCCATTTATGGCCCGTTTGTAATGTCAGCCGTTTAGGAATCAGTCCGGGATGCAACCCAACTGCTAGCGTGAATAGAAAGCACACGCTAGCACACTGAGAAATAACCAGGACGTGACCCACTCAGGAAACAGATGAGAATGGTAACAAAAATAATAATTGTTCCAGTATGCAAGGAAGCCACAAAGGAAAAAACGTCCCTTTAAGCAGGTTAGAAAAATACAAAGAAAATGCTCTTATTTGCAGTTTTGAAAAGGTCCCTTTAAGCAGGCTTGTAACAAAAAGGCAAAGTTCTCTCTTGTAGCTTGAAAAAGTAAAAGACCCTTTAAGCAGGTTTGCAACAAACAGAAAGACAAAGTTCTCTTTTGCAGCTTGAAAGTAAATGTCCCTTTAAGCAGGTTTATAACAAACAGAAAGGCAAAGTTCTCTTTTGCAGCTTGAAAGTAAATGTCCCTTTAAGCAGGTTTATAACAAACAGAAAGGCAAAGTTCTCTTTTGCAGCTTAAAAGTAAATGTCCCTTTAAGCAGGTTTATAACAAACAGAAAGGCAAAGTTCTCTTTTGCAGCTTGTAAAAGTAAAAGTCCCTTTAAGCAGGTTTATAACAAACAGAAAGGCAAAGTTCTCTTTTGCAGCTTGTAAAAGTAAATGTCCCTTTAAGCAGGTAGTAATATTTATCCAATAAAAGATTGTGGAATAAGGCATGAGCAAGGTCAGGCAGGCAGTAGTCGGCATCCAAACATCAGTAGTAGAATAAGGCAAAAGCAAGGTCAGGCAGGCAGGTCGGTATCCAAATAACAGTAGCAGGGTTAAAGCAAAAGCAAGGTCAGGCAGGCAGAAGTCGGTATCCAAACATCAGTAGTAGGGTTAAGGCAAAAGGCTTGGTCAGGCAGGCAGAAGTCGGTACACAAGAATATAAAACAGAATTTGGTATGGTACTCACAAACTCCAAGGGGAACAAACAAACGGGCCCCGAGTAAGATCTCCCGCCGTGGTTTAAAGGCAGGAGCTGCGACGTCATCAGAGGGGTGTGTCGGAGAAAGCGTCACGTTGCTAAGCAACGTGACGTCATTCACTCAGAGAAGATCCGGGAGCCGCGGTGACACAGCGATGAACGGACAAAATCATGACACAGATAGGCTTCTATCAAAGTTAAAATTGTTTAATTAGTAACAGTAAGGATCAATGAAACATATAAAAAAATTTAAAAAATTAGAGACGTCTCTAGTACAAATATTCAGAGCAAAAAATGATACTCGTTAGTATTTCATAGGGAATAGAAATTGGGAAATACTTATTAGCCACACAAAGTAAATTTGTTTGTGTGTGACTGACAATTTCTATATTCTCTAATGAATTAGTTAGAGTTCTTACATAAAATACATATTGGCATCTATTTTAAAAACAACATATAAATGATAGATCAAAGAAACTCCGTAAATACGTTCCAATATGGATAAAGCAATATCTTATTGGTGAGGCAGTGCAATGTCAATTCAGGAAAAGAATCTGTGTAGGATTGTATCTTTAAGTAGATTTATGTAAGTTATTGCAGGGTATCCAATCCGTCCTGCAACTGTATCTTATTTGTGTCACAATAATCACTTTGTAGCAAATTTATATTCTTGCGTGTAAAACAGCAGAGTATCCAGTCTGTCCTGTATTTGCATCAAACTTAAATCACAGTTATTACTTGCAAACAAATTTGTACCTTATCTTGTGCATAAGTGGTGACAGGGTATCCAATGCGTCCTGTGGCTTAGTCCGTCTAGCAGGATCCTCGTGTTGTTGGCGTCTGACATCACACCCGGTATTTTTTGGGGGCTCGACTTGCGCCTGCCAATCACTGCTTTGCGGATCGTCTTTGCACAATATTTCTTCTTGTGTCCAATTTTCCTTCTTGTGTACTTGTCAGGTACAGAATCGGTGGAAATATAGAAGTGTTGAGGAGAATAGAGATGAGTTCACCTGCCCTTAGTGCTGTTGCACGCAGGCTATAATGAAAACTTGTCTTTGGTATCCTCCAATAACAAGGTCAACCCGGGTTGGTCCAAATGGTTAAAAGAAGTGTTGAGTCAGGTGTACAGTCTTATACTTCTACTTCTAAGACTGTCTCTAATTTTTTAAATTTTTTTATATGTTTCATTGATCCTTACTGTTACTAATTAAACAATTTTAACTTTGATAGAAGCCTATCTGATTTCATTTACACTAGTAATCACTTAATAATTTGAGGTTTTTCAATTATATTTCATGGTGTTCTTCTCATAAATTCTCCAGGCATTCTTTAAGAATTCCTAGAATTTTACAGTTTCTTCAGGATGGTTTGGATAAAGCTTTATGATTGTCACAGCTTACAAATCTTTCAACTGCTTTTACTTGTTTTATATTTGCTCTTGAAAAAGACGTTTGCATATGTTGAAACGCGTTGAGCTAATAAAGTGTTTTTATCTATATTGGAACATCAATTTGTCTTTTTGCTGTGACATTGCCGGAAATCGAATTATGATGGAGTAAGTTACTACTTTTTTGATTTTAACAGATCCTACATATAATTTATTGGAGTTTTTTTCTTGCTCTCAGTCTGTTAAACCACTATTGCTACAAGACACCTGTGGATCACCATTACAAGACACCTGTGTGGCATACTCTAGACGAGCGGATATCATGCAACTTACGGAGTGAGTATACTACACTCTTATTAATTGGCTTTTACATGCACACCAAGCCTTTTTCTCTTTGTCATCAGAAGGATTAAATATATCCATCCAGCCTGAGTTTATCACTAAAGAGCTGCGCCATCTACTATTGAAATCTTACATTAATCACAGTCCCTGGGGAGAGACTGAAAGAAGGCAGCAGTCTAATAATGAGGAGAGCATTAGTTCTCAGTCCATTTGTAACAGATTGTTGTTTTTTACCATCTTACAATATCTGTACACTGTTTCTTTTGTATTGGATAAAGGTTTGTCTGCAAGTTCCTTGAAGGGACAAATCTCTGCTCTTTCTGTTTTTGGTTTCACAGAAAGATTGCTAAGCTTCCTGATATTCACTGTTTTGTACAGGCTTTGGTCCGTATCAAGCCCGTCATTAAATCAATCTCTCCACCTTGGCATTCTTTGGACATTAAACTACTTTCTTGGAAAGTGTTGTTCCTTTTGGCCATCTTTTCTGCTAGAAGAGTTTCTGAATTATCTGCTCTTTCTTGTGAATCTCTTTTTCTGATTTTCCATCAGGATAAGGCAGTTTTGTGGACTTCATTTAAATTTCTACCTAAGGTTGTGAATTCTAACAACATTAATAGAGAAATTGTTGTTCCCTCTTTGTGTCCTAATCCTAAGAATTCTTTGGAGAGATCCTTACATTCTTTGGATGTTGTAAAAGCTTTTTATATTGAAGCTACTAAAGATTTCAGGAAGACTTCTAGTCTATTTGTTGTCTTTTCTGGTTCCAGGAAAGGTTAGAAAGCTTCTGCCATTTCCTTGGCAACTTTGTTAAAGCTTTTTATTAATCAGGCTTATTTGGAGTCGGGTCAGGCCCCGCCTCAGAGAATTACAGCTCATTCTACTAGATCAGTCTCCATTTCGTGAGCTTTTAAGAATGAAGCTTCAGTTGATCAGATTTGCAAAGCAGCAACTTGGTCTTCTTTGCATACATTTACTAAATTCTACCGTTTTGATGTATTTGCTTCTTTCGAAGCAGTTTTTGGTAGAAAAGTTCTTCAGGCAGCTGTTTCAGTTTGATTCCTCTGCTTATGTTTAAGTTTTTTTTCTTTTCAACTATGAGGAAAAAACTTTTTTTTTGGTTGTGGATTAATATTTTTTACACATATATATTTATGTGTTTATATGTGTATATATGTATGAAAAAAAATATATACACATATAAAAACATAGACCAAGATTACAAGTTGTGCGCTAAACCGGGTGCGTAAATAACACACACAAAAATAGCGATATCGCACTCTCCATAGCGCTGCCATTACAAGTTACTGAAAAACCTTCTTTTGTTGTGCGGTATGGTGCGATAAGCTCCATACCAGACAAAACCCAAGGCCTGATTCTACGTGCTCATGCACGTTTTCCCCCATAGTCATCAATGGAGAGAAAGTGTTAGAAAAAAACTAAGACCTGCGATCGCAGAATGGTTTTTGCTATCCACATTAATGTCTATGAGGAAAAGAAAGTTACGTTAAAACCTAACACCCTAACATACACCCCTAGTCTAAATACCCCTAATCCACCGGACCCCGACATTGCCGACACTAAATAAAACTATTAACCCCTAAACCGCAGTCTCTCACATCAGAACTACTATAATAAACCTATTAACCCCTAACCCGCCGCCATGTGACTTTGCAGACATTAAAAAAGTTATTAACCCCAAAACCGCTGACCCCCCACATCGCAACTACTATAATAAACCTATTAACCCCTAAACCGCCGGCCCCCCATATCGCAACACACTAAATTAAACTATTAACCCCTAATCCTAACACCCCTTAACTTTAAATTAAACTTACAATATAACTACCTTTAAATTAAAAAAAAAATACCTGTGAAATAAAATAAACCTAAGCTTAAACTATAAATTAACCTAACATTACTATTTAAAAGAAATAAAATAAACGAAAAATAAAAAGCCTAAGTTACAAAAGTAAAAAATCCTAACACAACAAAAAAATTTTAAAAAACCTAACATTACAAAAAAACACTAAAATTACGAAAAATAAAACAAATCTAAGATTACAAAAAATAATAAACTAAATTATCCAAAATAATAAAAATTAAACCTAATCTAATAGCCCATTAAAAACAAAAAAGCCCCCCCCCCAAAATAAAATCACCCCCTAATCTAACAATAAACTACCAATAGCCCTTAAAAGGGCCTTTTGTAGGGCATCGCCCTAAGTTAAACAGCTCTTTTACATAGTGATAAATAAAGAAAAGTTCCAACGAAGCCAAAGTGATAATAAAATCAAATCACTTTATTCCTTAAAAAAGTAATAGGAGATACAAAACCATGTGGTTAGGCAGTTAGCATAGTTGAGTCTGACCGGTTTCGGTCATATTGACCGTAATCATAGAATAGCACCTGTAGGGAGGTGCTCCCTTTTATGCTGAACACACAATGATATAATTGGTTAAAAACAAGTGCCAACATTTAACCCTTTAGAAACTTGCAATCATTTACATGTACATATTATACAAAGTAATTAAATAACAATTAAATAGTATTGATAATAGACATTAGAAGATGACCCAGAGTTATATTAGCATTGATACTGGAGAATAAATATGTATGTAACATCAGAAACTGTCAAAAATCATTAATACAAAGTCATATATGCATATATGAGTACGCATGCGCAAACACAACCACCAACATATGCACACTTATACACAAACATATATGTACATATATATAAGCATGCAGGCAGATGCAAATATATGAAGAAGAATTTACGCAATACATACGCATATATGCTCATGAAGGAACAAAGATATATAGTGTGGATAGATATCAATAAACAGTTTCCAGGGATGAGCCAACAAAAAAGGAGAAGCAAATATATCTATACATATGTATAAATAAATAAATGTATATACACATACACATACATATATAGAGGGATTTAAGTGTCACTAAAAATGATACATCAAACATTGGTCATGAAGCACCGGTGTCTGTGTAGAAAGCACACCCTCAAAAAGTGAACATCCAAGATAATAATAACACATGAAAGGATATACCTATGATTGGTCTGTATAAAAAGGCTAAAACTAACTCACAGGTTTTTCTGGAGGTCCCGAAACAATTCCAGGGGGGAGGAGGATCCATAGAGGAGACAAACATACAGACAAATACACAGCAGATGAGGTATACCCTAAGGGGGAAACAAACCAAAACAAAGAAATACCAGTAAACATGGTGATCAACATTTCCACCTATAATTTGACTGAAGAGGAAACCAGCTTACTTAACTTGGGTTTGGGCTTTGTACCGTCTAGGAAGTTTAATTTGTTTCAAACTATCCTTGACCTTAACAAATTAATCAGAAATTTAACACTTAGAAAATTCTTTCAAAATTCTGATCAATTGAGAACTGAGGATAGTGATATTCCATCTATCGACTTAAGTGTCGCAAAAAATGTTTCCTTTGCAGATTCATGTGCCATAGTCACACTTGAAGATCTAAATAGTGAGAACTTGGATAATGAACAATTCCAGATCTCAAGAAATAAACCAAAACTTAAAAATAAGTCACAATTCTATCCCACACAAGCTAGGGGCAAACTACATGAATTATTTCATGAAAGGGTTGTTGAAGATCTTACAGATCCTTCAAACTCATTGGACCCTGGTCCATCAAATCTCTCGTTCAAACAGAGAGAAGCCCTATTAAATTTACAAAAGAATGACAAAATAGTGATCAGGCAATCTGATAAAGGAGGGAGTGTGGTGGTTATGGACACGGTGGACTATAATCAGGAGGCTTTAAGACAACTTGGTGATACTAACACCTATTCTGTCCTCTCCATTAATCCAACTGCAGTATTTACACGAGAATTGTCTTGTCTTTTGGACGAGGTGGTGGAGGAGGGTCTCATGGACCAGGAAACAGCTAGACTTTGCCTGGTCTCAGATCCAGTGACACCCATCTTCCACCACCTCCCAAAGGTACATAAAAGTCTAATCAACATTAAGGGAAGACCAATAGTGGCTGGTATAGGTTCTTTATTGGAACCTCTATCTAAGTGGGTCGATGACTACCTACAGCCACTAGTACATTTATTACCAAGCTACGCTAGAGACACATCACATGTCTTACAAATCATGGAGCCCCTGGCGTGGAGGGAGGAGTACAGTTGGCTTACCATTGATGTGGTGTCCCTGTACTCCTCCATTCCACATGTCCATGATCTTCATGCAGTGGAATTTTTTCTTGACTTGTTTACTGACCTGTCATCCGAATCTAAAAAATTGATTGTGAGAATAGTTCAATTTTTACTGGAGAATAATTTTTTTATGTTCCAGGGGTGCTACTACCTCCAGAGATGTGGCACCGCTATGGGGGCTAAGTTCGCCCCCTCTTACGCCAACCTCTTTATGGGTTGGTGGGAGAGGTGCCACATCTATGGAGGTAGTACCGCCCCCTCTGAACATATTGTTCAATATGTCAGATTTATAGATGACCTACTGTTTGTTTGGTCATCTGATGCACAGAAGGCCAGTGATTTTGTTGCCATCTTAAACACTAACAATGTGGGATTGCAATTTACTCACGAATGGCAAAAAACACAGATTAATTTTCTGGATGTTACCCTCTCAGGTGATGCTAAGGACAATAAAGTGAACTCTGCTCTCTACCGCAAGCCTATCTCTGGCAACAGTCTTTTGCATGCCCGTAGCTGTCATCCACAGCATGTATTCAAAGGCATTGCTAAAGGTAAATTTTTACGAGCGAAACAAAACTGTTCCCAGGATAGTGCTTTTCGGTTAGAGAGCAGAGATCTGAGAACACGCATGTTTAAGAGAGGTTATCCTAAGAGTATCATTAACAAAGCTTATTTTTCTAGCAAGGAAATTGATCGAACCCAACTGCTTAATAGCAGGGGTAAACCTGAGGAAAGTGGAGGCAATCTAAATATGTCCAAACCAAAATTTATCACATCATATTCAAATCAATATGATGATGTATGTAAAATAGTTAAGAAAAATCTTCCCATATTGATGGGAGATAAAGGTCTTAGACAGACTATTGAACAAGGTTGCATGTTCGTTCCTAAAAGGAATGTTACCTTGGGCAATATTCTTGCACCGAGCATGCTAAGGACTGATTCAAACTCTGAGTCATCCTGGATGAGGCACAATGACACCTACAAATGTGGCCGTAAAACCTGTATATCATGTGATCATCTAAATATCTCTAATACATTTAGATCCCATGTTACAGGAGAACAGTATGATACAAAGGGATGCATAAACTGTAAAAGCACCTTTGTCATTTACATCATTGAGTGCACCCAATGTAGAAAACAATACACAGGGAGAACCACCAGAGAGGTTGGTAAACGAATCAGAGAGCATCTGTCTTACATTACGAGTAAACGCAGATGCTCAGCACTCTCTTCACACTTTATAGACTGCCACCACCAAGATGTGACTCATTTCAAATGACAGGCTATTGAACAAGTTAAAGTACCACCTAGAGGTGGAGATAAGTTGTCTATACTCTGCAAACAAGAAATATATTGGATTTTTAAAACCAGATGTTTAGTGCCATTGGGGTTCAATTCAGAGTATGATATTATCAATTTCTGGCAGAAATGATTAACGTCATATAGACTTTATAATACTTCCTCCAGACCTCTTAGATTTGATATCATCCCGTTAGTGAGAAAACTCTATGAATTATATCATACATTACTAAATCCTAGGATTATTACACATACTAGTAATTATGGGTATACTATTATAGGTCTTTATATAGGTTTCCTTAACTCTTTATCTTAATGTACGTTTCGATAGTGTTTTAAGAGCAGACTTAACTATATATACAAACTTCTTTTTATACAGACCAATCATAGGTATATCCTTTCATGTGTTATTATTATCTTGGATGTTCACTTTTTGAGGGTGTGCTTTCTACACAGACACCGGTGCTTCATGACCAATGTTTGATGTATCATTTTTAGTGACACTTAAATCCCTCTATATATGTATGTGTATGTGTATATATATTTATTTATTTATACATATGTATAGATATATTTGCTTCTCCTTTTTTGTTGGCTCATCCCTGGAAACTGTTTATTGATATCTATCCACACTATATACACTATATATCTTTGTTCCTTCATGAGCATATATGCGTATGTATTGCGTAAATTCTTCTGCATATATTTGCATCTGCCTGCATGCTTATATATATGTACATATATGTTTGTGTATAAGTGTGCATATGTTGGTGGTTGTGTTTGCGCATGCGTACTCATATATGCATATATGACTTTGTATTAATGATTTTTGACAGTTTCTGATGTTACATACATATTTATTCTCCAGTATCAATGCTAATATAACTCTGGGTCATCTTCTAATGTCTATTATCAATACTATTTAATTGTTATTTAATTACTTTGTATAATATGTATATGTAAATGATTGCAAGTTTCTAAAGGGTTAAATGTTGGTACTTGTTTTTAACCAATTATATCATTGTGTGTTCAGCATAAAAGGGAGCACCTCCCTACAGGTGCTATTCTATGATTACGGTCAATACGACCGAAACCGGTCAGACTCAACTATGCTAACTGCCTAACCACATGGTTTTGTATCTCCTATTACTTTTTTAAGGAATAAAGTGATTTGATTTTATTATCACTTTGGCTTCGTTGGAACTTTTCTTTATTTATCACATTTTACAGTGGATATTGGGGCATCCACTCCTTATATCTACGGAGCTGCTCTCAGTCTGTTCATTGGGCTTCACATATATCCTATAGTTTCTTTGTTGCAGCCATCTTCACAAACAGTGAGTTTATTTTGTCTACTTGCATCTAATTCTATCTGGGACCTCTGGAGGATTCCTGTGTTTTCCTCTGTCAGAGGAGCGGCGGACGCAGACTGGCAGCACCTGGTTACCTTTTTGCCGACTGCGAGGACCATACAGCTGATACTACAGCTCTGCAGTACAAGCCGAGAAAAATCCCCACAGATAGGCCGGCACGCCATCACATGGTTTACTACGTCACTGCACAGAGGAGGATCGACATTTCATCAGTGATTGGCTGATCCGCGATCACATGACACGCCACCACGGAGCTACACTATAGCCGATGAGTGAGTTTCATGCTGCCATGGAGTCAAACTACTGCTAGGTACAGAGTGAGTTTATCACTCCGGCTGTATATGAAAGTGTTTAACAGCCGTTCTTGCCTGTGCTGCTCCACATCCCACGTCTGGTGAGTCTTTGTTACTGTTACGGCTTTTCAAGCATATTAAGTTCATCCCTCTATGCATACTGCACAGATGTTATCCATTGATTGAAAAACCGGGGAATGCAAGTACATTTTGCCACTGTGATACTAGGTATATTGTTTTGTATTGTGTATAGGTTGTTTGGGACCATCTGATCACGGTATCTATCCACACCTATGGACTTTATTTGACTGTCTATGTAAAGGATTGGTCCCTATACACACTGATATCCCTGATAGCCTGTTTTCTGCATGTATCTCAACAGGCTCAGAGAGACTTTCATTCTTAGTGTGTCTTTTGCACCTACACTCAGCTAATATACCTGGGACTACTAAGGAAGTTAACACTGATTATTGGCTTTTTTACACTACTTATATCCCCTTTTTTTCTTAGCTCTTTTACATAATAAACTTACAAAGCCCCGCCTATCAGTAAAACCCCCCACCCAACCAACCCCCCAAAATAAAAAAAACCTAAGTCTAATAAAAACCTAAGCTACCCATTGTAGCATTGTAAGGGCATTTGTATGGGCATTGCCCTTAAAAGGGCAATCAGCTCTTTTGCAATCAGCTCTTTTGCGCCCATTAAAATAAAAAAATCTCTAATCTAAAAACAAAACCCACCCCCAAAAAAAAAAAGCTAACACTAACCCCAGAAAATGTACTTACAGTTCCTGAAGTCCGGACATCCATCTTCATCCAGGCAGCGAGAAGTCTTCATCCAGGCGGCAACATCTTCATCCATCAGCCAATAGAATTTAAGCAGCTCTCATCTTATTTGCTGCTTTGAATATTTCAGCCAATAGGAATGCAACGGTACCCCAATATAAAAGGGGTACCTTGCATTCAAGCTTTAGTGAGCGGCGGACGATCGCATGAAGAGGAGGCTCCGTGCTGGTAAGGTAAGTTTTTATTTATTTTAATTATTATTAATTATATTGTAATTTTAATTTGAAGTTAGGGGGTTAGGGGTTAATAGTTTAAATTAGTGTTTTGTGATGTGGGGGGCCAGCGGTTTAGGGGTTAATAGGTTTATTCTAGTAGTAGCGATGTTCTGGCCGGCGGTTTAGGGGATTAAAATGTTTATTTAGTGTTGGCTATGTGGGTGGGCGATGGTTTAGGGGTTAAAAAGTTTATTATACTATTTGCAATGCAGGGAGTGGCGGTTTAGGGGTTAATAGGTAGTTTATGGGTGTTAGTGTACTTTGTAACATTTTTGTTATGGCCTTTATGAAACATTTTTGTTTTGCAAGATCCATAACTACTGGTCTCAGATAGCGGAATGGAATGCAGCGGTATAGACTATAACGCTAGCGTAATAGCTGGACCGCACAACCTGTAGTACAGGCGCTATGAAAATCCCGCACTCAAAAGCCATTTTTTGAGTGTGGAATGGAGAGTTGCATAAAGGCTAAAACGCTAACGGTATAGCTGTATCGATGCGACTTGTAATACGAGAGACCAGCATATTCTGCGTGGAATGGATAATTTTTCAGTGGTTTAGCTGTACCGCAAAACTTGTAATTTTGCTGATTAATATTTATGTATATATTCATATACATATATATTTAAAGAGATTTCTATTTTATTAAATGTGTCATATGATCCCTATGTAAAAGCATTTTCAGCCCAGTTTTTTAAATTACTTTATACTTCAGATTAAGTTTTATTAAGTTTAAACTTTCCATTTTTTATTTTCTATTTTATTTTGCCATCAGAAGTGTATTTAGGATATTGATATTACAAATTCTGATTATGCTATTACAGTTTCTGTGTAACTAGCAAATTAGGATCATACTGTACATATTTATCTGTATCTTTTACAAATTACATTGCACTTTGTATTTCTTCTATTTAAAATAAAACTGAAAAACTGACAGCTTCAGTTTCCCAGAGAACTTAATTACTTTCTATGAGCCTGATAATTAAACATTCTATAGTTTGGAGAGAAAAATGAGTGAAGACTTTGCAGGGGCTGAAATAACTGAATTCTAAAAGAAAAGGGGTGGAACCTGGAAGCCACAGAGAGATGAAAGATACCTTCCACAGAAAATTATGAGGCTTCCTGTGATACAGAATTTAACACCTGGGTCGCGATCCGATATATGGCGTAGTTTTCGGCGCAAGCGAGGGAACCCGCGCCGCCTGTAATTTCAAATCGCACATTGGGGTATTACATATACTGCGCCGTCAGATGCTAAAGTGGCGTAAGTAGGACAAACAGGCGTTCTTCCGAAAAGTGCGCAAATACACATTTTACTCGTCGCAAGTAACTCCCGCCTGTATTTTGTCCAGGTAAAGTCTCAATAAAGAGTAGTTTTATGCAAATTAGGCTAACACTCGTAAAAATCACCCGCGACTACATCTAAAAATGTGCCACGAAATTACCCTATTCAAAAGTCATATATAAACCCATGCGCAGCCGCCATTTTCTTCAGTGTGTTTGGATGGTTCGTTGAGCTACAGCACACCACAGTGGAGTGGAGGATTAGTCAGAGTAGAGAGAGAGGCACAAACAGAGGAGTTAGTTAGGTTGCATTGTTGGTTGGTTAAGCTTGTACACTTACACATATTTTTACATATTGCACACATATTGCATACATACATATACAAAATACACAACACTTTTTTTTTCTAACACCTCACACATTTTATTTCAATTTTACAATGCGATAGGCTGAGTGTTTGGTTGTGATTGTGTGTGATTGAACTGGGAGTGAGTGTGTGAGTGGCAGGGAGAGGTAGGGCGGAGGGGAGGAGGGGTGGCAGGGAGAGGAGTATTATAGAGGACAGGAGGAGCAGCGGGGTCCCCATCAGGGAGTAAGTGGAGTGGGGAGAGGGAGAGCTAGAAGGGATGATGGGAGGGGAGATGCCCAGAGACCAGGCACATCTAGAAGAGGGACAGAGGGTGCACATGAGGACAGAAGGGGGGAGGAGGGAGAGGATAGGGAGGAACCCACACCAGGGACATCACACAGAGGATGAGAGGATGAGATGTCCAAACTTCTCATTCAATGAGAATGTTGCCCTAGTCCAAGCCATCATGGACAATCACAGTGCCCTCTTTGGCCAGGAGAAGGGCAAAGGTGTTGCCAGAAGGCGTAAAATAGCATGGTTGGCGGTAGAGGATGCCGTCAACAGTGTGGCACTGCAGAGGAGGACTGTTGAGGGCCTTAAAAAAAGGTGGAATGACTGTAAGAGGCGGGTGAAAGAGAAGATGGGGCAGGAAGCCATGCACCAGAGGGGAACAGGCGGTGGTCCACCCCTGGACACAGAATACAACACCTGGCAGGAGATGATACGCAGGTCCCTGAGTATCACAGCAGTCTGTGGACTTCCAGGGACTTGTGACTCAGGGGCTGCAACCACAGCACATCATGCTGGTGAGTAACATCCCACACACCAGTATTATATGTATTTGAGATATAACATCCTTTAATGTCACACATTCATGTACACAATGAGGAGCATGGTATTTAGCCTACTAACAAAAACATCTACAATTATATTTGACATTAATGCTACTTAACACAATGCAATTCATGATATGAGGTGGAATAGTGCAATACTAACATGTCTCAGAGTAACACAGGCCACAAGCCACATGTAGAGTTTTCAGTAAATGGACACTATAGCCATCACAATACTTTTAGCTCAGAAAGCAGGTTCTGTGCCTACATCAGGCTAAAGTAAATTGTGTGACCATAGTGTCACTTAAAGAACACATTTTTTCCATCATTGACATGTACACATAACTATTGTATGAAACATATACCTGTATACTGTGCAGATTAAAATCCCTCATATCACAAATCACATTGTGCACATGCATGTTATAGAGTTTGACATGAGAATGAGTATAGGCCCTAGCATGTATCAATGTACATTGTATGCCCACATGGACATATATATGACTGTACTAATCCCTCTCATCATTTGACTCCTCCACAGAACCTCCTGTCACCAGGCTGCAAACAGGCATGCCGCCACCTCCACCACCACCACCAGTCACAGGCATGCAGCCACCACCACCAGTCTTCAGGCAACCACGTGAACATTATGCTCCCAGGCATGAGCAGGGTTGAATGGCTTCAGTTGAGGACCCGGAAGTGATGCCACCACCATTGCCATATGAACCTTGGCAAGATTCCTGGCCAGAGGAATACTCTTCTTTTGGCTTTGAGGGGGAGCCAAGTCAGCCACAAAGGGTCCATGTCTTTACCCCCCCCCCCCCCCCCAGCACAATATCAGGGCAGTCATGGCTTTTACACACAGGGTATGTCACAAGAAGTGCAAACTGGACAGGCTGAGTGGTCACACACTGGGCATCAATGGGACTACCAAGTCACCCTGAGAGCTCCACCATCCTCTTCCCTTGGGAGAGCTCCATCATCCTCTTAACTTAGGTAAGCTCCACCATCCTCTTCCCTTGGTAGAGCTCCACCATCCTCTTCACTTGGGAGAGCTCCACCATCCTCTTCCCTTGGGAGAGCTCCACCATCTGCAGATGAGCATATAGCTGAAGATGTCCCACAAACACCAGCAGATGCAGTTGAAGATGTCCCACAAGCACCAGCAGATGCAGCTGAAGTTGTCCCTCAAGCAGCAGCAGATGCAGCTGAAGTTGTCCCTCAAGCACCAGCAGATGCAGCTGAAGTTGTCCCTCAAGCACCAGCAGATGCAGCTGAATTTGTCCCTCAAGCACCAGCAGATGCAGCTGAACCTGCACCTCAAGCATCTAGAAGCCCTGCTGCTCAAGAGCCTGTGGATGCACTGTATTCTCCCCTGGGTGAGGAATACATTTCACTCCAGAGGAGGCTCATAACAAGCTGCGAGAGCAGACAAAGAGGCCAAAAGAGGTTTCACAGGATCCAAGAGAGGTTACTCAAGCATAGCATAGAGCTGCAGAGGGACATGGCAGCATCATTAAATGGAATTGTTCAAAACCAGTCGCAGATGATGAGAATTCTGTCTGATATGCAGATGCAGATGGACAATAGATGGCGGGAACAAAATCAACTCTTGGGTGTGTTGGTTGAGCACTTTACACACCAGCAGGACACTGCCTCCAGCCTATCATCTGTGGCCAGCACTCCAGCAGAATCATCTGAATCTTCACAAACCAGGAGAACAAGGAAATCCACTACAGTCACCTCAGCCCCCTCATCCAAGAAGCCTAAAAATAAATAAATATTCTTATAGTTCACCATAAATCTTGTCCTCTGTTATTTACCATATGATTGTCATCCACATCCATGTGAGGGGTGTTTTAGTACACTAATATTGTTTAAACATATAATAAGGCCTGTGTGGAAATGGGCCAAAAAAGGTAATATTATCATGTTTATGATATATTCATGTTCTATAAACCACATCACATAGTTGTGTATGAAGGGTACATATAGTAATATTCACTTCTAAGATGTAAATCAAGGTTTCTCAAGTCCAATAGAAATTGACACATGGGCAGGGATAGGCACGAGCCAAGGCTGTGGCGGACATTTTCTAAAGTAAAGACCTTTAGTGAAGGACACCTTGCCTATCCCTGCACATGGGTATATATATATGTTAGACCTGGCAGCTTTTTGGCGTGTCTCCCCTGTCTTTTTGCCTTCTGACCTCCTGGTTTTGGACTCTGTTTTTGCTGGTTTATTGTCTCTGTGCACTTTATTACTGCTAATCAGTGCTAAAGTGCAAGTGCCCCCTAGGTAAATTGTACTGTTGATTGGTTTATCCATGATTGGCATATTTGATTTACTGGTAAGTCCCTAGTAAAGTGCACTAGAGGGGCCCAGGGCCTGTAAATCAAATGCTACTAGTGGTCCTGCAGCACTGTTGTGCCACCCACATAAGTAGCCCTGTAATCATGTCTCAGACCTGCCACCGCAGTGTCTGCGTGTGCAGTTTTCAACTGCCAATTCGACTTGGCAAGTGCCAGGCCTAAACCTTCCCTTTTCTTACATGTAAAACACCCCTAGGTAGCCCCATGGGCAGGGTGCAGTGTATGGTTAAGGTAGGACATATAGTAATATGGTTTATATGTCCTAACAGTGAAATACTGCCAAATTCGGTTTTCACTGTTGCAAGATCTATCTCTCTCATAGGTTAACATGGGGGCTACCTTTATAAATGATTAAAGTGTAGATTCCCTTTGAGAGCAGATGGACAGGTGGAGTTTGGGGACCCTGAGCTCACAATTTAAAAATACATCTTTTAGTAAAGTTGGTTTTAAGATTGTGTGTTCGAAAATGCCACTTTTAGAAAGTGAGCATTTTCTTGCTTAAACCATTCTGTGACTCTGCCTTGTTTGTGGATTCCCTGCCTGGGTCAGTTTGACAGTTGGGCTGTTTGCACCTCTCACTAGACAGTGACACAAAGGGAGCTGGGGTGTAGCTCGCATTTCCTGATGAGCCATCTCTGCTAGGAGGGAGGGGAGGAGTGGTCATTCACACCTGAAAGGACTGTCCTCACACAATGCAGACTCCAACCCCCTGGTGTGTGCCTGAGGCCTTGCCTGGGCAAGGCAGGATTTCACAAGCAAGTGAGAATCTTCTTTGAAGTAAACCTACTTCAAAGGCCAAAATGGGTTAGAATCTTTCTGGAATCTTTCCAGAATCTTGCTGGACTCACAAGGAACCTCTGCAAGGAGAAGAGCTGAAGAGCTGGAGGAGGAGTACTGTCCCTTTGCTGTGTTGCTTTGCTGGACTGGCCTGCAGTTGCTGCTTCTGCCTGAAAAGAGTGCAAAGGGTAAACTTTGCTGTGTGTCCTGCTTGAGAAAGTTCTCCAAGGGCTTGGAGTAGAGCTTGCCTCCTGTTGGAAGTCTCAGGGACACCAAAGACTTCAGTTCCCTCAACCTGCAGCACTAGGAACTGTGTATTTTGTGCTGTTCAAGAGGAGAAATCACTGCGACGCTGCCACCAACGGCGCTGGCCTGCACCGTGACTTGTCAACGCCGCACGGAGCCGCATTGCCCCGCGACCCTGGTCTCACTGACACCGTCATCAGACGACTTCACCGAGCCGCTGTTCACACCGCGACCTGTGGGCCCCGCACTCCGGCATTGCCTGCTCACACCACAGCCTGGGCATCCCCGACGACGACGCTCCTGCTGACACCAGCGCCGCTGCCTGCACCATGGCCTGTGGACACCGCTCATGAGGTACACGAAGCACTGTCCTGTCCCGGACCGCAGCCCCGGCCCCCCGGCGCCAGCACCATCGACTCCAGTGTCATCACCAGGCATCCCTGCCTGCACTGTGACCTGTGGACACCACACCGCCCCGCTGCACACCGCAGCCCTGGTCTCACCAACGCCGCTGGACGCCATCACCGAGCCGCTGCCTGCACCGTAACTTGTGGGCACCGCACGTCGTATCGCCCCACTTCGCACTGCAGTCCCGACGCCGGCGCACCTGACTTCATCAGCCCGAAGTTCAATCCGCAACGCGTGTGAACGCCAAGGGCCCGACGACTCTTGCACCGACTCCTGAAGTGACGCCGCTCTCCGGAGCTCACCGCAAGGATCACAACGCCCTGCAAATCCAAGGTACTGTTTGCGGGTCTTCCCGACACCGTAGCTGCCCCGCGACGCTGCGGCCAGCCTGAACTGTTGGTTTTGTGTATCACGACACCGTGATAGCCCCAGGTGGCGCTATCGACTGCAAGGAACTGTGTTTTTGAATACATCTTGCAGCATTCATATTTTTATTACTGTATGCTGGATTTTTATCGTATTTGGTCTTGTTTTAAATAGTTAAATATTGGCTATTTTTTCTAAAACTGGTGTGGTGCCCGTTTGTAGTGTTTTCACTGTGTTACTGTGTGTTATGTGCAAATGCTTTACACATTGCTTCTGAGATAAGCCTGCTGCTCGTGCCAAGCTACCAAGGGGGTGAGCAGGGGTTATCTGAGCGGGTATCTCCCTTATCCTAACTAGAGTGAGGGTCTCTACTTGGACAGGGTGCAAACTGACTGCCAACTGGAGACCCCATTTCTAACATTAGTGCCAGCGATGGGGATAGGACTTGCATTTGCACTTGACTTACAGTGATTGGTGTACACTACTACAATATCGCAGACCATTATGTGCCACATACAGATTTCTATTTTTGTTTTTCTCTTTGACCTATTTTTGATCTTGAGTTCAAGTGAATTCCAACAACATCATGTCTCAATCGAGAGCATCTTCAGTTGCATCCCAGCATTTGGCTTTTGAGGAGGATAGGCTGGAAACCTATACCATGAAGGAACTGAAGACAGTTTGTAAAAACCTCAAAGTTCAGGTCAGAGGCCTCACCAAGAAGGATGAGCTACAAAAGGCGCTGAGGGCCTGGGTAGCGGACAGAGCTGCCAGTGGGCAGGCTGAGGATCCCAATGGAGAGTCTGCTGACACAAATCCTAGGGAAAATGTACTAAGGATGCAGGAGCTGCTAGGGGGGGGAGGTACCCCCTGGTTCAGGCAGCAGTGGTGGTTCTAAGAGCCTGACTCCAGAGGAGCTGGAGGACAGGAGGGAAGCCAGGAGACACCAGATTGAGTTGGAGAGATTGAAAATGGAGGAGAAGAAAATGCTCTTGGAGCATGAGCTTAAAGTAAAAGAGCTGGATGTGAGGAGCAGGTCCAGCCAGGATGGTGGCAGCAATTCCTCAGTGCAGTCAGACAGAATTGTGCACATTCCTAAAAACATAGGGAGAGAGTACAAGAAGGGAGATGACACACAGAGGTGGTTTCAGGGATATGAAGCATCCATCCACATGAATGGGGTCCCTGAGAAGAATTGGGGGGCAGGATTGTGGAACCACTTCACAGAGGAGGGGAGGGACACTTTGCTAGCTTTGGGCAAGGGGTACAACCTCACCTACGCTGACATGAAGGAGGCCCTTCTCACTCGGTATGGTCTCACTCCTGACAAGTACAGGGATCAGTTTAGGCAAAGTAAGAAAACTGAGTCCCAGATCTGGTTAGAAAGTGTAGATTCGTTTTGCAGAGCACTTGATGGTTGGGTGAAGGGCAGCAATGTGACAGATTTTCAGGGGCTGCACAACTTAATTGCTTGGGAGCACTTGTCTAGTCTATGTTTTTCAGAGCTGCGCCAGCACTTAACTGATAGTAGGCTGACTGACCCCAGGAAGCTTGCTATGGAGGCGGACCGCTGAGTGAGTACCAGAGTCCACAAAAAAGTATATGGGGGAGATTCTGCCAAAGGTTGGCAGGGTTCCCAGCAGCAGAGTGGGGGGACAAGGGTAAACCAAAGGAGTCTTCCAAAGGGCCCCAATCTAGTAACCCAGGTAGGAAATCCCACCCCCAGGAGATAAGAAACCATGGGCCTCTGCAGGAAAGCCTGCAGAGGCAGAGCACCATAAGTGCTTTGCTTGTGACCAGGAGGGTCACATGAAGGGAGATCCCAAGTGTCCCAAGTGGACACCACCAACCAGCGGTGGGCAGACCAAGGGGTTGGCCAGTGTAGCACTTGGGGAGGAGGTGGTCCCAGGGGGGGTGTGGGGATCCCACAGAGATGACCCTTGTCTCACTAGGGGATGGTGAGATGGTCCAGAGAAACCTAATGCCTGATAACACTTAAAAATACAGACAGTGGGTGACCATCAATGGGCAGAGGGTAGAGGCTCTCAGAGATACTGGAGCCAGTGTGACCACGGTCTGGTGTCACCTGGTGTCTGAAGAGCACATAGTCCCTGGTGTATTCCACCAAGTAGTTGCAGTTGACAGCTCGGAGCGCCGATGTAAGGTGGCGCAGGTTCCCTTTGAGTGGGGAGGGGTCCCAGGTTCCTTGAGGGTAGCTGTGAGTCCCACCATGCCAGTTGACTGTCTGCTGGGCAACAACCTGGAGACTTCCGCCTAGAAGGAGGTGGAGCTCAGGTCGCACTTGGGGATGTTAGGGTTGCCAGAGTGGGCATGCGTGACCACTCGGTCCATGGCAGCCAATCAGGGTTATCAGACGGACCTGGAGCCTGAAACAGTGGCCCAGGTGACTGCCACGAGAAAGGGCAAGGGGTGCGGGAAACCCGCCCCAGAGGTTCCCACCCCACCCCACCCCCCCAGGAGAAGGCTGACCTTGAGGGGGAAGCCCCGGGGATCAAGTGGCTGAACTGGGAGACCTACCTGAGCTGACCCATTGGCAGCAAGAGGGGGGTCCCACCAGGGAGGGGTTCTGCACAGAGCAGAAGGTGTGACCTACTCTCCTGGGTCTTAGGCAGCAGGCCGAAGACCAGGCAGCTGGCGCTGAGCCCAATGGTCACCTGATTTACTGGGAGAATGATCTCCTGTACAGCGAGCCTAAGGTTGCTGAACCTGGGGCCGCCCATGTGCTGGTGGTACCCCAGCGCTTCAGAGCCTTCCTACTGGGTTTGGCTCATGATGTGCCTCTGGCAGGACATTTGGGGCAAGGCAAGACCTTTGACCGGCTTGTCACCCACTTTCATTGGCCCCAGATGAAAAAACATTCTGATGCATTCTGCAGATCCTGTCAGACTTGCCAAGCAAGTGGCAAAAGTGAAGGGAAGGGTAAGGCCCCCCTCCAACCCTTTCCTGTCGTGAGCACCCCTTTTGAGTGGGTGGGCATTGACATAGTAGGACCTCTGGACCCCAAGACAGCCTTAGGCAAAAGGTTCATCCTGGTCTTGGTGGACCATGCCACCCGGTACCCGGAAGCTATCCCGCTGAGGACAGTGACCGCGCCCGTTGTGGCCAGGGCACTGATGGGGATCTTTACCCGAGTGGGTTTCCCCAAGGAGGTGGTATCTGACCAGGGTACCAATTTTATGTCCATGTATATAAAAGCCATGTGGAACGAATGTGGAGTGAACTACAAATTAACCACTCCTTACCACCCCCAAAGTAACGGGTTGGTTGAGAGATTCAACCGAACCCTGAAAGGCATTATTGGGGGTCTCTCAGACTCCATGAGGCGTAAGTGGGATGTCCTCTTACCCTGCCCTCTCTTTGCCTACCGGGAAGTACCACAGAAGGGGGTGGGCTTTAGCCCCTTTGAACTGTTGTATGGGCACCTGGTCAGAGGACCTCTGAGTCTAGTGAAGGAGGGCTGGGAGCAAGCTCCTAGGAAGCCACCCCAGGATGTATTTAGTTACATGCTGGCCTTCTGGAACCAGACCGCCCGCTTCCGGAAGCTCACGCAAGAGAACCTTGAGGTGAGCCAGGAGGACATGAAACGCTGGTATGACCAGAATACCACTCTGGTTGAGTTTCAGCCTGGCCAAAAAGTGTGGGTCATGGCCCCCCGTAGAGCCTTGTGCTCTGCAGGACAGGTGGTCAGGGCCATTTGAGGTGAAGGAGCGCAAGAGTGGCCTTACCTACTTGGTGGACTTGCAGACTCCTAGGAACCCCTTGAGGGTCCTACATGTAAACTGCCTCAAACCCCACTTCGAGAGGTCAGAGTTAACCATGCTTCTGGCTACAGATGATGGGACAGAAGAGGAGAGTGAACCTCTCCCTGACCTCCTGTCTGCCAAGGAGCAGGATGGGTCAGTAGAAGGTGTGGTCATCTCCCCTTCTCTGACTCTAGAACAACAGAGTGAGTGTCGCCAGTTACTGGAACACTTTGCAACTCTGTTCTCACTCGCTCCAGGGGTCACCCATCTATGCATGCATGATGTGGACACTGGAGACAGCTTGCCTGTGAAAAACAAGGTTTACAGGTTGGCTGACAGAGTGAAGGCCAGCATCAAGAAGGAGGTTTCCAAGATGTTGGCTCTAGGGGTGATTGAGCACTCCAGTAGCCCTTGGTCCAGCCCAGTGGTTCTGGTACCCAAGCCTGCTGCACCTAGTGCCACACCAGAGCTTCGGTTATGTGTGGACTACCGGGGGTTCAATACCATCACCAAAACAGACGCCCACTCCATCCCCAGAGCTGATGAGCTCATAGATCGGTTAGGGGCAGCCAAGTTCCTCAGCACATTTGATTTAATGTCAGGGTACTGGCAGATTGCCTTAACTAAGGGAGCCAAGGAGAGGTCAGCATTCTCAACACCCGAGGGGCACTTCCAGTTCCGTGTCATGCCCTTCCGGTTGAAAAACGCCCCTGCCACCTTCCAGAGGTTGGTCAATCAGGTCCTGGCTGGGCTTGAAAACTTCAGTGCCGCTTATCTTGACGACATTGCTGTTTTCAGCTTCAGTTGGGAGGACCACCTGCACCACCTCTGGGAAGTGTTGAAGGTGTTGCAAGTCGCAGGTCTTACTATCAAGGCCAGTAAGTGCCAGATAGGGCAGGGGCCAGTGGTGTACTTAGGACACCAGGTAGGGAGTGGCCGGGTGGCACCCCTACAACCCAAAGTTGATGCCATTCAGGCTTGGGAACCCCCCAAGACCCAGAAAGAGGGTACTACAGGAGATTTATCAAGGGATATGGCACCATTGATGCCCCCTTGACAGAGCTGACCTCTAAGAAGCAGCCCAGACAGGTGATCTGGACTGAGGCGTGCCAGACTGCGTTTGACACTCTAAAGGAAGCCATGTGCATGGCTCCTTAGCAGGAGACTACTCCCCAGGGAACAAAGGTGGAGTGCAATTGAAAGGGAAGCTTTTGCTGTGGTCTGGGCACTGAAGAAGCTAAGACCCTACTTGTTTGGGTCTCACTTCCGGGTTCAGACCGACCACAGGCCCCTCAGATGGTTAATGCAGATGAGGGGTGAGAACCCAAAACTGTTGAGGTGGTCCATTTCCCTACAGGGGATGGACTTTATGGTGGAACACTGCCCTGGTACAGAACACGCCAACACTGATGGTCTGTCCAGATTCTTCCGCCTTAGTGAGGAGGACTCCCCAAGGGTTGGGTAGTTCCTCCTACTCTCAGCTGGAGGGGACATGTGTTAGACCTGGCAGCTTTTTGGCATGTCTCTCCTGTCTTTTTGCCTTCTGACCTCCTGGTTTTGGACTCTGTTTTTGCTGGTTTATTGTCTCTGCGCACTTTACCACTGCTAATCAGTGCTAAAGTGCAAGTGCCCCCTAGGTAAATTGTACTGTTGATTGGTTTATCCATGATTGGCATATTTGATTTACTGGTAAGTCCCTAGTAAAGTGCACTAGAGGTGCCAAGGGCCTGTAAATCAAATGCTACTAGTGGTCCTGCAGCACTGGTTGTGCCACCCATATAAGTAGCCCTGTAATTATGTCTCAGACCTGCCACCGCAGTGTCTGTGTGTGCAGTTTTCAACTGCCAATTCGACTTGGCAAGTGTACCCACTTGCCAGGCCTAAACCTTCCCTTTTCTTACATGTAATACACCCCTAGGTAGCCCCATGGGCAGGGTGCAGTGTATGGTTAAGGTAAGACATATAGTAATATGGTTTATATGTCCTAGCAGTGAAATACTGCCAAATTCGGTTTTCACTGTTGCAAGATCTATCTCTCTCATAGGTTAACATGGGGGCTACCTTTATAAATGATTAAAGCGTAGATTCCCTTTGAGAGCAGATGGACAGGTGGAGTTTGGGGTCCCTGAGCTCACAATTTAAAAATACATCTTTTAGTAAAGTTTGTTTTAAGATTGTGTGTTTGAAAATGCCACTTTTAGAAAGTGAGTATTTTCTTGCATAAACCATTGTGTGCCTTGTTTGTGGATTCCCTGTCTGGGTCAGTTTGACAGTTGGGCTGTTTGCACCTCTCACTAGACAGTGACACAAAGGGAGCTGGGGTGTAGCTTGCATTTCCTGATGAGCCATCTCTGCTAAGAGGGAGGGGAGGAGTGGTCATTCACACCTGAAAGGACTGTTCCTGCCCTCACACAATGCAGACTCCAACCCCCTGGTGTGTGCCTGAGGCCTTGCCTGGGCAAGGCAAGATTTCACAAGCAAGTGAGAATCTTCTTTGAAGCAAACCTACTTCAAAGGCCAAAATGGGTATAAGAAGAGCGCCCAAAACTACAGACTTTAGAATCTTTCTGGAATCTTTCTAGGATCTTGCTGGACTCACGAGGAACCTCTGCAAGGAGAAGAGCTGAAGAGCTGGAGGAGGAGTACTGTCCCTTTGCTGTGTTGCTTTGCTGAACTGGCCTGCAGTTGCTGCTTCTGCCTGAAAAGAGTGCAAAGGGTCTCAGGGACACCAAAGACTTGGAAGTTTCCTCGACCTGCAGCACTGGGAACTGTGTGTTTTGTGCTGTTCAAGAGGAGAAATCACTGCGACGCCGTCACCGACGCCGCTGGCCTGCACCGTGACTTGTCGACGCCGCACGGAGCCGCATTGCCTCGCTTCGCACCGCGACCCTGGTCTCACCGACGCCATCATCGGACGACTTCACCGAGCCGCTGCTCACACCGCAACCTGTGGGCCCCACACTCCGGCATCGCCTGCTCACACCGCAGCCTGGGCATCCCCGACGATGCCACTCCTGCTGACACCGGCGCCGCTGCCTGCACCGTGGCCTGTGGACACCACTCATGAGGTACACGAAGCACCGTCCCGTCCCGCACCGCAGCCCCGGTCCCCCGGCGCCAGCACCATCGACTCCAGTGTCGTCACCAGGCATCCCTGCCTGCACCGTGACTTGTCAACGCCGCATGGAGCCGCATTGCCCCGCTTCGCACCGTGACCCTGGTCTAACCGACGCCATCATCGGATGACTTCACCGAGTTGCTGCTCCCACCGCGACCTATGGGCCCCGCACTCCGGCATCGCCTGCTCACACCGCAGCCTGGGCATCCCCGACGATGCCGATCCTGCTGACACCGGCGCTGCTGCCTGCACCGTAACCTGTGGACACCGCACGTTGCATCGTCCCACTTTGCACCGCAGCCCCGACGCCGGCGCACCTGACTTCATCAGCCCGGAGTTCGATCCGCAACGAGTGTGAACGCCAAGGGCCCGACAACTCCTGCACCGACTCCGGAAGCGACGCCGCTCTCCGGAGTTCACCGCAAGGATCACAACGCCCTGCAAATCCAAGGTACTGTTTGCGGGTCTTCTGACACCGTAGCTGGCCCGCGACGCCGCGGCCAGCCTGAACTGTTGGTTTTGTGTATCACGACGCCGTGATAGCCCCAGGTAGCGCTATCAACTGCAAGGAACTGTGTTTTTGAAGACATCTTGCAGCATTCATCTTTTTATTACTGTATGCTGGATTTTTATCGTATTTGGTCTTGTTTTAAATAGTTAAATATTGGCTATTTTTTCTAAAACTGGTGTGGTGCCCTTTTGTAGTGTTTTCTCTGTGTTACTGTGTGTTATGTGCAAATGCTTTACACATTGCTTCTGAGATAAGCCTGCTGCTCGTGCCAAGCTACCAAGGGGGTGAGCAGGGGTTATCTGAGCGGGTATCTCCCTTATCCTAACTAGAGTGAGGGTCCCTACTTGGACAGGGTGCAAACCGACTGCCAACTGGAGACCCCATTTCTAACAATATCTAAATAATAATGTATTTGAAGAAGGTGTGACCATAAGGTATAAACATCCATTTTCATTCTTCTTAATGATAGTAAATAAATCATAGTGACCTAAACATGAATTAAACTAATGAGATATTTTCAGTAATTAGGGTGGTTAAGGGAAGGGGGGTGGGATGTAGTAGTAGTTTCACTTACATGTAGGGCTTCCAGCACCCCTTGTGCCCCATGATGCACCCCTTGTGCTCCATGATGCTGCCTCTCTATGGAAAGCAGGGGAAACATGGTGGCTAATGAGGATGTGCATTGGCGGGTTTTTTAGGCTTCCTGTTGAGAGGTTGTGCTGTTTGTGATTGGTTTGACACACTTGCAGGGGCAGGAATAATAAATGCTTGGAAGAGGTTTAACTGTTTGAGATCAAGCTGCTGATATGTATGTTGCTTTTGCGGGCGACGCTGCATATCGGATGGAGCCCCTGGAAGTGATATAAAGTCTCATTTTGCAGCCTATACAAATTAAATTAAAATGTTTTCACTACAATTTAAGTTGCTTTTGTCTCTAGTTTAGTATATATTATTTTTTTTGTCAGTTAAATAAGTGAATTTTGAGCAAACTTGCATACAGCTGGTAAGATAATTCAGTGAGACCATTTTGTGTAAAATGCTTCCACATTCCACAAGACTTGTGAATAGGGATGGACAAATATTTTGCAACATTTAACATTTTTGTACTAGCATTCATTCGAATTGAATTTCAGATGTTTATCAAACTTTCTAACATTCTAATTTCGAATATCAGTTTTCAAATTTTATTTTACAGTCGGTAATATTCATTGAATATTCAAATTTGATGTATGCTTTCTGTTAGCTATAACATTGAATATTTAATTAGTTTATGGGATTAAAAATTTGACTTTCGATTCAAATTAATGTATGAGTTTCGAAATTTCAACATTTGATTTTAAATGCCCATAATATATTGAATATATATTTGAATGTGTATATTTTAACTATTATGAACATTCAAATTACAAAGCAACATTTGATTCAAAAGAAACATTCAAATTTGTAAGCAATCAAAAGAAATGTTTGTTCTTATCCATATTCGATTGTGTAAAACAAATATACAAAGGAATATTCATTCTAACATTCGAATTTTGATTTAGCCTCATTCACCCATCCCTACTTGTGAGAGAGCTTCAGACATACTCTGCATTTGCAGCATTTGGAAAACCTAGGTTACCGATTTTGCTTTTTGGCATCTCTAGGGCAAAGCAAAAAGGTGTTTAATAAGGTTTTGCTTTACTAAATCATACTCATTTTTATCTGTGTGCAATAAAAGCAGCAGCCAAACAGCTAAAATTATTATTCTGAGGAATTAACCTACATTAGTAGCTGTAGGCATTAACATCTATAATGACTTCATAAGCTCATAAATTAATTATTTAATGCTGATACTGCTGAAAAACACATTAAATAAATTGTCCTTTCAAAACAGTTATTGACATTTAATTTTTTTTTATTAGAATGTTCCTTTACGAATATGGTGTAGACTCTAGAGTCATAAAACCCTTTCATAAAAAGTAATGTCTTGCAGGAAAAACACTATAAAAATGCAGAATTGCAAAGATTCTTAAACTTAAGACTCTTAAAGAATCTCACAAGCTTAGATAACCGGGCACTAAGTGGGTTAACTGTTGATACACAGCCCTGATTATCTAAAATTCAATAGATAGGTATTGAAAAAAACGTGCCGACATTCACATGGACTGCCTCAGGGAATTTTCTAAATAAACATTTGTCCCTGCGAGTTGCACAATGTCCCCTTACAAAGTAATGAAGTTAATTGGAAAGGAAAACTTTACTGTTGAGAGTTACCAGGGAACAGAGGGCACAAAATGCTACAATACAAATCAGATTATATTGTTGCCAGCACATATTATTTGACTTGGAGGTGCTGTTTTCATATGTAAACAGCACCTCCAAGTAGAACAAGAATAAAATAGTAAAATATGCAAGAAATAATATGCACACAGGTAAGTGGTACTAACATTATATAGAGCTATAACTTAGCTCCCAGTCTATCAGCATATGTAAACCCACACAGCAGAATTACCATTAAAATTATATCCTTACTTGTGCACAGTTTAATGCACCAATTTAACTTTTATTATTTCTTCTCACGTTGAGTGTATTCTACTTTTTGGGTGTGTACCTATTTTTTATTTTATTAATAAGTGTTTTGCATATTTTGACACAATCTAGTCACCTTTCACTCTGCAAGATAAAACAGGGAGATCTGCAAGGAGAAAATGTTTTGAGAATACACCAAACCTTACAGAGAACTTTCAGCTAAGGCCATAGAATTCTCCTGTTCGGTGTGTAAGCAGAGGCGGGGAAAACGTATATGGAAAATAATATGCTTTAAATGTTGCACTTATAAGTACAAATTTAACAGCATTTCTTTAATTTACAGTGTAGTTTCATCTTAAGTCCTACTGTGTGCATGCAGAACAATTTTATTATCATTTTTAATGCAATAATTTTTTTACTTCGTCTTTTTATTTCAATAATAAACTTATTTCATAACATTTTTAAATATTTTTTTTTTGTGTGTGAGCCCTATTGTAATATATGTATACCATTCACATTCTTACAAGCAGGAAATGCCCACTTGTGAGTAGGGTTGCCAGGTGTCCAGTATTCAACTGGACAGTCCAGTATTTTAGTAGGCTGCCCAGTAAAATCTTTACAAAAATGCTGTACACTTAAAGGGACAGTCTAGTTAAAACTTAACTTTCATGATTCAGATAGGGCATGCAATTTTAAACAACTTTCCAATTGACTTTTATCATTACATTTGCATTGTTCCCTTGGTGGTATTTTTAAAAATCTAAACCTAGGTAGGCTCAAACTGATTTCTAAATCGTTGAAAACCTCCTCTTAGCTCAGAGCATTTTGAAAGTTTTTCACAGTTAGACAGTGCTAGTTCATGTGTGTCATATAGATAACATTGTGCTCACTCCCGTAGAGTTATTTAGAAGTCTGCACAGATTGGCATATAACTGTGTTGTTTATGCAAAACTGGGGAATAGGTAATAAAGGGATTATCTATCTTTTTTTTAAACAATTCTGGTGTAGACTGTCTCTTTAAAGGTCCATTTTATTTAAAGTCCCTGAGTGTCAGCTAAACGTAAAATGTCTCATGTCCCTAAACTCTTTACAAATATGGAGGTGAGGGGTAGTCAAGGAGGTCAAATCCAAATCACTTCTGTTTACGAGTGTTACTGGCAGCCAGAGAGATACAAAATTTAATTTATATGTTACTGGCAGCAAGGGATAAAATGACTGCTTAGTTGTGAAATATACACATTGTGGGATCAAGAGTGGGGGCTATGGTAGAGCTTTTAGGGGAGCATTTTGTGGCCTCATCTACCATTCTGCCCAATCACCAGCTAATAGATCTGCCTTTAGAGAATTCTTAAAGAATTTTACAAGCCCAGAGATCAGATCATTGGGTCCTAAGTGACTGTGCAAACCACTGCAAGACATTGTACCCACAAGCACTTAGCACATGTATCAAGGATGTGTTATATATGCACAAAAGGAAAAAAAATGCCTGATCTATAAAAATAATGTTTGAAACCATAAACCATAGCCACAGCTGATAATTTATCAGTATTATGGAGATATAATTACCATTAATCCTCTAGGAAAAGGGTGTTGTCTTTCCCTCAAATGGTTTAAACAAATGTGAATCACAAAGAGAAATATTTACACACACATATATTTCACCATTAGTAGAACAATAAAGTCATATAATTTCCAGTAAATGTTTACATGAGCTGTCTGTGAATATCCTTATTCCTTTGAGAATCAGTTTAAGCTGTGTACTGTTGTATTACAAAATTCAAGTTAATACAAATGATCAGCAAACAGATTTGCTTCCTCTGTCATTCAAATGCATCATCTACATGAATCATTGTTACACATATGTAATCCTATCATTATCAAACAGCTGATACTTAAAGGGACATTAAACATCTTGTAATTATAAGACATTTCTGTTGTGTTGCTATAGAATAATATATAAGCCAAGTCTTAAAGGGACACTGAACCCAATTTTTTTCTTTTGTGATTCAGATAGAGCACGCAATTTTAAGCAACTTTCTAATTTTCTCCTATTATCAATTTTTTTTCGTTCTCTTGCTATCTTTATTTGAAAAAGAAGGCATCTAAGCTTTTTCTTGGTTCAGAACTCTGGACAGCACTTTTTTTATTGGTGGATGAATTTATCCACCAATCAGCAAGGTCAACCCAAGTTGTTCACCAAAAATGGCCCGGCATCTAAACTTAAATTCTTGCATTTCAAATAAAGATACCAAGAGACTAAAGAACATTTGATAATAGGAGTAAATTAGAAAGTTGCTTAAAATTTCATGCACTATCTGAATCACAAAAGAAAAAATTGGGTTCAGTGTCCCTTTAAAGTTTTTTTAAACATATTTTTAATGCAGTTCTTTCTTAATAACCAAACTCCACCATTTGCCTTATTTGGAGGAGCCAAACTGGGCTTTAGTCTGTAGACGACAAGGCTAGCCACCCTCATAAAGTTAGTATAATTCTTTTATTTCAAAGCATATCACAGGCCTTAAAGGGACAGTCTACACCAGAATTTGTATTGTTTTAAAAGATAGATAATCCCTTTATTGCCCATTTCCCAGTTTTGCATAACCAACACAGTTATAATAATATACTTTTAACCTCTGTGATTATCTTGTATCTAAGCCTCTTCAAACTGCTCCTTTTTTCAGTTCTTTTGACAGACTTGCAGTCTAGCCAATCAGTGCCTGCTCCCTGATAGCTTCTCGTGCACAAGCACAGTGTTATCTATATGAAATACGTGAACTAACACCCTCTAGTGGTGAAAAACTGTTAAAATGCAATCTGAAAGAGGTGGGCTTCAAGGTCTAAGAAATTAGCATATGAACCTCCTAGGCTAAGCTTTCAACTAAGAATACCAAGAGAACAAAGCAAAATTGGTGATAAAAGTAAATTGGAAAATTGTTTAAAATTACATGCTCTATCTGAATCATGAAAGTTTATTTTGGCCTAGACTGTCCCTTTAATCATGAATATGATCAGACTCACCTATATCTGCAATTTATAGGCTAACGTATTAACATCAATTAAACACAGGTGATACCATAGATGTACGTGTAATCATCATGCGCCATCTAGTGGCTCACATATTGCATTACATACATATGTTTCTTATTTTTTTTAACCATTTAAACATTAAGAATACAGAACCTTTCCAAATTTAACCCTTATTGCAATTACTACTATTGCATTCTTGTATAGTTACTTCCCTGCAAGTTACAAGCATCACATAATTACAATTTTTTTTATAAAGAGCAAATTACATAAATACAGAGAAATGTATTTCCCTATTAAATCCTTTAGGGTGCATACTCTCTAGCGGATAAATCTAGTAAGTTTCTTTTTGCCTAATGACCCTATATAAAGGGTTAAATTAGGAAAGGTTCTGTTTTTTTAAATGGTCATGAAACCTAAAAATTTTCTTTCGTGATTCAGACAAAGGATACAATTTTAAACAACTTTCTAATTTACTTCTATTATCTCATTTGTTTAATTCTCTTAGTATCATTTGTTGAAGGAGCAGCAATGCAGTAATGGTTTCTAACTGAACACATGGGTGAGCCAATCACAATCAATATATATATATATTTATTAAGCCTATTCAAGAGAGGTAGATTAATATATTTCGACAAATATCATATAAAAAGTAAGGGATATCAGCACTCTTTTGTTGAGAAAAGTCATATAAATTTATTTATTTCAGAAGGAGATCCAACAAACAGCGGACCTCTGTCCCATCAATGAGCAGAAACCTGCACATAATGAAAACACATTTACAATAGATGCCTAACACATAATATTGACCGGCCAGTCTTGTCTAATGTTAACTAAAGTATGTAAAATACCTCATACAGCAGACAGCTATAAAGAGAAAGTGCAATAACTACTGCTACTAAACTAATATTCAAATAAAAGCAGTGATAAGTAAATACATAGTATCAGATTAACACAAATGTCTCAATAGCATAGTCGCATACAGCAAGCAGCTGCCGCTGACATACTCAGCTAGGTTAGCAAGATATAGCAGTCCCACAATTGTATGGCAAGAGTTAACTGTGAAAGTCTTTACGAACTTCCCTTGCTAGTGTAGCAAATATCTGCACTCATATAGCACCATTTGTAGAAACAGACATGTCCCGTATAGTTGAAACAGCAAACAAAATGCCTTCATTCTTTCCTTATTACTTTTAGCTTAAAAGATACTGACAGGTAGATATGCTGTGATAATCATCTATTTTATAGGTTACCATTTCTTCAGGTGAGTTCCTTGTTGTGTTACCCGGTATACATACATAGAATGCGCTTAGTCCAGCGCTACTCCGCCTCTTCAGGGCTGTATGTCTTCTTCCAGGGCAGGCTGCACAAAACAGAAGTGCTCACATCCAGGCTGTGAGTGGTTGCATTCAGTCCCTTTGTTTTCACTCGTGCATATTCTCATACACAGGCAGGGATCTTTTCTTGTCCAGCAAACAAACGGCTCACTTTTTCTCCACCATCTCTGGGGCATTCAGGTGTGTGCTGCATACAATCAAGGGCTGACTCACGCTTGCAAACAGGTGTTTTCTTTCGCTGCTTCCGGTGCTTATGTTTCTCTTGGTGCAAAACAATCTGTGGGATTTCTCATGCCAATGGTCAGTCTGTGTGGCATCATAGGGAGCATGCCTACGTACGTTTCACCCCTATATTGCTCCAAACATATCGGGGCTTCATCAGGGCTGATTTTTTCAGGCTTAGTTGCTTCCTTTTATACCTAAAAACTCCTCCTCTACTCATTACATCATAGTAAAAAGGGCATACCTAGAACAATTTCGTAATCACAGGTACCTTAATACCTGATCTAGAAAGGATTATGATATATACATAATTATGCCATTCAAAATGTATTATCAAAATGCACAGGATATGACAAACACCATGCCAGTTTGCTCATTTTTAATATATGCCTAGAGAAATGAAGCGAATTCCAACCTCTCATTTAGGCCTCTAGGATGTCTAGTTTTTAGCATATAGATCCAACGAGTCTCTTTCTGTAATAGTATTGTATCATTATCACCACCTCTATTATTCACAATACCCTTATCAATCCCCATTATTTTCAGCTGCGATGCATCAGATTGATGGCACTGTGTGAAATGTCTAGCTATGGTGGTGTCTCTGTTATGTGAGATGTCATCTCTGTGTTCTTGAATTCGATCTTTCAAAAACCTTTTTGTTTTTCCTACATAGAATTTGGGGCAGGAGCAGTGTATTAAATACACTACACCCACTGAGTTACAGTTAAATAAATATTTAACCTCATATTCTTTACTGTTACCTGCTGAAAACTTTTTTGCCTTCTCCATAAAGGGACAGTACACACATTGGCCACAAGGGTAGCTACCTTTCACCCCTCTGTCCTTTCTCAGCCAGTCTGCACTTGATGGACTTCTATTGTACATACTTTTCACTAGATGGTCTTTTAAGTTTGGTGATTTTCGTGCTACCATCTGGGGAAAATTCCCCACCTTGTCTTTGATTTTGTCTTCATATGTTAGAAGATGCCAATGTTTATGCAAAATTGACTGGATGGTTTCCCATTGGCAATTGTAGTTTGAAACAAATCTTATATTATCCTTAAGGTTTGTTTTATCCTTGCTTCTATAGAGCACCTCGTCTCTATCCAATTTATCAACTTTAGATATGGCTCTATTAACAACTTTCTTTGAATACCCTCTGTCTAAGAATCTATCTTTCATCAGATCAGCATGTTTGTTATATTTCCTTTTGGAAGAACAATTTCGTTTCAATCTGAGAAATTGTCCAAAAGGAATGCCTCTTTTGAGGTGTTCAGGATGGCTGCTTTGTGCCTGTAAAATACTATTGGTCGCTGTCTGCTTCCTATAGTTTTCTGTGACTATTGAGTCACCTTCTTTACTTATCAAAATATCCAGAAACGAAAGACTATTTTTGTCAATTTGATGGGTTAACAAAATATTTTTGTCATTTTTATTCAGATCTATGATAAAAGTTTCTAGTACATCTTGGGGTCCATCCCATAGGAGGAGAACGTCATCCACATAGCGAATCCAGAGGACGACGTTCTCCTCAAAGATGCTACTATATTTTTCATAGATTTCCATTTCCCATGCTCCTAAATGCAAGCAAGCATAAGTGGGGGCACATACCGCCCCCATTGCTGTACCTCTTTTTTGTCTGTACATAGTGTTGTCAAAGACAAACATATTGTTTTCCAAAATGAACTTGAGCAGGGATACTACAAAAACTGTATGGTGTCTATACTTAGGACCCATTGAGTCTAAGTAATGTTCAACTGCTTTCAAACCCTCTTTGTGGGGGATAGAAGAATACAGTCCCTCCACATCAAGGGATACTAGGAGAGTTTCTGTACTGACTTTTATTCCATCCAATTTTTTAAGAAGGTCCCCTGTGTCCTTAATATAGGATGGCAAAGTGGTTAGAAAGGGTCTTAGAAAATGATCAACATAGTTGCCTATGTTTTCTGTGATACTGCCAATTCCAGCTACAATTGGACGCCCTGGTGGGCACTGTAAACTCTTGTGAAGTTTCGGTATCACATAAAACACAGGCAAGATTGGATATTGTTGATAAAGGAATGAAAATTCTTTGAATGTTACTATTCCTTTCTGTTTTGCATCATAGAGTAACCGATAGAGACTATTTTGTACCTCTTTTAGGGGATTCCCTCCAAGTTTCTCATATTGGTCCCCCACACTCAATTGTCGTTTGACTTCTCTAACATACATGGATTCATCCATTATGACGAGATTGCTGCCCTTATCAGCAGGCTTGATCACAATGTTGGGGGCCAACATGAGATCCCTGAGGGCCTTTCTTTCACCTCTGGTTAAATTATCATTAATTATCATATTTTCAGGCAACTTTTCAATGTCTTTTTCTACCAATTTTAGAAAAAGGTTTACTGAGGGTACTGAGGCTAGAGAAGGCATGTAACTTGATTTTGGTTTAAAATCTGTTGTGATAAGGGGATCATTATGTTCAACCTTACTTGATTCATTCTCTTCTAAAAGGCAGTTTAATGTGTCTAGAGAAGCTAGATCACTTGTTGTTAAGGTTTTATTTTTAGAGCTACCTTTGTCCATTGTTTCTAGCAAATAAATTTAAATCCTTCGTAACTTCAAATTTATTCAACTTTGCTACAGGGCTGAAGGACAGACCTTTTTTCAAAAGACTTATATGTGCAAGGTTTAGTGGAAACTTTGAAAGATTAACTATTTGCATCTCGTCTGTATTGTTAGTTTCTAGTAGTCCCTGAACCTGCCTCTCCTCGATCTTCCCCTTTCCAAGGATCTCTCCTGATTGTAATAATCCCTTCTCCCTCTTGTCTGCCTCATTGGATATCTCCTCTCTTGTAGATGAATTGCTTTGACCTCTTCCTCTTTCTCCCGCCCCTTCTTCTCCATCTTTTAAGTAGGGGCCTGGTTGGTTTTTTGGTACATTGTCAGCCTCTACATCAGAGGCATCTGTGCCTGAATCATATGATTCTTTTTGGGATTTGTATACATACACCCTATCCTTCCTATAGTCCTCCTGGTCTCTTAGTAATTTTCGACACTTTCTTAGCTTTATATCTCCCTGTAGCCTAGTTTTTTTAAAAGGTTTTTGAAAGATCGAATTCAAGAACACAGAGATGACATCTCACATAACAGAGACACCACCATAGCTAGACATTTCACACAGTGCCATCAATCTGATGCATCGCAGCTGAAAATAATGGGGATTGATAAGGGTATTGTGAATAATAGAGGTGGTGATAATGATACAATACTATTACAGAAAGAGACTCGATGGATCTATATGCTAAAAACTAGACATCCTAGAGGCCTAAATGAGAGGTTGGAATTCGCTTCATTTCTCTAGGCATATATTAAAAATTAGCAAACTGGCATGGTGTTTGTCATATCCTGTGCATTTTGATAATACATTTTGAATGGCATAATTATGTATATATCATAATCCTTTCTAGATCAGGTATTACGGTACCTGTGATTACGAAAATGTTCTAGGTATGCCCTTTTTACTATGATGTAATGAGTAGAGGAGGAGTTTTTAGGTATAAAAGGAAGCAACTAAGCCTGAAAAAATCAGCCCTGATGAAGCCCCGATATGTTTGGAGCAATATAGGGGTGAAACGTACGTAGGCATGCTCAATATGATGCCACACAGACTGACCATTGGCATGAGAAATCCCACAGATTGTTTTGCACCAAGAGAAACATAAGCATCGGAAGCAGCGAAAGACAACACCTGTTTGCAAGCGTGAGTCAGCCCTTGATTGTATGCAGCACACACCTGAATGCCCCAGAGATGGTGGAGAAAAAGTGAGCCGTTTGTTTGCTGGACAAGAAAAGATCCCTGCTTGTGTATGAGAATATGCACGAGTGAAAACAAAGGGACTGAATGCAACCACTCACAGCCTGGATGTGAGCACTTCTGTTTTGTGCAGCCTGCCCTGGAAGAAGACATACAGCCCTGAAGAGGCGGAGTAGCGCTGGACTAAGCGCAGTGTATGTATGTATACCGGGTAACACAACAAGGGACTCACCTGAAGAAACGGTAACCTATAAAATAGATGATTATCACAGCATATCTACCTGTCAGTGGTGGGTAGTTATCAAGCCGTCTACTTTTCTGGCTTCGCCGGCCCAATACGTCCGCCTAAGCTCGCCTACCTTCGCCGCCGCGGACCTTGAATACGTTCGCCTAAGTTATCAAATAAAGCTGTCAAAAAGCCGCGGGGCGATGAGCAGCGGACTGTGACAGTTATCACTCATCCGATCTCGCTGCCCTTCGGCTTTTTCCCAGCTTTATTGCTAGCCTGTCACTAAGCACTCACACTAAACTACACTGTTCTACCCCCTATACCGGCGCCCCCGGAGCCCCCCGCAACTAAATAAAGTTACTAACCCCTAAACCGCCGCTCCTAGACCCCGCCGCAACTCTTATAAATGTATTAACCCCTAAACCGCCGCTCCTAGACCCCGCCGCAAGTCTTATAAATGTATTAACCCCTAAACCGCCGCTCCCGGACACCGCTGCCACCTACAGTATACCTAGTAACCCCTATCCTGCCCCCCCTACACCGTAGCCACCTATAATAAATTTATTAACCCCTAATCTGCCCCCCCTACACCGTCGCCACCTATAATAAATTTATTAACCCCTATCCTGCCCCCCACTACGCCACCGCCACTGTAATAAAATTATTAACCCCTAAACCTAAGTCTAACCCTAACGCCCCCCAAACTTAAATATTAATTAAATAAATCTAAATAAATTAACTCTTATTAACTAAATGAATCCTATTTAAAACTAAATACTTACCTTTAAAATAAACCCTAATATAGCTACAATATAAATAATAATTATATTCTAGCTATCTTAGGATTTATATTTATTTTACAGGTAACTTTCAATTTATTTTAACCATGTCCAATAACTATTAAATAGTTATTAACTATTTAATAGCTTACCTAGCTAAAATAAAGAGAAATGTACCTGTGAAATAAATCCTAACCTAAGTTACAATTACACCTAACACTACACTATACTTTAATAAATAATTCCTATTTAAAAATAAATACTTACCTGTAAAATAAACCCTAAGATAGCTACAATGTAATTAATAATTATATTATAGCTATCTTAGGATTTATATTTATTTTACAGGTAACTTTGTATTTATTTTAGCTAGTTAGAATAGTTATTAAATAGTTATTAACTATTTAATAACTACCTAGCTAAAAGAAATACAAAATTACCTGTAAAATAAATCCTAACCTAAGTTACAATTAAACCTAATACTACACAATCATTAAATTAACTAAATAAACTACATACAAATAACTACAATTAAATACAATTACATAAACTAACTAAAGTACAAAAAATAAAAAAAGCTAAGTTACAAAAAATAAAAAAATAAGTTACAAACATGTTAAAAATATTACAACAATTTTAAGCTACTTACACCTAATCTAAGCCCCCTAATAAAATAACAAACCCCCCCAAAATAAAAAAAATCCCTACCCTATTCTAAATTAAATAAATTTCAAAGCTCTTTTACCTTACCAGCCCTTAAAAGGGCCTTTTGTGGGGGCATGCCCCAAAAAGTTCAGCTCTTTTGCCTGTAAAAGAAAAATACAACCCCCCCAACATTAAAACCCACCACCCACATACCCCTAATCTAACCCAAACCCCCCTTACAAAAACCTAACACTAATCCCCTGAAGATCATCCTACCTTGAGTCGTCTTCACTCAGCCGAGCCACCGATGGAACTGAAGAGGACATCCGGAGCGGAAGAAGTTAATCCTCCAAGCGGCGCTGAAGAAATCTTCCATCCGATGAAGTCATCATCCAGGCGGCGCTGAAGAAGTCTTCGATCCGGCCGATGTCATCTTCAAAGAGGCGCTGAAGAGGTCTTCTATCCGGGCGAAGTCATCTTCCAAGCCGGGTCTTGAATCTTCCTTCCGCCGACGCGGAACCACCTTCTTCACCGACGGACTACGACGAATGACGGCTCCTTTAAGGGACGTCATCCAAGATGGCGTCCCCTCAATTCCGATTGGCTGATAGGATTCTATCAGCCAATCGGAATTAAGGTAGGAAAATCTGATTGGCTGATGGAATCAGCCAATCAGATTCAAGTTCAATCCGATTGGCTGATCCAATCAGCCAATCAGATTGAGCTCGCATTCTATTGGCTGATCGGAACAGCCAATAGAATGCGAGCTCAATCTGATTGGCTGATTCCATCAGCCAATCAGATTTTTCCTACCTTAATTCCGATTGGCTGATAGAATCCTATCAGCCAATCGGAAATTGAGGGGACGCCATCTTGGATGACGTCCCTTAAAGGAGCCGTCATTCGTCGTAGTCCGTCGGTGAAGAAGGTGGTTCCGCGTCGGCGGAAGGAAGATTCAAGACCCGGCTTGGAAGATGACTTCGCCCGGATAGAAGACCTCTTCAGCGCCTCTTTGAAGATGACATCGGCCGGATCGAAGACTTCTTCAGCGCCGCCTGGATGATGACTTCATCGGATGGAAGATTTCTTCAGCGCCGCTTGGAGGATTAACTTCTTCCGCTCCGGATGTCCTCTTCAGTTCCATCGGTGGCTCGGCTGAGTGAAGACGACTCAAGGTAGGATGATCTTCAGGGGATTAGTGTTAGGTTTTTGTAAGGGGGGTTTGGGTTAGATTAGGGGTATGTGGGTGGTGGGTTTTAATGTTGGGGGGGGGTTGTATTTTTCTTTTACAGGCAAAAGAGCTGAACTTTTTGGGGCATGCCCCCACAAATGGCCCTTTTAAGGGCTGGTAAGGTAAAAGAGCTTTGAAATTTATTTAATTTAGAATAGGGTAGGGATTTTTTTTATTTTGGGGGGGTTTGTTATTTTATTAGGGGGCTTAGATTAGGTGTAAGTAACTTAAAATTGTTGTAATATTTTTAACATGTTTGTAACTTATTTTTTTATTTTTTGTAACTTAGCTTTTTTTATTTTTTGTACTTTAGTTAGTTTATGTAATTGTATTTAATTGTAGTTATTTGTATGTAGTTTATTTAGTTAATTTAATGATAGTGTAGTATTAGGTTTAATTGTAACTTAGGTTAGGATTTATTTTACAGGTAATTTTGTATTTCTTTTAGCTAGGTAGTTATTAAATAGTTAATAACTATTTAATAACTATTCTAACTAGCTAAAATAAATACAAAGTTACCTGTAAAATAAATATAAATCCTAAGATAGCTAGAATATAATTATTATTTATATTGTAGCTATATTAGGGTTTATTTTAAAGGTATTTAGTTTTAAATAGGATTCATTTAGTTAATAAGAGTTAATTTATTTAGATTTATTTAATTAATATTTAAGTTAGGGGGGCGTTAGGGTTAGGGTTAGACTTAGGTTTAGGGGTTAATAATTTTATTACAGTGGCGGCGGCGTAGTGGGGGGCAGGATAGGGGTTAATAAATTTATTATAGGTGGCGACGGTGTAGGGGGGGCAGATTAGGGGTTAATAAATTTATTATAGGTGGCGACGGTGTAGGGGGGCAGGATAGGGGTTAATACATTTAATATAGGTTGCGGCGGGTTCAGGGAGCGGCGGTTTAGGGGTTAATACATTTATTATAGTTGCGGTGGGCTCCGGGAGCGGCGGTTTAGGGGTTAATATGTATAGAGTAGCTTGCGGTGGGCTCCGGGAGCGGCGGTTTAGGGGGTAATAACTTTATTTAGTTGCGGCGGTGTAGGGGGGGTCAGATTAGCGGTGTTTAGACTCGGGGTACATGTTAGGGTGTTAGGTGTAGACAGCTCCCATAGGAATCAATGGGATGTCTGTCAGCAGCGAACTTGTACTTTCGCTATGGTCAGACTCCCATTGATTCCTATGGGATCCGCCGCCTCCAGGCTGGTGCTTTGAAAACCAGGTACGCTGGGCCGTAAAAGTGCCGAGCGTACCTGCTAGTTTTTTGATAACTAGCAAAAGTAGTGAGATTGTGCCGCACTTGTGTGCGGAACAACTGGAGTGACGTAAGAATCGATCTGTGTCGGACTGAGTCTGGCGGATCGAAGTTTACGTCACAAAATTCTACTTTTGCCGGTCTCGAGCCTTTGATAACTAAGGCGAATCAGCCGCGCCACAAATACGCTGCGGAATTCCAGCGTATTTGAGGTTGACGGCTTGATAACTAGGCCCCAGTATCTTTTAAGCTAAAAGTAATAAGGAAAGAAATACTGACTCTTGCCATACAATTGTGGGACTGCTATATCTTGCTAACCTAGCTGAGTATGTCAGCGGCAGCTGCTTGCTGTATGCGACTATGCTATTGAGATATTTGTGTTAATCTGATACTATGTATTTACTTATCACTGCTTTTATTTGAATATTAGTTTAGTAGCAGTAGTTATTGCACTTTCTCTTTATAGCTGTCTGCTGTATGAGGTATTTTACATACTTTAGTTAACATTAGACAAGACTGGCCGGTCAATATTATGTGTTAGGCATCTATTGTAAATGTGTTTTCATTATGTGCAGGTTTCTGCTCATTGATGGGACAGAGGTCCGCTGTTTGTTGGATCTCCTTCTGAAATAAATAAATTTATATGACTTTTCTCAACAAAAGAGTGCTGATATCCCTTACTTTTTATATGATATTTGTCGAAATATATTAATCTACCTCTCTTGAATAGGCTTAATAAATTTAAATTAATAAGGGTCTGCACCAATTGATGTGACTACATCGAATTATCAATACTATTGTACACAATAGTATATATATTATCTCTCCCCTCCAATTTTTATATTTGTATATATATATATATATATATATATATATATATATATATATGCAGCCACCAATCAACTGCTAGAACCTAGGTTCTCTGCTGCCCCTGAGCTTGCCTAGATAAACCTTTCAGCAAAGGATAACAAGAGAATGAAGCAAATTAAATACTTGAAGTAAATTGCAAAGTTATTTAAAATTGTATTCTCTATCTGAATCATAAAAGAAACATTTTGGGTTTCATATCCCTTTAATGTTTAAATAGTTAAAAAAGAAAGAAACATATGTATGTAATGTAATATGTGAGCCACTAGATGGCGTACATCTATGGTATCACCTGTGTTTAATTTATGTTAATAAGTTAGCCTATAAATTGCAGGTATAGGTGAGTCTGATCATATGCATGATTAAGGCTGAAACTTTGCATGTTATGCTTGGAAAAATAAAATATTAATCTTTTGGAGACAATTAGTTGTGTTGTGGCATTTCTGTTTGGACTTTTGCTGTATATGGGGGGCAAAGCAGTAACTTCTGCTAAGTGCACCCACTTGATTATAAGAATCCTTTAAGAAGATTTTACTCTGTGATGAGCCTGTTTGTATTTTTATGGGTTAAGTTAGTATAAAGTACTCTAATTTGCAGTTGTTATCAGTTAAAACCAATTATGTACAGATATATAACATAGTCAGCCTTGAAAAATCAGCAGGCTGCTTTCTATGCTATGAGAATTAGAAGTTGCTCAATTTTCAGAGCTAAAATATATAAAAGGGGGCAAAATAAGTAATGCAACAAAATTGCAAAGTTGTTTCATTATACAATAATAAACAGTTTATATAAAAAATCTCAAGGTGTTTAATGTCCCTTTAACTATATTCTTATATCATTAAATACTATTCCCAATCATTCATGATATCTTATTGTACTCCCCACAAACATATTATTTATTTTTATTTTGCATCTTATTTATTGTCGCATTGAGGTCGCGTTCGCATTGTGCTTAACTTGTAATACCAGCGCACATTTGCGTGCAAAGGTATTACGGAGTGGAGCATAAATATTGCGCTCACAAAAAGCGGAATTTTGTGCTCCACTCATAATCGAGGCCTTAGAGAGCATAGATGTGGGAAAGTATCATACTATACAGTTACCCTTCAAAATTTGCTACCTTCCTATATCCTACTGCCCTAGGCAAAGACCGAGTGGGATTGGCCTTAAACACAATACATCCATGCAAAGAGTTCTTATTTTTTTTTTCCTCAAGGTTTTGAATTGTTTGTGTATTGTGATGACCCTGTCACCCAAGTTCCAAAAGAGGCCATGATATTTTTGAGGTTTGCCTGGAGATAGTGTTTTATAAAAAACATAATTTATGCTTACCTGATAAATTTATTTCTCTTGTGGTGTATCCAGTCCACGGATCATCCATTACTTGTGGGATATTCTCCTTCCCAACAGGAAGCTGCAAGAGGATCACCCACAGCAGAACTGCTATATAGCTCCTCCCCTCACTGCCATATCCAGTCATTCGACCGAAGACAAGCAAGAGAAAAAAGAAACCATAGGGTGCAGTGGTGACTGTAGTTAAAAAATAAAATATACCTGCCTTAAAATAACAGGGCGGGCCGTGGACTGGATACACCACAAGAGAAATAAATTTATCAGGTAAGCATAAATTATGTTTTCTCTTGTAAGGTGTATCCAGTCCACGGATCATCCATTACTTGTGGGATACCAATACCAAAGCTAAAGTACACGGATGAAGGGAGGGACAAGGCAGGTACTTAAACGGAGGGTACCACTGCCTGTAAAAACTTTCTCCCAAAAATAGCCTCCAAAGAAGCAAAAGTATCAAATTTATAAAACTTTGAAAAAGTATGAAGCGAAGACCAAGTCGCCGCCTTGCAAATCTGTTCAACAGATGCCTCATTTTTAAAAGCCCATGTGGAAGCCACATCTCTCTAACTGCTTCCATGCTTGTCGAGAGCTGCAAGAGAATGACTGGAGGTGGCAGTTAGGGGAGGAGCTATATAGACAGCTCTGCTGTGGGTGATCCTCTTGCAGCTTCCTGTTGGGAAGGAGAATATCCCACAAGTAATGGATGATCCGTGCACTGGATACACCTTACAAGAGAAATAGATTTATCCTAGATTGTAGTAGACTACTGATCTATCCCATATGAACTGACCACAAATCAAACTGAAAAAAATGTATAATGAGTGAGATAAAACTCCTCCCTTTTACTCTGAACCTACAACAACCAGTAATGTAATGAAGGCCAGATATGGGAAGAAAGTTAATAAAAGAGCATCCTACAAACAAATAGCTATATAACTTAATATTCTAGTCCACAAGAGAAGAAAACAATTATAAAGATATTTGTGCATACTGTGTACTACACAGCCACTTGTGAAAAGGTGAATAAAGGAGATGTGTATATACCCTAAAGATACCACAAGAGGGAGCCCAAGCATTTTCAACAAATTGTGCAGCCTTCAAAACTAACTATTAAAATGGAAAATGTTCTCTCTTTGTAATAGGTTGAACTCCACTGTTTATCTGTTTCATTATTCTGATTTATTTTCCTTGTTGCCCCCTTATGAGGAAAAAGGGAAGGGAGGGAATTGTAGCTAGGGTTTACAATTAAATTATAAGATAGGAAAGCGGCTAAAAAGGAGAAAACATTTTGAATCTTTGGCTAACAAAACAAAAAAAATATTTTGTCTTTTATACAAAATGGCATAAGTTTCAAAGAGAATGATGTACAGAATGAAAAAAAATGCAATTTAATTAAAATCAATGAATATAACAGATCGCTTAATACCTCAAAATAGAAACTGTGTTTTTGTCCAACTGTACCTGTAACATTTTTAGTGATAAGAAAAAAAAAATAACCAACTACAACTATTAAGGAGTGGAACTACCCTTTATGGGCCCACTTTCTGGGGGGGTCCTTAACAGCCAGTTAAAGGGTCAGTCAACACCAGAATTTTTGTTGTTTAAAAAGAAAGATAATCCCTTTATTACCCATTCCCCAGTTTTGCATAACCAACACAGTTATAATAATACACGTTTTACCTCTGTAATTATCTTGTATCTAAGCTTCTGCTGACTGCCCCCTTATTTCAGTTCTTTTGACAGACATGCAGTTTAGCCAATCAGTGCTCAGTCCTAGGTCACTTTACGTGCATGAGCTCAATGTTATCTATATGAAACATGTGAACTAATGCCCTCTAGTGGTCAAAATGTATTCAGATTAGAGGCAGTCTTCAAGGTCTAAGAAATTAGCATATGAACCTCCTAGTTTTAGCTTTCAACTAAGAATACCAAGAGAACAAAGCAAAATTGGTGATAAAAGTAAATTGGGAAGTTGTTTAAAATTGCATGCCCTATTTAAAACATGAGAGGTTTTTTTGGGACTTGACTGTCCCTTTAATACAATCATGTGCAGAATGTGCTCAATCCTTTTATTAGCCTTTTTATTATTAGCTTCTTATTAGTGCAGGCTGCAGGCCTTTCTCATGTATCTGTCTGTCTATCTGTCTGACTATCTATCCATCCTAAAAAGCATTATACAGAGCAGCATGTATATTATTACTATTGCTAACTACTGAGTTACTTTTGGGGACACAAAATAAAATTTGCACCAGGGCCCTCAGTGTGCTTCTGCTACAAATAATAATAATAGTAATAATAAACTTAGGTTTCCTGCAGCAGGAGATGAGAAGTATGCTTATTTGTTGTATTATTAAAGAACTATTGGAGTCATATGTCAACAAAAAAATGTATCTATTAATATAGATTTTTATTTCCAGGTTACCCTTCAATACCTGGAATTTACTAAGGAAATATAGTCAAAATGGCTCCAAAATGTTTAAATTTCATTTTAAGGGGCTGATTTATCAAGCCCCGTATACTGCCTTATGCAGCTGTTTCCGTGTGAGCTGTGAGGCTCGCCGGAAACAGGAGTTAAGAAGCAGCGGTCTTAAGACCGCTACTCCTAAACTCGTCCGCCACCTCTGAGGTGGAGAACAGCAATCATTCCGATCGGATACGATTGGGTTGATTGACACCCCCAGCTAGCAGGGGGCGGCATTGCACAAGGAATGCGTGTGCAATGATAAATGACGACAGCGTATGCTACAGCGGATCATGTCCGATCGCACTATAATAAATTAGCCCCTAATTCTGGAGAAAGTGGGTATGATAAAAAATGGTTTGGCATCCATTTGGTTTGGACTGGATGACCATGTAGGCTTCATTAGTGGTTGTTGGATGAAAGTAGGTCAGATGGGATCTGTTTACCTATAAATGTGTGTGTGCACATGTGAGTATTTTTGCAGGGCATGAATTTATGTTTATGGAGTATACAGAGCATGTATTTTATTATTCTTTAGTTATTATTCTTTATTTATAAAGCGCCGACAGATTCCGCAGCGCTGCCCATGGGTACAAGGATAACAGTACAGTGGAGAAACAATAGACACAAGACACAAAATTTTACAGATAAATACAGGGGGAATTGAGGGCCCTATTCCCGTGGGAACTTACAATCTAGATGGGTAGGAGGATTGGAAACAGGAGGTGGGGACTGCAGAGGTGAGAATGATATTAGTGAGGAGATAGAGGGCAACTGTTAGTTAATTGAAGTTAGTTTGTTAATAAGTTGGGTGATAAGCTTCCCTGAACAGAAAGGTCTTTAGGGAACGTTTAAAGGAGGAGAGGTTAGGGGCAAGTCTGACATCTCAAGGAAGTGCGTTCCAGAGGGTTGGTGCCGCACGAGAAAAGTCCTGTAGTCTAGAATGAGAGGAGGTGATGGTAGAGGACGCAAGAAGCAGGTCGTTGTTGGATCTTAGGGGACGGGCAGGAGTATATTTGTTGATGAGTGAGGACAGGTAGGGTGGGGCAGCATTGGTGAGGGATTTGTAGGTCAGGGTGAGAATTTTGAATTTAACTCTGTTGTGAATGGGGAGCCAGTGAAGGGACTCACAAAGAGGCGCAGCAGAAACAGAGCGTCGAGAGAGGTGGATTAGCCTGGCAGATGCATTTAGGACGGATTGGAGGGGAGAGAGGCGGGAGAGAGGGAGGCCAGTTAGTAAGTTGTTACAGTAGTCAAGTCGGGAAATTACCAGGGAGTGGATGAGCTGTTTGGTAGTTTCAGCACTCAGAAACGGACAAATTTTGGAGATATTGCGTAGGTGGTTGCGGCAGGATGAAGAGAGCAGTTGGATGTAGGGAATGAAGGACAGATTTGAGTTAAGTGTGACTCCGAGGCAGCGGACTTGGGGTGATGGGGAGATAGTGGTGCCGCCAACAGTGATAGAAAAATTAGAGACTGGAGTGGAGCTAGAGGGGGGAATTAGAAGTAGTTCGGTCTTGGACATATTTATTTTTAGGTGGTGAGAGGCCATCCAGGAGGAAATGCCAGATAAGCAGTCGCTGATGTGAGAGTTGACAGAAGGAGAGAGTGCAGGGGTGGAAAGGTAGATCTGGGTATCATAAGCATAGAGGTGATAGCTGAAGCCATAGCTGTTGATAAGTTTACCCAGTGAAGAAGTGTAAATAGAGAAGAGTAGAGGACCCAGGACAGATCCTTGAGGTACTCCAACAGACAGGGACAATAGAGAGGAGGAGTCACCAGCAAAAGAGACTGAGAAGGATCTGTTAGAGAGATAATAGTGAATCCAGGAGAGGGCAGTGTCACAGAGACCAAGAGAACTGAGAGACTGTAGGAGAAGGGGATGGTCAACAGTATCAAAGGCAGCAGATAGGTCAAGTAAGATGAGTATAGAGTAGTAGCCTTTGTTTTTAGCAGAAAGGAGATCGTTAGTAACCTTGGTGAGGGCAGTCTCAGTTGAGTGTTGGGGACAGAAGCCAGATTGCAGGGGGTTGAGCAATGAGTTGGAGGACAGGAAATGGGTTAGGCGATTGAAAACTAGTTTTTCAAGGAGTTTTGAAGCTAGTGGGAGCAGTGATATGGGGCAGTAGTTTGCAGGGGAGTTAGGGTCGAGGGAGGGTTTTTTGAGGATGGGGGTGACCTTCGCATGTTTGAAGGAGGCAGGGAATGAGCCGGTAGAAAGGGATAGGTTAAATATGCGAGTAAGAGGGTGTGAGGGTGGTAGACAGAGGAGGGATTAGATGTGAAGGAATAGGGTCAAGTGGGCAGGTAGTGAGGTGTGAGGAAGACAAAAGGGAAGCCACTTTATTCTCAGTGGTTGGGAGGAGGGTGCAAAGAGTGGCAGAGGGGGTGACTGGGAGCGGAGTTGGGAGATTGCAGGTTTGTGTTGGGATGTTTCCTCAGATTGCAAGTATTTTATTGAGAAAATAGTCAGCAAGGTCTTGAGTACTGAATGCAGATGAGGGGGTGGTGCAGGTGGGTAGAGGAGAGAGTTGAAAATAGAGAAGAGTCTTTTAGGGTTTGAGGAGTGAGTGGATATAAGAGAGGAGAAGTAGGTTTGCTTAGCTAAGCGAAGGGCAGAGGTGTAAGAGTAGAGAATGAACTTATAGTGCATGAAATCATGTTCAGAGCGGGATTTCCTCGAGACACGCTCAGTAGTGCGGGAGCATTTTTGTAGGTGACGCGTTTGTTGGGAGTGCCAGGGTTGGAGCTGACGACGTGGGGCTTTGCGAGGTTGGGGCGGAGCGAGAGTGCCAAGTGCCTCAGAGAGAGTATTGTTATAGTGGGTTATAGCAAGGTCAGGGCAGGATATCGTGGAAGTGTGGGGGAGGCGTAGTTGAATAAGATTGGAGATTTGGGGAGCGTCCACAATGTGCAGATTTCTACTGGTGTAGGGGCGAGAGGGGGAAGTAGGTTTAGTATCTATATTAGGATTAAAGGTGAGCAGATGGTGGTTTCAGATGGGAAATGGGTGACATGCAACATTAGAGAGAGAGCAGAGATAGGAGAATTCCAGATCAATTGAGTGTCCATCGCGGTGGGTAGGGAATAGGGTGGATTGTGAGAGGCCGAAGGAGTTAGTGAGTGAGAGAAGTTTAGTGGCAGCAGGGGCAGATGGGTTGTCAATGGGGATGTTGAAGTCCCCTAGGATTAGAGCAGGTGTATTTGTGGAGAGAAAGTAAGGAAGCCAGGCAGCAAAGTTGTCAAGGAATTGGGAAGTTGGTCCAGGGGGCGATAGATACATGGCACTCTGAGAGAGAGAGGGGAGAACAGGCGAATGCAGTGGACTTCAAAGGAAGAAAAGGAGAGAGATGGAAATGGGGATAGGTTCTGATAGGTGCAGGAGGGGGAGAGTAAGATGCCAACACCGCCACCGTGTCTCTCACCTGGCCTAGGTGTTTGGCTATGTATTTATAGAGCATACAGGGCAGGTGTTTGTGTCGCATATAGAACAGGTATTTATAGAGCATACAGGGCATGGATTTGTAGAGCATACAGGGCATGGATTTGTGGAGCATACATGTTAGTTGTTTATGGAGCATATAGAGCAGGTATTTATGGAGCATACATAGCATGTATTTCTGGAGCATACATGGCAGCTGTTGTATGGCGCATATAGAGCAGGTATTTATGTAGCATATAGGGCATGGATTTGTGGAGCATACAGGGCATGGATTTATTGAGCATACTGATCAGGTATTTCTGGAGCATACTTGGCAGTTGTTGTATGGAGCATATAGAGAAGGTATTTATGGAGCCTATAGAGCAGGTATTTCTGGAGCATACAGGGCATGGATTTCTGGAACATACATGGCAGTTGTTGTATGGAGCATATAGAGCAGGTATTTATGGAGCATACAGGGCATGGATTTATTGAGCATACTGATCAGGTATTCATGGTGCATACAGGGCATGTATTTCTGGAGCATACATGGCAGTTGTTGTATGGAGCATATAGAGCAGGTATTTATGTAGCATACAGGGCATGGATTTGTGGAGCATACAGGGCATGGATTTATTGAGCATACTGATCAGGTATTTCTGGAGCATACATGGCAGTTGTATGGAGCATATAGAGCAGGTATTTCTGGAGCATACAGGGCATGTATTTCTGGAGCATACAGGGCATGGATTTATTGAGCATACTGATCAGGTATTCATGGAGCATACAGGGCATGTATTTCTGCAGCATACATGCAGTTGTTGTATGGAGCATATAGAGCAGGTATTTCTGGAGCATACAGGGCATGGATTTATTGAGCATACTGATCAGGTATTCATGGAGCATACAGGGCATGTATTTCTGCAGCATACATGCAGTTGTTGTATGGAGCATATAGAGAATGTATTTATGGAGCATACAGGGCATGGATATATTGAGCATACTGATCAGGTATTTATGGAGCATACAGGGCATGTATTTCTGGAGCATACATGCAGTTGTTGTATGGAGCATATAGAGAAGGTATTTATGGAGCATATAGAGAAGGTATTTATGGAGCATATAGAGAAGGTATTTATGGAGCATACATGCAGTTGTTGTATGGAGCATATAGAGCAGGTATTTATGGAGCATATACAGCATGTATTTATTGAGCATACTGATCAGGTATTTGAGGCCAAGGGGCCTCGTTGCAAAGCCAAGATCAGGCAGGCAGCACACTTAAAGGGACATTAAAGTCAAATTTAAACTTTCATGATACAAATAGAGCACGCAGTTTGGGGTAAAAAAAACATACATGGCAGTTGTTGTATGGAGCATATAGAGAAGGTATTTATGGAGCATACATGGCATGGATTTATTGAGCATACTGATAAGGTATTTATGGAGCATACAGGGCATGAATTTCTGGAACATACATGGCAGTTGTTGTATGGAGCATACAGGGCATGGATTTATTGAGCATACTGATCAGGTATTCATGGTGCATACAGGGCATGTATTTCTGGAGCATACATGGCAGTTGTTGTATGGAGCATATAGAGAAGGTATTTATGGAGCATACAGGGCATGGATTTATTGAGCATACTGATCAAGTATTTATGGAGTATACAGGGCATGGATTTCTGGAACATACATGGCAGTTGTTGTATGGAGCATATAGAGCAGGTATTTATGGAGCATACAGGGCATGGATTTATTGAGCATACTGATCAGGTATTCATGGTGCATACAGGGCATGTATTTCTGGAGCATACATAGCAGTTGTTGTATGGAGCATATAGAGCAGGTATTTATGGAGCATACAGGGCATAAATTTCTGGAACATACATGGCAGTTGTTGTATGGAGCATACAGGGCATGGATTTATTGAGCATACTAATCAGGTATTCATGGTGCATACAGGGCATGTATTTCTGGAGCATACATGGCAGTTGTTGTATGGAGCATATAGAGAAGGTATTTATGGAGCATACAGGGCATGGATTTATTGAGCATACTGATCAGGTATTTATGGAGCATACAGGGCATGGATTTCTGGAACATACATGGCAGTTGTTGTATGGAGCATATAGAGCAGGTATTTATGGAGCATACAGGGCATGGATTTATTGAGCATACTGATCAGGTATTCATGGTGCATACAGGGCATGTATTTCTGGAGCATACATAGCAGTTGTTGTATGGAGCATATAGAGCAGGTATTTACGTAGCATAAAGGGCATGGATTTGTGGAGCATACAGGGCATGGATTTATTGAGCATACTGATCAGGTATTTCTGGAGCATACATGGCAGTTTTTGTATGGAGCATATAGAGCAGGTATTTACGTAGCATACAGGGCATGGATTTGTGGAGCATACAGGGCATGGATTTATTGAGCATACCGATCAGGTATTCATGGAGCATACAGGGCATGTATTTCTGCAGCATACATGCAGTTGTTGTATGGAGCATATAGAGCAGGTATTTATTGAGCATACAGGGCATGTATTTCTGGAGCATACAGGGCATGTATTTCTGGAGCATACATGCAGTTGTTGTATGGAGCATATAGAGAAGGTATTTATGGAGCATATAGAGAAGGTATTTATGGAGCATATAGAGATGGTATTTATGAAGCATACATGCAGTTGTTGTATGGAGCATATAGAGCAGGTATTTATGGAGCATATACAGCATGTATTTATTGAGCATACTGATCAGGTATTTGAGGCCAAGGGGCGCTCGTTGCAAAGCCAAGATCAGGCAGGCAGCACACTTAAAGGGACATTAAAGTCAAATTTAAACTTTCATGATACAAATAGAGCACGCAGTTTGGGGTAAAACAAACATACATGGCAGTTGTTGTATGGAGCATATAGAGAAGGTATTTATGGAGCATACATGGCATGGATTTATTGAGCATACTGATCAGGTATTTATGGAGCATACAGGGCATGTATTTCTGGAACATACATGGCAGTTGTTGTATGGAGCATATAGAGCAGGTATTTATGGAGCATACAGGGCATGAATTTCTGGAACATACATGGCAGTTGTTGTATGGAGCATACAGGGCATGGATTTATTGAGCATACTGATCAGGTATTCATGGTGCATACAGGGCATGTATTTCTGGAGCATACATGGCAGTTGTTGTATGGAGCATATAGAGAAGGTATTTATGGAGCATACAGGGCATGGATTTATTGAGCATACTGATCAGGTATTTATGGAGCATACAGGGCATGTATTTCTGGAACATACATGGCAGTTGTTGTATGGAGCATATAGAGCAGGTATTTATGGAGCATACAGGGCATGGATTTATTGAGCATACTGATCAGGTATTCATGGTGCATACAGGGCATGTATTTCTGGAGCATACATAGCAGTTGTTGTATGGAGCATATAGAGCAGGTATTTATGTAGCATACAGGGCATGGATTTGTGGAGCATACAGGGCATGGATTTATTGAGCATACCGATCAGGTATTTCTGGAGCATACATGGCAGTTTTTGTATGGAGCATATAGAGCAGGTATTTATGGAGCATACAGGGCAGTTGTTGTATGGAGCATATAGAGCAGGTATTTATGGAGCATACAGGGCATGAATTTCTAGAACATACATGGCAGTTGTTGTATGGAGCATACAGGGCATGGATTTATTGAGCATACTGATCAGGTATTCATGGTGCATACAGGGCATGTATTTCTGGAGCATACATAGCAGTTGTTGTATGGAGCATATAGAGCAGGTATTTATGTAGCATACAGGGCATGGATTTGTGGAGCATACAGGGCATGGATTTATTGAGCATACTGATCAGGTATTTCTGGAGCATACATGGCAGTTTTTGTATGGAGCATATACAGCAGGTATTTATGGAGCATACAGGGCATGGATTTATTGAGCATACTGATCAGGTATTCATGGAGCATACAGGATATGTATTTCTGCAGCATACATGCAGTTGTTGTATGGAGCATATAGAGCAGGTATTTCTGGAGCATACAGGGCATGTATTTATGGAGCATACAGGGCATGGATTTATTGAGCATACCGATCAGGTATTCATGGAGCATACAGGGCATGTATTTCTGCAGCATACATGCAGTTGTTGTATGGAGCATATAGAGCAGGTATTTATTGAGCATACAGGGCATGTATTTCTGGAGCATACAGGGCATGTATTTCTGGAGCATACATGCAGTTGTTGTATGGAGCATATAGAGAAGGTATTTATGGAGCATACATGCAGTTGTTGTATGGAGCATGTAGAGCAGGTATTTATGGAGCATACAGGGCATGTATTTATGGAGCATACATGCAGTTGTTGTATGGAGCATATAGAGAAGGTATTTATGGAGCATATAGAGAAGGTATTTATTGAGCATACTGATCAGGTATTTGAGGCCAAGGGGCCTCGTTGCAAAGCCAAGATCAGGCAGGCAGGCAGCACACTTAAAGGGACATTAAAGTCAAATTTAAACTTTCATGATACAAATAGAGCACGCAGTTTGGGGTAAAAAAACATACATGGCAGTTGTTGTATGGAGCATATAGAGAAGGTATTTATGGAGCATACATGGCATGGATTTATTGAGCATACTGATCAGGTATTTATGGAGCATACAGGGCATGTATTTCTGGAACATACATGGCAGTTGTTGTATGGAGCATATAGAGCAGGTATTTATGGAGCATACAGGGCATGAATTTCTGGAACATACATGGCAGTTGTTGTATGGAGCATACAGGGCATGGATTTATTGAGCATACTGATCAGGTATTCATGGTGCATACAGGGCATGTATTTCTGGAGCATACATGGCAGTTGTTGTATGGAGCATATAGAGAAGGTATTTATGGAGCATACAGGGCATGGATTTATTGAGCATACTGATCAGGTATTTATGGAGCATACAGGGCATGGATTTCTGGAACATACATGGCAGTTGTTGTATGGAGCATATAGAGCAGGTATTAATGTAGCATACAGGGCATGGATTTGTGGAGCATACAGGGCATGGATTTATTGAGCATACTGATCAGGTATTTCTGGAGCATACATAGCAGTTTTTGTATGGAGCATATAGAGCAGGTATTTATGGAGCATACAGGGCATGGATTTATTGAGCATACTGATCAGGTATTCATGGAGCATACAGGACATGTATTTCTGCAGCATACATGCAGTTGTTGTATGGAGCATATAGAGCAGGTATTTCATGGAGCATACAGGGCATGTATTTCTGCAGCATACATGCAGTTGTTGTATGGAGCATATAGAGCAGGTATTTATTGAGCATACAGGGCATGTATTTCTGGAGCATACAGGGCATGGATTTATTGAGCATACTGATCATGTATTCATGGAGCATACAGGGCATGTATTTCTGCAGCATACATGCAGTTGTTGTATGAAGCATATAGAGAAGATATTTATGGAGCATACAGGGCATGGATTTATTGAGCATACTGATCATGTATTCATGGAGCATACAGGGCATGTATTTCTGCAGCATACATGCAGTTGTTGTATGAAGCATATAGAGAAGGTATTTATGGAGCATATAGGGCATGTATTTATTGAGCATACTGATCAGGTATTTGAGGCCAAGGGGCCTCGTTGCAAAGCCAAGATCAGGCAGGCAGCACACTTAAAGGGACATTAAAGTCAAATTTAAACTTTCATGATACAAATAGAGCACGCAGTTTGGGGTTAAAAAACTTTACAATTCACTTCCATTATTAAAGTGCTCTTGTTCTGAGGCACAATCCCCTACTGAGCATGTGCAAGAATTCATTGTACACCTGTATGCATTTTGTGATTGGCTAATTGGCTAATGGCTGTAACATGATACGAGAGGGGGGGGGGAAATAAAACAAAAATCTTTATTCATTCAGACTATGTGCTATTGCATTCTCTTTTTATTATGCATTTATTGAAGTTGCAATTCTACTCTATTTAATGGTTCTTTTAATGTAAAGGTTTGCAAGTGTAAAATATCAGCTGTCACACACAGACCTTGCAGACACAAATGAGGGGCTGATTGGGGACATTGTTGAGATTTTTCACCTACACTAATGCCAGGCAAGGGGAGTTCATGCTCCTGTGAGTAATCACATCTTGCTATTTCAAACCTGAGATTGCCTCTATTTTTTATTTTTACATAAGTTTTTTATGTTAGAGTGGAGTCCTTTATTGAGGGTGTGTTCTGAAGGCTCTCCCCTTCATCAGTTTTAAAGAACCCTTAAAGGGACATTCAAGTCAAAATTAAACTTCATGATTCAGATAGAGCAGGCAATTTTAAACAACTTTCCCTTTTACTCCCATTAACAAAATGCAGTCTTTTTATATTTACACTTTTTGAGTCACCAGCTCTTACTGAGCATGTGCAAGACTTCAGAGAAAATTTGTGGCTGTCACATGATACAGGAGGAGTGAAAATAGACATGACTTTGAAATTTGTCCGAAAAAAAAAATCTACTTCTAATTTGAAGTTAAGACTAAGGGGCCGATTTATTATGCTGCGAATGCAGGAGTTTCCACGTGAGCCTTCCGGCTCGCCAGAAACATAAGTTAAGTAACAGCGGTCTTGAGAGAAAAAGAGAGAAAGAGAGAGAGAGAGAAAGAAAGAGAGAGAGATAGAGAAAGAGAGAGAGAAAGAAAGAAAGCGAGAAAGAAAGAAAGCGAGAAAGAGAGAAAAAGAGAGAGATAGAGAGAGATAGAGAAAGAAAGAGAGAGAGAGATTGAGAAAGAAAGAGAGAGAGAGAGAGAGAGATTGAGAGAGATAGAAAGAAAGAAAGAGAGAAAGAAAGAGAGAAAGAAAGAGAGAAAGAAAGAGAGAAAGAAAGAGAGAAAGAAAGAGAGAAAGAAAGAGAGAAAGAAAGAGAGAGAAAGAAAGAGAGAAAGAAAGAGAGAAAGAAAGAAAGAAAGAAAGAAAGAAAGAAAGAAAGAAAGAAAGAAAGAAAGAAAGAAAGAAAGAAAGAAAGAGAGAAAGAAAGAGAGAAAGAAAGAGAGAGAAAGAAAGAGAGAAAGAAAGAGAGAAAGAAAGAGAGAAAGAAAGAAAGAGAGAAAGAAAGAGAGAAAGAGAGAAAGAAAGAGAGAAAGAAAGAGAGAAAGAAAGAGAGAAAGAAAGAGAGAAAGAAAGAGAGAAAGAAAGAGAGAGAAAGAAAGAGAGAAAGAAAGAGAGAGAAAGAAAGAGAGAAAGAAAGAGAGAAAGAAAGAAAGAAAGAGAGAAAGAAAGAGAGAAAGAAAGAGAGAAAGAAAGAGAGAAAGAAAGAGAGAAAGAAAGAGAGAAAGAAAGAGAGAAAGAGAGAAAGAAAGAAAGAGAGAAAGAAAGAGAGAAAGAGAGAAAGAAAGAGAGAAAGAAAGAGAGAAAGAAAGAGAGAAAGAAAGAGAGAAAGAAAGAGAGAAAAAGAAAGAAAGAAAGAAAGAGAGAAAAAGAAAGAAAGAAAGAAAGAAAGAAAGAAAGAGAAAAAGAAAGAAAGAGAAAAAGAGAGAGAAAGAAAGAGAGAAAGAAAGAGAGAAAAAGAAAGAAAGAAAGAGAGAAAGAGAAAGAAAGAAAGAAAGAAAGAAAGAAAGAAAGAGAGAAATACAGACTAAACTAAGAAACTAGCAGCTAGATTACGAGTTGTGCGTTAGGGTAAAAAAGCAGCGTTAAGAGCCTCCTAACGCTGCTTTTTTACGCCTGCTGGTATTACGAGTCTTGCAGGTTTAGGGTGACCGCACACTTCTTTGGCCTTACCGCAAAATGACTTAGGTAAACTTTGTCTTTTTTCTATGGGGCTTCCATAGTGCTGGTATTACAAGTCTTTTCTGGGAGGCCAAAAAGTGAGCGGTACACCCTACCCTGTCAAGAGTCCTAACGCATTTAAAAGTCAGTAGTTATGAGTTTTACACTACAACGCTGTAGCATAAAACTCATAACTAAAGTGCTAAAAAGTACACTAACACCCATAAACTACCTATTAACCCCTAAACCGAGGCCCTCCCGCATAGCAAATACTAAAATAAAAACATATTTATGAAAACTAATCTGCTGCCCCCAACATCGCCGACACCTACATTATATTTATTAACCCCTAATCTGCCGCCCCCAATGTTGCCGCCACCTACCTACACTTATTAACCCCTAATCTGCCGCCCCTATAATAAACATATTAACCCCTAAACCGCCGCACTCCCACCTCGCAAACAGTTAAATATTATTAACCCCCTAATCTGCCGTCCCTAACATCGCCGCCACCTACCTAAATTTATTAACCCCTAATCTGCCGCCCCCACTATATTAAAGTTATTAACCCCTAAGTCTAACCCTAACACCCTTTAACTTAAATATAATTTTAATAAATCTAAATAAATATTCATATCATTAACTAAATAATTCCTATTTAAAACTAAATACTTACCTGTAAAATAAACCCTAACGCCTAGATTTAGAGTTCTGCGGCCAAAGGGGTGTGTTAGCTACGCTGGCTTTTTTCTGGCCGCACCTTTTAAATACCGCTGGTATTTAGAGTTCACAGAATGGCTGCGTTAGGCTCCAAAAAAAGAGCGTATAGCATATTTACCGCAACTTCAACTCTCGATACCAGCGGTGCTTACGGACGCGGCCAGCTTCAAAAACGTGCTCGTGCACGATTCCCCCATAGAAAACAATGGGGCTGTTTGAGCTGAAAAAAACCTAACACCTGCAAAAAAGCCGCGTTCCGCTCCTAACGCAGCCCCATTGTTATCTATGTGGAAACACTTCCTACGTCTGCACCCAACACTCTAACATGTACCCCGAGTCTAAAAACCCCTAACCTTACACTTATTAACCCCTAATCTGCCGCCCCCCGCTATCGCTGACCCCTGCATATTATTTTTAACCCCTAATCTGCCGCTCCGTACACCCCCGCCACCTACATTATCCCTATGTACCCCTAATCTGCTGCCCTAACATCGCCAACCCCTATATTATATTTATTAACCCCTAATCTGCCGCCCCCAACGTCGCCTCCACCTAACTACACTTATTAACCCCTAATCTGCCGACCGGACCTGAGCGCTACTATAATAAAGTTATTAACCCCTAATCCGCCTCACTCCCGCCTCAATAACCCTATAATAAATAGTATTAACCCCTAATCTGCCCTGCCTAACATTGCCGACACCTAACTTCAAGTATTAACCCCTAATCTGCCGACAGGAGCTCACCGCTACTCTAATAAATTTATTAACCCCTAAAGCTAAGTCTAACTTTAACCCTAACACCCCCCTAAATTAAATATAATTTAAATCTAACAAAATAAATTAACTCTTATTAAATAAATTATTCCTATTTAAAGCTAAATACTTACCTGTAAAATAAACCCTAATATAGCTACAATATAAATTATAATTATATTATAGCTATTTTAGGATTTATATTTATTTTACAGGTAACTTTGTATTTATTTTAACCAGGTACAATAGCTATTAAATAGTTAAGAACTATTTAATAGCTAAAATAGTTAAAATAATTACAAAATTACCTGTAAAATAAATACTAACCTAAGTTACAATTAAACCTAACAATACACTATCAATAAATAAATTAAATAAAATACCTACAATTACCTACAATTAAACCTAACACTACACTATCAATACATTAATTAAATACAATACCTACAAATTACTACAATTAAATAAACTAACTAAAGTACAAAAAATAAAAAAGAACTAAGTTACAAAAAAATAAAAAAATATTTACAAACATTAGAAAAATATTACAACAATTTTAAACTAATTACACCTACTCTAAGCCCCCTAATGAAATTACAAAGCCCCCCAAAATAAAAAAAATGCCCTACCCTATTCTAAATTACAAAAGTTCAAAGCTCTTTTACCTTACCAGCCCTGAACAGGGCCCTTTGCGGGGCATGCCCCAAGAAATTCAGCTCTTTTGCCTGTAAAAAAACACATACAATCCCCCCCCCCCAACATTACAACCCATCACCCACATACCCCTAATCTAACCCAAACCCCCCTTAAATAAACCTAACACTAAGCCCCTGAAGATCTTCCTACCTTATCTTCACCTCACCGGGTATCACCGATCGGTCCTGGCTCCAAAATCTTCATCCAACCCAAGCGGGGGCTGGCGATCCATAATCCTGCGGCTGAAGAGGTCCAGAAGAGGCTCCAAAGTCTTCATCCTATCCGGGAAGAAGAGGCGATCCAGACCGGCAACCATCTTGATCCAAGCGGCATCTTCTATCTTCATCCGATGAGGAACGGCTCCATCGTGAAGACCTCCAGCGCGGATCAATCTTCTTCTGACGACGTCCAACTGAAGAATGACGGTTCCTTTAAGGGACGTCATCCAAGATGCGTCCCTCGAATTCCGATTGGCTGATAGGATTCTATCAGCCAATCGGAATTAAGGTAGGAAAATTCTGATTGGCTGATCAGCCAATCATATTGAGCTCGCATTCTATTGGCTGATCGGAACAGCCAATAGAATGCAAGCTCAATCTGATTGGCTGAAAGAATTCGAGGGACGCCATCTTGGATGACGTCCCTTAAAGGAACCGTCATTCTTCAGTTGGACGTCGGAGGAAGAAGATTGATCCGCGCTGGAGGTCTTCCAGATGGAGCCGGTCCTCATCGGATGAAGATAGAAGATGCCGCTTGGAAGAAGATGGTTGCCGGTCTGGATCGCCTCTTCTTCCCGGATAGGATGAAGACTTTGGAGCCTCTTCTGGACCTCTTCAGCCGCAGGATTATGGATCGCCAGCCCCCGCTTGGGTTGGATGAAGATTTTGGAGCCAGGACCGATCGGTGATACCCGGTGAGGTGAAGATAAGGTAGGAAGATCTTCAGGGGCTTAGTGTTAGGTTTATTTAAGGGGGGTTTGGGTTAGATTAGGGGTATGTGGGTGGTGGGTTGTAATGTTGGGGGGGGGTATTGTATGTTTTTTTTTACAAGCAAAAGAGCTGAATTTCTTGGGGCATGCCCCGCAAAGGGCCCTGTTCAGGGCTGGTAAGGTAAAAGAGCTTTGAACTTTTTTAATTTAGAATAGGGTAGGGCATTTTTTTATTTTGGGGGGCTTTGTAATTTCATTAGGGGGCTTAGAGTAGGTATAATTAGTTTAAAATTGTTGTAATATTTTTCTAATGTTTGTAAATATTTTTTTATTTTTTGTAACTTAGTTCTTTTTTATTTTTTGTACTTTAGTTAGTTTATTTAATTGTAGTTATTTGTAGGTATTGTATTTAATTAATGTATTGATAGTGTAGTGTTAGGTTTAATTGTAACTTAGGTTAGGATTTATTTTACAGGTAATTTTGTAATTATTTTAACTATTTTAGCTATTAAATAGTTCTTAACTATTTAATAGCTATTGTACCTGGTTAAAATAAATACAAAGTTACCTGTAAAATAAATATAAATCCTAAAATAGCTATAATATAATTATAATTTATATTGTAGCTATATTAGGGTTTATTTTACAGGTAAGTATTTAGCTTTAAATAGGAATAATTTATTTAATAAGAGTTAATTTATTTCGTTAGATTTAAATTATATTTAATTTAGGGGGGTGTTAGTGTTAGGGTTAGACTTAGCTTTAGGGGTTAATCCATTTATTACAGTAGCGGCGAGATTTGGTCGGCAGATTAGGGGTTAATAATTTAAGTTAGGCGTCGACGATGTTAGGGAGGGCAGATTAGGGGTTAATACTATTTATTATAGGGTTATTGAGGCGGGAGTGAGGCGGATTAGGGGTTAATAACTTTATTATAGTAGCGGTGCGGTCCGCTCGGCAGATTAGGGGTTAATAAGTGTAGGCAGGTGGAGGCGACGTTGAGGGGGGCAGATTAGGGGTTAATAAATATAATATAGGGGTCGGCGGTGTTAGGGGCAGCAGATTAGGGGTACATAAGGATAACGTAGGTAGCGGCGCTTTGTGGTCGGCAGATTAGGGGTTAATTATTGTAGGTAGCTGGCGGCGACGTTGTGGGGGGCAGGTTAGGGGTTAATAAATATAATATAGGGGTCGGCGGTGTTAGGGGCAGCAGATTAGGGGTACATAAGTATAACGTAGGTGGTGGTCGGCAGATTAGGGGTTAAAACATTTTTATTGAGTGGCGGCAATGGGGGGGACCTCGGTTTAGGGGTACATAGGTAGTTTATGGGTGTTAGTGTACTTTAGAGCACAGTAGTTAAGAGCTTTATAAACCGGCGTTAGCCCAGAAAGCTCTTAACTACTGACTTTTTTCTGCGGCTGGAGTTTTGTCGTTAGATTTCTAACGCTCACTTCAGCCAAAACTCTAAATACCGGCGTTAGAAAGATCCCATTGAAAAGATAGGATACGCAATTGACGTAAGGGGATCTGCGGTATGGAAAAGTCGCGGCTGAAAAGTGAGCGTTAGACCCTTTAATGACTGACTCCAAATACCAGAGGGCGGTAAAAACCAGCGTTAGAAGCCTCTAACGCTGGTTTTGACGGCTACCGCCCAACTCTACATCTAGGCCTTTGATAGCTACAATATAACTAATATCTTAGGGTTTATTTTTATTTTACAGGCAAGTTTGTATTTATTTTAACTAGATAGACTAGTTATTAAATAGTTATAAACTATTTAATAACTACCTAACTAAAATAAATACAAATTTACCTGTAAAATAAAACCTAACCTAAGTTACAATAACACTACACTATAATTAAATAAATTAACTAAATTAAATACAATTACCAAAATTAAATTAGCTAAAGTACAAACAAAACCACTAAATTACAGAAAATAAACAAATTACAGAAATTTAAACTAATTACACCTAATCTAATAGCCCTATCAAAATAAAAAAGCCCCCCCAAAATAAAAAAACCCTAGCCTAAACTAAACTACCAATAGCCCTTAAAAGGGCCTTTTGCGGGGCATTGCCCCAAAGAAATCAGCTCTTTTACCTGTAAAAAAAATACAAACAACCCCCCCCCAACAGTAAAACCCACCACCCACACAACAAAAAAACCCAAAAAAAATACTAACTAAAAAAACCTAAGCTCCCCATTGCCCTGAAAAGGGCATTTGGATGGGCATTGCCCTTAAAAGGACAGTTAGCTCTTTTGCTGCCCAAACCCTAATCTAAAAAATAAAACCCACCCTGTTGGGGGGTTGTTTGTATTTTTTTTACAGGTAAAAGAGGTGATTTCTTTGGGGCAATGCCCCGCAAAAGGCCCTTTTATGAGCTATTGGTAGTTTAGTTTAGGCTAGGGTTTTTTTTATTTTATTTTAATAGGGCTATTAGATTAGGTGTAATTGGTTTACATTTCTGTAATTTGTTTATTATTTTCTGTAATTTAGTGGGGGGGGGGGGGGTTTATACTTCAGCTAATTTAATTTAATTTTAATTGTACTTAATTTAGTTAATTTATTTAATTATAGTGTAGTTTTAGGTGTTAGTGTAATTTAGGTTAGGTTTTATTTTACAGGTAAATTTGTATTTATTTTAGCTAGGTAGTTATTAAATAGTTAATAACTATTTAGTAACTATTCTACCTAGTTAAAATAAATACAAACTTGCCTGTAAAATAAAAAATAAACCCTAAGCTAGATACAATGTAACTATTAGTTACATTGTAGCTAGCTTATGGTTTATTTTATAGGTATTTAGTTTTAAATAGGAATAATTTAGTTAATGATAGGAATATTTATTTAGATTTACTTAAATTATATTTAAGTTAGTGGGTGTTAGGTTTAGGGGTTAATAACTAATATAGTGGCAGCGATGTTTGGGGCAGCATATTAGGGGTTAATAAATATAATGTAGGTGGCGGCGATGTTGGGGGCAGCAGATTAGGGGTTCATAAATATAATGTAGGTGGCGGCGGTGTCCGGAGCAGCAGATTAGGGGTTAATAAATATAATGTAGGTGTCGGTGATGTCGGGGGCGGCAGATTAGGGTTAATAAGTGTAAGATTAGGGGTGTTTAGACTCGGGGTTCATGTTAGGGTGTTAGGTGTAAACACAACTTATTTCCCCATAGGAATCAACGGGGCTGCATTAAGGAGTTTTACGCTGCTTTTTTGCACGTGTTAGACTTTTTTCAGCCGGCTCTCCCCGTTGATTCCTATGGGGAAATCGTGCACGAGCACGTTACACCAGCTCACCGCTAACTTAAGCAGCGCTGGTATTGGAGTCCGGTAATGAGCAAAATTTTGCTTAACGCTCACTTCTTGTCTTTTAACGACGGGTTTCTGAAAACTCGTAATACCAGCGCTGCAGGTAAGTGAGCGGTGAGACAGATTGACAGATTCATAGAACCCTTGCTTGCCCAGGCTTACTGTCCTAACTCTCAGCGACAGCAATGTGAAACCAAATTGGCTTCGGGTTTTAGGGAAAGTTTAGGATTGGTAGACCTTTGGAGACTACGCAATCCAGGGGACAGAAATTTCACATGCATGTCCAAAACACATCATACCTTGTCCAGGATTAACTACTTCCTAACGTCCCCTAGCCTCACACCCCTTATTCCCCTTAGTACAATACATCCCATCACTATCTTAGATCACGCACCAATTTCCTTGCTGCTGAACTCCCACCACGCAGATAGCACACGTAGAGCATGGAGATTCCCCTCTTACCTCTATAAAAATGCAGACTTTCGCCAGCAACTGCTTTCTTACTGGTTTGACTATACTGTGGAGAAAGCACAACACTGCACACCACAAAGCCCAGGCCAAATAAACTAAATAAATAAAATAAATAATCAACTACTCCAAAAACTTTCAGAGGCGTACAATACCTATCTGAGCAACCCCGCACCTCAAACTCGACAACTCTACTATATCCTAAAGCAGGAAGGGGACGCCCATATAAAAATGGTAGATAATGCACGTGCAGCCCACCGACAGGGCAAGTTTTACAGATACGGGAACAAAGCTGGCAAGCTGATGATGAACATGGTCAGAACATTTGCACCCAAATCTAACATTCCAGCGATAGCATCAGAGGGAGGTTTGAGTTCGGATACCCCCTTCTACACTTTGCTGTACGCCAAACAAGATATCTCAGAACCTGATAAGCACTTGTTCTGGAACAATGTAGCCATCCCCACACTAACACAGGACCAGCAGTCCCTACTTAATGCCCCCACCCTCGCGCAAGACATAGTGAATGCCATTAAACATGCCAAATTGGGCAAAGCGGCGGGATCTGATGTCATACAAAATGTTTACAAAAATCTTAGCTGCTAGACTAGCAGGGGTCCTCCCTTCATTAATACACCAAGACCAGACTGGGTTTGTCAAGAGCGCTCCTCGGTTGTTAATGTGTGGAAAACGCTTGCAGTTATTTTATTTCACAATACCATCACGCTCGCAGCAACCCATCCGATTTCCCCTTGGCAGACACATGCCTGCTTTCTGTCGATGCTGAAAAGGCGTTCGACAGAGTAGAGTGGGATCACTTATATACCTCCCTGTGTAAATTTGGTATAACGGGCCACTTCTTTGATGTAATACAACGACTCTATTGTATGCCCTCAGCGACCTTAATCATCAATAATGGTCTAGGGAGGCCCTTCAGATTAGAGAGAGGAACGAGGCAAGGCTGTCCTCCCTCTTGTTCGACCTGGCCATTGAGCCGTTGGCGTGCTACATATGCCAGCATTGTGCTGGCCTTCAGACCCCACACACAAACCCTAAACCTCTCCCTGTTCGTGGACGACCTGTTACTGTATATTGGCGAACCCACACTAAGTGTACCAAAACTACTGGATATCTTGGCGAAATTCGGCAAGTTCACTGGATACAAAATAAATGTCGATAAGTCGGAGGTGACGGCTTCAAAATAAAAGTGCCAAGAGCGTTCTGTGGTACAAATCTTAAAATAACGTCTGGCTCTTTTAAATATTTGGGTCTCCACCTACATATTGACCCCACATGTATCTACCACCTAAATATACCTAAAACTATCGCAACTTTACAGAACCTCATTCAAGGATGGAGGGGACTTCCTCTTTCCCTCCATGTTAGAATTCACTTGCCAAAAATGATAGCCTTGCCCAAGATTTTATACCCCTTGCAAATGCTCCCCCTCCATAGCAAAGATGTACAAACGCTCTCATCCACCTTTGCCTAACTTGTATGGAACCAAAGAAAACATAGGATCAACATGACAAAATTGTCTATGCCGTGGAACGCGGGTGGTCTCAAGTTCCCTAACATACAATGGTACAACTGGCCGACACTTGCTAAAATAGTCCTGGGATGGTTGACTGGCTCTGAATACTTCTGCCCTTCAGGGGAATTAGACATTGCTGCACCAATACACCTAGCCTACCTCCCCGCATGCCAACCTATCGGCTCTCCCTCGTCACGTCTCTCAAAACATACTTTTTCAGGATCCTTTGAGAGCTTGGAATAAGCTATGTAGATTCTGGGGTCTGGATAGAACGATAACCAGATATTTACCCATACAAGGCAACCCAAAATTCATCCCTGGCTACACCACCCGACCCTTTCAACACTGGAAGGTCCAAAGTTTGACCTCAATCGCACAATTACTTAACCCCATTACGCTTCAAAATCTTCCCTTCCATAGTCTACAAGATACTTATCATATATCTGCCGGCTCTATGTTTGCCTACTTCCAGTGCAGACACTACTTTTAAGCCCTTATTTCCACTGACATGTTGAAGAACACAAACTCCAACATTGACAAACTATGGAAAATCACAAAACAGGGGTCTCATTCCATCACCCACACTTACAATCGGATCTTAGCCCATTTAGAGCAGTCTGTTATGCAAACATTACACGTCAGGTGGCAGGGGATGAGGGACATTTCAATTAGCTTACAAGAGATTACATCAAGTTTCTCTAGAGTCCACAGGGCTACACTCTCTGCTTATTCGAGGGAGGCACATACTAAACTACTCCACCATGCGTATATTTTACCAAAATTAAGAATGAAATGGGTTCCACAAGCAGTGGACATATGCAATAAATGCTCAGTCCCTTGATCTTATTCACCTTATGTGGGATTGCCCTAAATTGAAGAGATTATGGGGCAAGGTTAGCTATTGGCTCCAGAAAATCTTACAAGAGAATGTGACTTTGACGGCCTCCAATGTTATTTTCTTGCATGATATGGGCATTGCACCGCGGTGCCAGAAAATTTTGCATTCTATCATTCTGCTTACCAGAAGACTCATCTTACAGTATTGGATATCTACCAAAGCCCCTCCCTTTAAGAAACTGATGAACGCGTTGAAAGCCCAAATTCTTATAGAACAGGTTTATGTACAGGGAGATCTAGAAAAGAGAATTAAAGCTTTTGTCCACAAATGGGAACCTTACCTATTGTACATCTCTCCCTCCCTGAGACATAGGATACTCCATCCCTTCCGCAACTCACTATTCATTCTTGAGAATTGGGCCGGCAGATGGTGCCCACCCTACCCCCTCCCCCCCCTCACAAACTTAGACTACACATGGTTCAGACTATGATACATCAACCATTATTTCAATATTTGTGCCGGGAGGTCTCCGACCCACCCCCTCCCTCCTCTCCCCCCCCCCCCCCAGAGCAGGGGGCACAGAACGGTATGGTTCTTAATCTTGTGCTATGTTTATGTTTATTATATTTATGTTTTATGTTATAAAGTTAAAAAAGATAAAACCAGATCTGCATCTAGTCGTGGAGATGGCCTACTTTTGGTGATACTCTTGTGTCGCATCCACTATACTTTTATCTGTGAACATGCTATTTCTGTACATGTATCTTCCATGCCATGATGTATCTGGACTCAAAATAAAGTTTTTAAAAAAAAAAACAAAAAAAAACAAACAAATGTTTGAAATCTCTTGAGGGTCTTCTGAATACACAAACAAGATTATGGCAAATTTCATCCATTAATTCACAAAGCACAGAAACAGGTTTGTAATCAGTTTAGGTATATTTTATTAATCCCTTTTGTTTCACTTTGATTGGTTTGATAATAAAATAATTAAAACTTGAAATGTATTGATGTAAAATACATATTTATGTTAAAGAGCAGAATTAGCTTTTGGTTGTTATATTGATTGACATCAGTCTATGATGTTCCCCTTTCAAACAAAGTTAACAGGAAAAAAAAAATACATTTGTGTTCATGCCGCTGGACCAAACGATTGTCTCTGTGTTCAAATCACCTACGTTTATATGGTATAAAACAATGTTTAATTAGGCATCAAAGCACAGCAAGTACAAATTACATAGGTTGATCAGACTAATAAAAGGGAAAACATTTTACACTACTGACCACAAATACAGATTTGTTTTATCATCATTTTGTAAATGCCACAGTCAGTACTGAAATAAACTTTCAGTAATGGTGGAACGATTGCCCTTAATGCAGGATTTTCCAACAAGATGTTCAGTAGATCTTAAAGTGATAATAAAGTAAAAATTTAACTTAAATGGATTGGATAGAGCATGGCATTTTGAACAACTTCCCAAATGACTATTGCCAATTTCGCTTAATTCTCTTGGTATCCTTTGTTGAAGCATAAACCTAGGTGAGCTCAGGAGTACTTATCTTTAGCATGTATCTAACCATCTGGTAGCAGTGTTTGCAACAATATATATAGAAGTGTTATACATAGTTGCAAACCCTGCTGCCATAGACTGGTAAAGATACATACAAGCGTCTAAGCTCCTAAGCTCCTAGCACTTTACCTAGGGATACTTTTCAACAAAAGAAGAATGCAAATTTGATAATAGAAGTAAATGGGAAAGTTGTTTAAAATTGCACATTCTATCTGACTCCTGAAAGCTTGATTTTTACTTTACTGTCCTTTTAAATAGAGCTAAATATGGGATGTGCGAAAAGTTCCATTTTTAGTTTTCACCATAGCAACTTAAACAATTTCTACAAAATTTAAATTTCTTTACAAACTTTACACAAATGTAATCAAATGCATTTTTTTTATTATACCATAAAAAATATTTTTACTCTGTCCCAAGCACAGGTGTATACTTATTTAACCCCTTAATGACCAATGACATGCCAGGTACGTCATGCAAAAACTGTCAGTTAGTGACCATGGATGTACCTGGCACCTCATCCGGTAAAACAAGCGATGGAAGCGATCTGTGATTGCGTCAGCTCTTAGTGTATTGCCACAATGTCTCGATATTGTGCAATACCTCCTAGAGAGTAACCTACTCTGTGGCCCTCTTTGCATCTGGCAGCAATGGTGCCGATCATTGGTGGTGTGGAAGGGTTAGGGAGGGAGGTGGGTGGGCGGCCCATCGCTGGTGGGGGGTGGAAAGTACGGGAACGGGTGGGACAGATACACTACAAACAATACATCCTTTGAGAGCGGCAGGTAAGGGAAGGAGGGAGGGGGGAGGAGGGAGGAGGCGATCCTAGTCGTTGAGGGGGTGTTTAGAGGAGATGTGGGCAGTAAAATGAAATGTAGACAAGGGTTCATTACCTCTGAAAATAAATGGTTGTTTTCCTTGCCTCAATTGTTCCAATTGTAATAACATGATTAAAGGGGATTTGTTTATTCACCCCTCACAGGACAGAAATATAGGATTAAGGGGTATTACAATTGTAATGCCACCTTTGTAATTTACCTCATTAAAGTGTCCGTGTGGCATAATTTATATTGGTGAGACAACTTAGTGGGTCAGGGATAGAATCATCCAACATAAATAAAATATTAGAACTAATGATTTAAATACCCCAGTAGCTTATTTCAGGTGATAGACTATATATCAATACCAAGGCGTGGTGGGAATAGAGAATTGCTCCTCAAAAAATGTTAGGCTTTTTGGATTAATAAATTGGATGCATTAATTCCCAAAGGTATGAATAGGAAACTGGATTTGAGTATATTTATGTAAATATTTAAAAATAAAAATTAATTTGAGGGTTGCGATTTAAGGTTTTTCTATAGACATGGTCTTTGTTAATCTGGAGGTTAGATCTTTGCTAAACAGCATTTGTGTTGATGTGTTTTAATTGTATAGTTTTATATTTATGTAGGTATAGACCACTAGAGGTCAGTATAGGTAAGAAAGTGAAGGTAATTAAATAGGTGTGCTCTTACCTGCTTACAGGTATTTAAGTAGTCATAGGTGTACACACATTGTATGAACATGATTAAGGGTACTTAACCCGAAACGTTGTTCCTGTTACCTGCTCCCACCATGTGGAAATAAAGATTTGTGAAGATATCAAGTGGTGCTGCTGTATTTTTGTACTACATTATTCTGTGTGGTGTCTGCAGTTACCCTTTTACAGCATGCACACAACTATGGGTCAGTAGTGCTGGATATTGGACAGTGTTTATCCATCGCTGGAGGGGGTGGAAAGTGCGGGAACGGGTGGGACCAATACACTACAAACAATACATCCTTTGAGAGTGGCAGGTAAGGGAAGGAGGGAGGGGGGAGGAGGGGATGATTTGAGAGTTATAATAATATTACTGAGGGGGAGGGGGCAGCTACACTACAGAAACAAATGTTTGTTTTATTAAAAACAAATTAAAAATTATAGCAAACTGGGTACTGGCAGACAGTACCTAAGATGGCAGAAATCAGAGGAGGGAGGTTTAGATATCTGTTTGGGGGGGGGAGTAAGGGGGTACCCTACACTGCAGAATATATACCGTATATATATATATATATATATATATATATATATATATATATATATATATATGACTCATTTTCATACTGGCACACTTTCTGCCAGTACTTAAGATGTGGGTGACCATTGGGGGGTGGGGGGGTGAAGAGAGCTATTTGAGAGGGATCAGAGGGTTGGAAGTGTCAGGTGGGAGGGTAATCTATACACTAAAGCTAAAACTAACCTTACAAGCTACCTAATTAAACCCCTTACTGCTGGGAATAATATAAGTGTGGTGCGCAGCTGCAATTAGCAGCCTTCTAATTACCAAATAGCAATGTCAAAGCCATATATGTCTGCTATTTCTGAACAAAGGAGATCCCAGAGAAGCATTTACAACCATTTGTGTCATGATTACGATTTTTTTTTATTTGATCGCATTTGACGGTGAAATGGTGGCATGAAATATACCAAAATGGGCCTAGATCAATACTTTGGGTTGTCTACTAAAAAAAAAATATATAGTTTTGTTAGATAAATATAAAAAAGGACCTATTTCTGTTTAAATGGAGTGATAGCAAAAATGCTAAAAATACTCTTTAGGAATGTTTTAGTCTGAAATGCCCGGTCCTTTAAGGGGTTAAGAGGGTAAACATTGGGTATTTCCAAACTCATGACAAAATGTATAAACTATTTAGCATGGTTGTTTTTGGTGGTTATAGATGCATAACAGATTTTGGGGGTCAAAGTTAGAAAAAATTAGTTTTTTTCCATTTTATCATCATATTTTATAAAAAAAAAAAAAAATGTTATAGTAAATTATATGATATGATGAAAATAATGGTATCTTTAGAAAGTCTATTTAATGGTGACAAAAACGGAATATAATGTGTGGGTACAGTAAATTAGTAAGAGGAAAATTACAGCTAAACACAAACACCGCAGAAATGTAAGAACTGCCCTGGTCCTTAACAGTAAGAAAATTGAAAAATGGTCTGGTCACTAAGGGGTTAAAACAGTTCATTCACCATCTTTGCTAACCGGTTCAATAATAAAATTGTCTTAAATGCCACTACACTCTAATTTTAAAAGTTAAAAAGAACTAATTCCAAAACATATTCACCACAAAAAAAAATATCAAAAAGGTATTTTAGTTTGTAGACCATATATATTTATGAAAATGCATAGTGATTAAAATAGTTCTAATACATAGTTTATCAATTTTGTCTTGCTAATGTTGTGCATTTTAATATCTTACACTAAACAGACTGAAGAAATTCAATAGAAATTTGTAAACAAGCATATTTACTTTGATTTGGTTTCCCTAATGTAATCACCAGTATGGACATACAGTAAATGTTTAACTTGGGACAAATGTAGGTAATAAACAATAGTGTAAATATATATATATATATATATATATATATATATATATATATATATATATATATATTCTCAGTAGAAAGCACTCACCGGGTCTTGAATTCAATACACCTGTTTATTTTATGTTTTAGTTTTTTAGTTTACCTGCAATAGCCAGTATAGAATAGGAGTCTATTAAAATATTTCTCTTTCAGCTTAGTCGTGGGTGGTATTGTATGATACATATAGATACATATAATTGCACTGACAGAACAATGCATTATGCTCTGGGTTCCGTCTGGTGTAATTATATCATGCGTAGCATAGTTCATACACGATAATATAGCCAGACTTGTTGTTGCATGATCAGCATTCCCATAGGTATGTGTATACAATACCCCTTGCAGGTTTTGAATGCTTTCTTATGAGAGCTATATGGTAGAATATATAAAAAAAAAAAAAAAATTACACATATATATATATATATATATATATATATATATATATATATATATATATATATATATATATATATATATATATAATTACCGCTCATACACTTCTGTTTTTGAATTGTGTTTTTATTTTACACAGGTCTGCCGCACGGCGTCCGGTTGCCATGGCAACCTATGACGTAGGTATGCACCACACGTTTTCTGGACTTCCGGAACACCACCGACAGCACCACGGGTGTAAGTTAGGGTTTCCGCTAAATAGGGTAAGTTTACCATTATGCTGTAATGATTGTCTGAGGATGGGGGTAACCCCGAAACATCACATAAAATAAACAGGTGTATTGAATTCAAGACCCGGTGAGTGCTTTCTACTTTGGCTACATGGATTATACTTTGAAATGCACCCCAGACAGGATATACAAATGATGTTACTGTGAGTGCTATACCACCACCGAAGATTATATATATATATATATATATATATATATATATATATATATATATATATATATATATATATCACCGAAGGTTATATATACAATATATATATATATATATATATATATATATATATATATATATATATATATATATATATATATATATACCACCGAAGGTTATATATACAATATATATATATATATATATATATATATACACATACACCAAATAAAGTGTCTGTAAACATAAGGTAACACCTATATTAACAGGACCAAACTCTAGATATAGATTGTTTTAGCAGATTTCCAAGATTCATTTTTAAAGGTTCTTCAGTTAACAATTGACAATGCACCCTTGGACAGTTTTTCCTTTCTCTTCTAATATTGGATATAATAAAGCAAATTGGAACAGCATTATTTACTGTGTGTTTTTTACACATGCTCAATAGTAGCATGTGGACATTTTGATAATGGAAGAATATAGGGAAGTAGCTTTTAAATTGTATGATTTAGCTGAATCATGAAAATTCTCTTTTGTCTTTAGTGGTCCTTTAAAATGTATTAATTTGCTACAGGAGTGAACATTTTGTTGAATTTATAATTTATATTTTTAAGCAGGCTCTCAATTTTATATCTTCAAACTGTGCTGGAGCTCTACCTGACATACAAGGTATATAAAATGGGATTGTGTGTTAATATCAGGGAGATACAAAGCTCCTCAAGAAAATATAAAAGCATTTAGTTATTACTACTTCTGCTTTGAATCAATGTTACAGCTCAGTGGAATTGTCACTGTACTAAATAACATGGTTTTATTACATACCAATAGGAGGTATTTAACTAAAGACGACAGAGGTATATTACTTTAAAACTAGCACAGCCTATACATTACACAGCTATGCTTGGAAGCAAACAAGCAGGACATGGCTAATAAACCAGGAAATATGGCTATACTCTCTTTAGTGACAAATTCCACAAACTCCTGGTCGACCATGAGCTACAAGATAGATTCAAAACCAAAAAAAAAAAAAAAAAAAAAGAAATCACACATATCTTGAAAAGCTAGTTATTATGCCATGTAATATATTCTGCTTTGTTCAAAACTATTGATGCTAATAAAGCTCATGCCAGATGCTTATTTTTACCCTCATTTTGAGGTGAATCTTTTCGCACATCCCTAAAAAGAGGATTTTATTATTTGTATTATTCTTTTTTTTTTCTTTAGCACCAGCAGGATTTGGAGGCGTTTGCAATTCCATCCGATTTTCGAGAATCTTCTTCAAGTTCAGCCAGATTTAGTTCATCACCAGAGGACATCCGCAAACCATCCAACTCCTTCTTATGAGCCATTAGGACCAGCTCCGTCAGTCGAGTGAATGACTGGGGGGGGAGGAAAGTTACAGTTTATGACAAAGTTCAGACTGAAACCAAACAAGTAGAAATAGTCTAGTCAAAATTTAACGTTTGTGATTTAGATAGAGCATATAATTTTAAGCAACATTCTAATTTACTCCAATTTTTCTTCGTCCCCTCTTGCTATCTTTATTTAAATGTAAGCTTAGGAGCCGGCCCATTTTTGGTTCAGCACCTGGGTAGCGCTTGCTGATTGGTGTCTAAATGTAGCCACCAATCAGCAAGCGCTACCCAGGTGCTGAACAAAAAGAATGGGCCAACTCCTAAGCTTACATTCTTGCTTTTTCAAATAAAGATACCAAGAAAAATTGATAGTAAGAGTAAATTAAAAAAGTTGCTTAAAATTGCATGCTCTATCTGAATCATGACAGTTTAATTTTAACTAGACTATCCCTTTAACCAACTAGATTTTTTTTTTTTTTTTTTTAACATCAACACTAGAGGAATTCATTATTGAAGAGACAGTTGTAGTAATTAAATTATAACACTATTGTTGTTGTTTTATATAGATCTTTAACAGACTAATTTTTAGGTTTAAGTTATGGTTAAGTCAGTTACTCAGTACATAATCCTGGCAGTAGTTAAAGGTTTGAGGGACTAAAAAAAAAAATAATAATAATAATTTCTGCGTCTAAGGCACACTAAAAAGTTAATTTGTTAACCATTTGCACCCATGGAATAAATCATGGGCTCACCTGTAGTCGTTTATCCACGGTAATAACTATTTGAGTAGCAGTGTTATAGAAATGCTATAAGCATATATACGCAAGGTTAAAAAAAAACACTAACACAAACTACACTACTATACACACTTGTTGTAATTCAGTTCAAGCTCAATCCTGTTTTAATTTTTATTTTTTTCCAGCTGTGACAGAAAGAGGTTAACTGAAGATTAGTTAAAATTGAAGTACAGGTCTGAAAAAACAGTACATGAAAAAGTGCATGAAATTGCTGATTACGTGCACACAGTGCTCAGACAAAGAGGGGAACCATTTATCTAGCATCTATCACCTCTCTGCTTTATTTGACAACTTCAAGTGTCGCCCACAATTCTCAGTTCTGCCTTTGTGTTGTAAGGTACCTCCATTCACCAACGTTTTTGCCTACAGCAAGTTGATGACATTTCAAATATCAGTCTTGCTTTTGACATTTCAGTAATGAATGGTTCTGAGCGTCACAATACAAGGTCACATGCAGAGCACTTCTATGGAAAAGGACAACCTTTTAAACCTTCTTATGTTCTATAATGCTCTATTTTGTTACATTTTATTTTAAACAATTTCCCTTCCTACTATGTGTTAACTCCTCCAAAAACCACCACCCTTATTGTACTCCAGATGAAGACACAAGCATAACTTATGTATGCCTGCTCTTAAATTTGCTCACCAGCTGTATTCCAAAAGGTAGTGGCACAGGAGGAAATCTGACTATATATTGCTGCATGATTACCTAGGGTCTCTCACAACTTCATAGAGGATAACAAAGGACACATTAAATTTAATCATCAGGTTTTCTATACCCCTTTAAAAGTGTGCTTCTTTCTTCAGCATGAATATGACAGGGCACTATTATTTATGGTAAATTAAATTGGGGTCACTTATTTCTTACCTCCTTTATGTTAAAATTAGTGCAGGCACTTGTTTCAAAGAAGTCCATGCCATATTCTTCAGCAAGCTACAAAATAATAGAATGAGATATAGTTAAAGGGACGCTCAAGTAAAAATAAACGTATGATTCAGATAGGGCAGCAGTTTTAAGCAACATTCCAATTTACTTCCATTATCAAATTATGCACAGGACTTTTTATATGCACACTTTCTGGGGAACAAAATCCTACTAAGCATGTGCACAAGCTCACAGGGTAGACGTATACTAGACAAAAATCAAGGAGACTGAGTTTATAATGCCAATCAGCATAAGAAGTTTATTTGTATAGAGGCATAGAATTCATCAAGCAACGCCCTCTGATCTCGTATACTAGTCTGTGATTGGCTGATGTCTGTCACATGATACAGGGGGCCAGGGCGCTCTAACCCTCCCGCTACTTGTGGCCATCTTTAGTATTTGCAGCTGTCTGCTAGTACTAATTAAAAAAAAAAAAAAAATACATTTTCTGTAGTGTAGTTGTTCCCCCACCTCGCCCCTCCAGCAATCGTACGTCAGGGATAGGGAGGGGCGAATGTTTTGCAATATTCAACAAATTAATTTCCACACATTCATTCTAATATTCGTTTAATGTAATAGTATTTCTAATGCTTTCTTTAAATGTAATATTCTATTCTAATTTTTCTAGTATTCCAATCGAATTATATATTCAAATATGAATCAATATATTGGTAATAGTATTTCTAATGCTCTCTTTAAAATGTAATATTCGAATTATGCAAAATTAAAAAAAGAAACATTCTAATTCATATATTTGTATCCATTATGTATCAGTTCACTGAATTTCTTACCACATGAACTACTGAACTTTTGAATAGTATTTGTTAAATCAAATCTCACATTAGAAATTTCGAATGTGGATATTCAATCTAATTATGATCATTCGAAAATGATAGTAACATTCGAAAACCGGAAATAACATTTGATTACCAAACTTTAATGTTTATTATCAACATTCAGTTGTCCACAAAGAATGTCCACAGGACTATTCGATCTACCAAACGAATTTCACTTTCAGCACATTTGCCCATCCCTAGTCAGGGACCCCCACCCCACCTTTTTCTTTGTAGTGTAGCTCCCCATTCCTCCATCTCCCTTTAGGTTTTATTTTTCTGCACTGGAGGGCAAAACCACTCCTTCCCCCTCCCTCCACTGCTGGACTAACCACCCGCTTCCCCTCCCACACCTCCCGCCGGCACCAGCAGATTATCGTTACAGACATTGGCACACACAGTGTCACCGACTAACATTCTGGCATCTGCCTTCATAGGGAACTGGATCGTGCTTCCGTTTCATATACAGGCAGATGCCATGAGCTCTCAGTAAAGTACCACATGACGTATTTATACTTTCTATTGGGTTGAGGGGTTAAAGACTTCCTTATCAGTGACATATTTTTCCCATGCTCCATCTAAAAGCAACTTAATATCAGAATTAATTTGTTTGATGCTTGATTAACCCCTACATTGCTGGTCTTTCAATGGGGGAGACGTTTTCAATAGCACATTCTTTCCGCAAGCCTTTAGGAGGGAGGGAGGGTCTAATAGCGCGGTCTTGCTGCTCACAGCAAGACTGGCACTATTAGACAATCCCGTAATGACCAGCCACTTACAGGGTACGTTGCGGTCGTTAAGAGGTTAAAGGGACATAAAACACACATTTTTTTCTTTTGTGATTCTGAATCAGGATAGAAATGTGTGGTATAATGTCCTTTTAATAGAAATAATCAACAAACTCTTTATACCTGGACACAGCATGCAATAAATCACCTTTAGAAAAAAATCCTTACTCCCATAAAAATAACTCATTTTAAAGAGATAAAACTATATAAAAAATACACAAAAATACCAAGGCTCAACAACCCTTATCACAGTGAAAAACCTATGTTATTCAGTGACTTAAAAGAAGATGAAGCCCAGAATTTTTCTTTTGTTATTCAGACAGAACATACAATTTTAAACAACTTTCTAATTGTAAAAAATGGTTTGTTCTCATGATATTCTTTGTTGAAAACATCAAATGTCTGGAACACCACGTGGCAGGAAAAACATATATAACATTCTTGCAAAACTGCTGCAATAAAATGCCGTAGATACATGCATGCCCCTGAGCTTACCTCCCTGCTTTTCAACAAAAGATACCAAGAGAACAAAGAAAATATAATAGAAGTAAGCTGGAAAACTGTTTAAAAATGGTATGCCCTTTCTGAGTCATGAAAGAAAAATGTGATTCATGCCCCTTAGTTCCAAAGATTTTACTTATAGTGTCTTGAAATGCCGTTAAAAAAGAAAGTAAAAATTTCACCAAAGCTGAATATAAATTTTCAATATAGCAAATTAAAAAACATTGGAGTGGGAGGAAAACGTGGCCAAAATGCATTTAAAAATGTAAAAAAGTAATTCAATCAAAGCTTGCAATAATAATGTGAAAAGAAAACCCATGTAAAAAGTATTTCTTAAAGGGATAGTCTAATCAAAATTAAACGTTCATGATTCAGATAGAGCATGCAATGTTAAGCAACTTTATAATTTACTCCTATTATCAAATTTTCCTTTGTTCTCTTGGTATCTTTATTTGAAAAACTAAGAATCTAAGCTTAGAAGCCGGACCATTTTTGGTTCAGAACCTGGGTAGCGCTTGCTGATTGGTAGCTACATTTAGACACCAATCAGCAAGAGCTAACCAGGTGCTGAACCAAAAATGGGCCAGCTCCTAAGCTTACATTTTTGCTTTTTCAAATAAAGAAATCAAGAGAACGAAGAAAAATTGATAATAGGGAGTAGATTAGAAAGTTGCTTAAAATTGCACGCTCTATCTGAATCATGAAAGTTTAATTTTGACTAGACTATCCCCTTAATGCAGTGGACTAAACTTGGTGTGTGGTACTAATTGGAAGTAAAGTAAAACAAGATGTCTTGTATTAATAAAATGTGTCGTTCCAAGGATTTACATTTTAATGTGTGCAAACAATTTACTTCCATCTTGTAATACGCATGCTAACCTGCTCAGAAGCAAAAAACACTTGTAATCTGGCCCATGACAACCAGTGCTAGCCGTGTGGTCTGCGGATGGCTCCTCCGAATAAGGCAAGTGGAGAACGTTAAGCTAAAACTATTGCAACAAACAAATGGTCAATTTAATTTTGAAAATGTAGACTTGGCTGATGTTATTCTCTAGCAATTTAACAAATGTATTGTAATAACAGTATTTAGTATACCGTTAATAAAATGAAATAGTATATTTAGCGATTAAATTATTGTTAGTAGTAATAACAATAACAAATTTTAAGTATTTTATAATTTTATTACTTATTATAATTGAATACGTTCTGAATAATTTCTGTGTCCTGTGTGTTGGTGCATCCGATGAAAATCATATAATCTTTAAATGTTTTTCTTTTCATCTACGTGAATAAAAAAATATTTTTTATTTTATGTTTATTTATTTTTTCCGACATTTACAATTGTACAAGATATAAACTAATAACTTTTATGATGTCATTGGTGATGTAAACAAATCCAATTTCCCATGGATGGGGTTGCTTTTTGATTTCATGAAAAAAAAAAAAAAACAACAGGACTGTGCTTCTTTTATACATCGAAGAAAATGTTAAACCCATTTAATCCGGGATACAGAATAGTCTAATTCAGCAGTGGTTTAAAAACAGACGGTAGCGTCTGATAAACAATAAAAATACACTTAACCAGCCTACTGTTCCTTAGCGTTCTAAATCTTCTGCATATACATTTTCTTACTGATTTAGCCTTGGCAACAATAGACCGTGACGAGTAGCCTCTTCCATGTGGCTTATACCCATTTGTCTATGCTCTTCCTTACGGTTATACTTAGCCCATTTTTTTTGTTTGTTTTTTTACATAAGAAAAAAAAATCAAATTTTGCAAACAAAATAGACTGCACAATTAAATAATCAATACTTATCTGTGGATACATACATTTTTCTCCATAGTTCATGGTCCGCTCAAAATGTTGTTCAATGTTTAAACATTGCCTGTAAAATAAAATATAGGGTTAATATATATCTACGTGTGATTAATGTTTATCTTAGTGTTCAAATCAATATATTCTCTATGAACAGTATTTATATTTGGATCCAACATCATTGCATATTACACAGGAACAACAGTCCCCGGTATCAGGTAACTTGCAACAGATTTGCACTAGCGTATTTGTCCTTTCTAAACAAGACGTATTCCCCATACCATTTTAAAATAAAGGCCTGAAACTTTTGGCATTAAGCCCTGCCACTTGATTCTCTTGCACCAGTTTTATAAAAGTACATGGAACAATTTAGTTCATCATGTAAGCGGTATCAAGAGAAGGAGAGTTAAACAATTACTATGTAATTCCTTAACAAAAAAAGTAAAGTGAATTCCTTGGACCCTCTAGAAAGGAGGGCACAACTTTTTCAGGTATTCTAGGAATGCATCTTTGACAACTTTAAAAATGTTGATGTGCCGTACCTCTCAATTAGGCCACTGTTAAAGTTTGCCAGTATAAAATTTATACAAGAGCTTTCGACAATAAGTGTCCATCATGAAAGGAGTTTTGAAATGGTTAGGTATGTGCCCCAGATTAGCATTAGTGCAAATTGTGCAATCTGTTTATACACATTTTAAGATTAAAAAAAAAAAAATAAAACCGCAGAAAATAAAAAGATATGATGGTAATCATTCACAAAGCAGCAGAATGCCAAAGGAATATAGTATTGGATCACTGACCTTATTATAACTGCACTAACTGCTCAATTTTTCACCAAACTCATATCATATCATATTATGGAAATCACCATATAATGAATTAACTACCCATTTTATATATATATAAAAATCTATTAAGGCAACATCTATCAGACACAATTAAGAACTATATAGGCTGACTAATATTTTTTTTCTATTGTCTGTTAAAAAAACAGCAGCAAGTGCTATTAAAACACATGATGTACTGATTCATAGTTTGTCCCATAAACTTTCAGCATCGCCATCTACACAAACCTAAAACCAAATCCATGTTCCAGGAACTGAAAGCTTAGAGGTTACTTTAAAAAGGGACATTAAACACTAAATAAGTTTTATAAGCATAATATTGAGGTTATTCCCTGCCTTCCTCTAGTCATGGTGCCGCTATGTTGAAATCTAGTTTTCACTACATTCCAGTGCTGACCTTGCTGACCTGTTTGCACATGTGCAGCAACTCTCCTACAGATACCTGCAGTGTAACTTAGGTTATGTAAAGGCGGCACCCATGATTAGAGGGAGGTGCATGAAATGTACTTATTGATTAGTGTCCCTTTAAGAAGACAACAAGGAAATACATCTCCGATATCCAATCCAGTTCACTCATTACTATTCTGATATATCTGGGTTATTTGTACTACTGTGTGACAAGAGGATGACCACTGGAACTGAAAAGAGGGCTAGGTGGAAGGGGCCCTGACTTATCAGAGAACATAACTGAGTTGGGTGTAGGAGCTATACTTAGGCAGCTGTGTACTGAAGTGTAGAGAGGAATCCTTGATTGGTGGTGAGGAGCTTTCGGGTGTGTTTTTGTGGCAGGAAGTGGGTTTCTTGAGTGGTCAAGTTGGATTGAGGGGCATTGCATAATTTGGTAAAAAGGGGACTAATGCTGTGCTAGATATACATTGTGGTTTGAGGAGCTTTTATTTTGTACAACAAGGGGTCTTATGCATTTCTATTTTGTTTGTGTTATTTTCAGTATGGTCCCCAGTATATGAAAGCTACACATATCTGCAACAACCTCTAAATAGTCTAATCACTAAATTCAGTATCCATAGAAGCCATAAGATATAGAAAGGATTGATGCGGCAGATCACCACCATTCATGGGCACAATTTTTCGCTGCTGCCCTTTAATTTGTGTCATACATGTTCCTCCTACCTCATATTTTTGATATGTTAGTTTTGTGTCTATATTCTCTTTATCTGAGGGAAAATTTAGAGATTATGTCTTTTTTTTTTTTTTTTACATATTTACAAGCGTGTGAATTCTACTGTGGCCTTATTCCCTTTTATTTTATTATTATTATCCGTTATTTGTAGAGCGCCAATAGATCCTGCAGCGCTGTTAGTGACTATATTTAGGGTTTTAGTCTTAGTACACTAGGTGAGGGGGTTAATGTAGAGGTTATGGAACTCTTTGGTTGACTGAGTCATCAGTTTTGCTAAAAAAAAAAAAAACAATAAAGGAAGATACATATAAAAAATAAAAAAATACCACACAATGAAGGTGAAACAAAAGAAAACTGAAAAGCGTCAACCATAAATGTCCACTCTCTTGTTAAAATTTACAAATAACTAAGGGTAACTCAAAAACATAAATATAAGGAATGTATTTGAAAACCGTAAAATCAGGAGTTCTTCCAATTCTTTCATTACATAATTTTCTCAAGAAATTTATAACCATCTATACTTTCTAACTGGGAATATTTTACTATGCCAAGAAAGGAGCATATTCCCTTAATGGTAACCAAACCAAATACCATTCTCTAATGAAAATGCAGTGTAACAGATAGATAATCCTTATAAATTAAAAAGTTTAAAATATTATTTGTAAAACAGAGAAAGAGCACAGAATCATTCAAACACAGTTAACATATACAGTAGTTATTTCTTTCAGGCTTCCACATAAATCTAAGGCTCAAAAGCGGTATAGCTTGTCAATAGGTGCAAATCTGTTGTTCATTACCTGTGTAGCCATATGTGTCAACATAAATACTGGCTTCAGTTTGCAATTTTTAGATTATATCAAACCATGAATTCAAGGAATACGCAAACATATTCAAATGGGTTGATCTGCTACATTGCAGAACTCAATGTGATATATTTATACAGCAGTTCTATTAGAGAGAATGTATGCTTTGAACACCAAGATACATCTTTGAATTTATATGTAGATATATATTTACCCCTTTAACTTATTTTACACACACCAAGCTAACAATCAAATACAACAATGGGACCATAAACAGCAGAGAAGATGTATTTTTCCAAAACATTATTGTAAACATTTGATATAGTCTACATTTTTTATTTCATTATCTCAAAAAATATTATTCAAAACTATTGTTTCTATGAGTATGAATTAGAAAATCACAAAAATAAATTGAGAAAAAAAAAAAAGGAAAAAGAAAAGCTTGGTTGTAGCATATAACACAGGAGGTGTCCAACCTATTACAATAAGGGGTGACAATGGATTTTTTTGTCCACTCAGCAACTTGAACACATTTTAGAATTCCATTAATCAAAACAAAAATATATGCAGATCTAAAATAAAACTTAATATAAGTAATGTTTGAGCATTATACATGTCACTGATGCATTTACACAATATGGGCTGACAGGTGTCCAGCATTCAATCAGACAGTCCAGTATTTTAGCAGACTGTCCAGAAAAATCTTCACAAAAACACTTAAAATGTCCAGTTTTTAATGTCCATGAATTTTATTTAAAATGTAAAATGCCTCATATGTCCCAATGCATTACAAATATGGAGCAGAAATAAGTGACATTCAAGGGGGTGAAATCATTGCTGTTTATTTGTGGTGCAGCAGCTAAGGAAGTAAAATGGTTAATTTGTATGTTACTGGATTGTGAAAAATATACAAGGCTAAATAAAGAGTGGAGGCTTTTGGGAGAATTGTTTGACCCCTGTTACCATTGTGCCCAGTCACCTAGAGATTATCCAGTATTTTTGTGGTGGACAGCTGGCAACTCTATATACAGATCAATAATCTGATTACAATGAATAAAGGGTTCATGTAAAAAGAACAATAAGGCCAGGTTGCCATTCTTCTCCATAGACTTTAATGGAGATAAAGTTTGAAAACTGGTGGTAACAATATTTACCACATCAATGGAAACTAGGCCAAACTGAGGCCTAGTTTCCATTGTTGTTGTAAACTGTGTAAACTGGTGGGAACATAAAACATCTCCAAAGTCTTGATACTCGTTACTACCAGTTTACAACAGCAATGGAAATTAGACCTGAGGTATTTGTCTATTAAAAAGTAGTTATTTAGAAGAGTAAAGTTGGAACCCAGTCAAATCCTTCCCTAGGACATCACATAGCCATGAGGTGTTAGCTTAGAGCAGTGTGACATTTAAATTGATAAATTACAGAAGAATTATGTATAAAGTATGGAGCTAAAGTTTCAGGTGCCCGCATTATAGATTAGACAACTCTGATATAACATTAGATAAATAAGCATCGTGTCTTTCAACTGCATTATTGCAGATTGAAATAGCATAGTTTAATTTGCTCTTTTATTTTAATGCAGATTAAAGATAAACATTTGTACATTATACACCAGCATTATGTTATTCCAAGTTGACTCAAAAATAAATTAAAGAACAAAGAGTGTGATACATTAGAGTATAAATACATAAAGTGAAAATGACTCAAAGGCATAATTTCTAGTGCCATAAATAAAAAAGACGCAGTGAATACGTTTGACTATAATGTTAAACAGCTCTAAATTACAAGTCTCCAAAATAATTCTCACTATGTAATTTTATCTTTCATTCACTTATTTGAATAACTTTAATCACTTGGCTGCTAAACAGGGCTGTGATGCTGTGCTTTGTAGTACTGACTGGCAACCAGTCTATTAAAGGGATATAATACTCGAAAATATTCTCTGTACCAGAGAGACTCAGTTGTACACATTCATGCAACTTCCTGTTGGTTTTACATTAAACTTAAACAGCTTTTACTTGAAGTGACAGTTAAAACCTTTAGGCCTAGATCACAAATGGAGCGCAATATTGCCACTCCACTCAGTAATACCAGGGCCCGTAAATGTGCGCTGGTATTACAAGTGAGACGCAAGGCAAATGCGACCTCGCGTTTGCATTGCCTGGATGACAGTGTGCTCCCATAGGCTCCAATGGGAGCCTCGTTCTCATGCTGTCAGACACGGCAAACCACCTAGCTCAGAGCAGGGGGCAATTTGCGCAGGGTTGGACAGCAAAATAAAAATATATATATGTATATGAATATATACTTATGTGTTTATATGTGTATATACACATTAACACATAAATATATATATATACATAAATATTTAAAGCAAAACACAGTCCCCCATGACGTCAATGTAAAGGCCCTTTTTTAAGTGCCGTTTTTTTTTTTTTTCCAAACAGCACACATCCCCTCTCACTTTAACCCCAGATTGTGATGTCATCAGAGCTTTGACAGCCATTTCAAAGTGACCAGAAACAATAGTCATTTTAAAATAAAGTTGTTTTACTGTTACTGCTGCAAGATATAGAAAGAGTGCAGAATTCTATTTGCAGATTAATCTAAAGTAAGACTTTAAGATGACTAAGGTGTAGACTGTCCCTTTAAAGTGAGAAAGGAAAGGAATTGTATGTTTGTGCCCAGCCAATACTTAAAGGGACACTGAACCCAAAGTTTTTCTTTCATGATTCAGATAGAGCATGCAATTTTAAGCAAGTTTCTAATTTACTCCTGTTTAGAATTTTTCTTAGTTCTCGTGGTATCTATTTGAAAAAGCAGGAATGTAAACTTACAAGTAAATTAGAAAGTTGCTTAAAATTGCATGCTGTATCTGAATCATGTTCAGTATCCCTTTAAGGTTGAAAGCGACAAGATGAAGATGGTTTATTCAACAGACGACATGTTTTCAAACGCAAAGCACTAACATAATTTTGAAATTTTGTCTTTTAGATGTAACAGAGAAAATTTTGGGTAGAGTGTCACTTTCATTATATGATACGCCCAATTTCTATAAAGCATTTAAGAACATGCTTTTTTTTGTACATACAACTTTATTGGCCAACATAAAAGAATTAAAATGCAATAAACTGAACAGGAGAAAAGGGATACAGCATAGTACATGACACGACATGCCATGCCAACAATCAGCAACCTTTATTTCATGTTTCCCACAACTAATAACGTTGACGATTACCTCCTCAAGAGACAGCACTGACTCTTACTTAATTAGTATTAGATTTTATTTTGCAGTGCAGAGAGTTCCACCCTTCTTTAGTTTTATAAAATCACTTCTTTTTGCCTAGACATTTAGGAAGTACCGACCAGAACAATAAATTCATCCAATGCAAAGAACTTCCAAAAGATCTAACTGGCCAGATGTTGTTTTAGAGTTTAATAACTTGGTGCCTAACCAAAGCCATAAGGGCTGCATACCAATGAATGGTAATACGGGAGGTCATCTCTATTATTATTATTATTATTATCTAATTAAGCAGAACAAATTATATTTGCAGCAGAGTAGAGGACTGAAGTTCAGCTACGGTACAAAACTGGAATTTTGAAATACAATTTAAGAAAAAAAAAAAAAATCATCATCCCTTACTTCATTAAAGGGAAAGTCTAATCCAAAATAAACTTTCATGATTCAGATAGAGAATGTAATTTTAAACAATTTTCCAATTTACTTTTATAACCAATTTTGCTTTGTTCTTTTGGTATTCTTAGTTGAAAGCTAAACCTAGGAGGTTCATATGCTAATTTCTAAGCCCTTAAAGACCGGCCTCTTCTCTTAGGGCATTTTGACAGTTTTTCACCACTAGAGGGTGTAAGTTCATGTGTGTCATATAGATAACACTGTGCTCACAGTGAGCCAGCTCTGATTGGCTAAAATAGAGGTCTGTCAAAAGAACTGAAATAAGGGGGAAGTTTGCAGAGCCTTTGATAAAGAACAGCCAATAGAATGCGAGCTCAATCCTATTGGCTGATTGGATCAGCCAATAGGATTGAAGTTCAATCCTAGTGGCTGATTGCATCAGCCAATAGGATTTTTTCAACCTTAATTCCGATTGGCTAATAGAATTCTATCAGCCAATCGGAATCTAAGGGACGCCATCTTTGATGACGTCACTTAAAAGGAACCTTTATTCGTCGTCGGAAAGAAGAGGATGCTCCGCGCAGGATGTCTTGAAGATGGACCCGATCCGCGCCATATGGATGAACATAGAAGATGCCATCTGGATGAAGACTTCTCCCAGCTTCGTTGAGGAATTCTTGCCGCTTCGTAGAGGACTTCTCCCAGCTTCGTTGAGGATGGATGTCGGCTCTTCAAAACTGTAAGTGGATCTTCAGGGGGTTAGGGTTAGGATTTTTTAAGGATTTATTGGGTGGGTTTTATTTTTAGGTTAGGGTTTGGGCCGCAATAGAGCTAAATGCCCTTTTAAGGGCAATGCCCATCCAAATGCCCTTTTCAGGGCAATGGGGAGCTTAGGTTTTTTTAGTTAGGGGTTTATTTGGGGGGTTTGTTGTGTGGGTGGTGGGTTTTACTGTTGGGGGGGTGTTTGTATTATTATTTTTTACAGGTAAGAGAGCTGATTTCTTTGAGGCAATGCCCCACAAAAGGCCCTTTTAAGGGCTATTGGTAGTTTAGGCTAGGGGGGGGTTATTTTGGGGGGGCTTTTTTATTTTGGTAGGGCTATTAGATTAGGTGTAATTAGTTTAAATATCTTGTAATTTGTTTATTATTTTCTGTAATTTAGTGTTTGTTTGTTTTTTGTAATTTAGGTATTTGTATTTAATTTAGGTAATTGTATTTAATTTAGGTAATTTATTTAATTTTAGGTAATTTATTTAATTTTAGTGTAATGTTAGGTGTTATTTAAGACAGGTTAGGTTTTACTTTACAGGTAAATTTGTATTTATTTTTTGCTAGGTAGTTAGTAAATAGTTAATAACTATTTAGTAACTATTCTACATAGTTAAAATAAATACAAACTTGCCTGTAAAAAATAAATAAACCCTAAGCTAGCTACAATGTAACTGTTATATTGTAGCTAGCTTAGGGTTTATTTTATAGGTAAGTATTTAGTTTTAAAGGGCCACTAAACCCAAAATCTTTCTTTCATGATTCAGATAGAACATACAAATTTAAACAACATTACAATTTACTTCTATTATTTATTTTGCTTCATTTTTTTAGATATCCTTATTTGAAGAAAAAGCAATGCACATGGGTGAGCCAATCACATGAGGCTTCTATGTGCAGCAACCAATCAGCAGCTACTGAGCATATCTAGATATGCTTTTCAGCAAAGAATATCAAGAGAATAAAACAAATTAGATAATAGAAGTAAATTAGAAAGATGTTTAAAAATGCATTATCTTTCTAAATCATGAAAGAAAAAATGTGGGTATCATGGCCCTTTAAATATGAATTATTTAGTTAATGATAGGAATTTTTATTTAGATTTATTTTAATTATGCTTAAGTTAGGGGGTGTTAGGGTTAGGGCTAGACTTAGGTTTAGGGGTTAATAAATTTAATATAGTGGCAGCGACGTTGGGGGCGGCAGATTAGGGGTTAGCCGAATGTTTGCTAATTTCAGGATTTCCAATATCATGACCACACTAACACACTCACCCCACGGACTTCAATAGAGCACGTTATTGGGGGGGGGGGGGGAATGTGTGTGTGTTTTATGTATAATATATACATACAAATATATACACATATATAGAGTATACAACAGAAGTACAATGTGCAATATCACTTAAAGGGACAGGAAACCACAAAATGTTCCTTTCTTGATTCAGATAGAACATACAATTTTAATCAACTTTCCAATTTAATTCAAATTGCTTCATTCTCTTGTTATCCTTTGCTGAACGAACATTGGCAGCTAGCCAATCGCAAGAGTCAAATGTCCAATCGTTAGCAAGCTCCTACTAGTGTAGGATATGTGCATATTCTTTTTCAACAAGTGATACAAATAGAACAAAAACAGAAGTGAATTTAAAAGGGTCTTAAAAACATAAATTTATGTAAGAACTTACCTGATAAATTCATTTCTTTCATATTGGCAAGAGTCCATGAGCTAGTGACGTATGGGATATACAATCCTACCAGGAGGGGCAAAGCTTCCCAAACCTCAAAATGCCTATAAATACACCCCTCACCACACCCACAATTCAGTTTAACGAATAGCCAGGTAGTGGGGTGATAAAATAAGGAGTTAAAAACCATATAAAAAGAGGAACTGGAAATAAAATTGTGCGTTTTATACCAAAATCATAACCACCATAAAAAAGGGTGGGCCTCATGGACTCTTGCCAATATGAAAGAAATTAATTTATCAGGTAAGTAACGTTTTGTAAATGTATGCAAAGAAGACCAAGTTGCTGGTTTGCAAATCTGATCAACCGAAGCTTCATTCTTGAAAGCCCAAGAAGTGGCGACTGATCTAGTAGAATGAGCTGTAATTCTCTGAGGTGGAGACCGTCTCGCCTCTAAATAAGCCTTGTGAATCAAAAGCTTTAACCAAGATGCCAAAGAAATGGCAGAGGCTTTCTGTCTTTTCCTAGGACCAGAAAAAACGACAAATAGACTAGAAGTCTTCCTAAAATCTTAAGTAGCTTTGACATAATATTTCAAAGCTCTTACAACATCCAAAGACTGTAGAGATCTTGCAAGAGTATTCTTGGGATTAGGACACAAGGAACAACAATTTCCCTACTAATGTTGTTAATTGTAAGTCCACAAAACAGCCTTATCCTGATGAAAAATCAGAAAAGGAGACTCACAAGAGAGAGCAGACAAATCAAACTCTTCTCGCTGAAGAGATAACCAAAAGGAACAACACTTTCCAAGAAAGTAGTTTAATATCCAAAGAATGCATAGGCTCAAAAGGAGGAGCCTGCAAAGCCTTAAAAACCAAACTAAGACTCCAAAGAGGAGAAATTGATTTAACAGGCTTGATACGAATCAAAGCCTGAACAAAACAGTGAATATCAGGAAGTTTAGCAATCTTTCTATGAAATAAAACAGAAACAGAGATTTGTACCTTCAAGGTACTTGCAGACAAAACTTTATCCAAACCCTTCTGAAGAAACTGTAAAATTCTAGGAATCCTAAAAGAATGCCAAGAGAATTTATGAGAAAAACACCATGAAATATAAAACCCGATAATAAATCTCTTTCTTGAAACAGACTTACGAGCCTGTAGCATAGTATTAATCACTGAGTCAGAGAAACCTCTATGACTAAGTACAAAGCGTTCAATTTACATACCTTCAAATTTAGCGATCCTGATGGAAAAACGGCCCTTGAGACAGAAGGTCCGGCCTTAAAGGAAGTGGCAAAGGCTGGCAACTGGACATCCGGACAAGATCCGCATACCAAAACCTTCGAGGCTATGCTGGTGCTATCAGAAACACATGTGATTGTTCCAATATGATCTTGGAGATCACCCTTGGAAGAAGAACTAGAGGCGGAAAAATGTAAGCAGGTTGGTAAAACCAAGGAACTGCTAACGCATCCACCATCTCCGCCTGAGGATCCCTGGACCTGGAAAGATACCTGGGAAGTTTGTTTTGATGGGATGCCATGAGATCTATTTCTGGAAGAGCCCACATCTGTACAATCTGACAAAATACATCTGGATGGAGAGACCACTCCTCTGGATGTAAAGACTGACGACTGAGATAATACGCTTCCCAATTGTCTACACCTGGAATATGTATCGCAGAAATTAGACAGGAGTTGGATTCCACCCAAGAAAGTATCAGAGATAATTCTTTCATCGCTAAAGGACTGTGAGTCCTCCCTTGATGATTGACATATGCCACAGTTGTGATATTGTCTGTTTGAAAACAAATGAATAATTCTCTCTTTAATGGCGGCCAATCCTCTTGAGGATTCCAAACTCCTTGTGCTGTCAGAAACCCCCAGACAGCTCCCCAACCTGTGAGACTTGCATCTGTTGAAATCACATTCCAGACAGGACAAAGAAAAGAGGCCCCTTGAATAATCCGATGGACTAACCACCAGGACAGGAGAGAGTTGAATGTTGGGATTTAAGTATATCAACTGTGATATCCGAGTATAATCCCTGCACCATTGATTCAGCATGCAAAGCTGCAGAGGTCTCATGAAAATGAGCAAAGGGGATCATGTCCAATGCTGCAGTCATGAGACCTAAAACTTTGATGCACATAGCCACTGAAGGGAATGATAGAGACTGAAGGTTTCAACAGGCAGAAACCAATTTCATTTGTCTCTTGTCTGTTAAAGACAAAGTCATGGACACTGAATCTATCTGGAAACCTAAAAAGGTGACCCTTGTCTGAGGAATCAAGGAACTCTTTGGTAAATTGATCATCCAACCATGTCTTTGAAGAAACAAAACACAAGTTGTGAGATTCTGCTAAATGAAAAGATTGAGCTAGTACCAAGATATCATCCAAATAAGGACACACCACAATACTCTGCTGTCTGATTACAGATAGAAGGGCATTAGAACCTTCAAAAAGATTCTTGGAGCTGTTGCTAGGCCAAATGGAAGAGCAACAAACTGGTAATGCTTGTCTAGAAAAAAGAATCTCAAAAACAGATAGTGGTCTGGATGAAACGGAATATGAAGATATGCATCCTGTAAGTCTATTGAGGACATATAATGTCCTCGCTGAACAAAAAGCAGAATAGTCCTTATAGTCACCATCTTGAAAGTTGGGACTCTTACAAAATGATTCAAAAACTTCAGATCCAGAATTGGTCTGAAAGAAATTTCCTTCTTCGGGACAATGAATAGATTTGAATAAAAACCCAGACCCTGTTCCAGAATTGGAACTGGTACAATCACTCCTTAAAGCTCTAGATCTGAAACACATTTCAGAAAAGCCTGAGCTTTCACAAGATTTGTTGGAATGTGAGAGAGAAAAAAAAAATCTTCTCACAGGTCGTCTTATTCTGAAACCTATTCGATACCCCTGGGAGACAATATTCTGAATTCAATGATTCTGAATGGAACCTGCCTAAACGTCTTTAAATAATTTCAATCTGCCCCCCACCAGCAGAACTGGATCGAGGGCCGCACATTCATGCAGTCTTGGGGGCTGGCTTTGGTTTCTTGTAAGGCTTGGACTTATTCCAACTCGAGCATGGCTTCCAATTGGAGCCAGAGTCTTTAGGGGAAGGAGTGTTTTCTGTTCTCTATTCTGACGAAAGGAACGAAACCGATTAGAAGCTTTAGATTTGCCTTTGGACTTTTTATCTTGAGGCAAAAAAACTCCCTTCCCCCAGTAATATAGTGGAAATAATTGAATCCAACTGTGAACCAAACAAATTATTACCCTGGAATGAAAGAGATAGTAACCTAGATTTAGTTACCATGTCAGCATTCCATGATTTGAGCCATAAAGCTCTTTTAGTTAAAAAAAAGCCAAAGACATAGATTTAACATTAATCTTGATGATATAAAAAATAGTATCAGAGATAAAATGATTAGCATGTTGAAGCAAACAAACAATGCTATGCAAATCACAGTCCTTTACCCGTTGTGCTAAGAAATCCAACCAAAAAGTTGATGCATCCGCAACATCAGCCATAGAAATGGCAGGTCTGAGCATATAGCCAGAATGCAAATAAGCTTTTCTTAGATAAGATTCAATCTTCCTATCTAAAGGATCCTTAAAAGAGGAATTATCGTACATAGGAATAGTAGTACGTTTAGCAAGAGTAGAAATAGTCCCATCAACATTAGAGACTTTTTCCCAAAACTCTAATTTAGCCACTGGCAAAGGATACAACTTTTTAAACCTTGAAGAACAGAAGAAGTACCAAGCTTAGACCATTCTGTAGCAATTCCATGAGAAACAGCATCAGGAACAGGAAAAACCTAAGGAGTAGTCACAGGAGGTTTATAAACAGAATTTAAACGTTTACTGGATTTATTAACAAGAGGATCAGACTCCTCAATATCCAAAATTAACAACACTTCTTTTAACAAAAAACGAATATACTCGATCTTAAAAAGATAAGATGATTTATCAGTGTCAATGTCTGAAGTAGGATCTTCTGAGTCAGAGAGATCCTCATCAGGAGGAGGATATATCAGTATGTTGCCAATCATTACAAATTTCATCAGTATTATGAGAAGTTTTAAAAGACCTTTTACGTTTATTTGAAGGCGGTATAGCAGCCATAGCCTTATGTATCGCATCAGCAATATAATTTTTCATCAGAGATATCATGTACTTTAGATGTTGAAGGAACAACAGATACTGTACTAGCACTAATAGAAACCTTTTCTGCATTCAAAAGCTTATCATGACAACTGTTACATACTACAGCTGGAGATATAATTTCCACTAGCTTACAACAGATACACCTAGCTTTGGTAGAACTGTGTTCAGGCAGCATGGTTCCTAGAGCAGTTTCTGAGAAAGGATCAGATTGAGACATCTTGTAAAATGTAAAAAAAAAGAAAAATAACATTAAAACAGAAATATCTTATTTCCACATATAGCAGTTTCAGGAATGGGAAAAAATGCAAATGCTAAAATTGGCAAAAAAAAAAGCAAATAGCATAGTCCTCTGAGTGCAAAGAAGGCAAGGAGCATATAGGAAGTGTGGTAAAATAAAACTAATTTTTTTGGCGCCAAGTAGGACGCACAATGCAAAAGGAAGTTGAGAAATTTTTTGGCGCCAACGAACATCCGGAAATGACGCAACTCGCGTCATAACAAACAATTTCACACCAAACAACCTAGTGTCAACTAAGACGCAGGAAATGACGAACTTGCATCATGACAGACGCACATTCACGTCCAAAAAATTTCTCGCGCCAAGAATGACGCAATAAAAAAACAGCATTTTGTGCCCTCACGATCCTAATTTGCCTGCAAGTTTTCCAAGAAAAAAAAACAAGTGAAATTGAAAAAAAGACTATACCCCAGGTAAGACAAGCTTCCTAAACATGATTCCCATAATGAAACTTCTGTACTGCAAAGGGAAATACACATAGACCTGACTCATGGCAAATAAGTAAAATACATATATTTAAAACTTGATATTAATACATAAAGTGCCAAACCATAGCTGAGAGTGTCTTAAAATAATGATACATACTTCCCGAAAGACACCCATCCACATATAGCAGATTGCCAAACCAGTACTGAAAGCTATCAGCAGAGGTAATGGTATATAAGAGTATATAGTCGATCTGAAAAGGGAGGTAGGAGATGAATCCCTACGACCGATAACAGAGAACCCTTGAAAGATTTCCCACGATGAAAACCATAAAATCAGACGATACTCCCTTCACGTCCCTCTGACGAACACTGTACTCTGAGAGGAATTGGGCTTCAGAATGCTTAGAAGCGCTAATCACAGAATAAATCATAAAACTCAAGCACAAACTTACTTCACCACCTCTATAGGAGGCAAAGTTTGTAAAATTGAATTGTTGGTGTGGTGAGGGGTGTATTTATAGCCATTTTGAGGTTTGGGAAACTTTGCCCCTCCTGGTAGGATTGTATAGCCCATACGTCACTAACTCATGGACTCTTGCCAATTACATGAAAGAAAACATAATTTATGTAAGAACTTACCTGATAAATTCATTTCTTTCATATTAGCAAGAGTCCATGAGCTAGTGACGTATGGGATATACATTCCTACCAGGAGGGGCAAAGTTTACCAAACCTTAAAATGCCTATAAATACACCCCTCACCACACCCACAATTCAGTTTAACGAATAGCCAAGAAGTGGGGTGATAAAAAAGTGCAAAAGCATATAAAATAAGGAATTGGAATAATTGTGCTTTATACAAAAATCATAACCACCACAAAAAGGGTGGGCCTCATGGACTCTTGCTAATATGAAAGAAATGAATTTATCAGGTAAGTTCTTACATAAATTATGTTTTCTGTCATGTAATTAGCAAGAGTCCATGAGCTAGTGACGTATGGGATAATGATTACCCAAGATGTGGATCTTTCCACACAAGAGTCACTAGAGAGGGAGGGATAAAATAAAGACAGCCAATTCCTGCTGAAAATAATCCACACCCAAATAAAGTTTAATGAAAAACATAAGCAGAAGATTCAAACTGAAACCGCTGCCTGAAGTACTTTTCTACCAAAAACTGCTTCAGAAGAAGAAAATACATCAAAATGGTAGAATTTAGTAAAAGTATGCAAAAAGGACCAAGTTGCTGCTTTGCAAATCTGATCAATCGAAGCTTCATTCCTAAACGCCCAGGAAGTAGAAACTGACCTAGTAGAATGAGCTGTAATCCTCTGAGGCGGAGTTTTACCCGACTCAACATAAGCAAGATGAATTAAAGATTTCAACCAAGATGCTAAAGAAATGGCAGAAGCTTTCTGGCCTTTTCTAGAACCGGAAAAGATAACAAATAGACTAGAAGTCTTTCGGAAAGACTTAGTAGCTTCAACATAATATTTGAAAGCTCTAACAACATCCAAAGAATGCAACGATTTCTCCTTAGAATTCTTAGGATTAGGACATAATGAAGGAACCACAATTTCTCTACTAATGTTGTTGGAATTCACAACTTTAGGTAAAAATTCAAAAGAAGTTCCATACGTCTTATCCTGATGAAAAATCAGAAAAGGAGACTCACAAGAAAGAGCAGATAATTCAGAAACTCTTCTGGCAGAAGAGATTGCCAAAAGGAACAAAACTTTCCAAGAAAGTAATTTTAATGTCCAATGAATGCATAGGTTCAAACAGAGGAGCTTGAAGAGCCCCCAGAACCAAATTCAAACTCCAAGGAGGAGAAATTGACTTAATGACAGGTTTTATACGAACCAAAAGTTGTACAAAACAATGAATATCAGGAAGATTAGCAATCCTTCTGTGAAAAAGAACAGAAAGAGCAGAGATTTGTCTTTCAAGGAACTTGCGGACAAACCTTTATCTAAACCATCCTGAAGAAAAATAAGTCTTCCAGACTCTATAATATATCTCTCTAGATACAGATTTACGAGCCTGTCACATACAGGGAGTGCAGAATTATTAGGCAAATTAGTATTTTGACCACATCATCCTCTTTATGCATGTTGTCTTACTCCAAGCTGTATAGGCTCGAAAGCCTACTACCAATTAAGCATATTAGGTGATGTGCATCTCTGTAATGAGAAGGGGTGTGGTCTAATGACATCAACACCCTATATCAGGTGTGCATAATTATTAGGCAACATCCTTTCCTTTGGCAAAATGGGTCAAAAGAAGGACTTGACAGGCTCAGAAAAGTAAAAAATAGTGAGATATCTTGCAGAGGGATGCAGCACTCTTAAAATTGCAAAGCTTCTGAAGCGTGATCATCGAACAATCAAGCGTTTCATTCAAAATAGTCAACAGGGTCGCAAGAAGCGTGTGGAAAAACCAAGGCGCAAAATAACTGCCCATGAACTGAGAAAAGTCAAGCGTGCAGCTGCCAAGATGCCACTTGCCACCAGTTTGGCCATATTTCAGAGCTGCAACATCACTGGAGTGCCCAAAAGCACAAGGTGTGCAATACTCAGAGACATGGCCAAGGTAAGAAAGGCTGAAAGACGACCACCACTGAACAAGACACACAAGCTTAAACGTCAAGACTGGACCAAGAAATATCTCAAGACTGATTTGTCTAAGGTTTTATGGACTGATGAAATGAGAGTGAGTCTTGATGGGCCAGATGGATGGGCCTGTGGCTGGATTGGTAAAGGGCAGAGAGCTCCAGTCCGACTCAGACGCCAGCAAGGTGGAGGTGGAGTACTGGTTTGGGCTGGTATCATCAAAGATGAGCTTGTGGGGCCTTTTCGGGTTGAGGATGGAGTCAAGCTCAATTCCCAGTCCTACTGCCAGTTTCTGGAAGACACCTTCTTCAAGCAGTGGTACAGGAAGAAGTCTGCATCCTTCAAGAAAAACATGATTTTCCTGCAGGACAATGCTCCATCACACGCGTCCAAGTACTCCACAGCGTGGCTGGCAAGAAAGGGTATAAAAGAAGAAAATCTAATGACATGGCCTCCTTGTTCACCTGATCTGAACCCAATTGAGAACCTATGGTCCATCATCAAATGTGAGATTCACAAGGAGGGAAAACAGTACACCTCTCTGAACAGTGTCTGGGAGGCTGTGGTTGCTGCTGCACGCAATGTTGATGGTGAACAGATCAAAACACTGACAGAATCCATGGATGGCAGGCTTTTGAGTGTCCTTGCAAAGAAAGGTGGCTATATTGGTCACTGATTTGTTTTTGTTTTGTTTTTGAATGTCAGAAATGTATATTTGTGAATGTTGAGATGTTATATTGGTTTCACTGGTAAAAAAAAATAATTGAAATGGGTATATATTTGTTTTTTGTTAAGTTGCCTAATAATTATGCACAGTAATAGTCACCTGCACACACAGATATCCCCCTAAAATAGCTATAACTAAAAACAAACTAAAAACTACTTCCAAAACTATTCAGCTTTGATATTAATGAGTTTTTTGGGTTCATTGAGAACATGGTTGTTGTTCAATAATAAAATTAATCCTCAAAAATACAACTTGCCTAATAATTCTGCACTCCCTGTAGTATCAATCACAGAGTCAGAGAAACCTCTTTGACCAAGAATCAAGCGTTCAAACTCCATACCTTAAAATTAAGGTTTTGAGATCCTGATGGAAAAAAGAACCTTGAGACAGAAAGACTGGTCTTAACGGAAGAGTCCACAGCTGGCAAGAGGCCATCCGGACAAGATCCGCATACCAAAACCTGTGAGGCCATGCTGGAGCTACCAGCAGGACAAATGAGCATTCCTTTAGAATATTGAAGAATACCCTTGGAAGAAGAACTAGAGGCGGAAAGATATAGGCAGGATGACACTTGTAAGGAAGAGATAATGCATCCACTGCCTCCGCCCGAGGAACCCGGGATCCGGACAGATACCAGGTAAGTTTCTTGTTTAGATGAGAAGCCATCAGATCTATTTCTATTTGAACAATCTGAGGAAATACCTCTGGGTGAAGACCATTCGCCCAGGTGCAACGTTTGGCGACTGAGATAATCCGCTTTCCAATTGTCCATACCTGGGATATGAACCGCAGAGATTAGACAGGAGCTGGATTCCGCCCAAACCAAAATTCGAAATACTTCTTTCATAGCCAGAGGACTGTGAGTCCCTCCTTGATGATTGATGTATGCCACAGTTGTGACATTGTCTATCTGAAAACAAATGAACAACTCTCTCTTCAGAAAAGGCCAAGACTGAAGAGCTCTGAAAATTGCACGGAGTTCCAAAATATTGATCGGAAATCTCACCTCCTGAGATTCCCAAACCCCTTGTGCCGTCAGATACCCCCACACAGCTCCCCAACCTGTAAGACTTGCATCTGTTGAGATTATAGTCCAGGTCGGAAGAACAAAGAAGCCCCCTGAACTAAACGATGGTGATCTGTCCACCATGTCAGAGAGTGTCGTATAATCGGTTTAAAGATATTAATTGAGATATCTTTGAGTAATCCCTGCACCATTGGTTCAGCATACAGAGCTGAAGAGGTCGCATGTGAAAACGAGCAAAGGAGATCGCATCTGATGCGGCAGTCCTAAGACCTAAAATTTCCATGCATAAGGCTACCAAAGGGAATGATTGTGACTGAAGGTTTTGACAAGCTGATATCAATGTTTAAACTTCTCTTGTCTGACAAGGACAGAGTCATAGACACTGAATCTATCTAGAAACCTAAAAAGGTTACCCTTGTCTGAGGAATCAGTGAACTGATTGGTAAATTGATCCTCCAACCATGAACTTGAAGAAACAACACAAGTCGATTCGTATGAGATTCTTCGAAAATGAGAAGACTGAGCAAGTACCAAGATATCGTCCAAATAAGGAAATACCAAAACCCTGTTCTCTGATTACAGAAAGAAGGGCACCGAGAACCTTTGAAAAAATTCTTGGAACTGAGGCTAGGCCAAACGGTAGAGCCACAAAACTGGTAATGCTTGTCTAAAGAGAGAATCTCAGACACTAAAAGTGATCTGGATGAATCGGAATATGCAGATACACATCCTGTAAATCTATTGTAGACATATAATGCCCTTGCTAAACAAAAGGCAGGATAGTCCTACAGTAACCATCTTGAATGTTGGTATCCTTACATAACGATTCAATATTGATAGATCCGGAACTGGTCTGAAGGAATTGACCTTCTTTGGTACAATGAACAGATAAAATGAAACCCCAGCCCCTGTTCCAGAACTGGAACTGGCATAATTACTCCAGCCAACTCTAGATCTGAAACACATTTCAGAAATGCTGAGCCTTTGCTGTGTTAACTGGGACACGGGAAAGAAAAAAATCTCTTAGCAGGAGGCCTTAACTTGAAGCCAATTCTGTACCTTTCTGAAACAATGTTCTGAAACCAGAGAACGGAATTGATCCAAATTTCTTTGAAGAAAACGTAATCTGCCCCATACCAGCTGAACTGGAATAAGGGCCGCACCTTCATGGGTACTTAGGAGCTGGCTATAGGTTTCTATAAGGCTTGGATATATTCCAAACTGGAAATAGTTTCCAAACTGATACCGCTCCTGAGGATGAAGGATCAGGCTTTTGTTCCTTGTTGTGAAAAGAACGAAAAATGATTATTAAACCTAAATTTACCTTGGATTTTTTATCCTTTGGTAAAAAAGTTCCCTTCCTTCCAGAAACAGTTGAGATAATAATTTATTACCCTGGAAAGAAAGGGAAAGCAAAGTTGACTTAGAAGACATATCAGCATTCCAAGTTTAATCCATAAAGCTTTTCTAGCTAAAATAGCTAGAGACATATACCTGACATCAACTCTAATGATATCAAAAGATGGTATCACCAATAAAATTATTAGCATGTTATAGAATAATAATAATGCTATACAATTATGATCTGTTACTTGTTGCGCTAAAACTTCTAACCAAAAAGTTGAAGCTGCAGCAACATCCGCTAAAAATATAGCAGGTCTAAGAAGATTACCTGAACATAAGTAAGCTTTTCTTAGAAAGGATTCAATTTTCCTATCTAAAGGATCCTTAAATGAAGTACTATCTGCCGTAGAAATAGTAGTACATTTAGCAGGAGTAGAGACAGCCCCATAACCTTAGGGATTTTGTCCCAAAAAAACTCTAATCTGTCAGATGGCACAGGATATAATTGCTTAAACGTTTAGAAGGAGTAAAAGAATTACCCAAATTATTCCATTCCCTGGAAATTACTTCAGAAATAGCATCAGGGAGATTAAACACTTCTGGAATAACTACAGGAGATTTAAAAACCTTATTTAAACGTTTAGATTTAGTATCAAGAGGACCAGAATCCTCTATTTCTAAAGCAATTAATACTTCTTTAAATAAAGAACGAATAAATTCCATCTTGAACAAATACAAAGATTTATCAGCATCAACCTCTGAGACAGAAACCTCTGAACCAGAAGAACCATTATCAGTATCAGAATGATGATGTTCATTTAAAAATTCATCTGAAAAAAGAGAAGTTTTAAAAGACTTTTATGTAAACTAGAAGGAAAAATAACAGACATAGCCTTCTAAATGGATTTAAAAAATAAAATCTCTTATGTTTATCAGGAACACTCTGAAAATTAGATGTTGACGGAACAGCAACAGGTAATGTAACAGTACTAAAGGAAATTTTATCTGCATTACTAAGTTTGCCATGACATGCAATACAAACAACAGCTGGAGAAACAGATACCAAAAATTTATAGCAGATACACTTAGCTTGGTAGCTCCAGCACCGGGCAGTGATTTTCCTGAAGTATCTTCTGACTCAGTTGCAACGTGGGACATCTTGCAATATGTAATAGAAAAAACAACATATAAAGCAAAATTGATCAAATTCCTTAAATGACAGTTTCAGGAATGGGAAAAAAATGCCAGTGAACAAGCTTCTAGCAACCAGAAGCAATAAATAATGAGACTTAAATAATGTGGAGACAAAAGCGACGCCCATATTTTTTTAGCGCCAAACAAGACGCCCACATTATTTGGCGCCTAAATGCTTTTGGCGCCAAAAATTACGCCACATCCGGAACGCCGACATTTTTGGCGCAAAAGGACGTCAAAAATGACGCAACTTCCGGCGACACGTATGACGCCGGAAACAGAAAAGATTTTTTGCGCCAAAAAAGTCCGCACCAAGAATGACGCAATAAAATGAAGCATTTTCAGCCCCCGCGAGCCTAACAGCCCACAGGGAAAAAAAGTCAAATTTTTTAAGGTAAGAAAAAAATGATTGAATCAAATGCATTATCCCAAATATGAAACTGACTGTCTGAAAATAAGGAATGTTGAACATTCTGAGTCAAGGCAAATAAATGTTTGAATACATATATTTAGAACTTTATAAACAAAGTGCCCAACCATAGCTTAGAGTGTCACAGAAAATAAGATTTACTTACCCCAGGACACTCATCTACATGTTTGTAGAAAGCCAAACCAGTACTGAAACGAGAATCAGCAGAGGTAATGGTATATAAATAAGAGTATATCGTCGATCTGAAAAGGGAGGTAAGAGATGAATCTCTACGACCGATAACAGAGAACCTATGAAATAGACCCCGTAGAAGGAGATCACTGCATTCAAATAGGCAATACTCTCCTCACATCCAACTTGCTGCGGAGCGCATATCAACGTAGAATCTAGCACAAACTTACTTCACCACCTCCATAGGAGGCAAAGTTTGTAAAACTGAATTGTGGGTGTGGTGAGGGGTGTATTTATAGGCATTTTAAGGTTTGGGAAACTTTGCCCCTCCTGGTAGGAATGTATATCCCATACGTCACTAGCTCATGGACTCTTGCTAATTACATGAAAGAAATTACATGCTCTACCTGAATCATGCATGTTTAATTTTGCCTTTCTAATCCCTTTAAATGCCAAATGATTCAAAATTGTATCACCGCTCAATAAGTGCATTACTGCTAAGTTAAACAGTAGGGTATTTGCTCTTATGTAAAATTAAAAACGAAACATTTTAAATTTACTAGATTAAAAATAGCGCCCCACAGTAGGAACTCAATGCAACAAAAAGTCAGTACACCTTTAATTACTGAGATTCAAACTTTCTTTTTTTAGTACTTCTTATGTTCACCTTTATTCACTCAATCCCGTCAGCATAGAGAATACCAATATTTTTGGAGGAATGTTCTGCCATTCTTTAGAGACAATGTTTTCAGCTGCTCTTTGCTGGAGGGGTGTTGCTCTACCTTTACCCCTTTACCTTTAAAATACCCCAAAGGTGTTCTATTGGATTCAAGTCAGGTGACACACTTTACCAGGTCATAGTGTTCACTTTTTTTCCTCCCAATATTCATCAGGCTTCTTTTCATGTTCTTTAGCAAAGTTTAATCTTGCAGTTTTGTGCTGAAGAGCAATCAAGGTTATTTTTTTCTTGGTCACGTCCATAGAGGGTGACTTATGCAATGTCCTGTGCACTGTCTGAGCTGTCACAGAAGCTCAAATTTCCACTGATAACCCCTGAGCCAAGTCTGAAGCACTTGCCCATCTGTTTTTTTAGAGTTAGATTGTGCAAGTAGCACTGTCAGTGACGTCATTTTAGTAGGACTGCCGCTGTAGCTCTGATTAGTGGTACTATGCCTCGTCCTATACCTCCTGATTACTACTGCATCTCTGTTTCAACTGATATTTAGTTGGTCACTGATACTCCTGTATTCTTTTCCATACTTGTGAAGTCTCACAATCAAATTATTTTCTATGGTGCAGATAGTAACAGCCAATAGGTCCAAAATTAAGAAAGTTCTAGTGTTCATGTGTCATTTTACAACCATGCTCATGCCATTAGGCTAATTGGAAATCACAGGTGTACTCAATTTTGTTTCAGTGATCACAGGTTTATTCACTTTTGTTGCATTGAGTTTCTTCTTTGGGGGCCTGTATTTTCAATATAGTCTTCCTATTCATTTTTATTATTCATAAGAGGAAATACTCTACCTGTTAACTTAGAAATAATGCGATTATTGAGAGGTGATACAATTTTGAATCATTTGACATTTACGTGATAAAGCAGAGAGGTGTACTCACTTCTGTTGTATACAGTAGATTATATATATATATATATATATATATATATATATATATATATATATATATATATATTACACACATACACACATATACAGTATATACAATAACATACATTTTAACCGTTATAAAGAAATATATTATTATTGATATAAATAATTTGTATCAGAGAGATAGTGTATGTATGAGTGCAACAGTTTATTTTAATGTATTTATGTTGTGTTTGTGCACATTTTTTTTTAACACTTAGCCATTAGGCAAGGTCTTTAGTCAGTCTAACCCTACAAGTGCAAATTTACGGCTAGATTTAGAGTTCTGCGGCCAAAGGGGTGCGTTAGCTACGCGTGTATTTTTTCCCACGCACCTTTTAAATACCGCTGGTATTTAGAGTTCACAGAAGGGCTGCGTTAGGCTCAAAAAAGGGAGCGTACAGGCATATTTACCGCCACTGCAACTCTCAATACCAGCGGTGCTTACGGACGCGGCCAGCTTCAAAAATGTGCTCGTGCACGATTCCCCCATAGGAAACAATGGGGCAGTTTGAGCTGAAAAAAACCTAACACCTGCAAAAAAGCAGCGTTCAGCTTCTAACGCAGCCCCATTGTTTCCTATGGGGAAACACTTCCTAAGTCTGCACCTAACACCCTAATATGTACCCCGAGTCTAAACACCCCTAACCTTACACTTATTAACCCCTAATCTGCCGCCCCCGCTATCGCTGACCCCTGCATATTTTTTTTAACACCTAATCTGCCGCTCCGTACACCGCATCAACCTACGTTATCCCTATGTACCCCTAATCTGCTGCCCCTAACACCGCCGACCCCTATATTATATTTATTAACCCCTAATCTGTCGCTCCCAACGTCGCCGCCACCTACCTACAATTATTAACCACTAATCTGCCGACTGGACCTCCCCGCTACTATGATAAATGTATTAACCCCTAATCCGCCTCACTCCCGCCTCAAAAACCCTATAATTAATAGTATTAACCCCTAATCTGCCCTCCCTAACATCGCCGACACCTAACTTCAAGTATTAACCCCTAATCTGCCGACCGGACCTCACCGCTACTCTAATAAATGTATTAACCCCTAAAGCTAAGTCTAACCCTAACACTCCCCTAAATTAAATATAATATAACGAAATAAATTAAATCTTATTAAATAAATTATTCCTATTTAAAGCTAAATACTTACCTGTAAAATAAACCCTAATATAGCTACACTATAACAAATAATTTTATTGTAACTATTTTAGGATTTATATTTATTTTACAGGCAACTTTGTATTTATTTTAACCAGGTACAATAGCTATTAACCCCCTAACGCTGGTTTTAACGGCTAACGCAGAACTCTAAATCTAGGCGTTGGTTTCCGCTCAAGCGAACGCATTTACTTTCAACTTGTAATACGTGTAACACGCGCAAGTTAGCACAGTCTCGATATTGCTTATCGCAGCTTGTGCAAATAGCGCCCACTTGTAATTTAGCCCTTTATCTTTGAAATGAATTAAATGAAATAACGCAGCCTATAATGTGGCTCTTGATTTTGACTTTTTTTTTTTTCCCAGCTGGAGACACTGCCGCCAATCAGAGGCAGTATCACTCACCTTGTACTTTTGTGTAAAAATTATTGTGATTTGTCCCTAGGGTTGCCAGTTGTTCCCTGCAAAAATACTGGACAATCTGTAGGTAACTGGTCACAATGATAGGTGGCTCGCACTCTGCAAAAGTCCAAGCTCTTGATCAAACCAATGTACCCCTTGGCTGCCATAATATTAAAATCAATAATTGTACCTACTGGATTACTAGTATATATATATATATATATACAGTAGTGATTTCATCCCCTTGACTGTCCTCACCTCTTTCTGCTCCATATTTGTAATTTACTGAGTCATAGAAGACATTTTGCATTTAGCCAACACTTTAATGCACTTTAAAAACTGGACATTTAAGTGGGAGACCAAAAAGCAAGTTGTGTAATCTACAAATGATACAAATCAAATAGCTGGTTTATGCTATGCATGGGACACAGAACAATCAAACCACAATTTAAACAAAATCCTGGTGTCTGTACAACTATTCTTTGAAAATACTCTGCAATGAAAAAGGGACCCTATAATATATTGCAAACTAAACACTTTGCATTGCCGTCATTGTAGTGGAGCAGCTATGACCCCACAGTGAGGGAGAGGAAAACATTTGTACGAACATAGCAGTGAGTCAGCATAACATGTAAAATAAGCTTTAATAGGGTCCCTGTTCCTTTAAGTGCTGTCTGTATACGATTAGTTCATTATTACTGCACCTCATAAGGAACACAGTATTCATACTGTTTGGGATGTTTGTGTTAATTCTAGTGTAGTAATGAAATCATTTTATTGCATTTTATTATTTAAACAGGTTTGTTTCTCGCTATATTTCACTCCTGATTAAAAAAAGTTGAACATAAAGTTTAATTTGAGCTCTCAGGCACAATGCATAGAAACTCCCAATAATATATAGCCCGTTTAAGAGCAGAATATATATATATGCATCAGTCACCTGCTGCATCCAGGAAAGGCACAGGAGTGCACCTAGCGCCCGGATTTACCTTGCTGGAGTTATAAAACATTGTACTGTAAACATTTTCCTACACTTTAATGTGTTCCCAATTATTTATTTTACTTGTTGAACTTTTAAATTACATTTTCAATTGTTCTCTCTAAGGGCCTGACTAAAAACTTAGCATTGTGGAGATAAATCATGTAAAATCATTATACCCTCAGTATGGGTCTTAATGCATACAGTGGAAGATAAGATAAGGAAGATTGTGTGTGTACAAAGAGAGATAAGATAATGGGGTCTGCTATCCCTGCAAGCTCAGCCCAATTAATTTAGTTGTGGTTACACATTAGGTGGAAAACAATTTTACAGTACTCTGGTCCTTTAAGTATATAATGAAAGATGAACATTTTAAAGCATTTTATTATTACACTAAATTAAGAACCATGCTGGTCTAATCTCTAAATTAAGGACCATGCTGATCTATTCTCTAAATTAAGGACCATGCTGGTCTAATCTCTAAATTAAGGCCCATGCTGGTCTAATCTCTAAATTAAGGCCCATGCTGGTCTAATCTCTAAATATTTAATATTAGACTAATAAAATTAAAGACTGTTAGCTTTACTATAATTTAAATGTATCCCCACCATTCTGCGTCTCTGCTAGCAAAATTTAGACACCCAACAATTAAAATATACTCACATTTTAGTAAGGCAGATATTTTTGTCAGACATAGGATTTAAAAATATAATCATAGCTTTAAAAATGCACAAAATCCTAAACATACCTTCATCCCTTGATTTTTTCCAACTTGTCGTTTTTGTTCTTCATCAGCTTTATTTCCAATTAAAATCTTTTGTACTCCATCTGGTGCATACTGCGAAAAGGAACAGAATTTAACAGAAAAAAGTTTAGCCGTTATAAATAGAATTTTGAGTAAGTACATAATTGAAAAACTGACAGAATTAGGAAGATACTTTGTAAATAAGGTTGTCACCTGGGCCAGGTTTACCCTGGACAGTCCCAGAGTCTACAGATATAGCTCATAAATTTGGTTATCCTCCTTATGCAGAAGCGTATTTAGGTTTTGTGCTGCCCTAGGCACTTAAAATTATGTGGCAAGAAGTCAGACATTGGTTGGAAGTTTCAACGCCTACACAAAAAGAGTAACTGCAAGCAACGCGCAAAATATTTAAATGGAAACCTGGTACTAACATGGAGCCGTAAACTACTTTTAGTTGTAGGCTACTTCGGTATCTTACTGCTCCATTCCAGTTTCCATTGCTGTTTAGTTTTAGTCTATGGAGAGTTATGTTACCACCAGTTTACAACAGCAACAGAAGGTAGGCCTACTTGTTTCAAGCTTTGTTATATTAATAGTGTACATCTTAAAGACAGCATTACGCACAGTCACGGCAAATCTATGTAAGTCTGTATGTGTCACCATGGGGATAATTTTTCTTCATAATGAATAGAAATTGAAAAAAAAAAATCATAGTTCTCAAGTTATCAGCAGTGACTATTGTTTTTAATGCAAAGGAATCTTAGCTGCCTAGCAACAAGTTTATTTCTCACCACGGTATGATGTTAAACATTACGTAGAGATGACTTAACCTCTGCTGTGCCTTGACACAGTTTGGCCTAAGAAATCCTTGGACAATGTCTCATAATTATAGCATAATCAATATTATATTAAAGGACATAAAAAACAAAATTTGTCTTTCATGATTCAGAGAGGATTCAATTTTAAACCAGTTTACAATATACTTTTTTTTTATATATTTATTAAAAAAAATATACAAAGACTAAATAAGAAAAAAAAACATAAAACAATAAAAATAAATACAAATACAATCGTGTTCCATAGTTTAAACAATTACCATAAAAATCTACATTTGAATTAATACAATAATTTTGTTTTGCGATGGACTCTCTAGATTTAACCAATCATTATGTTCTTGATTATTTTCATTCCTAAACATCCTCATATACAGCTCCCAATTAATCTTAAAAAACTTGATTCAATTAATTTTACCAAACAACATATCACATTGTTCTATCATAATATGTTTTCTTACGTTATTTTTAAAAATGACCATTGTTGGTGCTTTATTGGTGATCCATAGTTTAAAAATTAGTTTTCTTGCCAGAAGTAGAACATTAATAATTTATTATTCCTCTAAGTTTGGTATCAATGGAAGGCAAGAAAATATTCAGTTCTAAGATAGTGATTTTGACCCCTGTAATCTTTGTTAGGAAATTGCCTAAAAAGTCAACCAATTTTGGTGTAAAGTTAGCCGATATATTTGTAATCCCTTTATATCCCCATTTAGCAAATATTTTATACACATTTCCTGCTGGAAAAGCAGGATTACCTTTAAAGGGACAGTCAACACCAGAATTTTTGTTGCTTAAAAAGACAGATAATCCCTTTATTACCCATTCCCCAGTTTTGCATAACCAACACTGTTATAGAAATCCACTTTTTACCTCTGTGATTACCTTGTATCTAAGCCTCTGCAGACTGCCCCCTTATTTCAAATCTTTTGACAGACATGCACTTTAGCCAATCAGTGCTGGTTCCAGGGTAACTTCACGTGCATGAGCTCAATGTTATCTATATGAAACACATGAACTAATGCCCTCTAGTGGTCAAAATGCATTCAGATTAGAGGCAGTGTTCAATGTCTAAGAAATTAGCATACAAACCTCCTAGAATTAGCTTTTTTAGTTTACTCCATTATCTTGTTTAGTTTATGCCAAGTTAATATTATCTCTCTAAATAGGGGATGATAAAATATGTCTTACAATTTAATTCTATTATATAATTTGCTTCATTCTCTTTGTATCCTTTGCTGAAGGAGAAGCAATGAACTACAGAGAGCTAGGTGAGCACGTCTAGTCTGCCAATAACACATGGAAAATGTGTTTAGCTACCAATCACAAGTGTAGGATATATGTACCTATTCTTTCAATGAAGGATGCCAAGAGAACAAAGTAAATTTGAAAACCAAAGTGAATTTAAAATGACATGCTCTACCCGAATCATGGAAGTTTAATTTTGACTGTCCTATCCCTTTAACATGTATTGGACACCTCATGTGACAATAGATGTTCCTGGCAGGAGCCTCACACAAAAGAACAGAAAAGATATGTGAATCCCTTTAAGGACAGTAAAGGCAAAATTAACTTTCATGAATCAAAACATGCAATCTTAAACAACTTTCCAATTTGCTTCTATTATCAAATTTTCTTTGTTCTCTTGGAATTCTTTGTTGAAAATTAAACCTATGTAGGCTGATAGGAGCTCAGGACTGTACATGTGGCTATAGCAGGCTAATGGAAGCAGTATTTGCAACATTGTTTATAGCAACGTTATACATAGTTACAAACACTGCTGCTAGATGGCTTAAAGGGACACTGAACCCAAAAATTAAATTTCGTGATTCAGATAGAGCTTGCAATTTTAAGCAACTTTCTAATTTACTCCTATTGTCAATTTTTCTTCGTTCTCTTGCTATCTTATTTTGAAAAAGAAGGCATCTAAGCTTTTTTTTTGGTTTAGAACTCTGGATAGCACTTTTTTATTGGTGGATAAATTTATCCACCAATCAGCAAGGACAATCCAGGTTGTTCACCAAAAATGGGCCGGCATCTAAACTTACATTTCAAGTAAAGATACCAAGAGAATGAAGAAAATTTGATAATAGGAGTAAATTAGAAAGTTGCTTAAAATGTCATCCTCTATCTGAATCACAAAAGAAAAATTTGGATTCAGTGTCCCTTTAAAAACACATGCACGCTCCTGAGCTCACCTAGGATTACTCTAACTAAATATACCAAAAGAACTTAGCAAAATTGATAACAGAAATAAAATGTTCTAACCAAATCAATTGAATTTTGAGTTTACTGTCCATAAGCTCACCTTTACAATAAACAGGGATGGGCAACCAATATAATTTAATGGGTGCACGTGTCACCTTCCAACCTCAAAACTTATTTGACTGTACTTTCCACCCTTACAACTGCCCCACAGCAAAAGTCTAACTACAGTGTGTGCAACAAAGTGTTTACTAAGACACAGTAGAGTGCAGAGGGAGGAGCGCAAGAGGATTGTATCAAGTAGAATCTAACCACGGTTTAGGTCTACGCTGGACTAATTTCTCTCATCTCTACCAACCATAGAAAAACACCACAGCTGGAATATTCACATGAAAAAAAGAATTATGGTAAGAATGGAGAAAACAACTCTTGTAAAACATTGAAGTTACTCTGTATGATCCACTGGACTTAGTACAAATATGGCCCTCAATATATTCCAGATATGTTCTCCTGCCAGACACCTACCTGATATCTCTGAATACTGAGAACAACTTACCTAATACCCAGACAATATGCAAAGGACATTGCCTGAATTTTCTTATACATAATAACAAAACTAGAAGATTGAAAAGGGTTCTGGACCAGGGGTGACGTGGTGCCATTGAGTGACGACAATATGATATGCAAAACAGTTGGGAGATCACCAACATCACTCAACACAAATAACTCGCCACTCAGTATCAGATCTATATGACAAAGAAAATGCTTATGTTCTGCTTCCTCACTGTACTACAAAAGTTCTTTTTTTTTTTAGCCAGGGCTCAAAATTTCAAGTCCTAAGCTACAAGCCAGGGAAAAATGTTACTCGCCACTAATCCCGCCCACACCACTCACCCCACCCCCTCTTTGCATATGTTTAGCCATTGTGAAACACCTAATTTGTGTAGTAATTTTTAATATTTGTTATTTTAAACCATAACAAACTAGCGGCTAGATTACGAGTCTTGCGTTATGAGTAAAAAAGCAGCATTAAGCCTCATAACTCTGCTTTTTTACTACCGCTGCTATTACGAGTCTTGTAGGTACAGCTGTCCCGCACACTTTTTTGGCCTTACTGCAAATCAACTTACGCAAATTGCGTATAGTCTTTTTTCTATGGGACTTCCATAGCGCCGGTATTACGAGCTTGTCATGGGAGGCCAAAAAGTGAGCGGTACAACCTGCCCCGTCAAGATTCGTAACGCATTCTAAAGTCAGTAGTTATGAGTTTTACACTACGTCGTAGCATAAAACTCATAACTAAAGTGTTAAAAAGTACACTAACACCCATAAACTACCTATTAACCCCAAAACCGAGGCCCTCCCGCATCGCAAACACTAAAATTAAATTTTTAACCCCTAATCTGCTGCTCCAGACATCGCCGCCACTATAATAAACATTAACCCCTAAACCGCCGAACTCCCACCTTGCAAACAGTTAATTATTAACCCCTAATCTGCTGTCCCTAACATCGCCGCCACCTTCCTACATTTATTAACCCCTCTTCTGCCACCCCAAAGTCGCTGCCACTATATTACATTTATTAACCCCTAAATCTAAGTCTAACCCTAACCCTAACACCCCCTAACTTAAATATAAAAATTACTATCATTACCTAAATAATACCTATTTAAAACGAAATACTTAACTATAAAATAAACTCTAAGATAGATAGAATAGATAGAATATAACTAATAGTTACATTGTAGCTAGCTTAGGGTTTATTTTTATTTTACAGACAAGTTTGCATTTATTTTAACTAGGTAGAATAGTTACTAAATAGTTATTAACTATTTAATAACTACCTAGCTAAAATAAATACAAATTTACCTGTAAAATAAAACCTAACCTAAGTTACACTAACACCTAACCCTACAATTAAATAAATTCCCTAAATTAAATACAATTAACTAAATTCAAAACAATTAGCTAAATTACAAAAAAAACAAACACTAAATTACAGAAAATAAAAAACAAATTACAAGATCTTTAAACTAATTACACCTAATCTAATAGCCCTATCAAAATAAAAAAAGCCCACCCAAAATAAAAAAAACCCTAGCCTAAACTAAACTGCCAATAGCCCTTAAAAGAGCCTTTTGCTGGGCATTGCCCCAAAGAAATCAGCTCTTTTACCTTTAAAAAAAAATACAAACAACCACCCAACAGTAAAACCCACCACCCACACAACCAACCCCCCAAATAAACCCCTAACTAAAAAAACCTAAGCTCCCCATTGCCCTGAAAAGGGCATTTGGATGGGCATTGCCCTTAAAAGGGCATTTAGCTCTATTGTGGCCCAAAGCCCTAACCTAAAAAAAAAAAACACACCCCCAATACATCCTTAAAAAAATCCTAACACTAACCCCCGAAGATCCACTTACCGGGAGAAGTCTTCATCCAAGCGGCAAGATGTCCTCAACTAAGTCGGCAGATGTAGATTAGGTGTAATTAGTTTAAAGATCTTGTATTTCTTTTTTGTAATTTAGCTAATTGTTTTGAATTTAGTTAGTTAATTGTATTTAATTTAGGGAATTTATTTAATTGTAGGGTTAGGTTAGGTTTAATTTTACAGGTCAATTTGTATTTATTTTAGCTAGATAGTTATTAAATAGTTAATAACTATTTAGTAACTATTCTACCTAGTTAAATAAATACAAACTTGCCTGTAAAATAAAAATAAACCCTAAGCTAGATACAATGTAACTATTAGTTATATTGTAGCTAGCTTAGGGTTTATTTTACAGGTAAGTATTTCGTTTTATATAGGAATTATTTAGTTATTAATAGTAGGTTTTATTTAAGTTAGTGGGTGTTAGAGTTAGACTTAGGTTTAGGGGTTAATAACTTTAGTATAGTAGTGGCGGCAACGTTGGGGGTGGCAGATTAGGGGTTAATAAATGTAGGTAGGTGGCGGCGATGTTAGGGACAGCAGATTGGGGTTAATATTTAACTAATGTTTGTGAGGGAGGAGTGCAGCGGTTTAGGGGTTAATATGTTTATTATGTTGGGGGGCGGCAGATTAGGGGTTAATAAATGTAGGTAGGTTGCGGCGACATTGGGGATGGCAGATTAGGGGTTAATAAATATAATGTAGGTGTCAGCGATGTTGAATGCAACAGATTAGGGGTTCATAAATATAATGTAGGTGGCGGCGATGTCCGGAACGGCAGATTAGGGGTTAATAAGTGTAAGATTAGGGGTGTTTAGACTCAGGGTTCACGTTAGGGTGTTAGGTGTAAACATAAATTTAATTTCCCCATAGGAATCAATGGGGCTGTGTTACTGAGCTTTACGCTGCTTTTTGGCAGGTGTTAGACTTTCTCAGCCGGCTCTCCCCATTGATGTCTATGGGGAAATTGTGCACGAGCACGCACAACCAGCTCACCGCTGATTTAAGCAGCGCTGGTATTGGAGTGTGGTATGGAGCACAATTTTGCTCTACGTTCACTTCTTGCCTTTTAACGCCGGGTTTATAAAAAACTGTAATGCCAGCGCTGTAGGTAAGTGAGAGGTGAGAATAACGTGCAAGTTAATACCTCACCCCTCATAACGCAAAACTCGTAATCTGGCCGTAAATCCTTTTAATACAATTATTCAACATACAGTATATACATTTGCTTTCCATTTTACAGCATAGAGACAGCATTTATCTCCCCTCTCATATGATGCAAATTTATATTGCCCAAGGCAGGTTCAATCTAAGGTAGCAGGGACATGAAACAAATCTGCTTAGAGGCCAATTTGCTTTTTTAAAATTTTTATATGGGTAGTAACCTGAACAACTAACCATGGGTGGCCTTTAGCTTGATAAAGGGGACAATCATTTGAAATAGCTCATTTTGCCTGCAGAAACTGACACCTATACTGATATTGTCAATACTGCAGTGTTTGCTATAGAAAAGCTATGTTGATTTAACATTTGCTCACTATCTTTCACTACTCGCCACAGTTCAATTTCTACTCGCCAATGGCCAGTAAAAAGTTTTAGCCCATGGAGAAACCAAAAATTTTACATCAGGTATACTGTAAGTTAACTTACACTGCTGCTGTGGAAGATATTTCATAGGAAAAACCAATGATGATCTGAGAACCCGTATGGAAAAATCCCTGCTGTGCCATTAGAACTGCCATAAAAAATGGACAAGCAGAGCACTTTTTGATGACCAAACATCCAGTATCCTAACTCATTTAGATTAGATTACATTTACAAAGAGAATCTAAATGGATTCATACACTGGAGACTTTGGTCCCTAAGGGGTTAAACGCCCATTTGGACCTGCAATGCTTTCTTTAGTTGTATGACCGGTTTAAATAACAGGTGATGTCTGCCAGATGTTTAATATAGAAGTGATTTGTGACTGATAATAGCTGCACAGCAAGGAACAGAAGACATGGTTAGTGAGAAATTGTAACATTTAGAATCTTTTGATATTAGTGTTGTTATGGAAAGAACTTATGTGTCTGTAATTTAGTTTAATTTAGATCACATTTGAATCACTTCCTTGATAGGCAGTAGGAGGGCTGACATAGAAGTAGTACAAGTGTTAATATAGGTACAGACACAGGGGCCCATTTATCAAGCTCTGAACGGAGGTTGTGGGCCCGTGTTTCTGGCGAGTCTTCAGACCCGCCAGAAACAGCAGTTATGAAGCAGCGGTCTAAAGACTGTTGCTCCATAACCCAACGAGTTGATTACAATCGAGTTGATTGACACCCCCCTGCTGGTGGCCCATTGGCCGCGAGTCTGCAGGGGGCGGCGTTGCACCAGCAGCTCTTGTTAGCAGCTGGTGCAATGCTGAATACGGAGAGCGTATTGCTCTCCGCATTCAGCGAGGTCTTGCGGACCTGATCGGCACTGTCGGATCAGGTCCGCAAGACCTTTGATAAATAGGCCCCACAGACATTAGCTTATAGTGGTTAAGTGTAGATTATTGCTGATAAAGTGAAGAACGTTCACATAATGTCTGCATATATGTTCATCTAACATGAGATTTATATTATAACTGTTAGTAATGACATTTAGATGGTAAAGTTAATTTGCATCTCATTACGTTAGAATTGGTACATAACGGTACATTATAGGTAGAGGCATTGAACGAACATGAGTGCAGCAGATGAATGCGTTCCAAAGTAGTATCTGTGTGTTGATACAGTAACAGGCATGGAGTACAGCTGTTAGGAGTGTAGATTGTTGTGTTAAAGTGTCAGTAAACCTAAAAAATAATGTTATATAATTCTGCACATAGTGCAGAATTATATAACGTTATTTAAGTGCTATAGTTATAAATGCCTTTTTTCCCTTTTAATATGTTAAAAATATGGCGCTTTTACAGACCCGCTCTCTGCTGAGCGGGTCTGTTTTTTTTACTCAGCGCATCGGGCCAGCTGTATAGTCACAGCCCTGGCCGACCGCGCCATAAGACTAAGTGCAGCTCGCTCCTGCTCTGTCTGACAGCAGGAGCGAGCTTCACTTAATGTTATGGCGCGGTCGGGCCGGGCTGTGACTATACAGCTGGCCCGATGCGCTGAGTAAAAAAAACAGACCCGCTCAGCAGAGAGCAGGTCTGTAAAAGCGCCATATTTTTAACATATTAAAAGGGAAAAAAGGCTTTTATAACTATAGCACTTAAATAACGTTATATAATTCTGCACTATGTGCAGAATTATATAACATTATTTTTTAAGGTTTACTGTCCCTTTAACTATTACTGTTGAGATGTGGAGGGCTCATACTAAGTTTGCATCTGTTTCGATATCTTTGAGGATAGAATTATATTATAGCTGCTATTGATTTTATGTAGACAGTTGAGCAATATTGCATCTAATTTTCTAGTAACACTTATCGATATGCTATCTTTATGACCGTTAGCTGTGAATGAACACGAGTGCAAGATGTATGTTTAGTGATTTTAGGATATTTAACAGAGGGATATATTTATACTTGGTTTTCAGAATCACACTTTGATGAACTATGATGATGTTAGATATACATCATTGTGGTCCTCTTTTTTTTTTTCCTTTTAAAATGTACGTTTGGTGACTCCATAGTGAACCAGGGCACATGCGTAGTTGCAATACTGGAACGCCGACAGAGTTTAACGACGGATGATGTGTGTCAGTTGTGGTGGGGTATTTATTGGGGTTAAGTAGTATGTTTTGTTTTATTTAGTCTGAAGAGGGGGCACCACCCCATAACGTCACTATTAAAGGATATATATTAATGACCAGAGAGTGCCTTGTCGTGGACTGTTTTATATTATGATATTTTTTTCGTCTTGGTTTATATTATGATGTGTGTCTGTATGTATGTATGTATGTATGTATGTATGTATGTATGTATGTATGTATGTAACATAGCATTGCAGCACCCTGGATAGCACTTGCTTACTGGTGACTACATTCAGCCAACCAATAAGCAAGCGTAACCCAGGTTCTGAAACAAAAATGGGCTGGCTCCTAAGGTTTACATTCTTGCTTTTTAAATAAAGATAGCAAGAGAACGAATAAAATTGATAAAAGGAGTAAATTTGAAAGTTGCTTAAAATAGCACGCTTTATTTGAATCTTTAAAGAAAAATTTTGGATTTAGTATCCCTTTAATAAAATCTTAAAGAACCAGCAATAATCTTTTATTTGAAAAAATTCAAACAACAAACATCACAAAAATCAAACAAAATTTTTTGCCTGCCTTTCAAGTCTGGACACAGAGTGCTAGATCTGCAGTCTTTCAGTGGATCTCTTTCTTTGTCCACAATTTTCTAATGTATTATTAATTCAAAGCACCACTCCCAACAGAATATAAATATCACGTAAATATCATGCTAATATAAACATTGTGATAAATAGACATTACATTGGGAGACTGCCTTTAATAGTGCCATTGTTTATTGTCCAAATTGTATTAAATGTGTATCCTTGTTATTGTCCACGGCCTCATCTGGCTGCAAGCCAAATTCCTTTCAGTTTTTCAACTAAATTGATCATTGAAATCCTCTGCTATGTGCTGAATTCTGTGACTGATAGTATTGTTAAACAAAGGCACATTTAAAAGCAGTTTTCTCACAGATTCACCGATCATAATGTTCACCAAATCTATAGCAGCCGGTAGAATTAGTTGCTCTGCGATTGTATGGAGCATTTTATACTTTGCAACTCTATATGCAACCTTATATGAGGCTAGCCGAGAATTGTTTGGTATTGACAAATGCTAAGAAACCTTGTTGTTTTAATTCTTTTACCTTTCTGGTAAAGAAGTCACAAGATTTACCAACCATGTTTGAATGATTGGTTTCTAAATGGAGTTTAGCTTAGGTGGAATCATGCACTCTAGAGTCAAAATCTTCAAACACACTACACACTGTGGTCTCTCCAACATTGACATTTGTTGATGTAAAGCCAAAATCCATATAATTATATGTACAATATTTCCGCTTCTTTATGCACCCACCTAGGACTAGTTTGTGGTGCATCCTCTTCATTTTCAGTCCTAGTGTGCTTATTAAATAAAAATGTGTCCATTTCTTAGGAAGATGAATATTAAACGATGTACTCTCAATCCAGTCATATACATACAAACCTCTTGCATCATGCGCATCTGTGCAATTCGCATCTGGGTGAGTTCATTCAGGTCTATTTTCAAAACTATATGGTCTTGTCAGTGGCACCTCATTTATGAGCAATTAAAAAAAAAAAAAAAAACAGGTGATTGGATATATTTTGTGGCGCCCAAGTAGGCCAGTCACGGGGCTCCAGGGTGCCACGGCGCACAGCTTGGGAACCACTGGTTTAAACTTTCAGGATTTAGAGAATAATTTGAAACAATTTTCAAATGTATTTCTGAAAATGTTTATCTTAGGTCTTTAGCACTCCATGGTAACAGTGTTTGCAGCAATTGTTGTAGTTATTTTATACAATGTTGCAATCACTACTTCTATAGAGTGCTGTAGACATGTGAACTACTGAGCTCCTATGAGCCTACTTTGACTATTCAACAGAAGATACAAGAGAGCAAAGCAAATTTGATAATACAATTGTAATGTGCTTTATATCGTGGCCGGACTGTAATCCGATGGACATTTAGCCGACTGACATTTGTGTGACAGATAAAATTCCGACATGCAAATGGCCGTCAGATAACAGTCCAGCCACGAGATAGATAAATTAGATAGAAAGATAAGGATAGATACAGTTTTACCCAGACAGAGAACCACAAGACGTGCGGGGTGTGACCCATGGTTAGGTTCCCAGTGTCGATTGCGGCGCCCCAGGCTCTGATTAGAACAGAGCACTCTGGAGCGTATCTGCCCTCAGCCGAACTCGGGAACATAGTCTCTCGGACATATGTCTGACGGACAAATGTGCTTTGGCATTCTGTCCAAGAACCGGTTTATATCATGAAAGTCAATTTCTGACTTCTGTCACATTAAGGTTTTTTTTTCTTACAGGTGGAAATGTCATAAAAAATTTCGGAGGTTCTGGATCTAATAGTAAAACCCAAAACCCTTAATTTCCTTTAGTAGTGGATTTTAGTTCACACATCTGTTATGTTCCTTTGGTCATAAAGGGGTTGTTTGCTTGACATTATCCTCTGCATCAAATTGCTTTTAATTGATTTTAGGGAGCTATTAAGTGGAGAAATTGATCTAACTCAGGCATACATTGGTAAGATTCCTTATCTGACAGTTGTCTCATAAATATCAGCATTGGAGAGAGAGAAAAAAAACACTTAAAATATTGCAGCACCATAATAGCTTTTTATACGTTTTAAACCTTGACATTGACAATTTGTCATTTATGTGCTGAGAAGGGTAATGTATATTTAGCTATGTGAGGTACCGTGTATCTGAAGCTGGAAGTGGCGCCTTTTAGAGCATGTCATTTGTGCACTTTAAGCCTTATTGGACATAATAAAGCCCTTGTAGTCTATTCAGTATTTCAGAAGTATCATATGTGCACTGCAAACAGGGCAATGTTTAGTGAAGATTACTACACATGGTCACTAGTAAAGACCTAATGGCATTATATATACTGTTGCATAGATTATGCTGGGAGAATTCTATTTATTTTCACATTCAGTGACTTGTTCCTTTGGACAGTCGCTCGTGTGTGAATGCAGGCTCTATAATTTTTCTATAGATGTGAAATTACATTATACATAACTGATAACCAAGGGAGAAACCAAGGATGATAAAATCAGGATAGAGTCTCTAGGCCAAGATAAATTTGGGTCTCTATATTTAGCCATAAGCATTTCTATCAGATATATACATAAAAAGGTATGAGTGGATACTTTTCCTTCCTGCCCACAATAACCACCAATGCTGCAGAATCACCTGGCAAAATTGTAGTGCAATCCTACCCCCTGCACTCAAGCAACTATTCACACAAGAGCAGAGGTTGTCAATCATCTCTCAGTCTCATGTGAGCGCATGCAACAGCTAGGGCTCTGAAGTTGTGAAAACCGCTTCATAAATAAGCCCTTGTGTTTAGGTGATGATATCACAACATTGTGCAAGGTAATAATCCAACCACCTCTTTAACAGATTAAACATATACATATTTACAGATTTCAAAAAGAACAAATCTTTGGCTATAAGCACATTTAAAAAAAAAAACCTCTTTATTCGGTAATGTTTTATGATTTGTGTGATTGCAAAAAATATATAGATGTTTGATTACCTATAGAAAGTATATTGAAAGCACATAATGTATATTATATTTTATTCAAATACATTTATCTTACCTCATCTACATCACTGGCCCATTTCATAATGTGCTGGTAGGAACGCTCACTGGTGATATCGTAGACTAGAAATATTCCCTGCAAGGAGCAAAAAGAATTAGAGTTTTATCTGTAAGGGGCTGGACAGTGCACAGAATGCTCAGTTAACATTTACATAAAACAAGTGTTTAATTCAGAAGTGGGAGCTATCAGTTTCTGAGGGTGAATATCTTACAGCTACATGAAACCCATTATTTTTCTGCCTGGGTAGGCAGTATGCACATGTCTGAAGCACTGTATGGCAGCAAACAATGCTGCCATCTAGTGCTCTTGGAAATGTAAAACATTGCTAATAACATTCTTGAGAGAAACTGCTGTCATATAGCGCTCATGACACATGCACGCTCTTGAGCCTACCTACCTGATTTTCTTCAAAAATAAACAAAGGACACATTAAATTTGTTAATAGAAACAATTTGTGAAGTTTTTTTTTTTTTTTATTAAATCTTACACGCTATCAGAAGTATGGCAGAAAAATATTGGGTTTCATGTCCTTTTAAAAAGTGATATGAAACACCTTGAGATTGTAAAAGAACATTTTTAATTATGCATGGTAAAAAAAAGACTTTGCAGTATACTTTCATTACATACTTTGCCCCCTTTTTTGACATTTTAATTCTAAAAATTCTAGGCTTTCCAGTTCAAGAGAATTAGAGGTTCATACGCCAAACCAATCACTGTGTGTGTGTGTATATATATATATATATATATATATATATATATATATATATATATATATATATATATATATATATATATATACTCCCAAAAAGCAGAACATAGATGCACCACCTTGAAATGACAAAATTAACTTGTATTTTAATGTAAGCAGAAAAAATATATATATATTTCAGACCACAAACTTAAAACATACTAGGCCAGATTACAAGTGGAGCACTAACAGTTACACATGAGTAATAACAGATATCTTGAGGGTTTGTTTTTATTGAGCTTGCCGCTCATATTACAAGTTGAAAGTAAACGCAATCGCTTGGGTGCAATCGCGATTTACACTATAATGTTTACTGCATCCACAGAGCTCTGGTTAACTTTTTTCATGCAATATTCATATTTAATAAAGTTATACTGTTTCTTTAAAGTTAAAAATGTCACATCCCAGTGTTCTGCACATAGCACAATAACTTTTAACTATTTATAAATAGATATATACATACATTATATATATATATAAATAATCATATATACATAGGTATAACTATATATTGTACCAAAATACCATCAAGATATATGTAGAAATATGTATTTGTAAATAAATAGAACATATTCTACGTGAAGAACATTGGAATGTGAAAAGTTCATATTTTCATGTCGGGTTAGCGCACATGAGAATATGCGATCAGATAGGGTGTTACGTTTTTTTCCACTTTTTTTGCTTTATTGATTTCTATGGGGGAATACGTGAATGCGCACACGATATTCTAAGTTCGGCTTTTTGCACTCGTCAAGTTAGCGTGCAAACGAAAAGAGTTTACTTTCAACTCACAATACAAGTGGAACCCAACAAGAGCAAAAAGCTTACCTCTAGCACAGTTAAATGCTTGAGCAGGATCGTTAAATAGCACTCCACTTGTAATCTAGCCCACTGTGTATAATACATGTCTAAATAACAGAAATGCAAACAGTAATTAGAATTAGACATGAGCAAAAATGCTTTATTCGGAATGCTAAATGGACCAGTGCTTTATCCAAAGGGGTTATCTACTCTCATTGATTCCTCAGGAACTATAAAGAGTATTAAATACCCCTAGGGATGTGATATTGAAAGCAGGGACCAGAGGAAAGGCTAAGAAGTGTGAGATGGTTTCTGTATCTGAATACAATACAGCGAGTCTTATAGTACAAAAAAATCATTAGAATGCATTGGAATGTGTTAAGGGATTGCCAACTAAATTTGAGTGTTTTTAGGAATCCCCTATTGCCCAAATATAAAAACCTAATCATTTTAAGGACAAACTGGTTAAGGCAAACTTGGTTGGGCCAGTAAAAATTCACAAGCTTATCTTACATCAAAGACGAAGGATTGTTCTCCCTTTTTGGGGTGTTGCAATTGTAATAGTTTTATTAAAGGCAAACAATTTGTCCATCTTCCAGAAGGTAAAAAGTTTGACAACTAATTTTAACACATGCAACACCTCTTTTGTGATTTACTTAATCAAATGCCCATGTGGAATTGTCTATATAGGTGAGACAGGATGAGTCTGTCCCTGTTCCACATCACTTTTACTTTGGGACATACAATTTCACAGTTAAAATTCCAAACTATAGAGCATGTTCCAATGTTTAGGTGTGGGAGAGATAGAAAGTTGATAAAAGTAAGTTTAGATCGAGCGCCAATAGTATACCTCAAGCTAGTATACAGAGAACTCCTAGCTGGTCTCAATATTAATAGATCAAATGGTATATTGTATACAGCGCCAAAGGCAGAGGTATTAAGATAATAGACTGTAAAACACTCTTGGATAAAACAATAATAAAAACTCTAATTTATTACATCCATATAGATTAAAATATAAAGCAGTAAAATATACCAAAATAACAATATAACAAAACAATATATGAAATAAAAATGAATATAAGTTCCAGATTATGAATGGTACATAGATAAATGATGGTTAGTAACCAAACAGGAATGAGGAGTGTTATCCCATGTGAAGTGCATAAAAGTCCAACATAAAGGTCCAAAGTGAAATAGTGTCAATAGTGTCAATAAATCTTCAATTTTTTTTGTTGATTTCAAATGATAATCCAAAAGGTAAAAATTATGTTTAAAAAATGCCAAAGATGTGATGGATGTGAAAAAACAAAACAAAATATCAAAACATTTCTTGTGATGGTTAACTCTCCAATGAGGTCCTGTGGTCCTCTAACTTCCTTGTTGTATTTTAACATGCATCAAAACCACAACGCGTTTTGGCCTAGATGTGGCCTTTTTAAAGACAGTCTTGAAAAGGCCACATTTAGGCCAAAACGCGTCGACAAGTGGTAAGCTTATTTCTTTTAGATTATATGTTATTTGTACATCTACACTATGTTTTTATTCTGTTTTTTTCTAGGATTTTTTTGATACATGTTAAAATACAACAAGGAAGTTAGAGGACCACAGGACCTCATTGGAGAGTTAACCATCACAAGAAATTTTTTGACTTTTTATATATATATATATATATATATATATATATATATATATATATATATATATATATATATATATATATATATATATATATATATATATATATATATATATATATATATATATATATATATATATATATATATATATACACACACACATATATATATATATATATATATATATATATACACACACACATACATACATATATATATTTGTGCACACTATTTTGTTTTTTACTTTTAGTTTTTTTCACATCCATCACATCTTTGGAATTTTTTACACTTCATTTTTACCTTTTGGATTATCAATTGAAATCAACAAAAAAATTTTGAAGATTTATTGACACTATTTCACTTTAGACCTTTATGTTGGACTTTTATGCACGTCACATGGGATAACACTCCTCATTCCGGTTTGGTTACTAACCATCATTTATCTATGTACCATTCATAATCTGGAACTTATATTCATTTTTATTTCATATATTGTTTTGTTATATTGTTATTTTGGTATATTTTACTGCTTTATATTTTAATCTATATGGATGTAATAAATTAGAGTTTTTATTATTGTTTTATCCAAGAGTGTTTTACGGTCTATTATCTTAATACCTCTGCCTTTGGCGCTGTATACAATATACCATTTGAGATAGAAAGTTGACTCCATAAAAAAGTGAAAACGGAAGTCTCTTCTATCCAAAGGGCATGCATAGAAGTCTTGAATTGCCCTTATTTCTATAATTGATTTCTTTAATTACTTTCATGTATTTGGATTATTTCGATAAATATATACGTATGTGAATTTAAGGTGATTAAGTATGGTCATTTTTGGTAGGAACTTTGTGCTTACGTATATAATATTTTATAACATTGTATAGTAGACGCAGTTAATTCCTTATCCACTATGTAGTGTTGTGATGGTAAAGATAGGTTAACATTTGGTTTGCATCTGTGTTTCTATTTAAAAATATATTATACACATGTCATGTGGCCCAAAACATGGTCTTTTTTCCCTTTTTGGCACACAGTTAATCTTGTCATTTTTAGGTACTACTTCTGTATTTGTTACTTTTCACCAATAAGGCAGTGGGGATTTGCTTATCAGCAAGTGAGCAATCAGGCCCTAAGGTTTATCCATATTTCCTCTTACCTTCAAATTTAAAATAAAGAGCTTTAGTATTTATGTATTTACTTTGAAAGGAAAAAAAAATATCCCCTTCAAACACAAACGGCTAGATTATGAGTTTTGCGTTAGAAGCTGTGCGGTGCTAACGAGCAGTTTATGCTCACCGCTCACTTAGACAGTGCTGGTATTACGGGTTTCAACAAACTCGGCGTTAACTGAAAAAAATTATCGTAGAACAAAATTTTGCTCCACATCTCACCATAACACCTGCAAAAAAGCAGCGTAAAGCTGCTAACGCAGCCCCATTGATTCCTATGGGGAAAATACATTTATGTCTACACCTAACACCCTAACATGAACCCGAGTCTAAACACCCCTAATCTTACATTTATTAACCCCTAATCTGCCGCCCCCGACACCTACATTATTAACCCCTAATCTGCCGCTCCGGACACCGCCGCCACCTACATTATACTTATGAACCCCTAATCTGCTGCCCCCAACATCGCCGAACCTGCATTATATTTATTAACCCCTAATCTGCCACCCCCAATGTCGCCGCAACCTACCTACACTTATTAACCCCTAACATTTGGTTTGCATCTGTGTTTCTATTTAAAAATATATTATACACATGTCATGTGGCCCAAAACATGGTCTTTTTTCCCTTTTTGGCACACAGTTAATCTTGTCATTTTTAGGTACTACTTCTGTATTTGTTACTTTTCACCAATAAGGCAGTGGGGATTTGCTTATCAGCAAGTGAGCAATCAGGCCCTAAGGTTTATCCATATTTCCTCTTACCTTCAAATTTAAAATAAAGAGCTTTAGTATTTATGTATTTACTTTGAAAGGAAAAAAAAATATCCCCTTCAAACACAAACGGCTAGATTATGAGTTTTGCGTTAGAAGCTGTGCGGTGCTAACGAGCAGTTTATGCTCACCGCTCACTTAGACAGTGCTGGTATTACGGGTTTCAACAAACTCGGCGTTAACTGAAAAAAATTATCGTAGAACAAAATTTTGCTCCACATCTCACCATAACACCTGCAAAAAAGCAGCGTAAAGCTGCTAACGCAGCCCCATTGATTCCTATGGGGAAAATACATTTATGTCTACACCTAACACCCTAACATGAACCCGAGTCTAAACACCCCTAATCTTACATTTATTAACCCCTAATCTGCCGCCCCCGACACCTACATTATTAACCCCTAATCTGCCGCTCCGGACACCGCCGCCACCTACATTATACTTATGAACCCCTAATCTGCTGCCCCCAACATCGCCGAACCTGCATTATATTTATTAACCCCTAATCTGCCACCCCCAATGTCGCCGCAACCTACCTACACTTATTAACCCCTAATCTACCGCCCCTAACGTTGCCGCCACTATATTAAAGTTATTAACCCTTAAACCTAAGTCTAACCCTAACACCCCCTAACTTAAATATAATTTAAATAAATCTAAAAATTACTATCATTAACTAAATTATTCCTATTAAAAACTAAATACTTACTTATAAAATAAACCCTAGGATAGCTACAATATAACTAATAGTTACATTGTAGCTATCTTAGGGTTTATTTTTATTTTACAGGCAACTTTGTATTTATTTTAACTAGGTACAATAGTTAAATAGTTATTAACTATTTAATAACTACCTAGCTAAAATAAAGACAAAAGTACCTGCAAAATAAAACCTAAGTTACAATTACACCTAACACTACCACTATAATTAAATTCCCTAAATTAAATAAAATTATCTAAAGTACAAAAAACAAACACTAAATTACAGAAAATAATAAACAAATTACAAGATTTTTAAACTAATTACACCTAATCTAATCCCCCTAACAAAATAAAAAGCCCTACCTTACACTAAATTACAAACAGCCCTTAAATGGGCCTTTGCAGGGCATTGCCCCCAAAGTAATCAGCTCTTTTACCTGTAAAAAAAATTACAAATCCTCCCCAACATTAAAACCTATCAACCACACAACCAACCCTACTCTAAAACCCACCCAATCCCCCCTTTAAAAAAAGTACAAAAAAAACACAAACACTAAATTACAGAAAATAATAAACAAATTACAAGATTTTTAAACTAATTACACCTAATCTAATCCCCTTAACAAAATAAAAAGCCCCCCAAAATAAAAAAAGCCCTACCCTACACTAAATTACAAATAGCCCTTAAAAGGGCCTTTTGCATGGCATTGCCCCAAAGTAATCAGCTCTTTTACCTGTAAAAAAAAAAAATACAAATCCCCTAACATTAAAACTCACCACCCACACAACCAACCTTACTCTAAAACTCACCCAATCCCCCCTTAAAAAAACCTAACACTAACCCCCTGAAGATCACCCTACCAGGAGACGCCTTCATCCAACCGGGCAGAAGTGGTCCTCCAGACGGGCAGAAGTCTTCATCCATCCAGCGCGGTGCAGGTCCATCTTCAAGACATCCGACGCGGAACATCTTCTTCTTTCCACGGCTACGACTGAATGAAGGTTCTTTAAAATGACGTCATCCAAGATGGCGTCCCTTCAATTCCAATTGGCTGATAGAATTGTACCAGCCAATCGGAATTAAGGTAGGAAAAATCCTATTGGCTGATGCAATCAGCCAATAGGATTGAACTTCAATCCTATTGGCTGATCCAATCAGCCAATAGGATTGAGCTGGCATTCTATTGGCTGTTCCAATCAGCCAATAGAATGCCAGCTTAATCCTATTGGCTGATTGCATCAACCAATAGGATTTTTTCTACCTTAATTCCAATTGGCTGATAGAATTCTATCAGCCAATCAGAATTGAAGGGACGCCATCTTGGATGATGTCATTTAAAGGAACCTTCATTCAGTCGTAGTCGTGGAAAGAAGAGGATGCTCCGCGTCGGAGGTCTTGAAGATGGACCGGCTCCGCACCAGATGGATGAAGATAGAAGATGCCGTCTGGATGAAGCCTTCTGCCCATCTGGAGGACCACTTCTGCCCGGTTGGATGAAGACGTCTCCCGGTAGGATGATCTTCAGGGGGTTAGTGTTAGGTTTTTTTAAGGGGGGATTGGGTGAGTTTTAGAGTAAGGTTGGTTGTGTGGGTGGTGAGTTTTAATGTTAGGGGATTTGTAATTTTTTTTTTTTACAGGTAAAAGAGCTGATTACTTTGGGGCAATGCCATGCAAAAGGCCCTTTTAAGGGCTATTTGTAATTTAGTGTAGGGTAGGGCTTTTTTTATTTTGGGGGGCTTTTTATTTTGTTAAGGGGATTAGATGAGGTGTAATTAGTTTAAAAATCTTGTAATTTGTTTATTATGTTCTGTAATTTAGTGTTTGTTTGTTTTTTTGTACTTTAGATAATTTTATTTAATTTAGGGAATTTAATTATAGTGTAGTGTTAGGTGTAATTGTAACTTAGGTTAGGTTTTATTTTACAGGTACTTTTAGCTAGGTGGTTATTAAATAGTTACTATTTAGTAACTATTCTACCTAGTTAAAATAAATACAAACTGGCCTGTAAAATAAAAAGAAACCCTAAACTAGCTTCAATGTAATTATTAGTTATATTGTAGCTAGCTTAGGGTTTATTTTATAGGTAAGTATTTAGTTTTAAATAGGAATAATTTAGTTAATGATTGGAATTTTATTTATATTTATTTAAATTATATTTAAGTTAGGGGGGGTTAGGGTTAGACTTAGATTTAGGGGTTAATAACTTTAATATAGTGGCGGCAATGTTGGGGCAGCAGATTAGGGGTTAATAAATGTAGGTAGGTGTCGGCGATGTTAGGGACGGCAGATTAGAGGTTAATAAAATTTAACTAGTGTTTGCGAGGTGGGAGTGCGGTGGTTTAGGGGTTAATATATTTATTATAGTGGCAGCGATGTCCGGTTCGGCAGATTAGGGGGTTACATTTTTTTTTTTTTTAAGTGTTTGCGATGTGGGGGGGCCTCGGTTTAGGGGCTAATAGATAGTTTATGGGTGTTAGTGTACTTTTTAGCACTTTAGTTAAGAGTTTTTGGCTACAGCGTTGTAGTGTAAAACTTAACTACTGACTTTTAAATGCGGTACCAGGCTTGACAGGAGAGGGTCTACCGCTCACTTTTTGTCAGACTCGTAATACCGGCGCTATGCAAGTCCCATTGAAAAAAAAGAGGATACGCAATTGACGTAAGTGGATTTGCTGTATTTCCGACTCTGGCCCAAAAAGTGAGCAGTACACCTGTACCTTCAAGACTCGTAATACCAGCAAGCATTAAAAAGCAGCGTTGGGACCGGCCAACGCTGCTTTTTAAGCCTAATGCAAGACTCGTAATCTAGCTGAAAGAAAACAGAACAGTTTGTCCATCAAATAGAATTTTTTTTTTTTTTTTTAAATCTATATGATGCAGATTCTTAGCACTGAAACTGTAGTCTGTGAGCTGCTATTCTTTAAAGGGACATAATATGCTAAATTCCTTTAAATTGATACAGCATAACTGTAAAAAAAATGATGACAAGAAAATGTGTATTATAAATATGTGTATGTAAAAATTGGAAGATTTACCTCAAAATTAAACCGGCTCACAAAAGTGCTCTGCCAATTGGCTTCTTCAGTGCTGATGTCACATTTTGCTTTACTGTGATCTGAGATTTCACTAAAATCTAGTGAGATTTTATAGTAAACTTCCTAAAACTGAGGAGGGAAACATAACTATACCTGCACATGCCAAATGCATGCTCCATTGCAAGTCCTAAGACTAGCATTATGATTGGTTGCTTAAAGTCCCTTTAGAATGGGATGTAGCTACTGAGGAAATTTTAAAGGTAAATATCTTCCTTTTTTACATAGAGATTTATGATGATATTTTTAGTCAGCTTTTTACAACTATGCTGCATCAGTTTAAAGTGATTTAGAATATGGGTATTATGGGAAGCATGTCCAGGCAGCAACCGAAATGGCCGCAAAAATGGAAACTTGTGAAGAAGTCCAAGATTGTCACCTATCTTGAGACACTGGCAGCATCCACACTCAAGTGTCACCACTAAGGATACCTTATGTCTCAGAGTACAAGATGTCTCCTTTTGAGCTGAGTCCATGACCTACAAGCTCCCCTTCTGGACCGACAAGATCTACGCCGGTGACTACTCTTATAGCTCTTGACACCCTCCCCCAGTAAACCGGGTCACTCCAACTGCGGTAATCATAGTGCCATAAAACGGTTTCTAACCCACTATAAGCATTATTTGGGAAGTTTGGAGAACACAGATATTGTTGCCAAGATGGTGGAGGAGGAGGCATGGGGTGAGGACATGCAACATGTGATTGACCAACACTTTAGAGGCTTTGAGCTAATATTAAAGTCTGTAGTGAATAATTTGTCTACAGCAAATGCACACAATATAGCCGCACTGCCACTGCTAAAAATGAAGCACTCAACATGTACAACCATGGGGATCGCTATTTTGACAACGTCACTCCAGCTCCCTGCAGAGGAAACCCTAGTGGTGGATGTGCTTGATTCTTCGCTGCCCCCCTGTCCAGCAGATCGACCTTACCCCAGGGAGTCTGCAACTTGAAATAACTCCACTGATCTGTGTGCGCTTGCCACTGAGATATTGGCAATGTCTGAATATACGACTATGGTACCTACCATCCTATGTGATGGAGACACTACATGGGAGAAGGAAGTGGTCCCTAGGAAACTGTTGATCCCATGTACTACAGCTGAGTTGCAGATAACTATAGGGGGTCGCAGGTGATACCTATCGACACCTCCTGTTAATCTAGTACTATTGAATGCGGATGAACCTGTGGAAGTGAGTGGAAGTCAGCAGAGGAATGTCATACTGAAAAGTAAGCCTACATTGTCCACCCCTCTATTCACTGAGAAAGTCTCACTGCTAGATGATTTATTCTTTTGGGACCCGCTACCATGGCGACCTGGGGTAGGCTAAATATTGACTGTATTCTGACTGCCTGCTTTCTATCCTGATAACAGGCAGATGGAATTCCCTCTCTTGAGATACAACTTTTGGGACGAGGACATACAATTCATAATATATAGCTTATGCAGTGTTCAATATTTCTTGTAATTTCATAATGTCTTTGCTACCACTTTATTTAAGGTTAATGTTTATATAATTGTCAGTATATTAGTCATCCACTATTAGATATAGGAATAGTGACTTAGGATATATTATATTTAATTTAAGGTCACTTGCTACTACAGGGAAGCTCTAAGTATTAGTGCAAGTAGTCATCATTGGATATAGATTACAAGAACGGACTAGCAACATAAACCATATAATGGCAGACTTTTTTCTGATGCTACTCCTTCTGGTAACTCTAGTCTGTTACCTATGACAGTCTAATTAAAAATGTCTATATTCCGGATAGCTACTTTATCTAATAAGCAAAAGTCATCTCTAACATGGATCTATATGACGCTAGCTGGCTGATATTTAGTCCTGGGCTATTATGTTCTCTGATGTTTGATTCCTAGATATGTATAACAGCTCACTGATACTGCAATATGTGCTGTATAACAATATTACCCCAAAGAATCACAATAGAATGAGTACACTTTTGGACTCAAAACCAGCTGTGCAAGCAAGATATCTTTGTTTTGAGCCATATAAGCAGCTTTATTTAGAGTGCCTCTTACACTACTGTATCCCTATCTATAAGGTAATCATGGGAAACCATCACTCAGTTTAAAATATTCAGTTCTAAGGGATTATCTAGAGCAGTGTTTCTCAACAGCCGGGCCGTGGCCCACCACCGGGCCGCGACGGCCCTGCTGGTGGGCCGTGACCCGACATTGCCTCCAGACACTCGCTCTGATAGGCCCGCCTTTACACATCTCCTACATTTTGGATGGGCCTGTCAGAGTGCCACTTCGCATGTCAGTTTGCGCACTGTGAGCATGTAGCGGCAGGCGGGCGCACTGTGACCGGGTAGAAGCGGCTGGCGGTGTGCAGAGCGTGAAGCATCGGCTCACAGGTAAGTAAGCCCACTGACACCAATTACATAATTACGGCCACTGACACCAATGTCTATATTTAGGGCGGCCACTGGACACCAATCTGTATTTGTAAACTGTGTGTATATATGTGTGTATATATATATATATATATATATATATATATATATATATATATATATATATATATATATATCCCACTGACACCAATGAATTATAAAATATTAACCCACTGTAAACTATATATATATATATATATATATATATATATATATATATATATATATATATATATATATATATATTTAGATCCCACTGACACCAATGAATTATCATATAATTAACCCACTGTTATATATATATATATATATATATATATATATATATATATATATATTATAATTATATGATAATTCAGTGGTGTGGGATCCATGTATAATATATATAAATGGTTTATAGCGGGTTAATTTTATAATTCATTGGTGTCAGTGGGTGAGGGAGGAGAGAAAGAAAGAAAGAAAGAAAGAGAGGGAGGAGAGAGAGAGGGAGGAGAGACAGAGAGAGAGAGAGAAAGAGAGGGGGGAGGAGAGAGAAAGAGTGTGTGTGTATATATATATATATATATATATATATATATTTCTTCCAAACCTACTGCAACCCACTCCCGATGCTTACCGGGCCCTGGACCGGTCCGGCTAAAACTTACCGGGCCTTGAGGTCACTTAGGTTGAGAACCACTGATCTAGAGGATACTAATACACCTATTATATTTCTTTCTAATGAGAGAATATATTGTAACCCGATACCAATTTAGGGTGTTTCTCTGTTATGATTGTATAATTAATCACTTGCCCTGCTATCAGCGGCCGAGATGGTGGGTAGATAGTTTAATGTCAGACACCTATTAGAAGTAGTATATCCTCTTGATATTAACAGTTAAGTCTCTCTGCTACTTAATCTAAGCCCTAGAACCATATTGGTGACCTTCCACTACACCTAGCATTTCATATGACTTACAATTGGATTTTATTAATACATAGCCTCCCTTCCCCTAACTGAGGTGTACCATATATCCACCTATGAATATTTATATACAACCCACCTATTTATAATAAATAGACTTTGTCCTAGGTTTTCTGAGAAATATTTACACTATTTGATTGCTATATACTTCCCAATATCATAGTACATTATATTGGCTGTAAAAGGTCCCAAGGAGTCTGTATTTACATTTCTGTTTTTTTATTAGTGCCGGACCATAACGTCTGTAGTAGAAAATAAGAAAAAGAGGTTCATCATTTGGGATTCAAGAGTGGTCTCTTCTTGATTACCTTTTATAGCTTTACACATTCTATCATATTGTGAGGTCCAAAAAGTGGTTTATAGTTTGAATTGTGAGCGTCTGTTTATAAATATTCTTGAAGAATGTCAGATTTATTTTGTTTGCTTTACTCGGACTAAGCCTTGAAACAATTTTTCTCTACGATTTTTATTGACATGTTTGTTTGCCTTGAACTGAACCTCCATAAACAAAAATAAAAATGAATATGAGTATTATGTCCTTTTAAAGTGATGGTAAACTTTAGCTAATCAAATGTCATATGTAATCTTTGCCATTAAAAAAAGTACATGTGGTTGTGTACCTTTTTTCTTTTAATCTATCCGTGAAAGGGTTAGATCTGTGCCTAAAGTAATGCTTCTATTACAATTTTGTGCCGACCCACTGGGATAAACTTTTTTTTTTTTAATCACAATTCCAATGAACATCCAATCAGTGTGTGTGTGTCATATGACACTCTTGAAGTCCAGCCCTTTGAAAGCTCTTAGGAAGCCCATGTAGAGAGTGGGTGGGACTGCTCGCTGTCACAGCCCAGCCAAAAGAGGGGGGTGGAGGAACATAAGATACCAAGTAGGATTATAAATCTTTTATTATAAAAATCTAAATAAATACATACACTTTAAAAAAAAAAAAAAAAATGATTATGTGGTTTTAAATTGTACACTAAAACATTTTTCAACTCAGTGGCCCTATCTCCATATGACAGCGGTGGTGCCGATCGTTGGTGGGTGGGAGGGAAAGGAGGGAGTTGGGTGTGCGGAATATTGCTGTAGGAGGCGGGAGGAGGGCAGAACCGCTACACCACGCTACAGGGAAGCCAAAAAAATTAAATAAAAATACCAGCGTCATTGAGGGGGAAGAAGGGAGGTAGGGGCAATGAGGGGGATCCTATGTGGGATCTGTTGCCATAAAGGTATCTGGGAGGGAGAGGGTTTTAGGGTATTGAGGGGTGCAGCTACACTACAGAAAAAAAAGGTTATTTAAATTAAGACATTCCTGGTATTGCTTTCCCATAGGGTATTGTTATACGTTTTGTTTTGCTATACATTTTTATGTAAGTATTATTTCAATATGTGCCATAGCATTTTTTTTTCTTTATTGGTATTATCACATAATACAAAATACAGGAGTTTACACAATACCTGGCACAATAGTTTCCATTCCTTTAACAATTGCAAATTCACAGTGGTGCCTAATTTACATAGTTGCTTTCTAGTATCATATCTGGTACATTCTTACTCCCATGGATAATAATTTGTGATGTTATGTATTAATGAATGCTTCACTTTATGCACAACATATAAAATAACATTAACAACATGTTCATAATAAAAAAATAACAAATATAACTAATATAACAATAACAGCTTCTTGCAGAGCTTGATTTCTCCTACATTTAACGGGTATGTTTTTGTGACTTGATGAGTATATTCTATCCATATAATCTACTGTAACACGGGTGACTATTATGACTTTTCACTATTCTATCTAGCACCCACATAAGAATCCCAATAAAACATATTGTACAGTGTCCTCCTGTTCGTTTTAAAATAAAAGTACCTCTCTAACATCAGGGCTCCCTTTACTTTCTCCCTCCAAACATCTATCGTGGGGACCTTATCAGATCTCCACGCAGAAGCTACGAGCTGTTTAGCTGTATTTAACATAATGTGCCCAATACTTCGCTTGATGGAGCACTTGACCTCTTTTAACATATTGAATAAACATACTAGCGGGGTAAATTAAATATTACAAGACAGGGCAATGTTTATTTCTTCTATTATCTTCTTCCAGTAAGTATTAATTGTTAGGCAAGACCACCAAATGTGACCCATGTTACCCACTTCCTGCTTACATATCCAACATTTTTTGTTTGCTGATGGGAAGAGATATTTCATTCTGTTTGGTGTTAAGTACCAAACGGAACAATAACTTATAATTTGTTTATAATGCATATGTTGTGCATGCAGAATGAGCTATACAACGGAAAATCTCTTCCCAGGTCTTTGGACCCAGTGTCCCCAACAGTTCCCACTCCCATCCCTTCACATAATTGTGTGGTTTGGGGGATGTAGCTGTGAGTAATAGTTTGTATATGATGGAAATAATCTTTTTTGTGGGAAGTTGGAGATACACATTTGTTCAAAAGGCGTCGGCCTCAATAGATTTGTCCTATCACTATGTGTCAAGATATGAGTCACTTGGTGGAAGCGTAACCATGTGCCACAGCATTTTATTGTCTACTACTACATTCCTGTATGTGTTCAAGCCCAACAAAGGGGTTCAAAATATTGTTAAAAGGGACAGTAAGCCCAACATTTTTCTTTCAGGATTCAGATACAGCATACAATTTTAAGCAACTTCCCAATTTACTTATAGTATCTCATTTGTTTCTCTTTCTCTTGGTATCCTTAGTTGAAAAATATATTTAGGAAAGCACAGGAGCTAGCTGCTGATTGGTGGCTGCACAAATGGCTTACCAAGGTGAGCAGCTGTTTCTCAGTAGTACATTGCTGCTCCTTAAATACAGGATATTAACAATAATAAGCAAAATTAATAATCAAAGTAAACTGGAAAGTTGTTTAAAATCGCATGTTCTATCTGAATCATGAAATAAATTTTTTGGGTTTCATGTCCCTTTAAAGTCTACTCCGAAGCAGCAAAACCCTTCCATTCTTGAGCTAAATGTGTCAGCGATTGGAAACTACACGTTATTTCTGATTGGTTTACCAGTTGTATCCAGTTTAGGAGTAAAAGTTTATTACCAAACAGGAGCAAACTGTAAAGGTATATGAAACCCACATTTTGTCTTTCATGATTCAGAAAGAACATGCAATTTTCAGCAACTTTCTAATTTACTCATATCATCAATTATTCTTTGTTCTCTTGGTATCATTATTTCAAAAGTAGGAATGTAAAGCTTAGTAGCAGGTCCGTTACAGGTACAGACCTGGGTAGCACTTGCTGATTAATGACTAAATGTAGCCACCAATTAGCAAGCGCTACCCAGGGTGCTAAACTAAAAATGGTCTTTCTCCTAAGATTACATTCCTGCTTTTCAAATAAAGATACCAGGAGTACAAAGAAAAATAGGAGTAAATTAGAAAGTTGCTTAACATTGCATGCTCTATCTGAATCATGAAAGAAAAAAAATGTGGGTTTCACGTACCTTTAACTATGTGTTTAACTCTTTGCTTTGATTAGATACACCTGATACTGTAATAGCAAATAGTTATTTTAAAAAAATATGTCCCTTTAATATGCATCATTAAAATAAAAATGCTATCAATGTTTTACTAAAAGCTGAAAGTTGGGGCTAAATACAGAAGGAAACCAAAAATGCCTGAGAAATTAAGTTTATTCCAAAAATAAACTAAACTTATATTTCTGAAACTACATAGATGGATATAGCTAAAGATTCCCACATGCCATCAAAATCTGTGTTTTTATAGATACAGTTGTAGCCACATCAGGATTGCTGGTTATAATCGCACACATTTTCCACATCTAATACTGACCTAGATACCAGTCTTGTCTATCAGCTTTTCACATGGGTTTTCATAGACCAATAAATCATTTTTTTATTCTTAGCCATTAAGTTACACTCTGTAAAGTTCTAACTAAGTGTATGCAGAGATGTGAAGTTATTGAACAGTCCAATATTAATGCGGTAACAAAAACAAACATCTGGAGGCACTGAAGCTTGTATGGTTGCCTCCTCAACGACTTCATCAGAAATCACTTCTGTTACCACTTGTTCTTGGACGATTCATGAAACCATACTCCCTGCCATATTTCCGTGTCTGAATCCCCTACTTACTTTTTTTATTGCTGTGTATTCCTGACCCTTGGCCGTATTAGGATGATGTTTCTTTGAGTGAGACCTCATGCATGACTGGCCCCAATACTTTGGTAACAATTGCTTATTCCCAAGTTTTCTCTTTCTGGTAAATCCGAATCGTTATGGGTTCTCTTTTTTTATATAGCAAATGTAGGGTTTCTTGACATGCTCTGGATTAAACAAATCCAGCTTGCTATGAAGAGTACGCCCCAACATTTGTTGAGCTGGAGCTATGCCAGTTGTCAAGTGAGGTGTGTTCCTGTACCGGTGAATAAACTTTAAAAATGTTTTAAGTAGTATGAGGATGAAAGGTTGCAAAAAGTGTAAAGCCTGAACAAAATGTTCAACCTGCCCATTGGTTGCAGGATGATATGCAGCTGTGAGATGTTTAATTCCATATACCTGTAAGGAATCTTGGGACACAAACTGTAGTCAATTGTCTGAGACCAATATCCTTGGAAAGCCAAATGTTGCAAAAAAAACTTTTTCTAAAACTTCTATTGTAGCCTGATGTCGTCTTCATCTGAAATACTTCTGGCCATTTTGAGCAGGAATCTATATGGACCAGATATTAAAAGGGACATGAAACAGTATGAACTAACAAAAGTTAGCAACTATATAATGCAGCCAAAGCTTACTGCAAAATGGTTTCTGTTTTAACCCCCATTAAAGGGACATTGCACACTAGATTTTTATTTGCATAAATATTTTGTAGATGATCCATTTATATAGCCCATCTGGGAGTGTTTTTATAAATTGAGTGGATTTTCAGACTCCTAACCAAGCCCCACAGTGCCAGATGTATACACGCGTTAACATAAATAGGAGTCTGTAATCTCTTTTTTCATATGCAGGGAAGGGAGGGAGGTGTGTAGTTTCTGCTATTTTTGTTTACCCAGCCCCTTTCAGTGGGGGTCCCAGACTAACTCATCAAAAGTGCTAAACTGGGAGCTACTAAGTAAGTTTTTAAATGGTTTTATACTGGATTTTTAGATTATTATCTGTGCATATTCTTCTTTATAGTAGTGTATTACATGCAGTTATATGGGAAAAAATTGTGTATACTGTCCCTTTAATGCATGCATACAGGGAGTGCAGAATTATTAGGCAAATGAGTATTTTGACCACACCATCCTCTTTATGCATGTTGTCTTACTCCAAGCTGTATAGGCTCGAAAGCCTACTACCAATTAAGCATATTAGGTGATGTGCAGCTCTGTAATGAGAAGGGGTGTGGTCTAATGACATCAACACCCTATATCAGGTGTGCATAATTATTAGGCAACTTCCTTTCCTTTGGCAAAATGAAAAGTCAAAAATAGTGAGATATCTTGCAGAGGGATGCAGCACTCTTAAAATTGCAAAGCTTCTGAAGCGTGATCATCGAACAATCAAGCGTTTCATTCAAAATAGTCAACAGGGTCGCAAGAAGCGTGTGGAAAAACCAAGGTGCAAAATAACTGCACATGAACTGAAAAAAAAGTCGAGCGTGCAGCTGCCAAGATGCCACTTGCCACCAGTTTGGCCATATTTCAGAGCTGCAACATCACTGGAGTGCCCAAAAGCACAAGGTGTGCAATACTCAGAGACATGGCCAAGGTAAGAAAGGCTGAAAGACGACCACCACTGAACAAGACACACAAGCTGAAACGTCAAGACTGGGACAAGAAATATCTCAAGACTGATTTTTCTAAGGTTTTATGGACTGATGAAATGAGAGTGAGTCTTGATGGGCCCGTGGCTGGATTGGTAAAGGGCAGAGAGCTCCAGTCCGACTCAGACGCCAGCAAGGAGGAGGTGGAGTACTGGTTTGGGCTGGTATCATCAAAGATGAGCTTGTGGGGCCTTTTCGGGTTGAGGATGGAGTCAAGCTCAACTCCCAGTCCTACTGCCAGTTTCTGGAAGACACCTTCTTCAAGCAGTGGTACAGGAAGAAGTCTGCATCCTTCAAGAAAAACATGATTTTCATGCAGGACAATGCTCCATCACACGCGTCCAAGTACTCCACAGCATGGCTGGCAAGAAAGGGTATAAAAGAAGAAAATCTAATGACATGGCCTCCTTGTTCACCTGATCTGAACCCCATTGAGAACCTGTGGTCCATCATCAAATGTGAGATTTACAAGGAGGGTAAACAGTACACCTCTCTGAACAGTGTCTGGGAGGCTGTGGTTGCTGCTGCACGCAATGTTGATGGTGAACAGATCAAAACACTGACAGAATCCATGGATGGCAGGCTTTTGAGTGTCCTTGCAAAGAAAGGTGGCTATATTGGTCACTGATTTGTTTTTGTTTTGTTTTTGAATGTCAGAAATGTATATTTGTGAATGTTGAGATGTTATATTGGTTTCACTGGTAAAAATATATAATTGAAATGGGTATATTTTTGTTTTTTGTTAAGTTGCCTAATAATTATGCACAGTAATAGTCACCTGCACACACAGATATCCCCCTAAAATAGCTATAACTAAAAACAAACTAAAAACTACTTCCAAAACTATTCAGCTTTGATATTAATGAGTTTTTTGGGTTCATTGAGAACATGGTTGTTGTTCAATAATAAAATTATTCCTCAAAAATACAACTTGCCTAATAATTCTGCACTCCCTGTAGTTTGTTTGCAACAATATCCCTCCTGGGCATTTCCATATATGGAAGGTGATATCCAGGTCATAGCTTCAGCGGAATGCGCACATGCACGGCGGGGGCATAGTCACATGATACCTTACTAAAACAGTACACAGTATAATGCAGAAGATTTTGCAAAGCATGTGAGATAATCCCCTGGAAACAAGCAAGTCTCTTAGTAACAAACAATAGCAGTATGTGCTGTCCCTCCATTGCTGTCCTCAAGCTAAATCTTCCCTTTTAGCAGCAATCTTGAGAATGTGTCTGCATATGCATGCAACACGTGGTCTGTTTTGTAGGCTCCTAAAATGAATGCATCTCTGAAGTCTAGCTGCAGTTGTAGTTGAGATACCTTTCTGTGGATTAAAACTATTCAGTAGCGGCTTATGGTCAGTGAACAAAATAAACTCACGTCCATTTGCATGTGAAAGCCCATATTTTATGCCTCTTTTCTCATTTGTGAATATTTTTTTATCTGCTGGTGAGAACAGTCTCAAGGCAAAGGCTATCGGTCTTAATTTGCATAAATAAAAAGAGAGACCGCTCAACCTGGGAACGAACAATAGCATAATAGCTTGTTCTATGGCTAGTTACCACCAAAGATGCAGTCTCTTTTTGCTCAACATGTGCCTTTCACAGAGAATAACTTTCCTGTAGCATATCAGTCTGATACTGACTTAACAGTACAGTCCAGCCCCAAAATACCAGGCAATCCCTCTATGAACGAGAGAAATGGCAAAACCCCAGACATACATTTCGGCCTAGTGTGGGCGTCGTCAGTGAGGTGCAGCCATATCCCTGTAAGCACACTGAGCAAGGGTACACGTCTGGATTCCCGCATCAAGCTTAGGGAGACTACCCTAAGAGTCATAATTTGCATAAATAAAAAAAGAGAGAAGCGGTCAACCATAGAACAAGCTATTATGCTATTGCTTGTTCCTAGGTCGAGCACTTCTCTCTTTTTATTCATGCAAATGCTATCAGTCTGTCAGAGATTGAGATTTCCAGATCATAATGCATCACTAGTCTTGAGTTGCAGACTAAGTCCTTGGATTGGTTGAATGCAATATAGCATGCTGGAGTCCATTGTTTGGCCATTTGTTTTCCAGAAGGCGTTACAAATTATACGATATCCTTACTAATTTCGGCAAAAATCTAGAATAGTTAAAGGGACAGTTTACTCAAAAAAATTCTCCCCTTTAATTTGTTCCCAATGATCCACTTTACTTGCTGGAGTGTTATCAATTGTTTACACGTATTTCCATTACCCTTCCTTATATTGGCATTTTAAATAGTTTATTTAGCCTGTGGTATCCCCACTCATCCTGAAAGTTTTTGGCCTCAAGGCCAAGCTGTGTAAACGCAGCCAGTAGAAGAAATTACACTCCCAGTGGGTTATAGAAGAGATAAGGTAATACAAAGTTAATTTTCCATTGTTCTCTCCAAGTATTGGTGATTGGTTTATGGACAGATAAGATAAAGAAGCATGTATATGTACACAATGTGATAAAGTAATGATATCTGATTATACCTACAAGCTCAACCCATTTTATTAGGTTGTGGCTTCAAAACACAAAATCAGCTAATTCAGATACACATATAAGCCTTAAAAGCAAATCTCATACATTTTATACTCTGCAGCTGGTAAAGAAAAGTAATTGGAAACACATTAAGGGAAAACAATTTTATAGTCTACTGTCCCTTTAAGAAGTCCAAATAAGATCTCAGCTGGGTTGTATTTTGTGGAATAGGAGCATCCTATAAATACTGTACCTTCTCAGTAGTTATTTGCAGCTCTGTCTGATCTGTTACATGAGCACAGAATTCCAGCCTGTCCATCATGAATTCACATTTTTCCAGGTTGATTTTTAATTCATCTCCCATTAGTTCTAAAACTGCCTGCAAATTTGTCTTTTGTTCCCTTTGTATTCCTCCTGTTACAAGCATATCATCTAGGCGCAGGGTGGATTTGATTTAAATCATTAGTCAGTAAGATCTATTTAAATCAATTCAACTTATGGTTTTCATTTCTGATTAATTTTCCCAGTTATAATCAGACCATTAATGATTTGTGAACTACAAAATTAATGTGAGAGCATGATATTGTGAATGGATTAAACAGCGTAATTGGATTTATATTAAGCGTAATATTAAAAGTTTTAAAACATTCCGTTTTCTCTTCTGTACTAGGTGCCCTCCATTGCAAACTTCTACTTAGCAGAGAACTCTCCTTATTTGTATGGGAGACACCTTGATATTCATAGGGAAAGTCGTCCCCCCCTCTTTATTTTCTTCTTTTTTTATATAGATTCCATGAGGTCTGCCCCTGCGAGTGTTGGCATGGAAAACCACATCAAGACTGGCAAATTTTATAGAATTAACCCATAAGTTTGAATTTAAAATAAGTAGTTGATTTATTTATTTTTTCCAAATTGTTAGTTACTTCCATTTCCCCTGCCCCCAATATCATGTGCCTCAGAAATTGTACAAATTTTGATAATCAAATTATTAATTGGAATCATGAAAGTTTAAAGGATCATTTAAAAAAGGGACAGGTTTTAAAACCAGTGGGATAGAGCATGCAATTTGTAGGGCAATGTTCGTTCATGATTCAGACAAGGATAAAAAGACATTCAGTATCAGAACGGAATCATTAGATGGCATCTTTTTTTCCATAATTTTACCCAATCTTAATCTAGGAAAAACAGATAATTTTGGATATTACAGGCGTGACTGAAACAGGGACATGAATGTCAAAATTAAAACTTGAATGATTCAGATAAATAATGTAATTTTAAATTAAATTTCTATTACCAAATTTATTTTGTTCACAAGCATATGTACATATCCTCATCAGTCAGCAAGTCAGTACTAGGAACTAGCTGCGATTGCCTCACCAGATGTGTTCAGCTAGGTCCAAGTAGTACATTGCGGCTTTGAAATGGACTTTAGCTATGCGTTTGATCCCTTTGCAGGGGTTAAACAGTTAAATGTAAGGTATTAGAGCATTTTCTTTTTGCACTTTTTTGTGCCTGAAATTGAAACTAATTCAAATGAGTGAATTTGGCCCAGTAATCCAAAACAGTAATAGCTTAGAATAAAAAAAAAACGCCAAATTACATTTACATTAATGTAAGTGGATCCTTATAAGATTATTGCAGCAGTAAATATATAAACATAAAAGGTTAAAAAAAAAAAAAAAAAAATCTAGCACTTCGTGTAACTAACCTTTTTTATTTGGAGAAAGAAATGTGATATTTTTAAGGCTTTGCACAGAAAAAAAAAAAGAATCTCAACAGAACTACTTGACCTGTAGCACAGAGCAGTACAAGAGAGCGGAACACTTCAGAAATGCTTAAAATACACCTTGTGAGAGCAAATAAAACAGCTGCCCTCTGCAAGTAAATTCCTTTGTTCACTTAAACTACTGCACAGTTCTTGGGAGGAGTAACTGGCTTTTATATTAAATTTGCAATCGGACTCTAGATATACTTGGAACTTCAACTTTCTTATTCACCAATACATGAAAAATATAAAAGGTGATCATCCGATTTGTGCTTTTAAAGAGACAGCACAAAAACAAATATGGGCTAATTAACTAAAGCTTTTAGTTTATCTAAAGTTTGCAATTTACATGCATTAATTATTTTGCTTCCAAGTAGTTAAAAACTAAATTTATGCTTACCTGATAAATGTATTTCTTTCCAAGCATGGAGTGTCCACGAATCATTCTAATTACTAGTGGGATATTCACTCCTGGCCAGCAGGAGGCGGCAAAGAGCAACCCAGCAAAGATGTTAAGTATCACTTCCCTTACCCATAACCCGTCCCCCAGTCATTCAGCTAAAGGAAAATGGAAAAAGAAGAAGATAACACAAAAGGTATACAGGTGCCTGAGGTTTTAACATAAAAACTGCCGCTTGAACATAAATAAAGGGCAGGTCATGGACTCTCTGCCTGGAAATAAATACATTTATCAGCTAAGCAGAAATTGAGTTCTTTCCTAAGGCATGGAGAGTCCACGAATCATTCTAATTACCTAAGCTAGAGGACACAGAATGAAAGGGAGGGAGAACAAGACAGGCGGACCTAAACCAAAGGCACCACCGTTTGAAGAACTTTTCTCCCAAAAGAAGACTCAGCCGAGGCAAAAGTATCACATTTATAGAATTTGGAAAAAGTATGTATGGAGGACCATGTGGCCTCCTTGCAAATTTGCTCCACCGAAGCTTCATGTTTAAAAGCCCAGGAAGATGAAACAGCTCTAGAGGAATGAGCAGTTATTCTCTCAGGAGGCTGCTGTCCAGCCGTCTCATAAGCTAAAACGGATAATACTTCTCAACAAGAGAGAAAGAGTGGTAGAAGTGGCCTTCTGACCCCTACGATTACTAGAGAAAACAACAAACAGGGCTTTTAGTTGCTTGAAGGTACGCACAACATCCAAGTTATGCAAAAGAAGTTCCTTTTGTGAAGGATTAGGACAAAAAGGAGGAACAACAATTTCCCGATTAATATTGCGATCCAACACTACCTTAGGGAGAAACCCCAGCTTAGTACGTAGGACCGCCTTATCAGCATGAAAAATAAGGTAAGGGGAATCGCACTGCAAAGCCGAAAGTTCGAAAACTCTACAAGCAGAAGAAATAGCAATAATAAACAAGACCTTCCAAGATAGTAACTTAATATTAACAGAATGCATCGGCTCAAAACGGAGCCTGCTGCAAAACTTTAAGAACAAGATTAAGGCTCCAAGGAGGAGCAACAGGTTTAAACACAGGCCTGATTCTGACCAAGGCCTGAACAAAAAAAATGAACGTTTATGCAAAAGAATAGACTGTGCAGTACTGACTGACAAACCTTTCTCCAGGTCCTCCTGAAGAAGAGCCAAAATTCGAGGAACCCTTACTTTGTTCCAAGAGAAATCCTTTGAATCACACCAATGAAGGTATTTACGCCATACTTTATGGTAAATTCTGCGAGTAACCGGTTTTACAAGCCTGAAGCATAGTATCTATGACTTTCTCAGAGAAGCCACGTCTAGCCAAAACTAGACGTTCAATCTCCAAGAAGTCGGCTTCAGCGAATCCAGATTTGGATGAATGAAGGGACCCTGAAGCAGAAGGCCCTTCCTCAAAAAGGTAGCATCCAAGGCGGAAGAGATGACATTGTCACCAGATCTGCAAACCAGATCCTGCAGGGCCATGCAGGAGCTATTAGAATCACATACGTTCTCTCCTGCTTGATGCAAGCTAACGGAGGAAACGGGTATGCTAGATTTAAGTTCCAAGGAACCGCTAGAGCGTCTATCAGAACAGCTTGGAGATCTCTTGATCTTGAGCAGTACTTTGGAAATTTGACGTTTTGACCAGACACCATCAGATCCAACTCTGGAACCCCCAGCCTAAGAGTTATAATTGTGAAAACCTCTGGGTGGACAGCCCACTCTCCCGGACAAAAAGTCTGTCTGCTCAGAAAATCCGCCTCCCAGTTATCGAGAAAAAGAGAGAGAAAAAGAGAGAGAGAAAAAGAAAAAGAGAGAGAAAAAGAGAGAAAGAGAAAAAGAAAAAGAGAGAAAAAAAGAGAGAAAGAGAAAGAGAAAGAGAAAGAGAAAGAGAGAAAAAAAAGAGAGAAAAAAAGAGAGAAAGAGAAAGAGAGAAAGAGAAAGAGAAAGAGAGAAAGAGAAAGAGAGAAAGAGAAAGAGAAAGAGAAAGAGAAAGAGAAAGAGAAAGAGAGAGAGAAAGAAAAGAGAGAAAAAGAAAAGAGAGAAAAAGAAAAGAGAGAAAAAGAAAAGAGAGAAAAAGAAAAGAGAGAAAAAGAAAAGAGAGAAAAAGAGACTGACCCCCACTTGATCCAATACAGGATCGGTCCCTTCATGCTGATTTAGAATCAGTGGATGGTTTCATGGCTTGCTTTCCTTTATTCCAAGGCTGATTGGACCTCCAAGAAGACTTGGAGTGCTCCGACTTGGAAAAGGAGGAAGACTTTTCTCCCTTAAAAAAAAATTAGAACTCTTTCGACCTTAAGGCCTATTCTTTTTTTTCCCCCGAGGTAGGAAAGCGCCCTTTCCACCTGTAAAGCTTGGACGCGACATCTGCAGACCAAGATTTTAACCACAGAGCTCTGCGAGCTAAAACAGTGAAACTGGAAATCGTAGCTCAAAGCCTAAGAACTTGCATGTTGGCATCACAAATAAAGGTATTGGTTAGTTTTAGAGCCTTGATACTGTATTGGATCTCCTCTAAAGTCATCTCTTCTAAGTTTAGATTAGTCAGTCATCGCACCAATAAGGTGCTGCTCCCGCAACTGTAGTAATACTAGCAACAGGCTGCCACTGCAATCCCTGATGAATATACATTTTCTTCAAAAAAGCCTCAAGCTTCTTATCCATGGGATCCTTGAAAGAACAACTATCTTCAATAGTAGATCTCTTGGCAAGAGTAGAGATAGCTCCCTCTACCTTGGGCACTGTGCGCCACGAGTCACGAATAGAGTCAGTGACATGAAACATCTTTTTAAAAACAGGGGACGGGGAAAAAGGAATCCCTGGTTTATCCCATTCCTGAGTTATGATATCTGCCATTCATTTTGGAACTGGAACGACTTCCACAAAACAAGGGTTCATCATATACCCTATTACATTTACTAGACAGCTTTGGATTCTCCACGACAGACAAGTCGGATTCTTCTAAAGTAGCAAGAACCTCTTTTAAAAGTACACAGAGGTGTTCTAACAAATCTGAAATTAATCTCTTCTGAATCTGCAGAATTAGTCACTACAGTATCAAAAGCTGACAATTCTCCCTCAGAAGCTACTGAGGTATCATCCTCATCAGATAACTGAGACAAACTGACTAATGCAGTGGAGTCAGAACCCTTATTAACATCCATATATTTAGAGTTCCTCTTGTGCTTACCAGCCACCTTCAGAAAAGCTGATAAGGCTGCTGAAACAGCAGAAGTTATCTGCGCAGCAAAATCCCCAGGTAAATAAACACCCCCAGGAGGTTGTTGAGAGGATCCAAAGGGCACTGCATGTGAAGCTTTATTTAGGCAAGAGGAGCAAAACTGCACAGGAGGAACAACATTAGCCTCCAAGCAACTATGAATAAATTGGTCCCCACAAGAAATAAATATTGAGCCCAAAAGAATTTTTTTTAAAAAACACAACATATACTCTCTGTATAACACTCTGTGTAAAACAAAAACCAGCAACATAATATCTCAGCTGTGCTGAGGACTTACCACCTCCTGAACCAGAAGAACACTCCCACAATTATATCTATAGTTGTTTAGTCAGGAGCCGTAAATGTGCACTTGAAATCTCGCTACGATAGCATGAACTCCGAGAAACAGAAGTGCGGACGAACGGTCATGTGACCTCAACTGAATTAAAATGGCGCCACCAACAAAAAAACGGCACGCAAACAATTCCAGACTTAGAAAAAAAATAGCAATACGTTTATACACTAAAAATGAACTATCCACAATAAAGAGTAGAAAGTTACCCTCACCTGGTTTCAAACCCAGACCTCTGGGATTCCAATCCAATCACTTAACCACTGAGCCATAGCTTCAAGTGACTAATATCTCTCAAAGCCCAAGATTAATCTAAAATTCTATCCGCCTCTTTTATTGCAGTGCCCCCTTATACATCCATATTTCTGAACAGAGAAATAAAGGAATCCCAATAATGAAATCCACAAGGGAATTAACCCTTAGAGTGCTGGTACCTTCTAACCTAGAAGGGAACCACTTACCTGTGGCCCCTGCTGTCCTGCAGGGAATGACCTCTAAGGTGTAGCAGATAACTTCTCTTCTGCCATGGACTTGTAGAAAAAGAAAGAACGAACAGAGTAACCAACCATGGCTTAACATAAAGGGGTAGCAAAAATGTTAGCAGTTAGGAAGCTGCAAAGTGGTCTTTGCTTTATTTCTAACAGCCACCATTACTCTTACGAAAGAGATTGACATGGACACATCATAGCCCCAATCCTTGCTTGCAGGGTAAAGTACCCATAAAAGGATTAAATATCTTCAGACACCATCTTCGCACATCCTCCCTTGACAGAGGCAAAGAGAATGACTGGCGGTTATGGGTAAGGAAAGTGATACTTAACAGCTCTGCTGGGCTGCTCTTTGCCTCCTCCTGCTTGCCAGGAGTGAATATCCCACTAGTAATTAGAATGATTTGTGGACTCTCCATGCTTTAGGAAAGAAAATGAGGAATAAACTTGCAGTGCTTTCACTGCATATAGAGACCTACACACTGGTTAGAGAGCTAGAGTTTTTTCCTCACTCCCTAACTAGTGTGTTTACAGACAGCTCTCCTGCTGGAGCGATCTGTGTATATGGAAATTCAACATAGGCTCTGTCCAAATAACTCACTCTGCTGACCCCAGACCCTGAATACAGCTCACCATGCTGGACTGCACCAGACTGCTTACAGAAGTTGTTTTGCTGCATGTCACAAGGGCTTGTAAAGTGGTGGGGGTAGCAGTCGTTCACTTTGCTGGGCTTCACTGGTGCTGGGGCTGATATCCTATGCCCCACATGCTCCAAACTCTTCCAATCACTACCAGGAGTCCCTCCAGGCAAAACACTTCTGCCAAGGAGGCAAAGCGCAGGGCAAGGCAGCAGCTGGAAGCTATTAAAGGCACTACGGAGCGCCTTCTCAAAGCTGCTGCCATTGAGCCCACCTACCAGAAGTCCAGACTCAATGGCAGCAGCTCTGAGAAGGAGTTACGTGCTCCCGTTTGTAAGATGTCCTTCGTTCTAACTCTGCAGGAATTCAATTTCTGCAGAGTTAGAACGAAGGACATCATACAAATAAAAAGCTGCCTGTCGGACTTCTGGTAGATTATTACATTCCACAAAAACCTGTAGCTTTCTAACTGATTTACCCAACACCGCACATATTTTTTTTTTATTGTTTTTGATAATTTTATAGTCTTAAAAAGGAGTCAACACAAGGTATTGTTCTAGGCACATTTTGGTATATTTCATGCCACCATTTGGCAGCCAAATGCAATTATATTAAAATATATCTATGTATAAAATTTGTTAAAAAGTTGATGATATATAATAATAATAATAATAATAATAATAATAATAATAATAATAATAATAACAACTTTTTAACAAACTTTAAAATTGTACACTCAACTACTGCTGTAAAAGATTATCCATGATCCCCTTTATTCAGAAATTGCAGACATGAATGGCTTTGCCATTGTTTTATTGGTAACTGGGACGCGGCTTATTGAAGCAGAACACTACATTTATAAAATTCCTGGCAGCGAAGGGGTTAATCAGTTAGCTGTTATGGGTTATATCTGATGTAGTGTAGGGATCAGTGTTCCCTCTAAGGCCAGTTTTGTGTGTGGTCCAATAGTGAAACAGTTAATAAGGTTACCACACCTATTGCTCTAATTAAATGTTTCACTGCTAGGCTGCACACAAAACTGGCCTTAGAGGAAACACTGGTAGGGATTACCCTCAAACCTCCCTGATCCCTCCCAAACAGCTCTCTTCCCTCTCACTGGTCACATCCATTTTTGCTACTTGCAGCCAGTGTGCCAGTTGCCACCCGTCCCTTAAAATACAGAACACTTATGAGTTACACATGCTGCAGGGTGTGCAGGTAGGAATTTGAATAGTGTTGTCCGAAAACACAATACATTTTCCTCCCTGCACACCCTGCAGCATGTGTAACTCATAAGTGTCCAGGAAAACATGGCTGAGGTGGCAACCCTACCCAGTGGGCCACCCACCACCTCTTTGCCACCCCTCCCACCGCCTCCTCCGTAACACTGATATAGACAGTGACACTGCTTTTGTCACTGTTTGTATTGATCAGTGATCTGGCTTCATATGATGGGGCCGCATTATCAGTGCTCCATTACCATATGAAGACAGATACCTTCTTCTTCCTGTTGCTGTTCCCGCTGATAGTGGGGACCGCAACATTTGTCCATATGATACGAGTGGTTAACAACATGTGAGAAGGCAAAATACTAAGGCAGGGGTGACAAATCTTTTTTAGAGTAGGTGTCCAAACTGGCAAAAATCTTTAAAAAAATTCTTTAAAGCCCACAATAGTTTTTTTATTTTGGAAAATTAGATAAAAATGTTTTTTTTATATTCATAATAAAATTATCAACAAATAAAGCTTAGTTGTTAGTATGGTATTAGTATGGCTTCATAAGAAAAAATATGTATTAAGCAGTACTGTTACAGGCAATGAAACCAGTGTAAGCTACACAGAGGCAAAGTTTCCACATGTGGCACTAGTGTCATAGGATGCCCATTACCACTCCTGCTCTTGGGACTTCCAAAAAAATATATTTTTTAAATCCATTTCACTATTTTGTGAATCTGGCATCCTTTACCAGATAAAAAAAAAAAAGAAGAAAAGAGGGCGCAACCACACATCTAGAATTGTGCTGTCTTTTTATGCCAGATACAAAATAGTGAATTAGATAAAACATTTATTTGTGGAAGTCCTTAGATTGTGTTTATTAATTTACTGGTCACTATATTCTCATCATGATTTCTTTATAACAAATATATTGACTGGAAAAAGGTAAATGCTGAAAAATAGTAAATAGGGCCACAAATGCTTACCTGTGCTCTTCTGTAATACTGTTTAGTTATGGTCTGATATCTTTCTTGTCCAGCTGTGTCCCTGAGAAAACAAATTAAGGGATTTAAAACATCAAGAAAGTAAAAAGCTGCTAAATGATACAATATTGCAGACATCAGTAATCATTAAGTGAGTCACCATGCCATAATTAGGCTACTCTTTAAAGTCTTGCCAAGATGTTTCTTAGTGACAAGCTGATGAGTCTCATGCTCTAATACTAAGCTTACGCCCCTTTAGATTCAATGGCTCCGACACAAAAACATAATGAGGCTGGAATATTGATTTTTGTAATTTATTCCAATACAAAGTCTAGACAGAAGCTAAAATGAGATGTGAACGTAGACAAAATTGCACTTACAGGTACCTGCAGGAGTATTTTGTGTGGACAGATTTTAAACACACTACATAAGGGTAAAGCGTGGGCACACTGTCAAAGTATCAACTTCTAATGATTTAATAACCAGTTAATTATCTGTTGCTCGTCTGCCCATATGGTGCTTGCTCATACATAAAGACCATGTTCCTAAAAAACACTAATTGCCAAGAGCGGATGACAAAGCAAAAGTTTACACAGACATTTAAATTTTTTTTTTTATTTTTTTTTTAAAGACAAAGTTGATCCCTTATTGTGCATCAATTTTGGAGTTTTTGTATATTTTTCTTTAGTATAAAAAATGTATTAATGATTTATGTTGTGCTACAAGGACATTAATAAAGGATGTAATTAACACAAAGTCTGGCTATGTAAAAAAGCAAAAATAAACAAACAATCGCGTGTAAATCAGAAAAACAAATCCAACGAGACTGGCAAAGCATTCCTCAAGGGGCATTAACAGGATGTTAATCTTTTATAACCTAGCTCAAATGCAATTTAGAAGAAAAAAAAATCCAAATTAATTTAATCAAATTGACTTCTCTCTCGTGATAGCCTTTAAAGCTTAGATAGATTCAGGAGCGTATATGTAGTATGAGTACAGTATACATTGGGGGTTATCAGAAGCACTTTTATTTGCCATTATCGTTTTCGTAACAAATGGCCCTATACTCAACATTTTTCAGACCTGTTTTACTGTTCACATTCCAAATTCTTGATACATTTACAGGAGTCCTATTTCACTTATTTCCATGGCTAAAAGGATTTGAGAAAACCCAGACAACACTTTTTGACTTAGTACTGAACACCCCAACATATTTTACAATGCAACATTGTTTGTGTATAGGCAAAGTTCACAGCAATTACCCGGTCTTACTGGATGACAACATCAATCACTATCTGCTCAATTTGTTAAAGTTAAAAAAAAAAATTACACCAATAACACCCAGCAGTGCATTGCTGCTCCTTCAACAAAAAGGACACCAAGTGAATGAAGCAAATTTTATAATAGAAGTAATTTTGTTTAAATTCTATGCTCTATCTAAATCATTTTGGGTTTTATGATCCATTAAAAGTGCGTCATGAACATATAGGGGAGGACCTGCCAGGAGCAGATTGGTTAATCAATCTGTATAACATTTACAAGTTTAGTTTGAGCAGATGTTAACAAGCCCTTTATGCCAAACCAATACATTTCATTAAGGAGACAGACGTACAGCGGAAGTCATCACACATTCTATCTACATGATCATATCAGATATGGCCTATTAACTGTGCTCCTGGGGGACATTTGAGCAATAAAGAATATTCAGATGTGGTTTTGCTTATCCTAGAAAATATTTTACTATACGCTATACCACAATACATAGCGCAGTTAAAAAAAGGAAAACTGTTGTCCAGTTTGATCTTGAAAAATGATCTGTGTATATAGACATTTAAGATATGGAAGCGTATGCATTTATATATATATAGCGATAAGATAAGGAGGTCTTCTCTCCCTGCAAACTCAGCATCTTCTAATGGGTTGTGGTATAAAAGAGCAAAAACAACTATTTTATATACAAAATCAAAATTTCCCCATACATTTTATATTATGTAGTTTAACAAGTTATTGAAAACACATTAAAAAAGGGAAAACTAATTTTATAGTGCATTGTCCCTTTAAGATAGGACACGGCTTTCCCCAATTATAGGGATATCATTGTGAGATAATCTAACAGGCTTTGTTACTTTTGGTTGTTTTTTTTTCTCTCATATTACTGGACTTTTAGGGAAATGTAAAAAAAACAACAACAACAACAACAACAACAAAACACACCTTAAAGCAGTAAATTACTGTTTTCACAAATCCCCATGACCAAAAAACTTTATATATTTGTATACTGCAGGTTATTTTCCCGTTTAGTTATTAAACCACACTAGAATATCAGAAGTAATAAAAATCACAGTTAAAAAAAATAAACTCATAGGGAGAGAAATGATATACTCATTCTCATATTCTCTCAATAACAGTTGAATGTACCGTTCTATGTATAGAGAGCACAAAAGTTGCGAAACTGACAACACCACTGTAGCAAATTTAGCCAAGAAGGAAACACTGATCCGAAAACATAACCCTACGGAAACATTTCCAGGGGTCCAGTAATCATCAAGATCAGTTGACACACAATGAGCCTGCTGTAGCATCTAGTGGAAATTATTTGACTTTTGCTGAAACTGTTGATGTTGTTGCCATGGAAAATTTATACAGTGAGGGTAATGTTGAGGAAACAGCAAACAAGAAAGGTTATACCTTCAAAAAGAGATGAGAGTTTTATCCCATACAAAGTAGAGGGCAGTATCTCAAAATATTTTTCAGGAGAGTAGAAAATTACTTACACCATCTTAAAGAGACAGCTACAATATCTAAACATAATCTCACTAGAGATGAACACCTAGCATTGATTCAACTACAAAACACCAATGACCATTAGAAATGCTGACGAGAGGCACAATAGTCGTTCAAAATAGAAGCGACTATTTCAAAGAAGCCTTACGACAATTATCAAACTCTGATGACTATCAAGTACTTACCAGAAATCCTACTGTGTTGTAAAAAGAATTACGTGACCTTTTGGACGATTGAGTAGAACAAGGTTTCATTAATGTTGATACTTTTTCTTTTCTCATGGTGGAATATCCGTGAATACCCATCTACTACCATTTTCCAAAAGTCCACAAGTCCTTAGACAACATACAAGGACTTCCTATCGTAATTTGGATAGGATCCCTCACTGAGCCCCTTTCTCAGTGGTTGCATTCCTTGCTACAGCCATTAGTGGCCAGACAACCAAACTGAGAGACACCAACCATTTACTACAAGTACTGGAGAATTTTAAGTGGTGTGATGGCTTTGCTTGGCTGACCATTGATGCTGTAGCTTTGTACACATCCATACCACACGCATGTGGTTTGGAAGCCATTTCTGAAACATTACATAGAGACACCGATTTTACTCCTGAGTTCAGGAAATGTATCCTTAGATTCACAGCCTTCCTTTTAACCCACTTTTTTTTTTTTTATTTGAACAAGTCTTATTTGCAAAAGAGAGGCACTGCCATGGGTGCAAACTTTGCGCCCTCTTTTGCAAATTTGTTCATGAGCAGTTGGGAAATAAAGTACATTTTTGGTGGTGACATGAAATATAGACAAAACATCAAATATTTTTGTAGATTTATTGATGATCTACTTATTTGGTATAGCAGTGAGGAGGCAATTGACTTTGTGAATTACCTTAACAACAATGATAGAGGTTTAAAGTTTACTTATCAATATCATAAAGAGATGGTCAACTATCTTGATGTAAGCCTGTCAGGCAGTGCTGAGGGCCAAATAGTATCTAAAATCTATCGTAAACCTATAACAGGTAATATGCTCCTTCACGCGAATAGTTGTCATCCAAAACACGTGCCCCATGCAATAGCAAAAGGACAATTTATTCACACACGCCGTAACTGTTCTGATTCCAATGTGTACAAAAGGGAGGCCGACAACCTGGAACTCAGACTCAGAGAGGCTACAAACATAGCGAAATTAAGAGGGCTAAAATCAATTCAAAAGGTGTCAATTTCATCACAGATCACAGTACAAATTACACAGAAGTATGTAATATTGTAAGAAAGCACTTTGGTGTACTTATAGCTGATGATAAATTGACTGAAGTTTTTAAAAATGGCCTTAGATGTTCATATAGGCAGAGCAAAACAATTGGTAATCTTATCTCACCTTCTCAGCTAAAATCACCACCCCCATTTAGTTCATGGTTACAACATAAGGGAATGTCTAGGTGTGGCGTACCAAATGTAAGCCATGTGAACATGTCATAGTGACAAATCAAATTTTCTTCCACTACAACTAAGCAATGGTTTAACATCCATAGTTGCCTTAACTGCAACTCCAAATTTGTGATTTACTTATTAATATGTAAAAAGTGGACTCATTGAGGCGGTGTGCCATAGAACAAGTCCTCAACCCCAAAAGAGGGGGCAACCAACAAAAGATGCTGAACAAGAGGGAGATGTTTTGGATTTTCAAACTAAAAACAAGAATACCTTATGGCCTTAGCTCCTATTATCATTTAATCAACTATCAGGAATAGGTCTTCTATGTCAAATAGGATCAGTCGTGAACGGCGTTTCCTAGTTAGCTAAATTTGCTACAGTGTTGTTGTGTCAGTTTCGCAACATTTGTGCTCTCTATAAATAGAACGGTGCATTCGACTTATTGAGAGACTATGAGAATGAGTATATCATTGCTCCGAGTTGATAACACAACATGTTGAGCGTTTAGATACTGATATTGAAATCTTGCTGTCAATATAATTACAATGTTGTTAAATATATTGTTCTTCCAATAGTGTATCAGTCTACACCTTTGTGTATATATATATTTAGTTCTTAATATGTTAAAATGACTAATTAGCCGCCACTTTGGTCATTTATGTGTTAATATTACTTTAAGGTTCTCAGGTTTGAAGGTGTATGTTTCCTTCAATGATTTTTATCCAATTAGGTGAACAATCTCTTTATATAATCTGTAATAGAGCACAGGGCTATGACTACGGCATCTCGCCGAAATGTGTAAGCAGCGTTTATCACATTACCTTCATCCCCTTTTTGTGGTTATCTCCTGTTTTTTTATTATGGAATACAAAAATAAAAGTGAAGTTTTATTTATATAGAAAATGTGTGCTTGAGCGTACCTTCTTTTTGATTAACTATTACCTTTAGCACAGCTCTAGCACTTGTACACCATGCTTTCACCTGCAGATGCAAATCCCATGGTGATTTTGAATATCACACTGGCTGTGACATCACCAACGGCTACCAGAGGAGCCGATAGAGGAATCTACTGAAATCCGTGAGCGGAGGATCAAGGGAGACAAGGTTCTGGTAATAAGGAGAGTAATCGACACAGTGTACACACTCCTCAGAGTTGAAGTGTGTGTCGCCTCCTCACGAAGAGATCAGGACTTGATACCTCTCCCGCAGGATATCACTCGATCCCGGAGGTCTGGTAAATATATGCCGTATACTATAAAGGGACTTGCTTTCTTGAATATGTTGAGGTTGTATCACTATCTTTTCGCTCTAATGAATATTTTTATCTATCACAGAAGAAAAAAAAAATACTACAAAAAAAAATAAAAAAAACATAATTTATGCTTACCTGATAAATTTATTTCTCTTGTAGTGTATCCAGTCCACAGATCATCCATTACTTGTGGGATATTCTCCTTCCCAACAGGAAGTTGGAAGAGGATCACCCACAGCAGAGCTGCTATATAGCTCCTCCCCTCACTGCCATATCCAGTCATTCGAACGAAACAAGACGAGAAAGGAGAAACCATAGGGTGCAGTGGTGACTGTAGTTTAATTAAAATTTAGACCTGCCTGAAAAGGACAGGGCGGGCCGTGGACTGGATACACTACAAGAGAAATAAATTTATCAGGTAAGCATAAATTATGTTCTCTTGTTAAGTGTATCCAGTCCACGGATCATCCATTACTTGTGGGATACCAATAACAAAGCTAAAAGTACACGGATGATGGGAGGGACAAGGCAGGAACCACTGCCTGTAGAACCTTTCTCCCAAAAACAGCCTCCGAAGAAGCAAAAGTATCAAATTTGTAAAATTTGGAAAAAGTATGAAGGGAAGACCAAGTTGCAGCCTTGCAAATCTGTTCAGAGGCCTCATTTTTAAAGGCCCAGGTGGAAGCCACAGCTCTAGTAGAATGAGCTGTAATCCTTTCAGGAGGCTGCTGTCCAGCAGTCTCATAGGCTAAACGGATTATACTCCGAAGCCAAAAAGAAAGAGAGGTTGCCGAGGCCTTCTGACCTCTCCTCTGTCCAGAGTAAACAACAAACAGGTTAGATGTTTGGCGAAAATCTTTAGTAGCCTGTAAGTAAAACTTCAAGGCACGGACTACGTCTAGATTATGCAAAAGACGTTCCTTCTTTGAAGAAGGATTAGGACATAATGATGGAACAACAATCTCTTGATTGATATTCTTGTTAGAAACCACCTTAGGTAAAAACCCAGGTTTTGTACGCAGAACAACTTTATCTGAATGAAAGATCAGATAAGGAGAATCACAATGTAAGGCAGATAACTCAGAGACTCTTCGAGCCGAGGAAATAGCCATCAGAAAAATAACTTTCCATGAAAGAAGTTTGATATCAATAGAATGAAGGGGTTCAAACGGAACCCCTTGAAGAACTTTAAGAACCAAGTTTAAGCTCCATGGAGGAGCAACAGGTTAAACACAGGCTTAATTCTAACTAAAGCCTGACAAAATGCCTGAACGTCTGGAACTTCTGCCAGACGCTTGTGTAAAAGAATAGACAGAGCAGAAATCTGTCCCTTTAAAAAACTAGCTGATAATCCTTTGTCCAAACCCTCTTGGAGGATGGACAATATCCTAGGAATCCTAACCCTACTCCATGAGTAATTCTTGGATTCACACCAATGAAGATATTTACGCCATATCTTGTGGTAAATTTTCCTGGTGACAGGCTTTCGTGCCTGTATTAAGGTATCAATTACTGACTCGGAGAAGCCACGCTTTGATAGGATCAATCGTTCAATCTCCATGCAGTCAGTCTCAGAGAAAGTAGATTCGGATGATTGAAAGGACCTTGTATTAGAAGGTCTTGTCTCAGAGGCAGAGTCCATGGTGGAAAGGATGACATGTCCACTAGGTCTACATACCAGGTCCTGCGTGGCCACGCAGGCGCTATCAATATCACTGATGCTCTTTCCCGTTTGATTTTGGCAATCAGACGAGGGAGCAGAGGAAACGGTGGAAACACATAAGCCAGGTTGAAGAACCAAGGCGCTGCTAGAGCATCTATCAGTGCCGCTTCTGGGTCCCTGGACTTGGATCCGTAACAAGGAAGCTTGGCGTTCTGGTGAGACGCCATGAGATGCAATTCTGGTTTGCCCAACGGAGAACCAATTGAGCAAACACCTCCGGATGGAGTTCCCATTCCCCCGGATGAAAAGTCTGATGACTTAGAAAATCCGCCTCCCAGTTCTCTACACCTGGGATATGGATCACTGACAGGTGGCAAGAGTGAGTCTCTGCCCAGCGAATTATCTTGGAGACTTCTGACATCGCTAGGGAACTCCTGGTTCCCCCTTGATGGTTGATGTAAGCCACAGTCGTGATGTTGTCCGACTGAAATCTGATGAACCTCAGTGTTGCTAGCTGAGGCCAAGCCAGAAGAGCATTGAATATTGCTCTTAACTCCAGAATATTTATTGGGAGGAGTTTCTCCTCCTGAGTCCATGAACCCTGAGCCTTCAGGGAGTTCCAGACTGCACCCCAACCTAGAAGGCTGGCATCTGTTGTTACAATTGTCCAATCTGGTCTGCGAAAGGTCATACCCTTGGACAGATGGGCCCGAGATAACCACAAGAGAAGAGAATCTCTGGTTTCCTGATCCAGATTTAGTAGAGGGGACAAATCTGTGTAATCCCCATTCCACTGACTGAGCATGCATAATTGCAGCGGTCTGAGATGCAGGCGCGCGAATGGCACTATGTCCATCGCCGCTACCATTAAGCCGATTACTTCCATGCACTGAGCCACCGTGGGGCGCGGAATGGAGTCAAGAATTTAGAAGTTTTGATAACCTGGACTCCATCAGGTAAATTTTCATTTCTACAGAATCTATTAGAGTCCCTAGGAAGGAAACCCTCCTGAGAGGAGATAGAGAACTCTTCTTCGTTCACTTTCCACCCATGCGACCTCAGGAATGCCAGAACTATCTCTGTATGAGATTTGGCAATTTGAAAGCTTGACGCCTGTATCAAGATATCGTCCAGGTAAGGAGCCACCGCTGTGCCTCGCCGTCTTAGGACCGCCAGAAGTGAGCCCAGAACCTTTGTAAAAATTCTTGGGGCTGTAGCCAACCCGAATGGAAGAGCTACAAATTGGTAATGCCTGTTTAGAAAGGCAAACCTCAGGAACTGATGATGATTCTTGTGAATCGGAATGTGAAGGTAGGCATCCTTTAAGTCCACTGTGGTCATGTACTGACCCTCTTGGATCATGGGTAAAATGGTTCGAATAGTTTCCATCTTGAATGACGGAACTCTGAGGAATTTGTTTAGGATCTTTAAATCCAAAATTGGTCTGAAGGTTCCCTCTTTTTGGGAACCACAAACAGATTTGAATAAAACCCCTGTCCTTGTTCCGTCCGCGGAACTGGATGGATCACTTCCATTACAAGGAGATCTTGTACGCAGCTTAGGAATGCCTCTTTCTTTATCTGGTTTGCAGATAATCTTGAAAGGTGAAATCTCCCTTGTGGAGGAGAAGCTTTGAAGTCCAGAAGATATCCCTGAGATATGATCTCCAACGCCCAGGGATCCTGAACATCTCTTGCCCACGCCTGGGCGAAGAGAGAGAGTCTGCCCCCTACTAGATCCGTTGTCAGATAGGGGGCCTCTCCTTCATGCTGTCTTAGAGGCAGCAGCAGGCTTTCTGGCCTGCTTGCCCTTGTTCCAGGACTGGTTAGGTTTCCAGGCCTGCTTGGATTGAGCAAAAGTTCCCTCTTGTTTTGAAGCAGAGGAAGTTGATGCTGCACCTGCCTTGAAATTTCGAAAGGCACGAAAATTAGACTGTTTGGCCTTTGATTTGGCCCTGTCCTGAGGAAGGGTATGACCCTTACCTCCAGTAATGTCAGCAATAATTTATTTCAAACCAGGCCCGAATAAGGTCTGCCCCTTGAAAGGAATGTTGAGTAATTTAGACTTTGAAGTCACATCAGCTGACCAGGATTTGAGCCATAGCGCCCTACGCGCCTGGATGGCGAATCCGGAATTCTTAGCCGTTAGTTTAGTCAAATGAACAATGGCATCAGAAACAAATGAGTTAGCTAGCTTAAGAGTTCTAAGCTTGTCAACAATTTCAGTCAATGGAGCTGTATGGATGGCCTCTTCCAGGGCATCAAACTAGAATGCCGCCGCAGCAGTGACAGGCGCAATGCATGCAAGGGGCTGTAAAATAAAACCTTGTTGAATAAACATTTTCTTAAGGTAACCCTCTAATTTTTTATCCATTGGATCTGAAAAAGCACAACTGTCCTCAACCGGGATAGTGGTATGCTTTGCTAAAGTAGAAACTGCTCCCTCCACCTTAGGGACAGTCTGCCATAAGTCCCGTGTAGTGGCATCTATTGGAAACATTTTTCTAAATATAGGAGGTGGGGAAAAGGGCACACCGGGCCTATCTCACTCCTTACTAATAATTTCTGTAAGCCTTTTAGGTATTGGAAAAACATCAGTACTCACCGGCACTGCATAGTATTTATCCAGCCTACACAATGTCTCTGGCACTGCAATTGTGTCCAGTCATTCAGAGCAGCTAATACCTCCCCAAGCAATACACGGAGGTTCTCAAGCTTAAATTTAAAATTAGAAATCTCTGAATCAGGTCTCCCCGATTCAGAGACGTCACCCACAGACTGAAGCTCTCCGTCCTCAGGTTCTGCATATTGTGACGCAGTATCAGACATGGCTCTTACAGCATCTACGCGCTCTGTATCTCGTCTAACCCCAGAGCTATTGCGCTTGCCTCTCAATTCAGGCAATCTGGATAATACCTCTGACAGGGTATTATTCATGATTGCAGCCATGTCCTGCAAAGTAAATCGCTATGGGCGTCCCTGATGTACTTGGCGCCATATTAGCGTGCGTCCCTTGAGCGGGAGGCGAAGGGTCCGACACGTGGGGAGAGTTAGTCGGCATAACTTCCCCCTCGACAGACCCCTCTGGTGACAATTCTTTTATAGATAAAGACTGATCTTTACTGTTTAAGGTGAAATCAATACATTTAGTACACATTCTCCTATGGGGCTCCACCATGGTTTTTAAACATAATGAACAAGTATCCTCTGTTTCAGACATGTTTGTACAGACTAGCAATGAGACTAGCAAGCTTGGAAAACACTTTAAAGCAAGTTAACAAGCAATATAAAAAAACGTTACTGTGCTTTTAAGAGAAACAAATTTTGACAAAATTTGAAATAACAGTGAAAAAAGGCAGTTACACTAACAAAATTTTTACAGTGTATGTAACAAGTCAGCAGAGCATTGCACCCACTTGCAAATGGATGATTAACCCCTTAATAACAAAAACAGAATAATAAATGACAAAAACGTTTTTTTAAACACAGTCACAACAACTGCCACAGTCTACTGTGATTGTTACCCTCCTCAAACACGACTTTGAAGCCTTTTGAGCCCTTCAGAGATGTCCTGTATCATGCAGAGGGAAGCTGAATGTCTCTGTCAGTATTTTTAGCTGCACAGAAAAGCACTAAAATAGGCCCTTCCCACTCATATTGCAACAGTGGAAAGCCTGTTACTAGGCAAAAATCAAGCCAGCTATGTGGAAAAAAACTAGGCCCCAATAAGTTTTGTCACCAAACATATATAAAAACGATTAACATGCCAGCAAATGTTTTATATTACACTTTTATAAGAGTATGTATCTCTGTTAATAAGCCTGATACCAGTCGCTATCACTGCATTTAAGGCTTAACTTACATTAATCCGGTATCAGCAGCATTTTTCTAGCAAATTCCATCCCTAGAAATATGTTAACTGCACATACCTTATTGCAGGAAAACCTGCACGCCATTCCCCCTCTGAAGTTACCTCACTACTCAGAATATGTGAGAACGGCAGTGGATCTTAGTTACTTCTGCTAAGATCATAGAAATCACAGGCAGATTCTTCTTCTAATGCTGCCTGAGATGACACAGTACACTCCGGTACAATTTAAAAATAACAAACTTTTGATTGAAGTTAAAAAACTAACTATAATACACCACTCTCCTCTTACTACGTCCATCTTTGTTGAGAGTTGCAAGAGAATGACTGGATATGGCAGTGAGGGGAGGAGCTATATAGCAGCTCTGCTGTGGGTGATCCTCTTGCAACTTCCTGTTGGGAAGGAGAATATCCCACAAGTAATGGATGATCCGTGGACTGGATACACTTAACAAGAGAAATAGCACACAATTTAAATTTAAATGAACTAAAACTAGCTAAAAGGCTCTGAAAAGAGCCTTTGGGTCTCACAACAAATAACTAAAAAAAAAATAAAAAAAAAATGAACCCCTAAAAAAAAAAATGCAGAGCAAAAAAGTGGTGCTGTGTTAGTGCCAGTGATCACCATATGGTAAGCTAGGGGTTAATGGCTCTGAAAAGGGCCTTTGGGTCTCAGTTTTTTACAAATATCAATTAAAACTAGCTAAATGGCTCTGAAAAAAAGCGTTTAGGTCTCACAAAAAATAACTAAAAATAAAATTAAAAAAATTAACTAAAAAATGCACTGAGCAAAAAAAATAAATTGATCACTGACAAGCTAGGGGTTAATGGCTCTGAAAAGAACCGTTGGGTCTCATAATGTTTAACAAATATATAAGCTAAATCTCTGTTAAACACAGATCTCTCTCACTAAAACACAAGCGAGGAGAGGGAGGGAGATCTACACTGGTCAGAGTCAATATTTACTAATATTGACAAAATCAGACAAATTGGATTTTTTATTATTATAAATTCAATTATAGGGGTAAGCTCAGATTGGGTGACCATGTGGAGCAAAACCAGACGTGATCAAAAAACGGAGACCGGCAGTCAGGAACAGTATTGCAGGATGCCTCAACATCGAAGCAATAATGATTGAGCGGCTTGAAGCGATCTTGATCACTTGCAGCAGTAAGATTACCCAAGGACGTGGCAGGTACGTCCTTGGTCCTTAACAGCCGCTTTTTGAAGGACGTGCCTGACACGTCCTCGGTCATTAAGGGGTTAAAGGGACAGTCTAGTCAAAAATAAACTTTCATAATTTAAATAGAGCATGTCATGTTAAACAACATTCCAATTTACTTTTATCATCAAATGTACTTCGTACTCTTGGTAATCTTAGTTGAAAACTAAACATAGGTAGGCTCATATGATGATTTCAAAGCCCTTTAAGGCTGCCTCTTATAACTTGCTATTTTATTTGCTTTGCACAACATGGGGAGTGCTAGTTCATGTGAGCCATATAGATAACATACACCTAGATTAAAAGTTTTGTGCTATAGAGGGTGCGAAACGAACGCAACAAAAGTTGCGTTATTTCACCCTCCGTAGCACTGCCATAACAAGTTTCTAAAAAGCCTCCTTGTGCGTATGATATGGAGGCGATGAGCTCCATACCGCACAAAATAAAAGGGCTGTGAATATGTGCTTGTGCACGCTTTCCCCATATCCATAGAAAAAGAAAGAGAAAAAGAGAAAAAGAAAGAGTGTGAGAGAGAGTGAGAGAGAGTGTGAGAAAAATACACCTGAAGCGCGAAATGGCGATCGCTATAACGCAACCACATTGAGGTCTATGGGGGGAAAAAAGTTACGCTTAAACCTAACACCCTGACATAAACCCCAAGTCTAAACACCCCTAATCTGCCGCCCCCGACACCTAAATAAAGTTATTAACCCCTAATCTGCCGCTCCCGACATCGCAGCCACTAAATAAAGTTATTAACTCCTAAACCTCTGGCCTTCCACATCACTGCAACTAAATAAACCTATTAAACAAACAATTAACCTATTATACTAAAATTAAAATAACTACCAATTAAATAAACTAAATTACACATAAAAAAAATGTAAGTCTAAAAATTACTAAAAAAATGAAATACTAAATTACAAAAAATAAATGAAATTATCCAAAATAAAAACAATTACACATAATCTAATAGCCCTATAAAAATAAAAAAGCCCCCCAAAATAAAATAAAAAACCCTAGCCTACAATAAACTACCAATAGAATTGCACTAGCTCTCATCCTATTGGCTGATTTGAATTTTTAAAAATCAAATCAGCCATTAGGAATGCAAGGGACGCCATTTTGAAAAGGCTCCCTTGCATTGGAGATTAAGTGTACGGTGGTGACTGTATGAAGAAGACGCTCTGTGCCAGATGTCCTCACTGATGGACCCACTCCGTGCCGCCGGGATGAAGATAGAAGACGCCGCCTGGATGTCCGGACTTCCGAAACTGTATGCAGATCGTCGGGGGGTTAGTGTTAGGTTTTTTTTTAGGTGGGTTTTATTTTTAGATTAGGGTTTGGGCTTTTTTAAATAAGCTAAATGCCCTTTTAAAGGGCAATGCAAAAGAGCAAAATGCCATTTTCAGGGCAATGGGTAGCTTAGGTTTTTGTTAGGATTTTTATTTGGGGGGTTGGGTGGTGGGTTTTACTGTTGGGGGTCTTTGTATTGTATTTTTTTTAACAGGTAGAAGATATGATTTATTTAGGGCAATGCCCTACAAAAGGCCCTTTTAAGGGCTATTGGTAGTTTATTGTAGGCTAGGGTTTTTTTATTTTGGGTGGCTTTTTAAATTTTTATAGGGCTATTAGATTAGGTATAATTATTTTTATTTTGGATAATTTCGGTTGTTATTTTTCGTAATTTAGTGTGTTATTTTTTGTAATTTAGTGTGTTATTTTTCATAATTTAGTGTGTGATTTTTTGTAATTTAGTGTGTTATTTTTTGTAATTTTAGACATTTTTTTTAGTAGTGTTAGGTTTTTTTTGTGTGTGTATAATTTAGTTTAATTTGTAGTTATTTTAATTCTAGTATAATAGTTATGTTAGGTTAATTGTCAGTTTAAACTTTTTTTTTATTACACAGGTAAGTTTTTAATTATTTTAAGATAGGGATATTGTAATTTTAATTTAAAGTTAGGGGGTTGTTAGGTTTAGGGGTTAATAGGTTTATTTAAGGGCGGTGGTATGGAAAGCCAGAGGTTTAGGGGTTAATAACTTCATTTAGTGGCGGCGATGTCAAGGAGCGGTGGAATAGGGGTTAATATCTTTATTATAGTGGCGGCAATGTCGGGAGCAGCAGATTATGGGTTAATACATTTTAAATAGTGTTTGCGATGCGGGAGGCCGGCAGAATAGGGGTTAATAGGTAGTTTATGGGTGTTAGTGTACTTTGTAACATTTTAGTTATGAGTTTTGTGAAACATTTTTGTTGCGCAAAACTCATAACTACTGCTCTCAGTTGGCAGATAGTGTCGGTATAGGCTGGAACGCAAGAATTTTAGCCTCACCGCACAACCTGTAATACCGGCGCTATGGAAATCCCACGCAAAAACATTTTTTTTAGTGACGTTGCGTTACAGGCTAAAATGCTTGCGGTATAGTTATACCGACACAACTCGTAATAGCTGCGTTACTGTTTTAACACCGAACTGGCCATTTTTTCAGCGTTAAAATCATAACACAAAACTCGTAATCTAGGTGATTTTGATCACGCCCGTGGCTTGTGGCAGACACTTGCACTAATTGGCTAAAATGCAAGTCAATAGATAATAAATAGTCATGTAATCAGGGGGCTGTAAGAAGATGCTTAGATACAAGGTAATCACAGAGGTAAAAAGTATATTAATATAACAGTGTTGGTTATGCAAAACTGGGGAATGGGTAATAAAGGGATTATCTGTCTTATAAAACAATAAAAAATTCTGGTGTAGACTGTCCCTTTAAATAAATGTAATATACAATTGCGGAGGGCGACAGAGTTGTGCGTCTAGCATAAAACCAAAATAGTAGTTTTTGCGGTATACTGCATCAAGAACTCTTTACATGGTTATGATTTGCAACTAATTGTATCGCCCTCCACTCTAGTCTACTAAAACCTCTATTGCTTTGCTCCACTGCCAGAGAATTAATCGCCTTCATGCTTACAATCCTTACATCCTGCCCTATTTTCTTCCCAATCCTGATACCCTAATTCCAACCTTGACCAATCTCTCTGACCTCTTCCAGGGGATCATTTCCATTACACTTCAAAACAAGCAAACTTTAATCTTATGCTGAAACAAACCCTCTCGTTACAAATTTAGCAGCTAACTACAAGCCTATCACTTTGCAAACTAATAATTATTGATCATAGTGTTTTTTGTTGCATGAATAATAATACTTTTCAAAAATCAATTTTGAACTTAAAGGGCCTCTAGTGATACAATGGGGTTAATCATAGTTAAAGATCTCTACTAGTCTTGAGTGGAAACTGCTGCCGACTCAAATCGGCAGGGCTAGTTGTTCAGCATGTAATAGTAACACTATAACATCCCTTTAATAAGTCATTTTAATGCAAAAATGGCATCCTCTAATTTGTTAGACCATAGACAACTCTTTTCTAACAATATCCCAGATCTTTACTTACCAGATCTGTATCCGTACTTTGATTCCATCAACATCGATTGTTTTCATTTTAAAATCAACCCCTGGAAATCAAGGAAAAAGAAAAGTAAATAATTATCAACTATATAAAATGATTTGGTATTCATTACATTTAAAAGGGACAGTATACAGCAATTTTCATATAACTGCATGTAATAGACACTACTATAAAGAATAATATGCACAGATACAGATCTAAAAATCCAGTAAAAAAACATTTCAAAACTTACTTACAAGCTCTCAGTTTAGCTCTGTTGAAAGGGTTAGCTGAAACACCCACTAAAAGTGTTTCTACAGACCCTCCCCCGCTCCCCCTGCATATGAAAAGACTATTTACACAAACAAGCTGGAGTAGGAATACATCAGTATTCTCCTAAAACTTTGAGGCTTGGTTAGGAAAATAAGCACAATGTTATACTATACATTTAAAAAAAAAAAACTGTACTGGCTATATAAATGGATCATCTACAAAACATTTATACAAAGAAAAATCTAGTGTATAATGTTCTTTAAAGGGACAGTTTACTCAAAAATTTTCTCCCCTTTATTTTGTTCCCAATGATCCACTTTACCTGCTGGAGTGTATTAAATTGTTTATAAGTAGATCATTTACCCTTATATTGGCATTTGAAATAGTTGATTTAGCATGTGGTATCCCCACCTATTCTGAAAGTTTGTGGCCGCAGGTCCCAGCTATAGATAAGCTTTGTAAACACAGCCAGCAGAAGAAATAATACTCCCAGTAGGATATAGCAGAGATAAGGTAATAAAATGTTGATTTTCCATTGTTCTCTCCATGCACTGGTGATTGTTTTATGGACAGATATAAGATTAAGAAACATATTTATGTACACAATGTGATACAGTAATGAGATCTGTTTATACCTACAAGCTCAGCCCATTTTATTAGGTTGTGGCTTCAAAACACAAAATCAGAGCTTTAATATTCACAAATAAACCTTTAAAAGCTAATTTTCATAGATTTTTTACTCCGCAGTTGGTAAAAAAAAAAAGCAATTGTAAACACATTAAGGGAAAACTATTTTACAGTATACTGTCCCTTTAAGTACAGAGCAGATGGAATAATATGGATTTTTTGTGAGTTTTGTTAAATATTGATAAAAAGTAGTGTTCATATAATTGTCATTCAGTATAGCAATAAGCTAAATACATTAAACTTCATCAAAATACCCAATGAAAAGAATGTGGGTAGTAAGCACTGTGTTACCAGGAATTTTACTAGCAATACAAATCATTATTCTGCAAATTTCCTTTATGTTTAGTGACACCACAGTACATGAATTCTGACATTTTAGGAATGAATCCAACCAGACAATTAAAATGATCAAAGATTTAAAAGGAGAAGATGTGTCTTAGATTGCTTAAGGCTGGATGTTACAAAAACAACATTCTGGATTTCTTATTCTAAGAACAGAAAAGCACCTAGAAGCTTACAGCACCAAGTTGTAGATATTGAAAAAAATCACCAAGTGAGACAGCTATTACTGGCACACCTGGTGTAACAAATGCTGCTGGTGTGCAAAAAGTCATAATTTATTGCATCCTGTCAAAAAGCAGCTTTTTGTACTACTTCACCCGATTCAAAGAATTAGTCCTGTGTCCTAAAGGGACATAACCTACATTTATTTTTCTTTCATAATTCAGATACAGCATATATTTTTTTACAAAATTTTCCAATTTACTTCTATTATCAAATTTGTATTATTCTTTTGGTATCCTTTGTGGAAGAAAAAGCAACACTACTGAGAGTTAGTTGAACACAGGCCAATGAAAAAGAGGAATATATATGCACCACCAATCAGCAGCTAGCTCCCAGTAGTGCATTACTACTCCTGTGCCTACCTAGGTATGTTTTTCAACAAAAGGATTCTACCAGAATGAAGCAAGTTAAATAATGGAAGTAAATTGAAAAGTTGTTTAAAATTATACGTTTTATCTGCACAATTAATGAAAGATGTGGGGTTTCTTTTCCCAGTATTGTAAATAACCCATGCTACCCTTAATTGAATTATTAACCAATCAGGTATCTTCAGAGACTCTGCAAGTATGAACCCCTTAACATTAACAATGGGAAATATACCATGGGAGTCTTTGCAACATGGTAGGTCACGGAGGGGAGCCCTTGGGTGCCAAGATCAACCCTGCATTAGCGTTCTGGTGCTCCCTTAGTACAGGGTGAGCTTGCTTTGGTAGTCACGCATTTTGCATGGTTGGGGAGAGTGTGGGAATGACACTCCAAGGTGCAAGACACTAGGATATGAGCATGTGATTAGAGTCGGAAAATTGAACTAATGTGAGTTAGGGAGAGCAATAGTTAAAGGGACATGAAAGCCAACATTTTTCTTTCATGATACAGATAAGAGTGTACATTTCTAAACAACTTTCCAATGTATTTCTATATCAAATTTATTTAGTTCTCTGTGTCATTTGATGAAAAACAAATTAGGCAGGTGCAAGATTGTTCATGTGACTGGAGCAATATATGGCAGCAGATCCGGCTTCCTCCAATCATGACTTCAGGCAATGACTACCCTGGGGGAAAGCCTTGTTTGGAGGAAGCCGGATTAGTCATTGCTGACGTGTGATGAGAGGATTTCCAGGAGGGGGAGCTGCTCTGGCTGTGAAAAAAAAAAAAAAAAAAAATACGTTTTTACTGCCCCTGTTTTTAATAATATTTTTTAAAAACGGGCTTTCATTCACCAAATTTTACCTTCACTTTAAGTCAAAATAACTAGCAACAGCTTAAGTCAAAATAACTAGCAACATTGTCTCAATAACATAAAGACACTGTCTCATACATTTGTGTGACATTCAAAGGAAAGGAGAACACACAGTCTCTCAATGAACTGAGGGCACTTAGTGCTTACGCACTTCCTACAAAATTACTTTCCAGAAAATCCACAAAATAGAAAGTTCATGCGGCTTTATTCCGAGCACATAGTGCAACTGCACGCTCAGATAACTTAACCAGACCTTATATCATAAGTCAACAGTCCTGAACTGATAAACCCAGGGAGGATTCACTTACGGATCCAGAGCTTCCCAAACGACCGGGTCTGTCCTTTCAAAACTAGACCTGTATTACTGATTGAGCTGTCAAACGTAGGTTTTTTTTATCCGTTGACAATGCCGACTGCACTGCGTTTAAGACTTGCTGTTTATTCACGATATCCTCTGTGCTGTGTGTGGGTCGCTTGCTTCCAAACTCAAGTGTTATCCATTCCAGGCTACCAAACACTAAGTTTCACCCTAGATCGCTGCCCTTTACTGTGCCAATCTCTAGGAAGTCACTGATTGGAGTATAGCATGATTTGCTCTACGCATTCTTTTAAGCGACAGGCTAAATATACATACATACATACAAAACTTGCAGCTCTCTAAGGTCACCCAAAGCTTGCGTACTAGATCCAAATCAAAACACATACTTGTTTTATTGACCATTTTTGGAGAGAGGTTTAAAAATGATGCTGTGGTTATGGTTAAAATAATAACTACAGGGGTCTCAGGGATCCCAATTGAAACTAGTCCCACGCATCTAGGGGCCTTTCCTGGCCCTTCAGTCAGTAGTGCCATACCTACAGGGGGCTCCATGTGCATCATGCCTGGTCTCTCTGTAAGTATATATATTTTCCTTTACAAATATGAAGGGAATGTTTCCAATATGGCCACCACAGTGTGGTTCTACAGAAAACCCTCCCACCATATTTATACAGGAAGGCTGCAAAAGTGCAGAATGTATGGCTTGACTAAGGGGGAAGATCGACTGATAGTCATAGATAAGCAGCTCCTATGCGGCTGCCCGGTTATACTTTGCTAATTGCTAACAGCAAGAAAGGGCCCTAATTGCCTTCGCGTTGAGGTCTAGTTATGACACTGGCTGGGGTTAACTTTTTTATCCCTTTAAATATTTATCTGTGGCATTTCGTTATGAGATAAAAAAAAGCTTAAAAAGGGATAGAAAGGTCAAAAATGAAATGCATGGGTGTATTTCAATTTAATAGGCGTTTTTGCAATATACTTTTATCAGCAAAAATGCTTTTAGTAAAAAGTTACTGCCGTTTTCAGCGGCATACACACATATCCTGTGAGGGCCTGTGCACCAGTATTCAAACACCATGCTTGCTCAGACTGGTGGTGGTGTGTATTGCTTCTGAAGACATAGGCCTCTATTTAAGAAAGTCTGGCGGACCTGATCCGACAGTGTGGATCAGGTCCGCCAGACCTCGCTGAATGCGGCGAGCAATACGCTCGCCGCATTCAGCATTGCACCAGCAGCTCACAAGAGCTGCTGGTGCAATGCCGCACCCTGCAGACTTGCGGCCAATGGGCCGCCAGCAGGGGGGGTGTCAATCAACCCGATTGTACTCGATCGGGTTGATTTCCGGCGATGTCTGTCCGCCTGCTCAGAGCAGGCGGACAGGTTATGGAGCAGCGGTCTTTGCTGTTTCTGGCAGTTACTAGAAGCATTTTTGCTAATGGAAGTACAGTGTTAAAATGCTTATATTTCAAATTTAAATTAATTTAAATTAAAATTAAATATGTATGTAATCAATAAATAAGTCAATTTATATTTTCAATTCTTACCATACTCATTAAGAAACTTTCAATCTTTATATTAACTCCTTGCCGTGATTAATTTAGAAGATGGACAAAGGGCTGAAGTCTGGCTTATCTCTGGTGCCACTGAGATTAGTGAATGTGCTACAATTGTCCAGGGTACTCTATAATAACACACATCCAAAGTTATTATGGATATTAAATGAGGTCTTGAAAGACCAGTCACTGAAATATACGAGCAAATTGTAATGGCTATTTTTAGAACCCACCTTGCTGAGACTTTAGGATACATTTACCAAATATTTAAGATTTTTTATTAAGCTTTTATATCATTATAAGGATATATTAAACTGATACTGACCAGGGTTGAACCAATCAGCCAATCGGATTGAACTTGAATCTGATTGGCTGATTCAATCAGCCAGATTTTTCTACCCTAATTCCGATTGGCTGATAGAATCCTATCAGCCAATCGGAATTCGACGGACCATATTGGATGACGTCATTTAAAGGAACCTCATTCGTCGGGAAGTCATCATGCCGGATGGATGTTCCGCGTCGGAGAAGCGAAGAAAGAAAATTGAAGATGCCGCTTGGAAGAAAACTTCGCCCGATGGAGGACCTCTTCTTTGCCGCTTGATTGAAGACATCGCCCGGATGGAAGACTTCTTCTTTGCCACTTGGATGAAGACATCGCCCGGATCGGATGAAGAGTTCTGCCCGGCTGGGTGAAGACAAGGTAGGGAGATTTTCAGGGGGGTAGTGTTAGGTTTATTTAAGGGTGGTTTGGGTTAGAGTAGGGGTATGTTGGTGGTGGGTTGTAATGTTGGGGGGGGGGTATTGTGTTTTTTTTTTTTACAGGCAAAAGAGCTGATTTCTTTGGGGCATGCCCTGCAAAAAAGCCCTTTTAAGGGCTGGTAACGTAATAGAGCTGTTAACTTTTTTAATTTAGAAAAAGGTAGGGAATTTTTTTTCATTTTGGGGGGCTTTATTATTTTATTAGGGGGCTTAGAATAGGTGTAATTAGCTTAAAAATCTTGTAATCTTTTATTTTTTGTAATTTAGTTTAGATATTTGTAGTTTATTTAATTTATTGATAGTGTAGGTGTATTTGTAACTTAGGTTAGGATTTATTTTACAGGTAAATTGGTAATTATTTTAACTAGGTAGCTATAAAATAGTTATTAACTATTTAATAGCTATTGTACCTAGTTAAAATAAATACCAAGTTACCTGTAAAATAAATATAAACCCTAAAATAGCTACAATGTAATTATTAATTACATTGTAGCTATCTTAGGGTTTATTTTATAGGTAAGTATTTAAATAGGAATATTGTAATTAATAATATTAATATTAGATTTATTTTAATAAGGATTTAGTTAGGGATGTTAGAGTTAGATAGGGTTATTATACTTAAAAAAAAAAAAAAAAAAAAATTATATATATATATATATATATATATATATATAATATAACGATATTAACCCTAATATAATTAGGGTTAATATATATAATATAATAACTATATTAACCCTAATATAATTAGGGTTAATATAGTTACTATAGCTGGCGGTGGTGTAGGGGGATTTGATTAGGGGTTAATAATGTATTTAATATAGCTGGCGGCGGTATAGGGGGATTAGATTAGGGGTTAATTAATTTAATATAGCTGGCGGCGGGGTAGGGGGATTAAATTAGGGGTTAATAATTTTAATATAGCTGGCGGCGGGGTAGGGGGATTAGATTAGGGGTTAATAATTTTAATATAGCTGGCGGCGGTGTAAGGGGCTCACATTAGGGGGTAGTTAATGTAGGTGGCGGCGGGGTAGGAGCTCACATTAGGGGGTAATATAGATAATGTAGGTGGCGGCGGGGTCCGGGAGTGGCGGTTTAGGGGTTAATAACTGTATTAGGTGGCGGCGGGGTCCCGGGAGCGGCGGTTTAGGGGTTAATACATTTTTTATTGTTAGGATAGTGAGGGGGGATAGCGGATAGAGGGTTAGACGTGTCGGGCTATGTTTGGGAGGCGTGTTAGACAGTATGGGTGATTTTATAACTTAGTCAGGTTTTGTAGGCGCCGGCAGTTTCTTAAGTGCCGTAAGTCACTGGCGACTCCAGAAATTTGTACTTACGCTGATTTCTGGACATCGTTGGTTTATCCCACTTACGGAACTTTAGCCTCTGACGGCGCCGTATATGGGATAGCTCGAGTTGCGAGCTGAAACTACGGGCGGTGGGGGTTCCCTCGCTTGCGCCGCAAACTACGATCTATATCGGATCGCGCCCTATGTTTCCCTCCATGTTTAGAGACCCTCTAAAGCAGACCTTTTCAAAAGGACAGTCTAGGCCAAAATACACTTTCATGATTCAGATAGAGCATGTAATTTTAAACAATTTTCCAATTTACTTTTATCCCCAATTTTGCTTTGTTCTCTTGGTATTCTTAGTTGAAAGCTTAATCTAGGAGGTTCATATGCTAATTTCTTAGACCTTGAAAGCCACCTCTTTTCAGAATGCATTTCAACAGTTTTTCACCACTAGAGGGTGTTAGTTCACGTATTTTATATAGATAACACTGTGCTCGTGCACGTGAAGTTATCTGGGAGCAGGCAGTGACGGCTAAACTGCAAGTCTGTCAAAAGAACTGAAGTAAAGGGGCAGTTTGCAGAGGCTTAGATACAAGATAATCACAGAGGTTAAAAGTATATTATTATAACTGTTGGTTATGCAAAACTGGGGAATGGGTAATAAAAAGGGATTATCTATCTTTTAGAACAATAAAAATTCTGGTGTAGACTGTCCCTTTAAACTTTTTCCACTCATGATCCCATTTCATGCAATACATTTTTCTGGTACCCCGGGTATATTAAATAGGTATACAAATCAAACATTTACTGATGATAAAATCATAAAGAAAATTTTAAAACAATTTTTGGTATACATATACATTTTAACATTTATTAAAGACCAAATCAAATTTGCATACTAATGAGATGGATGTGCTTGTTTAATTTTTACATAAAGAATTAAACCTTGACTGAATATTTGATACTGCAGGACGTAGAGCATCTTCAACGTTTTTCAGAGGTGATCAATATTTTGTTTTAATAATAGTCAATGCTGAGAACGCCGCTTCGCATAAATACGTAGCACAAAATGGCAGAAGTATGTTTAGGGCCATTTCAGAAATTGTTGGAAATTCTGTCCTAATTTCAAGATTTTTTCTGAAACTGAAGTTTGAAACTTTGTCACTTGATAACTCGGCAAATTCTTCTTGAACCTTTAATTGTAAGAAAGAAGAGGGCGACCCCTAGTGCAAATCAATTGAGGACATATAATGGATATCGACTTGTGCTGACAAAGGAATACTCACAAATTATATTGCACACTGTAGTGCAAATGGAGTATACTAGGTATATTATGGTGACCTAGCGCACATATGAACCCAGGTTGTACTGCTGCAATTGAAGATAGACTCCGGATACAGATGATGGACGTCAGAACAATGGAAGAAGACTCCAGTATAAATATATATAATAAAATGTTTAATTAAAAAAAGAAAAAAAAAAAAAAAAAAAAAAAAAAAAAAAAAAGGTACACAGATATAACAAACCTGTGATACAATGCTACGCGTTTCTAAGCGCTCACCGCGCTTTTTCCTCAGGCAAATGGCAGATGACTGATGTTTTTGATTTCCATTGAGTATGGTTTTTGAACCCAACTGTTTTTGTAAATCAAAATTTGAAGTGAAGTGTATATATATATATCTGAAGGACACAGTAATATTTCAGTAGTGAAATGATGTTTATTGAATTTACAGGAAATGTGCAATATGCATCAAAACGAAATTAGACAGGTGCATAAATTTGGGCACCCCAACAGATATATTGCAATAATATTTAGTAGAGCCTCCTTTAGCAGAAATAACAGCCTCTAGACGTTTCCTATAGCCTGTAATGAGTGTCTGGATTCTGGATGAAGGTATTTTGGACAATTCCTCCTTGCAAAATATCTCCAGTTCAGTTAGGTTTGATGGTGGCCGAGCATGGACAGCCCGCTTCAAATCACCCTACAGATTTTTAATGATACTCAGATCTGGGGACTGGGATTGCCATTCCAGAACAATATACTTGTTCCGCTGCATAAATAACAGAGTAGATTTTGAGCATTGTTTTGGGTCTTCGTCTTGTTGAAATATCCAGCTCCGGCGTAACTTCAACTTTGTGACGGATTCCTCAAACATTATTCTCAAGTATCTGCTGATATTGAGTGGAATCCATGTGACCCTCAACTTTAACAAGATTCCCAGTACCGGCACTGGCCACACAGCATGATGGAACATCCACCAAATTTTGCTGTGACTAGCAAGTGTTTGTCTTGGAACGCTGTGTTCTTTTGACACCATGCATAACGCCTTGTTATGACCAAATAACTCAAGCTTTGTTTCATCAGTCCACAGCACCTTCTTCCAAAATGAAACTGGCTTGTCCAAACGTGCGTTTGCATACCTCAAGCGACTTTGTTTGTGGCGTGTGTGCAGAAAAGGCTTCTTCCGCATCACTCTTCCATACACTGAATTTTTGAGCGATGCACAGTGACACCATCTGCAGCAAGATGATGTTGTAGGTCTTTGGAGGTGGTCTGTGGGCTATTTTTGACTGTTCTCACTATCCTTTGCCTCTCCGATATTTTACTTCTGGCACTAACAAGAACTGTGCCTGTGGCCTTCCATTTTCTCACTATGTTCCTCACAGTGGACACTTACAGCTTAAATAGCTTTTTGTAGCCTTCCCCTAAACCATAATGTTGAACAATCTCCTGGACTGAGGCTTGGAATCGTGAGGACCGGAACCGACACTATACGGTGTACCGACTATAACAACCCCCCTCCCTCTTTCCATGCACTTACCTGCTCGTCGCCAGCCAAGAGCTCCGTCCTTCCCTCTGCTGCCAGCCTCTCCAAGCACCAACTCTCCAAGCGTGAACTGATTTGCGCAACATTTAAAAAAAAAAAAAATGAAATGAGATTTTTTTTTTATATGCTTTGCACTGTGCGACCCACAGTTTAAGAAGGGCTGCTCTAAAGCATTTTTCTCACTCCAACAAAACCATCTAACTTTAAAACAGGGAATATAGATATGAGAATTAGAAAATATAAATGGAGAATGCCATTTTGTGTGCTTGTTTATAAAACAAACATATACACTAGATGGCCAAAAGTATTTGGACACCTGACCATCACACCTATATGAGCTTGTTGGACATCTCATTCCAAAACCTTGGGCATTAAAAACGTAGTTGCCCTCCCCTCTCTCAGCTATAACTCTTCTAGGAAGGCATTCCACACAATTGTGGAGTGTTTCTGTGTGAATTTGAGCTTATTTTGGTAGAAAAAAAAACTATTATGAGGTTAAGCACTGATGTTGGGTGAGAAGGTGTGGCTCGCAATCAACATTCCAATTCCTTCTAAAGGTGTTCAATCAGATTGAGGTTTAGAGATCTGTGCAGGGCACTCAAATTCATCCACACCAATTTCATCAAACCATTTTTACATTGACCTCGCTTTGTGCAAAGGAGCCTTCCCCAAACTGTTGCAACAAGGTAAGAAGTACCCAATCGTCTAAAATGTCTCTGTATGTTGTACCATTATAAGGGACAGTCTACTCCAGAATTTTTGTTTAAAAAAAAAAAAAAAAAAAAAAAGAGAGAGGAGGGCATAGATAATGCCTTTATAACCCATTCCCCAGTTTTGCATAACCAACACAGTTATATAACTTTTTACCTCTGTAATTACTTGTATCTAAGCCTCAGACTGCCCCCTTATTTCAGTTCTTTTGACAGACTTGCATTTTAGCCAGTCAGTGCCCCCTCATAACTCATCGGGCGTGAGCACAATGTTATCTATATGGCACACATGAACTAACACCCTCTAGCTGTGAAAGTGGCAGCCTTCAAGGGCTTAAACATAAGTATAAGAGCCTACCTATGTTTAGCTTTCAACTAAGAATACCAAGAGAACAAAGCAAATTTGATGATAAAGGTAAATTGGAATGCTGTTAAAAATTGCATGCCCTATCTGAATCATGAAAGTTTAATTCTGACTAGACTATTCTCAAGAGGCCTAATCCAAACCCTGAAAAACAGCTCCAGACCATTATCGCTCTTTCACCAAAAACTTTACAGTAGGCACTATGCATTCCAGTAGATGGCATTTTCCTGGCATATGGGACATCCAGATTCTTCCATCAGACTGCTAGATAGTGAAGTGAGATTTATCACTCCAGAGAACATATTTCCATTGTCCAGGGGTTGATGGAAGATGTATAAATATTAAAACAATTGTATGTCTCAAACAAATAGTATTTATTATGTATAATTAACAGCAATCTCTAATTTTAAAAAGAAAGAATAAAATAATAATTCTGATTAAGCAATCGACAGCAATCTCTAAAAGAAAGCCAAAAATAAAATAGGGACGTATCCCTTAAATAACATAGATGAAAATGTATAGCAGCAACGATATTCTCTATATCTTATTAATTAAAATCTTCATTAACATAAAAACACAGATGAAGAATGTTTTACAAATTTGTATAGCAGCAACGATGGCCTCTATATCTTATCAGTTAAAACCTGTTATTATATCAAGACAAATAAATAAGTTTGTATAAGTTATATAAGCATAAAATGTATATGCAAGCAGGGAATCTATGGCACAAAACCACCTTTACGTTGTTACATGTATATAGATATATTCTAGCACAATGTCTTAATAAGGTTTCTTCTTTTGTATGTTTTTAAGGATAATTTCAGTCTTTGTAATATCCGATGGTTAGTATGTAGCAGTTCGTAAGAAACGTCTTGTGCATATAAATATGTTAAATAAAGTGGTGACCAACCAATAAGACTTTAGATGTTTCTGCTGCTTTAGCCGCAGCAAGACTAACCGGATACTAGCGGGGTCTTCTAGTAACTGGGGTTCCACAGGTGTGTTCACAAGATATTCTCCAATACTTTTGATTTTAGCAGCAGCAGTACTTACCGGGTTTACCGGAATCTTCAGACAAATCGTATGTCACATATATTTGAGTACTGCCGCAATCCTCCGGTTACGATACTGGATCAGTAGCTTCTCCTCTGAATCCGGTTCGTTACGGGGCAGTGACTTTTCCTGGCCTCCGCTATACTGGTTCCGGATCAGCTGTTGCACGCTCCTGCGTGTGAAATGGATTATGCGGGGAATCTTTTCCTTCTTTCTCTCCTGTTTGCAAGGCTCTTATTACCTTCAGTTTTAGTGGGTAAAGGTTGATAGTAACGTCAACGCGTTTCGCCCTAGAAACTGAAGGTAATAAGAGCCTTGCAAACAGGAGAGAAAGAAGGAAAAGATTCCCCGCATAATCTTGAAGTCCTTTTGAGTACAGGGATCACAAACGGCCGTTTGTTTACCATTTCACACGCAGGAGCGTGCAACAGCTGATCCGGAACCAGTATAGCGGAGGCGAGGAAAAGTCATTGCTCCGTAACGAACCGGATTCAGAGGAGAAGCTACTGATCCAGTATCATAACCGGAGGATTGCGGCAGTACTCCAATATATGTGACATACGATTTGTCTGAAGATTCTGGTAAACCCGGTAAGTACTGCTAAAATCAAAAGTATTGGAGAATATCTTGTGAACACCCCTGTGGAACCCCAGTTACTAGAAGACCCCGCTAGTATCTGGTTAGTCTTGCTGCGGCTAAAGCAGAAGAAACATCCAAAGTCTTATTGGTTGGTCACCACTTTATTGTTTGGTCTAACATATTTATATGCACAAGACGTTTCTTACGAACTGCTACATACTAACCATCGGATATTACAAAGACTGAAATTATCCTTAAAAACATACAAAAGAAGAAACCTTATTAAGACATTGTGCTAGAATATATCTATATACATGTAACAACGTAAAGGTGGTTTTGTGCCATAGATTCCCTGCTTGCATATACATTTTATGCTTATATAACTTATACAAACTTATTTATTTGTCTTGATATAATAACAGGTTTTAACTGATAAGATATAGATAAAGTTGATGTTAGGATCAGCACTCCTGAGTCATCCCCTCCATATGTAACACTGCAGGATTTGCAGGAAATAGGTGCTCAAACCTTCACAGACCCCCAACCAAGATCTGAAGGAATCAAATAGGACAAAAAGATGAAGGTAGCACTCTTAGCAACAGGAAAACACCTTTAATAGGAGCAACGTTTCGAGGCTACTTGCCTCTTTCTCAAGCTTGCACATACTGAAAAGTGAACAAGACTTTATTCACATGTCAATTAGTGGAGGGCCAATCCCCAAGCTCACAAGGGGCGTGTGCAATATGACATCACACTTGCAAAGAAAAATTCAATTGTTAACCCATTAGAGACTAACTGGAGGATTGGTCCAACAACTAAATACAATTATAAATCAAAAGCAATTACACAGAGCCAAGAGATAGCATAATAGAATCAAAAATAAAAATGTTAAACAAAAATATTAAACGGAATACTTAAAAAAACAAAAGTGTTTTAAATTAATGGCAAGAGATCAAACTCTCTATTGAGTCCTTTAGGTGACATGGTGTCTAATTGCCAAATCCATTTGGCCTCTCTATACAATAAGTCTCTCAACCTGTCTCCTCCTCTGGGTTTTTTATTTGCATGGTCAATCACCATGAATCTTAATTGATTGGCTTGGTGGCCTTTATCCAGAAAATGTGAGGGGACAGGAAGATGAGACAATTTCTCATTGCCTATGCTGGACTTGTGCTGACAAAAGCGGTCCTTAACCTTCTGGGTGGTCTCGCCTATATATATAATAGACCACATGGGCACTTAAGGGCATTGACTACGTATGTAGAGTTACATGTAAAATACCCTGGGATCTTAAATTTCTTGCCTGTGTATGGGTGAGATATTTCTCCACCTTTAATTACGCTGTTACATTGTGCACACCCCAGGCATGGAAAAGTTCCATTCCTAGGGGTACCCAAAAACGTTTGACCCTTGGTAGAGGTATTAACATACGCATGCACCAATTTTTTACCCATAGTATTGCCTTTACGATAAGCTGCTCGTGGGAATTCTTTAAATTCTGAAATCTCTGGACAAGCCTCCTTCAGCACAAACCAATATTTTTTAATTATATGAAAAATGCTCTTACTCATGGTACTAAAAGTACTCAAAGAGATCCTATTTGAATACCCTGTGTTTTTAGCTACAGGATCAACAGTAGGATCTACCTATAGGCAATGAGAAATTGTCTCATCTTCCTGTCCCCTCACATTTTCTGGATAAAGGCCACCAAGCCAATCAATTAAGATTCATGGTGATTGACCATGCAAATAAAAAACCCAGAGGAGGAGACAGGTTGAGAGACTTATTGTATAGAGAGGCCAAATGGATTTGGCAATTAGACACCATGTCACCTAAAGGACTCAATAGAGAGTTTGATCTCTTGCCATTAATTTAAAACACTTTTGTTTTTTTAAGTATTCCGTTTAATATTTTTGTTTAACATTTTTATTTTTGATCCTATTATGCTATCTCTTGGCTCTGTGTAATTGCTTTTGATTTATAATTGTATTTAGTTATTGGACCAATCCTCCAGTTAGTCTCTAATGGGTTAACAATTGAATTTTTCTTTGCAAGTGTGATGTCATATTGCACACGCCCCTTGTGAGCTTGTGGATTGGCCCTCCACTAATTGCCATGTGAATAAAATCTTGTTGACTTTTCAGTATGTGTAAGCTTGAGAAAGAGGCAAGTAGCCTCGAAACGTTGCTCCTATTAAAAGGTGTTTTCCTGTTGCTAAGAGTGCTACCTTCATCTTTTTGTCCTAACTGATAAGATATAGAGAATATCGTTGCTGCTATATATTTTCATCTGTTATTTAAGGGAGACTTCCCTATTTTATTTCTGTCTTTCTTTTAGAGATTGCTGTCGATTGCTTAATCAGAATTATTATTTTATTCTTTCTTTTTAAAATTAGAGATTGCTGTTAATTATATATAATAAATACTATTTGTTTGAGACATACAATTGTTTTAATATTTATACATCTTCCATCAACCCCTGGACAATGGAAATATGTTCTCTGGAGTGATAAATCTCACTTCACTATCTAGCAGTCTGAGGGAATTTTAAAATTTATACATCTTCCATCAACCCCTGGGCTTTTTTAGCGCTCCCTGACTTCATTCTTTTTAGATTTGTCTTTATTTTTTGTTAGTCATAGGGATAGACTAACTAGTTAGGGAGCTAGGAGTTTAACTGAGCGCCTTACTAACAAATTCTTCACAACATATTTCCATTGTGCATGTTGATGTGAGGCTTGTGTACACCTGCTCATCCATATAAATCCATTCCATAAAGCTCCCTATGCACAGTTCTTGTGACAATGTCTCTTCAAGTTTGGAACTCTGTAGTGAGTGATGGTGCAGATGATAGGAGATTTGTACATGCTTAAAGGGACAGTATACACTCATTTCCATATAACTGCATGTAATAGACATTACTATAAAGAATAAAAGATGCACAGATACTGATATAAAAATCCAGTATAAAACGGTTTAAAAAAAAAAACTTACTTAGAAGCTCTCAGTTTAGCTCTGTTGAAAAGGTAGCTGGAAAGCCCACTGCAAGTGGGAAAATAAGACACTCCCCCCTCCCCCTTCTTTTGCATATGAAAATACACTTTACACAAACAGGAGCAAGCTGGAGAAGGTAGCTGACAGTATTCACATCAAACTTTGGGGCTTGGTTAGGAGTCTGAAAATCAGAGCAATGTTATTTAAAAATAAGCAAAACTATACATTTTTTTAAAAAAATCTAACTTTATGGGCTATATAAATACATCTACAAAACATTTATGCAAAGAAAAAATGAGTGTATAATGTCCCTTTAAACACCTGGCAGCGCCACTCTACGTTTGTGTGGTCTACCACTTTGTGGCTGGGCGGTTGTTGCTCCTAGACACTTCCACTGGAACACCCACTGCAAATGGGAAATAAAAGACACTCCCCCCTCCACTGCATTTGAAAAGATTCTTTACAAAAACAGGAGTAAGGTTTAGTAGGTATATGTTGGTATTCTCCTAAAACTTTGGGGCTTGGTTAGAAGTCTGAAAATCAGAGCAATGTTTTTTAAAAAAAAAAAGCAAAACTATACATAAAAAAACACAAAAAAAAAAAATATTGTATGGGCTATATAAAATGGATCATCTACAAAACATTTATGCAAAGAAAAATCTAGTGTATAATGTCCCTTTAAATAACTCCTTGGGCATGAACACAATGTTATCTATATGGCCCACATGAACTAGCAGTCTCATGTTGTGAAAAGCAAATTTTAAAAAAGCTGTCTATAGTGGCTTAGAAACAGGCAGAAATGTAAAGGTTTAAATGTTATAAAGTATATTAATACATCAATGTTGGTTGTGCAAAGCTGGGGAATGTGTTGTAAAAGTATTATCTATCTTTATAAACAATAACAATTTTAGTGTAGACTGTCTCTTTAGAAAGAAATTAAGTTGATTGTACACAACACATTACTTACATTTCTCTAAGATTTAAAGAAAAGCTGAATCTCCCCTACCTTGGAAATAGTCCCACCTTGCAAATAGTATTAACGAGACCAGGTCCCTTATTGACAAAGCTACACTCATCTGAGAAGAATGAGATAAGCCAGGTGAGGCCATAGAACAAAAACTGAAGATGCTATCTTTCCTAGGGAACAAACAGGGTTATAAAACGTCCTTAGTTTTATCTTGTATAAAGGGACAGTCTACCATAGAATTGTTATTGTTTTAAAAGATAGATTAATCCCTTTATTACCCATTCCCCAGTTTTGCATAACCAACACAGTTATATTAATATACTTTTTACCTCTGTGATTACCTTGTATCTAGGAACCTTCTTCCAGCCCCCTGATCACATGACTGTGACTGTTTATTATCTATTGTCTTAAATTTAGCATTGTTTTGTGCTAAATCTTAAATAACCCCCTGTGCCTGAACACAGTGTTATCTATATGGCCCACATGTACTTTCTGTCTCTTTGTGTTGAAAAGAAATTTAAAAAGCATGTGATAAGAGGCAGCAATCAAAGGCTTAGAAATTAGCATATGAGCCTACCTATGTTTATGTTAAACTAAGAATACCAAGAGGAAAAAAAAAGCAAAATTTGATGATAGAAGTAAATTGGAAAGTTGATTAAAATTAAAAGTCCTATCTGAATAATGAAAGTTTAATTTATACTAGACTGTCCCTTTAAGCATAATAGAAGATGTGACACTGCGCCAAAATAAAACTACTACACAAACTCCAAAATATATAGAAGTCTCTCAGATTCTATAGAAACTAGCAATTATTAAAAATGTGTAATAATGGAGCGCTCGAGGTCTAAACCTTGAGTTTGACTTAGGTTGCTTTTTGTAATAAGAAAATAATATTTTTATAAAAAGAAAATATTAGGATTTCTATATGTGATTGCATCAACTCAATTTTTATAAGATTTTATATCTCTTAGATATTTAATTGTATTATATCGTAGTTAAATGCCAAATATGTTTTTACTATTCATCTTCAAAATATATTTATATTTTTATTTATTTATTATATAATTACACTTGAGGAGTTCTATCATTAATTATCACTATATTAGAGCTAGTGAAAGAATTTTAAATAAATATTTTAAAACTTTTTAAATTATGAAATGTGATATCCTCCGGCAGTTTTATTTGATTTGTGTTTCCTTATATAGGTTTCTATATATTTTTTAAGATGTCAATTATATTCTAATTTTTAAGTGAGACTTTGACATTTTAAATGTAGTGGTTTGTATATATCATAACCTTTTATCTAGTAAGCTGTAAACTTATAGTGTTGGCATGGCAATATGCCGTTTGTATTTTGGCCGCGGCTTAGAACAAGGAATGATTGACAGTTTGCGCCTACAGCTATTCCGATTGGTTATGAAGTCATCCAATCAGAATGTAGATACAGGTATATATTTACCCGGTAAAGAGTCCTCCGGTAACGAGCTTGATAAAGATTGAAAAATTGAAACGCGTTGCTCATATTTACTCCGTTCACGCAGTTACTATCCTTATTCGCATAGAGCCGGTACTCCTGTGACAGACGGCGTAGCTGAATTTTGGCCCACGGCACCTTTGACTGTTCAGCTTGATAGCAATTCAGCCTGTCAGTTTTTAGGGGTTATTCAGTTAGCGGCCGCTTGTAGGATCTAAGGCTCCAGGATTGCGATTAGATTTTTTACTTGTAAATTTATATCTATATTTTATCAATATCGTAACTATATCAATCCAATTGTCATCGATTGTATGGTGTGGTGAACCTCTGGGACCATTAAGCACACAGTATATGCACCTGGGCATTATACTTTTGCAGATATCAACTTTCTTAACTGTGAGTACAGATTATATAGTTCACATAAGGCTCTTCAAACTGCCTTAAGGAATCTGTCCTTTGTCACTAGGAGGCTTGTCGTCTACACGGATACTCAAGTTTGCAAGCTTAAAGGACTTAAAGACTCTTCTATAGACATTTGTTCTATTGGATACACAGTATCAAACAATTGTATTTAGTTTATTTTTATTTCTGTATTGTATTTATTGATGCATTGTTATTTGATATATTAAGGTCGACCTTTTACTTATTGTATTAAATGTATTTTTATGAATTTCAGTATATCTATGCAAATTTCTTTTTAACATATATCTAAAATTGCTCTATATAAAATACTAATTTTTATCCGCATTTATTATTGCATTTATTGTAGTTATTTATTTGCAGTATTTATTTACAGTATTGCCCAGTACTCATACGTATTTAGGACATATAGATTAGGCTTTTGTGGTTAATCTTCTGCGCTTGCTATAGTCTATTCATATCTGGTATATATCTGTCCAATACGGCTGTACTTTAGCTCTCCTCGAGCGCTCCATTATTACACATTTTTAATAATCCCTTTAAGCATAAGCCCTGATCAAATTTCTTGTTAAAACTCCCGGACCAGTGCCATCTGCTTGCATTAAACTCCCGGACCAGTGCCATCTGCTTGCATTAAACTCCCGGACCAGTGCTATCTGCTTGCATTAAACTCCCGGACCAGTGCTATCTGCTTGCATTAAACTCCCGGACCAGTGCTATCTGCTTGCATTAAACTCCCGGACCAGTGCTATCTGCTTGCATTAAACTCCCGGACCAGTGCTATCTGCTTGCATTAAACTCCCGGACCAGTGCTATCTGCTTGCATTAAACTCCCGGACCAGTGCTATCTGCTTGCATTAAACTCCCGGACCAGTGCTATCTGCTTGCATTAAACTCCCGGACCAGTGCTATCTGCTTGCATTAAACTCCCGGACCAGTGCTAACTGCTTGCATTAAACTCCCGGACAAGTGCTATCTGCTTGCATTAAACTCCCGGACAAGTGCTATCTGCTTGCATTAAACTCCCGGACCAGTGCTATCTGCTTGCATTAAACTCCCGGACCAGTGCTATCTGCTTGCATTAAACTCCCGGACCAGTGCTATCTGCTTGCATTAAACTCCCGGACAAGTGCTATCTGCTTGCATTAAACTCCCGGACAAGTGCTAACTGCTTGCATTAAACTACTGCACCCATTCTTTTGTGCATGGTCTACACAGAGTCTTACCATTACCATTTGTATGCAATGACCAACCTCTAAGAATCACACACCTGATACCTTTGGGCCCAACATTACACTGCTTCACTGGGTCCAGTAGTCTGCTGATCATATGGTAAATCTACATACACAGCTTTTGTGGTTAAAGGGACAGTATACACTCAATAACTGCATGTAATAGACACTACTATAAAGAACAAGATGCCCAGATACTGATATAAAAATTCAGTATAAAACAGTTTAAAGACTTACTTAGAAACTCTGTTTAGCTATGTTGAAAAGTTAGCTGGAAAGCCCACTGCAAGTGGGAAATAATACACTCCCCCCCTCCCCCCTTCTTTTGCATATGAAAAGACTATTTACAAAAAAAGGAGCAAGCTGGAGAAGGTAGCTGACGGTATTCACATAAAACTTTGGGGCTTGGTTTGGAGTCTGAAAATCAGAGCAATGTTATTTAAAAATAAGCAAAACTATACATTTATTTGAAAATCAAACTTTATGGGCTATATAAATAGATCTACAAAACATTTATGCAAAGAAAAAATGAGTGTATAATGTCCCTTTAAGCTCTGATTCAGGTACCGCACTATGTGCTGATAGCTACTTTGTGGCCAGCGGCTTAACACATAGGGCAAAATGTATCATCATTGCAGGTGGACAGATTCACAAATAGCGAACCTGTTTGCCTGCAATCGCAACTTGTGATGTTGCATCGTATGGCGAGATTTAACATTGCACATAAGTTCTTTCATTCAGACAAATGTTGTGTTGTTCATTGTGAGTGCGATTACTGCCCTGTGGTGAGGTTGTAGGACTATGCCTTGATTTTTACTTCATTGATTGCCCACGGGCATTTGAATGTTACTAATTGATGTGGAATTTGTTCAGGGACTAATCTACATTTGTCATGTTATAACCAGATGGTAAGTTGGTGGAAGATACTTTATTGGAATGTGGGTTCCTTTCTTACAGTTGGGGCAGGAGAGAAAGCAGGATAATGAGAAGTGGCTGATTTAGGAGTTGGATAGTAGTAAGTTGCATATGGTCTTTGTAGTAGTTACAATTAAAGGGACAGTAAAGTCAAAACAAAACATCCAAGATTCTAATAGAGCATTCCAATCTAATTTTTTATTATCAAATTTGTTCTCTTGGTATCCTTTAATGAAGAGTAAACCTAGATAGGCTGATGGGAGCGTAGGAGAATGCACATGCCTTTAGCAGTGTATGGCAGCAGTATTTGCAATATTGTATAACACAACAATAAACAATGTTGCAAACGCAGCTGCAAGATGGCTTATGACACGCGCACGCTCCTAAAACACCTAGGATTACTCTTTAACAAAAAGGATACCAAGAGAAATAAGCTAAATTGATTATACAAGTAAATTGGACAGTTTAAAATGTCTTAACGGTTCTATCATGCACCCAGTGACAACACTAACACCTCTTCCATATTCCTCAAGCAGCACAACACACACTTCCTAAAACCCACTAATAAACTTCAGTTTTAGAAGTTTATGTATTCTCCTTTTGGTTAAAAAAAAAAAAAAATAAGAGACTCTACAGCTGGTATATAAAGTCTCTGGTAATACATTAAGGGGAAACCAATTTTACAGTAAAGCCTTCCTTTAAGGGTTATACAGAATCAATACCAGGAAAATTAGTTTATAAAAAAGGTATGTATGGAAAAATTTTATATATATATATATATATATATATATATATATATATATATATATATATATATATATATATATATACACACATACACACAAATAAAAGATAGAAACCAGAAACTAAAATGTTAGGTGTCATTTGTTAAAGGGACATGAAACAAAAATTTTTACTTTCATGATTCAGATAGAGCTTGGAATTTTAAAATAACTTTCCAATTTATTTATATTATCTATTTTTTTAGTTGAAATGTATACCTAGGTAGGCTCAGAAGCTGCTGATTGGTGGCTTTCAGCTAGTTCCCTTTAGTGCATTGCTGCTCCTTCAACAAAGGATACCAAGAGAATGAAGCAAATTAGATAATAGAAGTAAATTGGTTGAGTTGTTTAACCGTTTCCCACCTTGACTTGTCTACATCAGAACAAAGTCCCAATTTAAACAAATAAGTAAAAATTGAAATCACGCGATCGTTCAGAAGATCGCGTGATTTCAATGATAGATTCGGGTCAAGATGAGTGCTAATGACACTAGGCACGCCCTCCAGCCCTCATTCCCATTTAGCAAGCCGCTATGGTTTCACGACAGCCAAAAGGCTTGGACATTCTATGCCGTCCTAACGGCACAAAAGCCCAGTGCAGTTAGGACGACATGGAACGTCCTAAAGGCGGGAAATTGTTAACATTTTATGATCTATCTGAACCATGAAAGAGAATTTGGGCTTATCTTCTGCTTCAATCTGTTTATATGAATAAAAAGGTCAAATGCAATGGGGAAGAGAGAGAAAAAGAGAGAGAAAGAGAGAGAAAGAGAGAGAAAGAGAGAGAAAGAGAGAGAAAGAGAGAGAAAGAGAGAGAAAGAGAGAGAAAGAGAGAGAAAGAGAGAGAGAAAAAGAGAGAGAGAAAGAGAGAGAGAAAGAGAGAGAGAGAGAAAGAGAGAGAGAAAGAGAGAGAGAGAGAGAAAGAGAGAGAAAGAGAGAGAAAGAGAAAGAGAGAGAAAGAGAGAGAAAGAGAGAGAGAAAAAAAAAAAAAGGGGGAGGGAACAGTTCCATACTACATTGACTCTTCCTGTCTTACTTTCCCCTTTTTTTGTATAAAAGTAACTCCCTGTGCATCTTTTGGTCTGCCGTGTCCTTATCTATCCACTTCTTTTTTTAATATTGTATCTGACTTTTTTTTTTCCTGTCTCATTTCAGCAGTCTGGCTATTTACATCCGCTTTTCTCTCATCTTACAGTCTCTGTTTTTTTGTTTGCTTTTTAATTCATGCTGGAATCTGATGACGTCATCAAATGAAATAAGATCAGATTCTTAACATTCATAGTAACATAAATGGAACATGCATCTTACGAATACAAAAAGGATTAATAAATATTAAGCGTTGGAACTCATTCATATCTTCCATCAGCCAAAAATGATGGAAAATGAATTAAAAAAAAAATATATATATATATATAATATCACTTCCATTTTATTGAGCCAACATGATAAAGAGACAGTCTTATTTACAAAACTGCTTGTTTGATTTTGCCACTAACTTTTATTGATTCCCAATAGATTATCACTAGAATTAAGACCACAACAGGAAGTTCAAGAATGCAAAGTTATAAACAAAGATAAACATTAATAACTGGACGGCATTGATTATAGACTTCTAAGCATCAATGTAATTTGAAAGTTTTCTTGTTTTGTTTTTTTTATACATTATTGAAAGTTAAAAATATAATTTTGCCAATATATATTAACCTTTTGTATTCATAAACTTACAAACTTTTTCTATTTATCTGGAAAGATTTTTTTTGGCAATACAGAGACTGGATGTGAAATTATTAAAGTCAAAAATATCAAATGAGCATGATTTTATTTTGCTTAGTATATTAGTAATTTTTTGTTTTAGTTACAGCCTGTGATGTCATAAAAACTGAACAACAAGGAAGGTACAGATCCTTCAAGCTGGTTTCTGCCCTAGGAGTGGTCTATCTGTAAAGTGTTAAATATATTAATATAATATCATTTCTATGAATATTTTTTTTTATGTGAGAGAAGCCATTTTGCATTGCAGTAATTGCTCAAAAAAGGTACACAAAGGAAATACCTATGAAAGATGCTGCTATCTCACAGTGTACTGTCACACAAAAAAATAAAAATTTTTATCTACAATGAATCACATTTGTATTATTATTATCTTTGATGCATAATGATGTAGCAAATTCTGCCAACTGATATAAATTAAAATTGTATTACTAATTATTAACAGAAATACCAGATGTTCCATTACTGAACCACAATGTATGTAACAGATACTATGGGTATCATTAAACACTTATACATGTTGGATTTCAGATAGCAAGACATGCTGTTTTGTTAAACACATATACATCGATATGACAAATTAGATAGTATGTTCTTTTATAGATTTACCGATTAGTCATTTGCTTACAGTCTAAAGTAAATGTTGATCTAATTAAACCAAATGCACACAAGACATCATAGAGGTAGTAGGATGTTTGCACTGTGCTTACATCATTGCAATGTATCACATTTGCATCAAAATACATTCCTTGCTTACCTATTGTAGAAATGTGAGATGGATGAAATTCATTGTCTGTGAATCTACACAGCAGGCAGGTTTTCCCTACGCCAGAGTCCCCAATCAGCAGCAATCTGAATAAAACATCATATTGTTTAGCCATTGTCTGTCTGGCTGTTAGAAGCCTGTTCCCAGTTAGTAAGCAGCAAGAGAGCAGGGGGGGAGGGAGGAGGACTCAGCTCAGGAAGCTCCTAGATCTCCATCCATGGCTGCTTCGTTCAAACAAGAGATTGTTCTGCACTTAGATTATCTCCGGGGTGGTTTTCTTTTTGCTTAATAATTAAAGCCAGCAGGATGTGAACAAGAACTGCTTTCCTTGTGTATTAAAGGAAACGAAGTGCTGTGTGAAATGTCCAGATGGAAGGTCTGTGATAAAAATGGTATTTAAGGAGGAGAAACACAAGCCCCACCTTATGCAGTAGACTGTGAAAGGGAGTTCTGCCTCCACCTCTTCACTTAGGTACAACACATTACTGGAAGTGATCTCGGCTCACAGGTGTCTATTCTCAACAGGCTGAACAGATGACTCCAGAATTATTCATTTGCATCGAAATTGCGGTTCTGATGTGGAACTGGCCCTCTAGCATAACTGGTTCCTTATCACAGAGTCGTGAATGATTAGTCAGCACAAGTTTCCTTTGTTTAAGATCACACAAAAAACCTGTTTCTCATGTTAAGTGGATTCTGAGAAATCTAAATACAGTAAGAATGGAAATAAGGAGGGCTAAATAAAAGGTATCATGTGAAGTTTTCCCTGTGTTAAATTTAACATTTGTCTTGTCAAATAAACTTACAAATATTTATTGACTACCACCAATCACTCACATAAGCAGCCAACAGATTTATCACCACATTACACTTTAGTAAGTAAACAGAACAAAGACAGATTGTGTTATAACAGCAAAAAACTTGCTTTCTAGCAAAATGAGCACTTAGAAATTCTCAGTATAGCCACTGTATTTAGTGAGATAAGAGAGCTAATATTATAAAACTTATGTTCTGCTGTCAGATGATTTTTGAAGAAAAATCCTCTACTGAGCATGGGCAAGAAACTGACTGGAACTACTGCAGGTGTCTCCTAGCAACAACTTTACAGTGAAAGCTTCTCCTAATTAAGTTAAAAAAAGGAAACAAACTGACATACAGTACATTTAAAATGATGAATAATACATATTGCAAACAATTATATTAAGTATAACCCCATGCTTAGTATTTTTTAATAGAACTATTTGAAATTGAAAAAGCCACAAAGAGACATTGGTTGTCTGGTTGTGGCTGCATTATCTCGAATCTGAGAGCACTTGTAAAACGTAAAACCAGACAAAAATCAGTGCCCATTGATTGACTAGGTATCCAACCCACAAGTGGAGAGCCAGCCGACTGAAGTGCAGGGTAAGTTCCCAATATGTCCACTTGCATTTTGTTGTGCTCATATATGCTTCCAATTTTTCACTGCCATGCAAACAGTCCAGCTGCCTTCAGGTGTGGTTCTTGCATTAATGGATCATAAAACACAAATTGTACATGTAGTTAAAAAATAGTCTAGATAAATATTTTCCCATTATAGAATTAAACTAAACCATAGAGTATAGCTATGAGTGTGTTTGCAAATGCCTAAAAAAAGTTTACCACTGCCCCTTTTAAAAAAATTCTAGCGGTAAGTAAAGGTTTTTATTTTTGAGTGCTGTAGCTCTCTCGGCTTCGCTCAGTATTTCATGTGCATGCGCTAGCCTACTGGCAGTGGTGTACTTAGGTTTTGTGCTGCCCAATACACTCACAATTCTGCTGCGCCCAACCCCCAATGTATAGTGTGATTCAGTGGCGTATTTAGGTTTTGTGCTGCCCTAGGCGCTCACAATTCTGCTGCACTTTTCGCACTCAATTGAATTCAATGGGAGAATATGTTAACAAGGTTGGGATATTCTAACTTCAGGCTTTTGCACGCATTGGGTTAGGATAAGAGTGAAATCTTTTATTTTCAAATTATAATATGCAAGCTATCCGACGAGCGCAAAAAGCTGAAGTTTGAATGCGCGAGCAGGAGTGATCATATATTTGAACGGGTTGGTTTCTGTCCGCCGCCTCAGAGCAGGCGGACAAGTTATGGAGTTTAGACAGCTGCTTCATAACTTCTTGATAACTTCTGTTTCCCAAAACAAGGGGCCTCAAGTTCCATACAGAGATTGATAAATATGCCCCTAAGAGAGAAAATGATTGCAAACAAATTGTCCAAAAAGTGTCTTTTTCTCACTTTATGACGTAGGTTATATTATTTAATACTGATGATCATACACTAAATGTTAGTGCTTTATAGAAATGTTCTGTCTTTTGTTATCATTGAATATGTTATTAGTATTACACAAGCCTATATCTATCTTTGAGAGAGTAATATAACAACTTACAAACTGAGAAATTCAGTAGACATCATGTTTTTGTGTTAGACAAGTATTTGGCTGCTCTACAAAAAAGAATATTATTGGGAAGGGAGGGATGTGGGATTTGTCTATAAAACAGGGATTGTCCCTTGAAAAGTAGGGCATTTGGGAGGCAGACACAAGTCAGCACATACTGGCACACATAAAATATCAGATATTAACTCTGAAAGCTATGATTATATGATCTCCTGTTAAAACCCAATTTTAATAACACCTGTTTGTGACAATCACGCCAGTGCAAGTGAGAAATGCAAAGTGGTGGTTCTATGGGGGTCATGCACCTTCAAATACACATGTAGCACCCCATTGAGCTGCAAAGGGCCCTATATATTATGTGTGTTGTGTCTTACCACCTTTGTTAGCCCCCCAAATAGCAAGTTCTAGGACCGCCACTGGAGGTGCAACTCAAGATAACACTCAAAAAGTCCTTTTCTGGATTTTTTTTGGTTGAAAACAAGTTTGTAGCAGTGGGTTTTTAACAAACAATACAATTTAGCATTCTGATCACTCGAGAAACATAGCTCCAAATTCGATGAATAGCTGATAGATTATCATTGACCCCAATATCAGCACAATACACTCCCATGCTGTCTTGCATAGCTGACATGCTTGGCAAGTGGAAGATTTTAATTTCACTGAATGGTGCGCAGGATCATGAGGTTCAAGGCAAGTGGAATGTTCAGGGGGGCAATATGGCACAGAATATTCATCAAAACATTATTGAGGCAGGAAATCGGGATCAGAAACAACTCATAGCTGATCCACTTGCACCTTAAAATGGACAGGTTTGATCAGAAATTATATGCATCACACATAAAAAAGACAGGTGTGAAAATAAAGTGTATGTGTCAAACATGATACCTCTGGGACGAATCACAGATTTCAATAATTCTTACACTTTGTGCTAATGTGTATGTCTGTCCATGCTAGTGAGTGTGTTTAGCAGTATGTGTGTATGAGTTTCTGATTCTCTGCATGCCTGTTAACTAATGCAATCTTTTTCCATCCGCTCCACTTCTAAAAAAAGTTATTAGAATATTTTTGCATAGAAACTTGCAGTCATCATTTTGTGTATGCCAAAATGGAACCAGGCCTTTAACAAACAAAAAAAAATTAAAGATAGATTAAAATAATGTTTGTGAAAGTTGTCAAATGCCCATAAAGTGATAGAAAAACAATGCACAATCATCCCAGTACGAAGGAGAAATACAATCAAATATTAAATTTTAAATATAAAATCACGCCATTTGTAGCTGATGACATCTTGAGTGAGTTTTTATGCAGATCTCCATAGCATGTGCCTATACATATCTAAATGTGTGTACCATGTTGACTGTATACAGCCTCTACAATAGGGATGAAAGGAGCTTTAAAGGGACACTCAGGTTAAATTAAATTGTCATGATTCAGATACAGCATGTAATTTTAAACAACTTTCCAATTTACTTCCATTAAAAAAAATGTGCAGTCTTTTTTTTTTTTTTTTTTTTTTTTAAACTTTATTTATAACCAAGACAAAGAAATTTACTACATTGACGGTTACAAGTAAAAGTAAGGACAAAATCACAGTGATTATAAAAATACGTCCATAGTGAAGTGAAAGCGGTAAGCCAAGATAAGGGGCCTGAAGTGCCAGTGCATAGATACAAATCTTACAAATTTGTTTAAGGCAAACATTCATATGTTGGCTAAAGTGCATATTATAAACATATAACCTTTTATCAAATAGCTATTGTTTCTTCATCTTAGTGCATTTTTAACTTTCCACCCCCCCCCCCTACACAAACAATACCACGCAAACATTGAAACAATATCCCGTATGACAGAATTGCCCTGCCACAACGAGAGAGAAAAAAAAAAAAATTAACAGTCTGACCTATCCTCTCCCCACACCCCCCCCCGTCCCCATCCCCCCCCCGACCCCTCACTCAGTGTCCTCTGCCCATTCTCTCGGGAAATGGCCCGCCAAAATATTCACCTGTATAAACTCTGAGTTTCTAATTGGTTTAATTAATTTTTTTTGATGTATTAAGGGCAGAGAGCCCACGAATGTCTCCCACTTTTTAAGGAATATCGCTATGTATTTATCTTCTGGGTATGACATGTTAATCTGTTCTACTATGAATTGATCTGTCAAAGCCCTTTTAAATTGGGCCATTGTAGGTGTAGAAGATGATTTCCATGCTTTAAAGAGAAGGTTGCGTGCTACCAGTATGATAGTATTTATTAAGCTGTAATTCTTAGGTATACCCTGGAATTTTACTAAGAAGAAGATCTCAATAGGGGATAATTTGTGGGCCATTTTCAACACTGCCGTCATCCAAAATATGATTTTCCCCCAATATTGGCGAACCTTAGGGCAACTCCATAAACAATGGAATAGATCTGCGCCTGTAGCAGAACATCTAGGGCAGAGGGTCTTTGTCTTATACCACTTAGAGAGAACCGCAGGTGTAAGGTATCTCTGTAGTCCAACTTTCATCTGTGACTCCCTCCATGAAGTCGGAACCCAACTCTGTTGAACTATTTTGAAACTCCCCACAATTGTCTGCTCGTCTATATCCGGAAATAGAGTGGCCCATCTATCCACCATCTTGTTTACTTGTGAGATTGATGCTTTCTGATTTAGCAATAGGTACAAGGGGGAAATTGCATATCTACCTGCTGCATACATTGTAATCCTATTCTGTAGCTCACCTAGGGACCAATTATTCCCATGTTTTATAAGTAGCTCCTGGAGAAAGTGTCTGACTTGGAGGTAGGCATAAAATTCACGGATACCTATATCGAATCGGATTGCAATTTCTTGAAATAATAATGTATATCCTCCTGCATCTCGTAGTTGGGACAGGGTTTGGAGACCTTTTGTCTCCCATTCTTTAAATACCTGATTGGAAAGACCAGGTCCGAATTCTGGGTTACCCACTATGGGTAAATATTGTGAAACATATGGAGAATTCCCCAATTCTATGCATAGCCTTTGCCAAGCCATAATGACATTCTTAAAGGTGCCCAGATAAAATATATTGGATGGAATTGAAGTGAGTGGGCAGTGCAATAGGGCTTTTAACTGGAATGGAGCCACCACCTGCGATTCCCAGGCGAACGAAGTGATTTGCTCCTTCTCAGTTAGCCAATCTATTGCAAATCTAGCTATAATAACTAAATTATATGACTGGATATTAGGAAGTGCCAGACCCGCTGATAACTTAGAATTCATGAGCCTATGAATGGAAATCCGCGGTCTCTTGCCATTCCATAAGAACTTGGAATACGCCTTATTATATATCGTAATATCTTTTTTATGCAATAACCATGGAATGTTTTGTAAGATGTAAAGACGCTTAGGGAAGATGACTGATTTAATCAAGGTCAACCTAGCGGTTAGCGCAATCGGTAGCTTAGTCCATTCCTCCAGCTTCTTTTTACAAGAGTCCATCACCGTCCTGTGATTTAACCTGTACCATTCTTCCGGGTTTCTGGATAGCCTTAAGCCAAGATAAGTAATCTGGGGAACCTCTCTAAAGGGGTGATTTACCTGCAGCAGGGGTTTTTTATTTATCCACATTAGTTCAGATTTAGAAGTATTGATCTTAAACCCTGAGATTTCCCCAAACTCTTTGGTGGTGTTCTGTAAGATAGATATTGAAACCTTAAGGTTAGATAGAAATAGAAGAAGATCATCCGCGTAAAGGAGAAGGACCAGCTTCTCACCTGCAAGTGAGATCCCGTCAAGCTCTTGCCGTAGTCGAATAGCCAGAGGTTCTATACTAAGGTTAAACAGAAAGGGGGAGAGTGGGCAACCTTGCCTGGTCCCTCTAAAAAGGTTGAATCGATGAGTAGCTATATTATTAATAATCACCGCGGAAGAAGGCGTACTATAGATTAAACGTATATAATTGTTAAAAGCACCCGAGAACCCGAATTGCTCTAACGCAAAAAACAGATGGTCCCAGCTGACCCTATCGAAGGCCTTTTCGGCGTCGACCGTTAAAATAGCCTTATCTATACTTTCATGAGGCTCCATAGACTTATATTTGTTCCAAAAGGATTCAATCAAAATTAATAGTTTCCTTGTATTCCTTACCGGCTTACGCCCCGGCATGAAGCCAGATTGATTCTCATGGACTAGATCGCCCATGTGGGGTTTCAATCGTGAGGCTATAATGGCCGCAAGCAGCTTATAGTCGGTATTTAGGACCGAAATAGGTCTGAAGGAGCTTGGTAATTTGGGGTCTTTCCCTTTTTTTAATATCAGGGAGATATTTGCAGCTGAGAAGGAGGCAGAGCACCTCGTATTCTCAGAGAAATAAAAATTAAAAAGTTTAGTTAATATAGGTAACACTTGTGGTTGTAGAATTCTATAGTATTCGATGGGAAGAGCATCTGGGCCGGCTGCTTTATTGGATTTCGCATTTTTAATAGCCCATAATATTTCTTCTTCAGTAATGGGCATATTAATAGTATCCCTAGCTTCTATGGGTAAACGTGGGACTTTAATCTTTTCCCAGAATGCCTTTTTCTTATCTGAGTTAATGGGGTCTTGTTTATATAAATCCTGAAAGAAATAAAAAAAAACTTTTTCTATATCCGTATGCTTCGTGTATCTTGTGGTTCCTTGCTTGATAGAAGCAATTGCGTGTCTAGATGAAGACTTAGCTAATCTTGCAAGAAACTTCGCTGACCTACCTGTGAACCCCCCATATCTAGCTTTCATTCTGAGTTCTTCCTGGACACTAGTCTGTTTTAAATGTGTATCCCGCAGTGTCTTAGCTGCAATATAAGCCTCCCAGCATTCTCTCGTGTGCCTGAAGATGTAGGCTCTATATGTGTTCTTCACCAGATTGGCTAGTTGTCTAGCAACTGCGCTACAATTTTTTGTCCAATAGAGTGTGTATGATTTAATCTCTCCGCGTAAAACGGCCTTAGAGGCCTCCCAGAATGTCTCGATCTTGTCTATATAATTACCATTGTTGTTAAGATATTCTGCCCATTTCAAGCGTAAATGGTTCTGGAATTTGATGTTACTACTTAGATATCTGGGGAAGGAGATATAGTTCATACCCGGCCGCTTATGTCCGCTAGTAAGATTTAATGTTATAACCGCGTGATCAGAAATAGCTATGTCTTCTATATTAGTGGCCCAATTCTGAGCAAGCATCGATTCTGATACCAGAAAATAGTCAAGTCGAGAGGAGCGTTGAACATGGGATACACATGTAAATAAACGAACATCCGGGTTCTGTACTCACCGTAAGTCGACCATACCCAAATGTGAGCACAGCTGCCGGAAGATCCGGACTTTTCTACCTCTACTGTTTAGCGCCCTCTTATTAGAATTGTCCAGCAAAGGATCTGCTAGCAGGTTAAGATCTCCTGCGATAATTAAATTTAGTCCTATAAATCTGTGTAATTTTACGGAAAGGGCTGACCAAAAATTATGATCAATTTGGTTAGGTCCGTATATATTACACAGTATATATCTGATATCTTTTATTTCCAATTCCACTATTAAAAATCTCCCTTCAGGATCAGATACAGTGTTAACTATTCGATATTCTAATTTTCTATTCAATATGATTGCGACCCCCCTCTTCCTTGAAGTAAAAGGAGCCGCCACAACTTCCCCCACCCACTTTGATTTTAATTTGGGAGTTTCTATAGCGTTAAGGTGTAATTCCTGTAGAAAGACTATGTCAGGGTTAAATTTCCCCAGATGTTTTATTACGGTTTTTCTTTTGATTGGTGAATTAATGCCCCCTATATTCCAAGAGAGTAACTTAAGGTTACCTGTCATCAGGACTATTTATCTTACCACTCAAAAAATACAGAGGAAGTGCTGCCTATAATTTCACCCTTAGAGAATCTCAGGGAGCCCTTTCCGGAGACTGAAAACAGAGAGGGGACACAAAGGGAGTGGGGAGAGACAGATGGGGAAGCGGAGGCGAGAGAGGAGAGGAGAGAGAAAGAAAGAAAAACAAAACAAAACAAAAAAAACAACCCACAACACGGCCCACTCCCCCCCCCCAAACCGAACCTGAAACACCATTTCTATGTCTACCATGTTCCTTAGTTCAAATATCATATTAATATGCTACCTGATTCTAACTAACTAGAAATTCTAGTTCCATGTTCAAAAAGCCTCTCTTAGTAAATTGTCTATGTATTCATGGTACCCCTGCTTCTCTACAAAAAGCCTCAGCCTCCATAACATTGTTAAGTGTGTGTGTAGTGCCATCTTTCTGCACTATTAATTTTGCAGGGTATATCAATCTGATGTTGTAATTTTCTTTCTGTAGCCTCCCATAAAAAAACGACATATCTCTCCTCTTGGTTAGTGTTTCTGAAGAGAAGTCCTGAAACAATAGTAACTTATGAGAACCTAATGTGAAGGGACTACATTTCCTGTAATGTTTGAGATATAATAATTTGTCTTGAAAATTCACAAATTTAAGTATTACTGGCCTGGGTCTCAGGGTCTCACTATCTTCCCTTCGTTGGCCTATCCTATGTACCCTTTCAATCATAAAGGGAGCAGCAGGAACTGGAATCTGCAGGGCCTGTGGTAATGTAGTGGAGACAAAATTCATTAGGTCTTGAAACTCGGGGGTTTCGGGTAGACCAATTACTTTGAGATTATTACGTCTCGATCGATCCTCGAGATCCTCTATCTTAGCTTGCAACGAAGTGATAATTTTACTATGAGTATCTATAGTAGGATCAGCTACATTAAATCTGTCTTCCAAGTCTGAGATCCGATTCTCAATTTCCTCTAGTCTAGCTGAAAATTGCCTGACCTCTAAAGTGAGGTTTGATATCTCATTTCTGATCTCCTGTTTGATCATATCAAACTGGGGAGTCAGAATTTTTGCCACTTCCGCTGCAAATTCTACCATATTGTTAGAGGGGGGATTGAAAACACTTTTTCCCGATGGAGAAACGCTGCTAGTGTCCAGATTCCTGCTGCCCCCTTTTTTTTCTTTTGCTTTGGGTGCCATATTGGAGGGAGAGCACTTTGACTGTATATATTTATCCATGAACAGGACCTAACTAATATTTGTAAGTATTGTGACAGTTATTACCTGTGTGACTTAAAAATAGTATACCAAAAAATTCTCCAAATAGTACTCTAATAAACTAGCTCCAATTAGTATAGTTTGTGTAAAACCTCCTATATTATACAGGAAGAGTCATTAAAGACAGGAAAAAGAGGGTGCTAACTTATCTTGTTAAGTTACAACAATTTGTGATAAAGTAAATAATAGTGTTTTTACCCCAAGAAAAAAAAAAATTATTGCTTATTTCAAAATCCTTTCTAATGTATATTATAACGTGAGGTTAATGCTGAAAGCACAACATTTTTTATATAAATAGGTATAGATAATAAGATGCAGGTAGAGATAAATCCTGTGGCCACACAGTAAAAAATTAACCACTATATCTTATGCATATACATATACAATGATAGATAGCTATTGCAACCGTTAGATTTCAATCTCTGATAGTTCAGTGCTATTATTTTAAGGAGACACTCATTAATAATATTTCATGTTTTCCATAGCAGCTAAAGCATAGTATCTTATGGTCCATCATAGGAAATATTTTAAATTGACTATCTATAAAATTCCTGAGCGTATACCTTCCTCTAAAATGTAGAAGGGTTATTCCTTACTTCAACACCCTTTCTAACATATGAGAAATTCAGGCCAATAACTCTATACTTTGGAATATATAGATGTAAAAGGAAATAGCCATAGATATATATAGGTAGTTTCTTGACTTAAAGCAGCACAGCAAGAAGGAAAAAGAAAGAAACCTACCCAGGATAGTTTATATGTGTACACCTACAATGCTAAATAACCATAAGCTTAATTGACAGAGATAGAGATACAAATCCTATAGTTCATCACTGTCAATTTACAGCATACATTTATCAAACAGAGCTAATATTTATCTTGACCATCAGGGATATGGCATAGTGCCCCATCTATGTTACTTTGCTAAGGTGTATAACACATCTCACGTTCATAGATGAATGCAAAGGAAGAGGGTTTTTATATTAATACAGTATACCCCACATAGTTTATGACCATCTCTGGAGGTGATGACTCCCCCGTATTCAGACCTCAAATACACCTTATAGTCCACATGAGCTGATAGATCTCTCAATAAATCTCCCAAGGGGACCCATGCGTTATGAGTTACAGTTACCAGAAACACTTAGGCAGTCTGTGCGTCTGCAATAAGCAAAGTCAAAGTACTTTGTACCCCTGCGGGATACCCATACTCCGGCCTGGATACGATACCTCAGTGTCCGTGACTACCCTCTCAACGGGTGCCTTGCCACTTCGATCGCCTCCACTTGTGGTTTACTACTGCAGGAGAACCCAGAGATGCGGTCAGGATAAAGTGACAGGAGTACAGCAGAACCGTCCACCCACTTCAAGGAGAGCAACAGTCCAGTCGGTCTCACAAGCCACTATCTCCCGGCTTGTACGCGGGCCAAGAAAGGAAAGAGCCTGACCAAACAGCAGCCAGAGCCGATGGACGATGACACCCCTAGCGTCTCACGCTGAGGGGAGGCGGGATCAACTTTGGCTGTCTGCCCGACCAGGGGGCACAGGTCTCCTGCGTACGACACACCGCTGACTTCAATCCACTCTCAGCCCGGGAGAGGGACTCCGCTGCTTGCACTGCAGGGATTTCCAAGCAAGCCCGCACAACTTGAGCCCTGCCGCAACCGAGCCAGACCCGCCAGAGGATGGGAGGAACTGCCGCCTAGATATCCAGTAATCTCAACCAGGTGAGTGTTATCGGCGTCTCTCCTTTTGAAGTATCACGGCTTGTAGCTATTTCTCCCCAGACGTCTGCACTTACATAGGCGAGCCTCACAGCTTTCTTTTTGGAAAGGCAGGTGCGGTAAGAAAAAGGACTGATATTATTAATGCAAAAGCCCTGTATGTAGTTAGAGGGCTTTGTTTGAAAGAGTCTTTATTCCAGGACTTAGAAGCCCCTGTAGAAATGGTGTGCACCAGCCACCGTGCACATCTAGGCTGCTGTTATTAACTTCCCATGCTGGATCGAAATCCTTACTCCCGAGCCTGTACGTGGCCAAGGGAGACAAAGCATATGTTGGCGTGGTATTAGGCCTCTCACAGAGGCACGGAGCATCCACAGCACCTGCATAGCACCTGCAGCAACCTGCAGTTACCTGTCTGCCCCGCCTCCAACAGGAAGTCAGCTCCCTCCAGATCTGCTGGTTCTGTCGTGAACAGTCTTTTATATTTACAATCACCAGATCCTACTGAGCATGTGCAAGAATTCACAGACTATACGTATATGCATTTGTGATTGGCTGATTGCTATCACATGGTACAAGGGGAGTGGAAATATACATAACTTTGAAATTTGTTATAAAAAAAATCTACTACTCGTTTGAAGTTCAGACTAAGTGCTATTGCATTGTCTTGTTATCTTGCATTTGTTGATTATGCAAATCTAATGTGTTGACTGGTCCTTTAATGAATCAATACCACTTATGTTAACAAACCTCTAGAATGTCTCCAATGGCCATTTGAGAGTGTTTAACATAGGTGCAATGTAAATGACTGTTGATTATGCAAATCTACTGTGTTGACTGGTCCTTTAAATGCCAACACATTTCCATATGAAAAATGATTTTAATTATTATCTCTACTTTGGTCTAAACTAGGTCTTGATTCCTAGATAAATGTCCTAGATACAAATCTAAATTATCTGAGATGAATGAGAGTAGATAAATCTTTTTTTTCCCCCCAAAACCTAGGAATCACCTGTCTACATGTTTGTGTGAATCTCATTCTGACTGAAATCCGCCCAAAGATCAAAAGATGAAAATTAGTAGTATAACATTTCTCTAGATTTTCTTTCACACAACTTACCTTTGTCAACAAAGAATTTAAGAGCAAATGTATTGCTGTATTCATATGCACCAACTCCTGAAAATGACACTAGTAAAATCTATTGTGATGGGCATTTGTTTGCTACTTCATGTCCACTACAGGCCCATTTTGACAATATGATCTTTAATCTGTGTCTCCCCCATCTGATCAAGTTTAAAAAAATAAGATGTTTGACATTGTCTTATTTGTGTGTTAGTTTTTAATTAAGAGTTCTGAAGACCATAAATGGTTGGTTGATATGAAGTCAGCAAGTTACTGGTTTGAGCCATTGGAACATTTTGTGACCTGTTGAAGATAATCGAGTTGTCACAAAGATTTCTTGTGCATCTTTTGAGGCAAGTGGTTTCACTAGGTTATTGTCTATTCATGTGTGTTTGCAGGTATTAGTCTGTGACATCCTGCATGTTTTGATGTATAAATTCACAATTTTCTTTATTGACACATTGTCGATAAAGATGAAAAAAGGAAATCAACAAGGTTCCATGCAACACTTAAGTCCTTTTTTCCTGATAGAGGAATACTCCTTCAATTAAACAAAATAAACAGACCAAAAATAGTACAAAAATAAAACATAACTTACTAAAACATAATAAAGGAATATCATGATCTGTTACCTGAGAAGTAAGCATGGGCGACAGTGACCTATGTTACACCTGTACTATGTTGTGGATCTGGTGGACACTATCTACTATGTAGATTTTTTATATAACATGAATGTGGAGTTTCTAAAGGGTGGTAGCACTCTTGTTTCTTAACTGCCCTAGGAGGTATAATGAATATGCTTCCCACTTATGGAATTATTTCTTGATTCTCTTTTCTATGTCTCCCAGAAGATCAGCTTGTTCTAAAAGCATTTGAGTGTGTAAGGCTTAACTCGTTTATTAAAGGGAGGAGCTCTGCTTTTAACCCAATATTAAAGTATAAATGTTCTAGCTATGAGTAGGACCATGTCGATCAACATCTGATGTTTGTGCGTATGTGTTTCTTCCTGTAGGAAAAAAGGTATAATGCATAGTTAGTATTATGAGCTAAAATTAGATTTTACCCCAAAACCATTTCAATTGGGGAAAGTCCCAAAACAAGTATCAAAGCAGAAATTTTTCTAACCCCCTTTCTGTGTTAACCTCTTGTTTTGGACTGACTTGGTATTTTACTTGAGCTTGCTTTTGGACTCTGCATTTGTTAGATGATTTTGTGCTGCTTTTCTCTGTAAGGCTTTGACCCGGACTGTCTGACTCTGTATTCTCTTATTCCCTTACTGAGAATAGTGACTTTCAGCTAGTTTTTTGTATTTGACTATACTTCTTATACTATAACTGCTGTTACCTGAATCTCCAGTGCCAATTCATTAGACATGAGCAATTCGTTCCGGACAAATTTCGTATTCGTCCGAATTTTGGCCGATTCAGAGATTAGGATGAATCTGAATTTACGAATCGGTACCATAACTAAAATCCTGAAAAGGAATAAATCAGTTTCCGAATTTTTGGATCCATTCTTTATTCATATTCAGAATTTTTCATTGTTCATCTAAACCGCTGCCCCCCCCAAGTCGCCAACACTAAATAAAACACTACATAAAGCTATTAACCCCTAAACCGCCATCCCCTCACATCGCCAACAGTAAATAAAGTTATTAAACTCTAAACCGGTGTCCCCACACAGCGACAACACTAAATAAAATCCTATTAACCTCTAAACCGCTATCCCCCCATATCGCCAACACTTTTAAGGACAATGCCCATACAAATGCCCTTTTCGGGGCAATGGGTAGATTCGTTTTTTTTAGTTAGGTTTTTTTTATTTTGGGTGGTGGGGGTTTGTAATGTTAGGGGTATTTGTTTTAATTTTTTGGCAAAAGAGCTATTAATTTTAGGGCAATGACCTACAAAAGGCCCTTTTAAGGGCTATTGGTAGTTTATTATAGATTAGGTTGTTTTTTTTTTATGTTTAAATCTTTTTATTAATAAACTTTTGCTGTTTAACAATGAATGTTTCTCACATAATAAGTATACATTACTAAATCACCATCTGTGTTGAAGCCATACGAAATAATGTCTCTCATCCCAGTCTGTAAGTTTTTAACATCATACTCCAAACCTATCATTACACAAAACTCTAAAGAACAACTGGATTTTCACAGTGGTGTTAGTAGAATTTTTTTATGTTGCAATACGGAAAAAATAAATAAAAAAATATTAACAAAACAAAATCAACCACATATTATGAGAACTACTATGTTGAATCCACTTGTTAAATAGAAAATGTCTCTATCTTTTATGTTTCAGGTTCTCTTCATGTTCTGGTGTGTTCAAAGTTCACCTTACTATATCTGGAACTGCTACAAACCTTCCTCTATTCTCGTCTTTTGATGCTACCTTATTTATTCATTTTTATAAAACCAAATTTTATTAAAAGAGTCTCTTGTGTTTGTTACCCACAATGCCGCGTCATGCATCTCATATGTCCTCTTTATTTTATTTTGGATCTCTGCCCATGAGGGTACCCCTGTCTTCCAATGTTGTGCTATATTTATTCTAGCACCATGCATAGAATTTTAATGAATGAATTGATGTGTGTATTCAAATTTTGATTGTGTGTATGAAGTAGGACTTCGGACATAGTAAGATGAATGTCCTCATCTAGGAGGCTGCTGAGTAGTGCTGATAATATTCTCCAAATCTCTTTAATTCCTTCACATCCCCACCACATATGTTTCTAGGTGCCTATTTCACCACAACCTCTAAAACATAGTGTTGAGTTCTTCTGGGACATATTTGAGGCTATCAGTGGAGTCAGGTACCAGCGAAATGCTGTTTTTATAAAGTTTTCTCTTAGGTCTGCGCTCAATAGACCTTTACTTCCTAATTAAAATATCTTGTCCCATTCTTGTTTCTCATATGAGATTTCTAGGTCAGATTCCCATTTAAAGGGACAGTGTACACCAGAATTTTTATTGTTTTAAAAGATAGATAATCCCTTTATTACCCATTCCCCAGTTCTGCATAACCAACACAGTTATATTAATATACTTTAACCTCTGTGATTATCTTGTATCTAAGCCTCTGCAAACTGCCCCTTTATTTCAGTTCTTTTGACAGACTTGCAGTTTAGCCAATCAGTGCCTGCTCCCAGATAACTTCACGTGCACGAGCATAGTGTTATCTATATGAAACACATGAACTAAAACCCTCTAGTGGTGAAAAACTGTTAAAATGCATTCTGAAAAGAGGTGCCCTTCAAGGTTTAAGAAATTAGCATATGAACCTCCTAGGTTAAGCTTTCAACCAAGAATACCAAGAGAACAAAGCAAAATTGGTGATAAAAGTAAATTGGAAAATTGTTTAAAATTACATGCTCTATCTGAATCATGAACATTTATTTTGGCCTAGACTGTCCCTTTAAGCATGAGTGAGTTCTTAGTAATGGTAGTGTCTGTTTGTATAGCTATATATATCTTAGAAATTGATTTTTTTTGGTCTATTCTTACTTGTGTACATGTTTTCCAGCGATGTGTATGCTTGTGAAGAAGTACCTGATACATATTTTTGAATTGCTGAGTAAAGGTGTAGGTAAAGATACAATTGTAGCTTCATTGGTGTCACTTTATCTTGGATCTCAGTGAATGTCAGCATCTTTCTAGTCTGCAAAACATCTGCCACCCTATACAGTCCCTTGTTGATCCACTTATTAATGGCACTGTGTGTATCTATTGGTAGCACATGTCTGAGAGGTAGCATCAATGAATGGGGAAAAAGTAATGTGTTATGTTTTGACATCCAGTTTTGCGCTTTGTTTAGTAGAGTTATGTATAGGATTTTTTGTTGTTCTCTGTTCCAAAGTATGTCATCTGGGTATGTCAGTCCCTCAATCCTTGCCTCTAAGGTAGTCCACTAAGCATCATTTGCTCCTCTCCCCAATAATACTGTCTGAGATATTCTTGCTGCTCTATAATAGTCAAGTATATTAGGTACTCCCACTCCTCCCAAAGTTCTGTGGTGTGTGAGAATTTTTGAAGATAATCTGGCTTTTTTACTGCCTCTAATATATGCTACTAATTCTGTCTGTAGCCTTGACATCTCTGAGATGGGTAATTTAAGGGGTAAGTTTCTAAATAAGTATAGGAGGCGAGAAAATAAGTTCATTTTGACCACTGAGAGGCGTCCATACCACGAAAATGTGTAGCTCCTCCATTTGTTAACTTCAGTTCTAATATGTTTAAAAAGTGGTAAATAATTGTAGTGATTCAGTTGGTCCAGTCGTGTCATTAAATTAATACCCAAATATTTAAGGAAATGTTTTGTCCATGCAAATTCAAAATTAATCTCTATGGCTTTTCTAGTTTGGGGTGGGAGAGCTATTGGAAGTGCCTCACACTTCTCCAGGTTAATTTTATAGCCTGATATTTGTGAGAATTTGTCTAGTAAACTGTATAATTTGGAAGGGAAATTAAGGGCCTCGTTATTGACAAGAGGATATCATCCGCAAACAATGTAAGTTTATAATCTATCTTTGAGATGGTCATCCCTGTTATATCTGATGAGAGTCTAATTCTGGCCACTAGAGGTTCTATGCATAATGCAAATATCAGTGGGGATAAGGGGCAATCTTGCCGAGTTCTAATCCGGATGGAAAATGGTCTGGATCAATAACCTGTGGACACCACCTGAGCTGTTGGGGTAGAGTATATCGCTTGTATAGCTGTAATAAAAGGGCCATCAAATCCCATATGGTATAGTACTTCCAACATATACTTCCAATCAACTCTATCAAACGCCTTCTCCGGACAGATAGCTCAGCATGCTAAGGCACTGTGGCTGAACTCTGTAGCAACCCAAGGGTTGCAGGTTCGATCCCCGGCGAGGTCCACTCAGCCTTTCATCCTTCCGAGGTCGATTAAATGAGCAGCGCCTTCAGACCCTTACGGGTGATTAGCCGCGCTTTACAAGTACCCATTACATACACATACATACATCCAGAGAGAGAGAAGCAGAGAAGGCGTTCCAGTTCCACCCAATTATGTTCAACATCCTCCTAATATTGTCAGGGGCCTCCCTATCTTTAAAAAAATCCACCTGATCAGGATGTATCAGGGATGGTAAAATATTTTTCAAATGATTAGCCAAGATCTTAGTAAAAATGTTAAGATCCTGATTTATTAATGAGATGGGGCGATAACTGGTGCATAGTTTACTATTTTTGCGCTTAACAGCTCAGGTGGAATCTCATTGCCCTCAAGTATGTGGTTACAGAACTTAGTAAGATGTGGTATTAGTATTTTTAATAAAAGTTTGTTATAGTCTCCAGGGAAGCCATCAGGCCCTGCCGCTTTGCCAGTTTTCAATTCCTTGACAACTTGTATCCTTATCTTTTTCTGTTAGTTTGGGTAAATGTGCCTCTGTTAGAAACTTAGTAGTTGTTACAGCTATATCTATGGATAGTCTTGTTTCCGTCATACAATTTTCGATAGTATTGGGCAAATTCATCTACTATTTCCTGTGGTATAGAGGTCATCTTACCATCTGTCTTTTGAATATAGGGAATAGCTAAATCTTTCTTTCTTTCTTGTAGTTTATGTGCCAAGAATTTGTCTGGTTTGTTGGCAAATACATAATATTGGACCTTCAGTCTCTGTGTTGCTTTAGTAGCATTTGTCTTTAATGAGACAAATGATTAAATGAGATCTGATTATACCTACAAGTTCAACCCATTTTATAAGGTTGTTGCTTCAAAACACAAAATCAGCTAATTCATCTACACAAATAAGCCTTAAGCAAATCTCATACATTTTATACTCTGCAGCTGGTAAAAAAGTAATTGGAAACACATTAATGGAAAAACAATTTTATAGTATACTGTCCCTTTAATTGAATCTGGCTTCTGGGCTTAGATTCCCCCTCTGACTATTAAGGCCTACTTACTAGCGGCCAACCTCTACTTCCGGCTCGGTTTTATAATGGTTTATGGGTGACCCCTTTGTTGGTAAGTTAGAGTCTCTCAGCTGCGCCACTGCCGAAGTCTTCTCCCTGCTGCGCAACTCTCCTCAACTTCTGGCAGGAGCGGACCCGTGACCCTCTTCTCACTGCTAAAGTTTTTTGTTTTTTTTTAAACTTTGCTGCTGCTTGGGGTGACTTTCAGTGGTTTTTGCTTCGGTTTTTGAAACTATAAGTACAGCATTTACCCGGAGCTCAGATTCTATGCTGCCATCTCTGAGCTCGGATAATTTCGTTTTTTATTTTTTGTAATGGCAGTTTTTTTTATTTTTTGTAATTTTAATGTTCATTGTTTTTTTGTAATTGTAATTTTAATTTCTATGTAATGTTAGGTTTTATTATTTTTAGTAATGTTAGCTTTTTTATTTTTTTGTGCTAGTATATTTTTTTAAACAAGTAATGTTAGTTTTTTTTTAGTTTAAGCTTAGTTTTTATTTTAATTTCACAGGTGAGTTTGTATTTATTTTTAAATAGGTAGTTAGTTAATAATTGTAACTTTACTTTAGGTGTATTTTAATTATGTTAACGTTAGGGGTGTTAGGTTTATGGGTTAATAGTTTAATTTAGCTAGTTGCAATGAGGGGGACGGCGGTTTAGAGGTTAATAGGTTTAGTTAGTGTTGGGGATGTGGGGGGGGCGGTGGTTCAGAAGTTAATAGGATTTTATTTAATGTTGGCGATGTGGGGGGACAGCGGTTTAGGGGTTAATAGGTTTATTTAGTGTTGACGATGTGGGGGGTGGCGGTGGTTTAGAGGCTAATAGGTTTTTATTTAGTGTTGGCGATGTGGGGGGCGGCAGTTTAGAGGTTAATAGGTTTAGTTTAGTGTTGGCGATGTGGGGGCGGCATTTTAGAGGTTAATAGGTTTTTATTTTGTTTTGCCGATGTTAGAGAACGGCGGTTTAGATAATTTTGTTTTGGTATATTCCTTATGTTGAGTTAAATCGTTTTCATATCCATTCGTTATTTTGGATCCATTCTTTTTCATATTTATTATTCTATTGTAAACTTTAGAATAGAATAATGAATATGATTAAAGAATGGATCCGAAGGTCCATGATACCCAAATGTTGAAACACTTGAAAGTGATGTGCAGCATAGCTGTAAAAAGCTGACTAGAAAATATCACCTGAACATCTCTATGTAAAAAAGAAAGATATTTTACCTCAAAAGTTCCTCAGTAGCCACATCCCATTGTAAAGGACTTTTAAGTAGCAAATCAGTATGTCTGTCCCGGGACAGCTAAGGGATTGAACCTTGTGCACTCCAATGTTATTTCCCTATTCAGTTTAAGGAAGTTTACTATGAAATCTCATGAGAGTAAAGTCAAATCTCAGGAGATCACAGTAAAAGAGTTCATGACCTCAGCACTGCTGATGCTGATTGGCTGCTGTTCATTTCTTCAATTTTTTTTTTACCTGCAGCTGGGCAGCAGCTGAATTATAACTTTTTACACAGAACTTACTCTGCTGAGCTGAGGAAGTTGTGAGGTAAAATATCTTCCTTTTTTTACATAGAGATGCTCAGGTGATATTTTCCTGTCAGCTTTTTACAGTTATACTGCATCAGTTTCAAGTGATTTAGCATATGAGTATTATGTCCCTTTAACTAATTTTCCGAAATGAAATTATTTATTTAACTAATGAAAACAAAAATAAACTATTTTTTTTGCCGTGCACATGTCCATGATTTATCTTGGATGGCTCTGCTCTCGAGAGATCTGCATTAAAGTCACTAATGTGAGTTTGTCTTTGTCTGAACAAGTATCTGTAGCCCATGGATTGGGTTGCCACCTCTCTGGGAATGACCCAAACAGTTTGGGTTTCCATTTATGTGTACGGTTTGAAGCTGAGCTGGGTTTGGTGGAAAACAGCCACAGCCAAAAAGGTGACATGCATTGGCCACATATTGCACATGCCTACAGTTATTTCTCTAATGTATGTGTATCTTTGTGTGGAAATGTATCTGAGTGTGTCTTTGTGTGCAAGAGTGTGCGTGCCTTTGTGTTTGTTAGTGTATTTCTGTGTGTGAGTGAGTGTATGTGTATTTGTGTGAGAGAATATGTGTGAGTTTTGTTGTTAGTGTGTGAGAGTGTGTGTGTGAGAGCGTTAGCATCTTTGTGTGTGTGTATGTCTTTGTGTGTGTGAGCATGTGTGTGAAAGAGTGAGTGTTTTTGTGTTTGTGTGAGAGAGAATATGTGTGAGTGTGTGTGTTAGTGTGAGAGAAATTGTGTGTGTGAGAGTGTTAGCATCTTTGTGTGTGTGTCTTTCTGTGTGTGTAAGCATGTATATGAGATAGAGAGTGTGTGAGAGTGTGAATAACCATGTGCAAGTTTGTGTTTATGTGCTATTATACACAGTGTGTACTCTTCGAAAAATGTTTTGCTGTGCTGTGAATGAGTGTTCGGGCTTGGCCTAAAGGTGGCAACCCTACCCATGGACCCACTTGGTGTGATGTATGAACTTTGTATAAATTTCCCTCAAGTTTCTGACAAATTTGCCGCTCTAACGTTAAGAAAGCTGTTTGTCACATTCCCTGTTGTGAAAGAGATGCCTCTTACCCCATGCCATTTTAATAATATTTTCTACAAGAAAAATGATTCAAAATGTACGTCAATCAGTCTATACACACGTAATGGAATAAGATCCCTGCTTTGCTAAAGTACAAAGTCTATCTACATTAGCCATATGTTTAGCTATAAGGCCTGCAGACAAAAGCTGCTGGATATAATGCCGGCATTGGAAGCCTGCAGGGGCTGGCTTCTTCTTTGTGAATAAAAATGGTGGCAAGTTAAGAGCATGCATCGGTTATAGGGGTCTTAATCATCTTACCATTAAGAATGCTTACCCTATTCCTCTCATTACGGAACTCTTTTACCGCCTCAAGGGAGCTACGGTCTTTTCTAAACTTGACTTGAGAGGAGTGTACAATCTCGTTAGGATCAAGGAGGGCCACGAATGGAAAACAGCATTTAACACCAGGAGCGAGCCTCCTGTTGCCTCCTGCTCAGTTTGTGCACAGAATAAGACTCCTAAATGTCTTCCTGTGGGTCTTCTTCAACCTATTGCTAATGGTGAGCATCCTTGGACACATCTTTCCATGGACTTCATTGTCGAGCTCCCTGTTTCCAGTGGCAATACTGTTATCCTTATGGTGGTTGACCGTTTTTTCTAAAATGTCACATTGCATTCCCTTGAAGAAGCTGATTACCGCTCAGGAGCTTGCTTCAATTTTTGCCCGGGAGGTCTTCCATTTACATGGGTTTCCCAAGGAGATAGTGTCGGACCGGGGTAGCCAGTTTGTCTCCAGATTTTGGCGTTCCTTTTGTGCTCAAATCAAGCTCTGGAATACAGTGGCGTCACTAGGGTTGGTGTCACCCAGTGCGGTAAGTTATGGTGTCACCCCCCCCCCCAGCAGGCAGACACACACAAAAACACAGGCAAACACACATACAAACACTCAGACACACTTAAAAACATACTTAGATGCACACACAAACACTCGGAAACACACTCAGACACACACAAAAACATACACACAAAAACACTGAGACACACACACACACAAAAACTCAGACACACACTTACAAAATATGTAAACTGCACTGCATTAACTATGAAGCTCATGCCTAGAGCTGCTCCCTGGCTCAGCAGAGCATCAAATGAAAGATACACAGAGCACTCTAAAAATAAATCACTAAAGAAAAGGTTTAGGCACAAACTATGAAAATTCTGCTCTCTGACTCTGTTCCAAGCCTGTCAGTGCACAGCCCCGGGCTGCGTGCCTACTGCTTCTTATGGCCAATCACCTCTGCACTCTGCCCACCCCCAGACCCCCGCCTGCCCTCCTACCTGTTCAGGGTGCACTTAGTGTACCGTAACCGTAATGGTCTGGTGGGCATCATACGTGGCTCCTTCACTTTAAAGACAGTGTCAAACAGTCATGCGGTCAAGTGCCAGGCATCCCCTCATGATTTGCCAGTTCCCGTTTAGAGAGACAGCACAGCAGTGAGTGACTCCACTGCTCCACATGTCACTGAGCAGTGAGCACAGATAGGCAGGCAGGTTTAGGCTAGCAGCGCAACTTTGCAAGCCCCACAGCATGCCCACAACATTCATAGCGAAATTGGGCAGGGGAGAAGCAAAGTACAAACAAGCATAAGCAGCCGGGAAAACTATTTGTTGAAATTGCAGCACTGGCTCAAGGGGCAAAAAAATTGTGTGTCTACAACTTCCCCAGTCCCACCAATGTTCACAAATGCCAGCCCCTCTAATAAAAAAAAATCTATGCATCTCAACATTGTATTTCTTTGAATTTCAATAAAATTAAAAAAAAATAAAAAAATAAAAAAATTTTTTTGGTGTCACCCCCTGGAGGGTGTCACCCGGGTGCGGCCCGCTCCCCCCTAGTGACGCCACTGCTGGAATAGTTCCTCCGTTGCTATGTCGCAGATCACCACAATAATTGGTCTGAACTGTTACCTTGGGCAGAGTTTGCTCGTAATAGTGCTATTAATGCTTCCTCCCAGTTATCCCCGTTCATGGCAAATTATGGGTTTCAACCATCCTTGTTGCCCGATTCATTCATGTCTCAAGGTATTCCTGCTTTGGAGGAGCATCTCTGGCAACTCCGTTTCACGTGGGTGCAGATTCAGGATTGCCTTCATCTTTCTATGCAGCGCCAAAAGTCCCAGGTTGATCGTAGGCTTCTGCCCGCGCCTTCCTACCAGGTTGGTGAGAGGGTTTGGCTGTCCTCCCGCAACTTGTGCCTTCCAATAAACTGGTTACCTGTTATGTTGGTCCTTTTCGAATACTCCGATGGATCAATCCTGTGGCCGATGGTCTTGACCTTCTTCCTGCAATGCGCATCTCCCTCTTGAAACCATTGGTTTGTAATCGGTTTACCACTGTGTTGCCTCGTCCCCGTCCTATCTCTGTTGATAACCATGAGGAATATGAGGTCAGCAGCATTATTGACTCTCGTATGTCCAGGGGCCGCATACAGTATTTGGTTCACTGGAGGGGCTATGATCCGGAGGAGCTTTCATGGGTTCCCTCCTCTAATGTTCATGTTCCCGCCCTCCTCCATGCCTTCCATACCCGTTTCCCCAATAAGCCTTTTGTCCTCCCGCGGGGAGGGGTCGTTGAAGGGAGGATACTGTCAGGGTTTTTTCCCTGCTTTGTTTGCCATGTGCTGCTGGCAGCCATTTTACTCACCTCTCTTGCTGAGTCTTGTGCAGAGTCTGTGATGCTGCTCATTTCCTGCACGCCTTCTTATGGCCAGACTGGTGTACATAATCCGTGTGAGACAGGTTGCAGTCTCAGAATTGTTATGTCATCACTTATTATTTAAAGGGCCTCTGTTCAGTATGCTTTGCCCTTGCATTGTCTCAGATCTGTTTGTGAGTTCCAGTTCCTGTGTATTACCTGGCTGTCTGACATCCCTCCTGGTTCCTGATCCCTGGCTTGTTCCTAACTCTGCTGTTCTCCTTGTTCCTGATTCCGGCAAGTCTGACTATTCACTTTGGCTCCTGACTCAGCTCGTCTGACTACCAGCTCTGGCTTTGACTCCGGGCTTGTTGTTTGACTTTTTATTATTTTTTGTTATTAATAAAGGTGTGATTATTTTTGCACTTCTCGTCTCAGTCTGATTCCTGGCACCCTGACATGACGCCAGTGCCAAAAGACCTCCATTGTGAAGCCAGGCAAGAATTTAGGATTCTGCTGGATAGGTAAATGTTTACTATCTTCATAATTTATTCCACACATTCTGCATGCCCTAGCCCAGGCCCTGAAATTATCCCTGAAGAGGATGATTTGCTTAATATGTAGATGAAGGGAGGTCAGTTTAGCATGTGTCAAATAAGTAGGATAAATAGGGAGCAAAACGAAGCTAGATAATTGTTGGTATCAGTCTTGCTTTATTTACACTGCTCTTGACCAGTAACTAGTTATTATTTATCTGTTGTCGTGCCCTGTAATTTCCACATTTACTTTATTATTTCTTTATGACTAATTAACTCTTGGATTTGATAGTCTGCAGCTTTCCTTGCCATCATAAATCCTGATCTTTCTTTTCCTCTCCAGTACCACGGACATGGATTGTGCGTCATGAACCAACTCTGTCCTTTTTTATTCCTTCCATGAAGATAACTGGTTGCAAATTTCTTAGCCTTTTTGCCCAAATGAAAAAATATGTAGATTACTGAGTTTCTTTTGAGAATATCCGCCAGTAGATGAACAGTCAACCATAAAGTGAAAGCATCATCTTGGTTAGGCGTTAAACAAGTTTCAGACTTCTGGTCAACGAATCACCAAGACAGATTTATTGAGCTGGACCGATTAGAAAATCATACGGGTATTCCACCCTTCCTCCACTTCAAACTCATCAGGATTAAAAGTTTCCTCACAAGTTGGGGATTTGCCCCTAATTCTTCCCGTCTCCTTACCCCATGGGAGTCCATCTGGTGCAGGGGTCATAGACTGTTCAAGCCATTGTCAACACATTATAATCTACTGGAAGGAACTATAACTCCTGAACCAGCACCACATTTAATCAGGTGGGATGCCCTCCTACACACTCACATCCCGGTAAACACTTGGCAGATATCTCTCACACTGACTAAGAAAACATTGCACTGCATAACAATGTTTGAAATGCATTACAAAGTCATATCCCATTGGTACTTGGTTCCCACGAGGCTATCCAAGATGTTCTTGGAAACTTCCCCCTTATGTTAGCGGAGATGTGGCCTCCCGGGTGATATGCTTCATACATGGTGGGAATGCCCAAAAATCAAACCCCTATGGAATCTGTGTTTTCATACCCTATCTACACTGGAGATCCAGATACCTAGAACCCCGGCCACAGCCCTCCTTCACTTAGACTTACATTCCCTCACTAAGCACCACAGTCTGATATGCATATACCTTTTGTCCTCTATCAAAACTAATATTGCTAGGTCCTGGAAAAAGGAGACCCCACCAACATGAGCTGAAATCCTGAACACAATCGCATACTTGTACACCATGGCAAAAGATATACATTACTTACTTAATAAATCTGACTTGTTTGAAATGGCCTGGGCTGACTGGAAGGATAAGTTTGGCACTCTCTGGCAGCCATTGGTCACGGCGCAAGACGCCCCACCTAATATTTAATTAACCAACTGACTACTTTTCAGCCCCTAAGACACCCCCCCTGTAGAAAGGTTGGACAGGAGCTGCAACCCTCCCCCCCCCCCCCCACTACCTGCCTTTCCCCAAACTCTTGAGACTTTGCTGTAACGTATTGATCCTATTTCTGTTTTTATATGTTTGAACTGTTTATTTAAAGTCCCCTTGCCTTATTAAGGAAGGGTTACCTGACATATCAATGTTGTGACAATAATTTTAACCAGACCTGCGTGTCCGTTTCATTTGTTTGTGTCTATTAGCGCAGGGGTCCTGCGTGTCCTTAATTGTTACTTCTAATTCTAAAACCAAATAAAAATGTATTTATAAAAAAGAAAGTGAAAGCATCATATTTCTTTGGGCTCTGCTATTGGTCTTTCCAAGAGGGCACATAAGGAAGTGAATCACATTTTCTAAGAACAATAATAGCTTTGAAAATGATAGTTCTCTTCTTTTTTTATGTATTATTGCTGATATTATACAGCATTTAAATATATACCAAGTTTTATCTATAAAAACTATAAACAGGCCCATCCAGTTTTCCAAAAAGTTAATTTATATGATATACACTATAAAAGTCATTTATATACATATATACAAGCTACATTCCTTTAAATTTCCTAATGCAGCAAAACCAATAATTAAATAAAACAAAAAAATTGTAACAGAGCCCAAATAAAAGATATTATCGCCACAAATATAATTGACTTAAATTATATATATATATATATTTTAATTTTATTTTTTTCCTTTGAATATCTCCATAGAGCAGAGGTTTTTAAAGTCTTAGGCGTTGGGATTTACAGCACATCTCCATAATACAATACATGTTACTTAATTTTGTTTCTCTTTAAAGAACATTGTAGTATTTATTTATTTATTTTAATTTTGGGAACTTACATTTTATCCAGGGTTCACTTCACACACAGCTCTCAATAGCTGATTCTGCTCAACCAAATGAAAAACTTCACTCACGTTCGAATTTGTACTTTGTTACTCCTGTGTTCACTGCAAGTTACTGATCAAGACAATAAAAGCAGCGCAGTGTCTGTCTGAGCTATTTTGACCTCACTGCCTTTCTTCCACCTACATCCCGCCCTTGGCCTTATTCCACCACTACATGCTCTTAAAAACTATTCTTTGTTTTACCCGTCAGCTGCTCCTTGTGGTTAGAAGTGTCACTGCCCCTGTGCCTCCCCTTATTTGTTCTAGCGCCCCCATGGGGAGGCCCACCTAACACTTTGAAAAGCACTGCCATAGAGGCTATGCATATTCTTTATGATTACTCTGCAAATAAGAACACATTGCACTCTCTACACCATGGGAAGTAAGCTACACAAGTCCCTTATATTTACGTTTCACTCTAGTCTGTCTGATCATTAAAGGACATAAAAGTCAAAATAAACTTTCATGATTCAGACAGAAAATGCAATTTTATGAGACTTTTCAAGTTACTTATTTGATTAAATTTACTTAGTTCTCTTGTTATCCTTGAGCATATCTAGGTAGGCTCAGGAGCAGCAATGAACTACTGGGAGCTAGGTGATTGGTGGTTACACATGCACACCACTTGTCGTACATTCACCAAATGTGCTCTGGAGCTGAATTTAAAACACTTTTACAGGAGTTTATGTCCCTTTAATCGGTTTCGTGGCTTTTACGACTTTATCTTCCCTTGAAGATCAAGCCTTTCACCTAGTTTAGAATTACCACTGATGATCTATTTCATTATACATCAAGTCTGTCGGATAACAATAGCTTGAATACCAGACATTTTTTTTAACAAATAAAAGTAAGATATGTCAGATAATGAATTCAATATTACAGGAAAAAGCCTAATGTATTTAAAGCAGGATAAGTACTATGAATAATTTCATATAATTTTAATTAATTTTATAATTAACATGATTACCCCTCCAAGCACTTTATTGCAATCATAAATACAGTTTTAAATTATCATATTTCCTTTGTGTTGTTTTTAAAATATGAACTTAGAAAGTCCAGCCCTGCACACGTTGGAACGTAGGAGGAAGGGCCCTTTGACCTGTTGGGAGGAGTTAGCCCCTGGGTGGAGTTAGGAGGTGTTGAGCTGTTGAGAAAGGTTGAGTCCTCAGTAGTTTCTGCACCATCTCAGCCTCCAGCGGCTAGGGCCTGGGTCCCTTTAGCAACTGGGGTTCCACAATTGGGGACGGGTGGTAATCTGGGTGCTGCTCAGACGTCGATGCCTTCAAGCGGCATGGGAGGCGTGGGCATTCCCCCAGCCAATCAAAGTGAAATTCCTGTGGGTTCCCAACATAATTTAGTTGTTAACCCCGAGTTAAGAGTGTCAAACATTGCTAAGTCCAGGTCGTGCCTGTGTTCAATCGGTCCCTTAGGATTGCATCTTACTAAGGAGACCAGGGATAAGATTTGGAAAAGGGAATATATTGAGTTATTTTCTTTACTGCCATTGGAGAAATCTTTTGAGGTCCCTGATGACACCAAAAAAGATGCAAATTAAAAAGAGGAGGATGCGCGTAAGAAGCGGTACCGTTACGTACTAACTGGTTCAACGCTTTTGTTATTTAGGCAAGTGTTATGGCGTATAAATTCCCTGACCAAGGTGCACCTCTTTTTTGCTATTTTGATTAGATAGCGGTGGCTCAGCATACATACGGCGGCATTGTGTGAAGGACGTACGACGAACATTTTCGTCAACGACTGGCATTCAAGCCTGACATGAAGTGGGACGACCTTGATATGGGTCTCTGGAGTGACTCTAATCCCTTTCAGACCACCGCTGGCAGTTCGTCCTCAGCCAGTCTGCCGGCAGCAAACAGGAAGGGATTCTGTTTTCAGTATAAGTGGGGTAATTCCTGCAAGTTTAGGCATGAGTGCTCCGGTTGCAGGGGCTCACATGCTTATGCTAAATGATTACAGAAAGGGAGGGCACCTGGTAAGCCCGATCTACCTGAAAAAGCGGGTGTATCCAATCAAGTTGGAAAATATGGAAGATGGAGCACTAGTTAGGTCGCTACGCCAGTAAAAGTGGATGTTGGGAGAAGGTTACTTCTGGGTTACTGAATGTTTTTTCCTTTGGTTTTGTCATCCCATCAGTGAACTCACAGGTGTCCATCTTTTTGCGTAGATCCAAGATGAATCAGTTGGAAAAAGGCAAATCGGTAAGTTTATTCCCTACAGGGGTTACTGTTTGCCCGTGTCTATCGCTGCAGAGATTTCTTAGGGTTAGGTCAATGATGGAGGTTCATTGTTGGTGCATGAGGACAGCAGGGCTTTGTCTTAATATCAAATCAGGAGCGGTGTTGGGGAAGGCACTTAGGAGTTTGGGTTTGAATTCTGGGGAATTTGGTTCCCACTCGTTTAGGATTGGGACAGCCACTGAGGCAGTGGTTTTGGGTTTAGGTGATGATGTCGTTCGGGGGGTTGGGAGGTGGAATTCTAATCTATTCTTATGTTCGACTTCAGTTTAATTGTTCTTGTGTTTGCTTTACTCTTTTCCAAGTCCGATTCATGTTTGGGTTGTGGGTCACTCTTTTATATATTGGGCCCGAAGAGCGGTTGCAAACAAGGAGGATGGCCTCCAGCTAGGTTTTGGCAGAGATAAGGCTTTGTTACGGTAGTTCAGAATGCATGGCCTTCACTGGGACCAAGTTTTGTTGTCAGTGGTGGGTTATGCTAAACAGTTTCCTCCTCCCAATATACTGTTTGTGCATGCCGGGGGAAATGATTAGCATATGGCATGGTGGTTACGGACTCACAGGTGTCCATATTTTTGCATAGATGAAAGATGGATCAGGTAAATTTATTCCCTTCACTGGTTACTATTTGCTTGTGTTTAGCGCTGCAGAGATTTCTTAGGGTTAGGTCAATGGTGGGAGGTTCATTGTTGGTGCATGAGGACGGCAGGGCTCTGTCTTAATATCAATTCAGGGCGGTGTTGGGGAAGGCACTTAGGAGTTTGGGTTTGAATTCTGGGGAATTTGGTTCCCACTTGTTTAGGATTGGGGCAGCCACTGAAGCAGCGGTTTTGGGTTTAGGTGATGATATCGTTCGGGGGGTTGGGAGGTAGAATTCTAATAGGTTCCATTCTTATGTTCGACCTCAGTTTAATTGTTCTTGTGTTTGCTTTACTCTTTTCCAGGTCCGATTCATGTTTGGGTTCTGGGTCACTCTTTTATATACTGGGCCTGAAGAGCGGCTGCAAATAAGGAGGATGGCCTCCAGCTAGGTTTTGGCAGAGATAAGACTTTGTTATGGTGGTTCGGAATGCATGGGCTTCACTGGGACCAAGTTTTGTTGTCAGTGGTGGATTATGCTAAACAGTTTCCTCCTCCCAATATACTGTTTATGCATGCCGGGGGCAATGATTTGGGGTCTTTACCTCAGAAGGAGCTGGTTAGGAGGCTAAAGAAGGATTTGTCGAGATTGCTGGAGTTATTCCCTGAGTTGGTAATTGCATGGTCGAACATAATACCACGTTTGATCTGGCTATGGTTGAATAACAGTAGAAGGAAAGTTAAAACATTGGTGGCTTGATTTATGAAGAGGATTAATGGGGCTGTTGTCCATCATGATGATTTGGAAGATGTTGAGAATGGGGAGTTCTATATTAGGGACGGTGTTCACCTGAATGAATTCAGGTTGAGGCTTTTCATTCTAGATATTCAAGAAAGGTTGAAAATGTTGTTATGAGGCATGGCGGAACTGGGCGGAGGTGTCAGCCCAGTTTTTGGTGGTGGTGCTAGTCCTCGTCATTTTCAGACCAAGGTAAAAAGCTATTTGGTAGCCTCCCCGATGGGTGCGAGAACTAGTGTCATGAACTCCTCAGTTCCACCTTAACTTATGTTACTACATCTCACATACCAACTTAAGAATCAATTATCTGGCTCTCTTTTCCTTTAAAAGCTTTCCATTTCCCATACACCTTTGCTGGTTTATTGAAGGTTGATACCCACTCACTCTCCAGCCTTTCTTGTTACTTGTCTAAAACAGAGTATCACTTGTTCTATGATTAGCTCTGTCTCCTTCAACTGAAGCTACTTCTCATCTAAAGCAGAAGTCACCTGTTGCAACTGCAGCACGCACGCCGCTCTAACAACTTCCAGCTTAACAGACACAGGCCGCAATCTGCAGAGAGGATCAGAGAAGCTGCACGCACACAGCTGCTAGAGCCAGGTCCGTATCCAAGTGTTAGCATTGCCGTTAAGATTGTGAACTTATCTTTACCATATGGTGTAATGTTTAACAGTGCAGCAAGCTGATACAGTATTCTTAACACTGTTTACAAATATTTACTGCAAGGTGTATTATTTAAAGGCCCAGCAAGCTGAAACAGTAAACTTAACACTGTGAACTTATCTTTACCACAAGGTGTATTATTTAAAGGGCTAGCAAGCTGAAACAGTAAACTTAACACTGTGAACTTATCTTTACCACAAGGTGTATTATTTAAAGGGCCAGTATTACCTTAAAGGGGACCTCACTTATCTGTCACAAACCTATATAAACTGCTACTTATTATCTAAAAGTTTACATAGTACAAACTTATCTCTGGACCCAGATATAATTCACCTGATCTTACTACTTATAATTTTGAGGTGAATATTCCGGGCTACATTAATCCAGGTGATTAAGACTCTGTCTCCTCACTAGCAGACAGACTTAATCAAATGATACATACAAACTATTTACCAGAGAATACTCATAATCAGACTAAAGAAACAGCAATCGAATTGCTGATCATTACAGCTAGATAATTAGTTCCTTAGGCATGGGGTCCCTTGGAGCTTGTTAGAAGGTTAAAAAAGAAAAGGACTTAGCATTTTGCTATGTCCAGCTGAAGCTGAAATACTGCCTGATCAAATTGATCTTGAAATGGTTAAAAAGTTAGACAAAATGGGCTAGCACAGAAAACAGGTTTTGGTTGAATTGCAATAAATTATATGGCGTTTTTTCAAAGTTGCTAATTTATAAGTGATATTTAAAATAAGGGTTATTTAATAAACAGGCTGTGGCCAGATTGTATACCAAAATTATGTGTCAATTTTTATTAATATATATTTGAAGGTTAAAATTGAAGTTAGTTATGGGCCGTAAAATTGACGACTCAAATGGTTAAGTTCTGCCCTGCTCACGGAGGAACGTAGGAGGAGGGGCCCTTTGACCTCTTGGGAGGAGTTAGACCCTGGGTGGAGTTAGGAGGTGTGGCATAAGGGGTCTAGTATTTAAGGGAAGCGGGTATTTTTTGGCGCCATTGCAGTAATATTAACAAGCAAAGGGGCTAATGTCTGACTATGTTCCCTCCCTCCCTATTGGGTTGTAGTTGTATTTGTCATAGCTAGGGCGGGGGTGCTAGTCATCATAATTTTTAGACCAAAGCAAAAAGCTTTTTGGTAGCCTCCCCGGGGGTGGGAGAGCTAGATATTTAGCTCCTTGGGCATAGGGTCCCTTGGAGCTTATTAGAAGGTTAAAAAAGGAACGGACTTAGCATCTTGCTATGTCCAGCTGAAGCTGAACAATGGCCTGGTCAAATTGATCTTGAAATGGTTAAAAAGTTAGACAAAATGGGCTAGCACAGAAAGGTTTGGTTGAATTTCAATGTTTATATGGTGTTTTTTCAAGGTTTTTAATTTATAAGTGATATTTAAAATAAGTGTTATTTAATAGACAGGCTGTGGCCAGATTTTATATCAGAATTATGTGTCTGTTTTTATTTATATATATTTGAAGGTTAAAATTGAGGTTGGTTATGGGCCGGGAAATTGACAATTAAAAGGGTCATGCACAAGAATCTGAAACTTTCAAAATTTTACACATAACATGGTTTTAGGACATTTGAACTCCAATATATTTCAATTCAAAAAATTAAAACCATTTGAAATCTGATATGTGGACTATTGTGGAATTTGATGGAGTGAGCTTGCATTTTAAAACCATGTGTGGTAACTCATTTGATAAGTAGATCATTTACATTGATTAGAATCTAACGCCTAGATTATAAGTTTGGCGTTAGCCTTAAAAAGCAGCGTTGAGAGGTCCCAACGCTGCTTTTTAACGGCCGCTGGTATTACGAGTCTGACAGGTACAGGTGTACCGCTCACTTTTCTTCCGCGACTCAAGGCTACCGCAAATCCTCTTACGTCAATTGCGTATCCTATCTTTTTAATGGGATTTGCCTAACGCTGGTATTACGAGTCTTGGAAGAAGTGAGCGGTAGACCCTCTCCTGCCCAGACTCCTACCGCATTTAAAAGTCAGTAGTTAAGAGTTCTAAAGCTCTTAACTAAAGTGCTACAAAGTACACTAACACCCATAAACTACCTATTAACCCCTAAACCAAGGCCCCCCCCACATCGCAAACACTAAAATAAAAATTTTTAACCCCTAATCTGCCGACCGGACATCGCCGCCACCTACATTATACCTATGAACCCCTAATCTGCTGCCCCTAACATCGCCGACACCTACATTATATTTATTAACCCCTAAGCTGCCGCCCCCAACGTCGCCACCACCTACCTACAATTATTAACCCCTAATCTACCGACCAGACATCACCGCCACTTTAATAAATGTATTAACCCCTAAACCGCCGCACTCCCGCCTCGCAAACACTAGTTAAATTTTATTAACCCCTAATCTTCCGACCCCAACGCTGCCGCTACTATAATAAATTTATTAACCCCCTAAACCTAAGTCTAACCCTAACCTTAACCCCCCTAACTTAAATATAATTTATATTAAACAAAATTAATTTAACATAATTAAATAAATTAATCCTATTTAAAACTAAATACTTACCTATAAAATAAACCCTAAGCTAGCTACAATATAACTAAGTTACATTGTAGCTAACTTAGGGTTTATATTTATTTTACAGGTAAGTTCGTATTTATTTTAACTAGGTAGAATAGTTATTAAATAGTTATTAACTATTTAATAACTACCTAGCTAAAATAAGTACAAAATTACCTGTAAAATAAATCCTAAGCTAAGTTACAATTACACCTAACACTACACTATCATTAAACTAATTACCTAAACTACCTACAATTAATTACAATTAAATTAAATAAACTAAATTACGAGAAACCCCCCCCACTAAATTACAGAAAATAAAAAAAGAATTACAAGAATTTTAAACTAATTACACCTAATCTAATCCCCCTAATAAAATAAAAAAATCCCCCCAAAATAATAAAATTTCCCTATCCTATACTAAATTACAAATAGCCCTTAAAAGGGCCTTTTTGCGGGCATTGCCCCAAAGTAATAAGCTCTATTACATGTTAAAAAAAATACAATACCCCCCCAACATTACAACCCACCACCCACACACCCCTACTCTAAAACTCACCCAATCCCCCCTTAAAAAAACTTAACACTAACCCCCTGAAGATCACCCTACCTTGAGCCGTCTTCACCCAGCCAGACACAAGTGGTCCTCCAGAGGGTCCGAAGTCTTCATCCGATTGGGGCAGAAGAGGTCCTCCAGATGGCAGAAGGCTTCATCCAGGCGGCATCTTCTATCTTCATCCTTCCGGAATGGAGCGGGTCCATCTTCAATCCAGCCGACGCGGAGCATCCTCTTCAAACGAAGTCCTAACGAAGAATGAAGGTTCCTTTAAATGACGTCATCCAAGATGGTGTCCCTTGAATTCCGATTGGCTGATAGAATCCTATCAGCCAATCGGAATTAAGGTAGGAAAAATCCTATTGGCTGATGCTATCAGCCAATAGGATTGACCTTGCATTCGATTGGCTGATAGAATCCTATCAGCTAATCGGAGTTAAGGTGCAATCCAATCAGCTGATCAAATCAGCCAATAGGATTGACCTCACATTCTATTGGCTGTTCCAATCAGCCAATAGAATGCAAGGTCAATCCTATTGGCTGATAGCATCAGCCAATAGGATTTTTCCTACCTTAATTCCGATTGGCTGATAGGATTCTATCAGCCAATCGTAATTCAAGGGACACCATCTTGGATGACGTCATTTAAAGGAACCTTCATTCTTCGTTAGGACTTCGTTTGAAGAGGATGCTCCGCGTCGGCTGGATTGAAGATGGACCCGCTCCGCTCCGGAAGGATGAAGATAGAAGATGCCGCCTGGATGAAGCCTTCTGCCGTCTGGAGGACCTCTTCTACCCCGATCGGATGAAGACTTCGGACCCTCTGGAGGACCATTTGTGCCCGGTTGCGTTGGGGGGGGGGGCAGATTAGGGGTTAATAGTATAATGCAGGTGATGACGATGTCGGGGGCAGCAGATTAGGGGTTAATAGGTGTAAAATTAGGGGTGTTTAGACTCGGGGTTCATGTTAGGGTGTTAGGTGCAGACATAAATTTCATTTTCCCATAGAAATCAATGGGGCTGCATTAGGAGCTGAACGCTGCTTTTTTGCAGGTGTTAGATTTATTTTCAGCCAGCTCAGCCCCATTGTTTCCTATGGGGAAATCGTGCACGAGCACGTTTTGCCAGCTTACCGCTACCGTAAGCAACGCTGGTATCGAGGTGAGATGTGGAGCTAAATTTTGCTCAACGCTCACTTTTCTGAGGCTAACGCCGGCTTAAAGAAAACTTGTAATACCAGCATTGTTTAAAGGGAGCGGTAAGAAAAAAAAGTAGCGTTAGCCCCACAAGCCTTACCGAAAAAACTTGAAATCTAGCCGTAGAAGAGTGCCCACTTTACCTTCAAGCTGGTGAAACTGCACCATTTGCATCCACCAGATTTAGCCTTTGTGAACTGGCGATTAGAGTGTTACTGTCTGCCAAATAACATGCCAGAAATGTCAGAGTCTCAGTCTGTAGTGCAGTGGCACAGACCACCTCTGCAGTCCTCCCCAGTCTGGGAGCAATGTATGTAATGTAATATGACTTGGAATATAGGTGAGTTCTTCATATTCTAAATTCTTGACTTTTTGAGCCTTCTTAACCTGTCGGAACCCCAAACCCAGTGATAAAGTTTGTTTTTTTATTTAACAACTTTTATAAACAAGTACAAGAAAAAGAAAAAGAACACATGATAAAATGAAAAAAAAAATAGAAATATATAATATAACTAATACTGGTTGCTGCTAACTATGTATAATTATTACTAATCCCAAGTCTTTTAGCATCACTCTTTATACAGTAAAAGAGGAGAACAAACTTAGGGATCATGTACCATTGGGGGGGACCTTGGATATAAAGGAAATTCTCCCAGCACTGTCACAAGAGTAATTTCTTATATCTGCATAGCATATATAAGCAATTAACCACGGAATTACAGAAGATCTGCATACAAATATAAATATTTTAAGGGCATAGTAACACTCTTCATCAAGAGCTGTCCAGGGATACATAATATATTCCAAAATATGTGGCAGCAAACACGTTTATTATAAATGCACAGAAGATAAACAGTAACGTTTCGGGATTGCTCCCTTATTCATGCTATCCCGAACCCTGAAACGTTGCTCTTTATCTTCTGTGCATTTATAATACATTTGTTTGCTGCCACATCTTTTGGATTTTTTTGCTGCACTATTTGGGGATTGTGTGGTTTCCCTGTGGTGTGCAATTTGCCTGGAGTGCTGGGCTGATTCTTTGGTCCATTGATACACCATAACAGCACATCTTACTGGCATCAAGAGCAATTCAGGGATGCACATTAAGAGCATATAACACTGTCCATTGAGAGCAGTTCAGGGGTATACATTAAACGTTTCATTGATGTAATAAAAAAGCATTAAGCAGTGGGTTATTCTTAAAGGATCAGTAAAACAGTAGAATTCAGATGAGTAGTAGATTTTTTTTTCTGACAAATTTAAATTTTATGTCTATTTCCACTACTCCTGTAACATGTGACATCCATCAGCCAATCCCAAATCCATATATGTATATTCTGGGAATTCTTGCACATGCTTAGTAGGAGCTGGTGACTCAAAAGTGTAAAGTGTATAAAAAGACTGTGCACATTTTGTTAATGGTAGTAAATTGGAAAGTTGTTTAAAGTTTAATGCTCTATATGACTCTTGAAATTGTATTTTTGAATTGAGTATCCCTTTAATAGAAACTTTTGCAATATTTATTATTATTCATAATTTTAATATGATTTTACGTTTCTTTTTACTTCATCTGTGAAGGGTCCATTACTTCCTGTCACATCCCTACAATGGGGGTTGGGCTTTCTACAGGAAGGCAAACTAACGGCTAGATTTAGAGTTTTGTCGGTAACGACCCGTGTAGCTAACGCTGGCTTTTTTCTGGCCGCACCTTTAAAATAACTCTGGTATTGAGAGTCCACAGAAAGGCTGCGTTAGGCTCCAAAAAAGGAGCGTAGAGCATATTTAACGCAACTGCAACTCTCGATACCAGAGTTGCTTACGGATGCGGCCAGCCTCAAAAACGTGCTCGTGCACGATTCCCCCATAGGAAACAATGGGGCTGTTTGAGCTGAAAAAAAAACCTAACACCTGCAAAAAAGCCACGTTCAGCTCCTAACGCAGCCCCATTGTTTGCTATGGGGAAACACTTCCTACGTCTGCACCTAACACTCTAACATGTACCCCGAGTCTAAACACCCCTAACCTTACACTTATTAACCCCTTTTCTGCCGCCCCGCTATCGCTGACCCCTGCATATTATTATTAACCCCTAATCTGCTGCTCCGTAAACCGCCGCTACTTACAGTATCCCTATGTACCCCTAATCTGCTGCCCCTAACACCGCCGACCCCTATGTTATATTTATTAACCCCTAATCTGCCCCCCACAACGTCGCCTCCACCTGCCTACACTTATTAACCCCTAATCTGCCGAGCGGACCGCACCGCTATTATTATAAAGTTATTAACCCCTAATCCGCCTCACTAACCCTATAATAAATAGTATTAACCCCTAACCTGCCCTCCCTAACATCGCCGACACCTAACTTCAATTATTAACAGCTATTCTAATAAATGTATTAACCCCTAAAGCTAAGTCTAACCCTAACACTAACACCCCCCTAACTTAAATATAATTTAAATCTAACGAAATTAATTAACTCTTATTAAATAAATTATTCCTATTTAAAGCTAAATACTTACCTGTAAAATAAATCCTAATATAGCTACAATATAAATTATAATTATATTATAGCTATTTTAGGATTAATATTTATTTTACAGGCAACTTTGTATTTATATTAACCAGGTACAATAGCTATTAAATTGTTAAGAACTATTTAATAGCTAAAATAGTTAAAATAATTACAAAATTACCTGTAAAATAAATCCTAACCTAAGTTACAATTAAACCTAACACTACACTATCAATAAATTAATTAAATACAATGCCTACAAATAACTACAATGAAATAAACTAACTAAAGTACAAAAAATAAAAAAGAACTAAGTTACAAAAAATAAAAAAATATTTACAAACATAAGAAAAATATTACAACAATTTTAAACTAATTACATCTACTCTAAGCCCCCTAATAAAATAACAAAGCCCCCCAAAATAAAAAAAATGCCCTACCCTATTCTAAATTACTAAAGTTCAAAGCTCTTTTACCTTACCAGCCCTGAACAGGGCCCTTTGCGGGGCATGCCCCAAGAAGTTCAGCTCTTTTGCCTGTAAAAAAAAACATACAATACCCCCCCCCAACATTACAACCCACCACCCACATACCCCTAATCTAACCCAAACCCCCCTTAAATAAACACTAAGCCCCTGAAGATCTCCCTACCTTGAGTCGTCTTCACCCAGCCGAGCCAAATTCTTCATCCAAGCGGAGCAAGAAGAGGTCCTCCATCCGGTAGAAGTCTTCATCCAAGCGGGGCAGAAGAGGTCTTCCATTCGATTGAAGTCTTCATCCAAGCGGGATCTTCTATCGTCATCCATCCGGAGCGGAGCGGCAGCATCCTGAAGACCTCCGACGCGGAACATCCATCCTGGCCGACGACTGAACGACGAATGATGGTTCCTTTAAATGACGTCATCCAAGATGGCGTCCATCGAATTCCGATTGGCTGATAGGATTCTATCAGCCAATCGGAATTAAGGTAGGAATATTCTGATTGGCTGAATATAATATAGGGGTCGGCGGTGTTAGGGGCAGCAGATTAGGGGTACATAAGGATAACGTAGGTGGCGGTCGGCAGATTAGGGGTTAAAAAATTTTAATCGAGTGTCGGCGATGTGGGGGGACCTCGGTTTAGGGGGACATAGGTAGTTTATGGGTGTTAGTGTACTTTAGAGCACAGTAGTTAAGAGCTTTATGAACCGGCGTTAGCCCAGAAAGCTCTTAACTCCTGGCTTTTCTCTGCAGCTGGAGTTTTGTCGTTAGATTTCTAACGCTCACTTCAGACACGACTCTAAATACCGGAGTTAGAAAGATCCCATTGAAAAGATAGGATACACAATTGACGTAAGGGGATCTGCGGTATGGAAAAGTCGCGGCTGAGGTAGCCTAAAACCAGCGTTAGGAGCCTCTAACGCTGGTTTTCACGGCTACCGCCAAACTCCAAATCTAGGCCTAACATTCTTCATTGGAAGTGTTGCTAGGAGATATCTAATTTAGCTGCAATTAGTTTATTGCCCATGCTCACTACAGGACTTTTGCTGTAAAAATCATGTGAACATAGACCTTACGTTCTGTAATGTCTGTTTGCTTATCTACAATACAATCTGTTTCTTTTTTTATTTTTATTTGATGTAACATATTTTTTTTCTAGGAGCACTGTTTCATATCCCTTTAAGAGCATATATCACTGTCCACCAAGAGACGTTCAAAACTACACCTTAAGAGCATTTACAAATTTAAAATACAAATAAAAACACACTAATAAACACATTAGGCACTTATAACAGATCATCAAAAAGGCCTAGAGACCCCCAAGACCCCTCTTTAAAATAAAGCTCATATATAGGCTGGAAAAGCCATGTGATTGCTGTCACTGTGGGCGTCACAACATGGAGATCAAAGTTATATAAATATACCCAAAGGTCATAAGTTATATGAGGATGAACCCTTCTCCTTTTGATTATAGTGTTTAGAAAAATACTCACACACTATTGTTTAAATCATAGCTTATTATGATTTTAATAAACATATGCATTGTTTTCATACTTTTTGTTGTAGATTTCTCTTCTCACGTATCCTAAAACATTAATGGTGTGGTTTGAATTTGCTGGTTATGCTGAACCCCCCCCCCCCCCCTCCAATATATAGTTTGTGTAGGTTTCTCACTAAGGGCCCAATTCTGTAAAGCTTCCTGGTCTGGCGAGATTCTATAAGAGGCCTCATCATATTATGAGGCCCCATCATATTTTGAGGCCCATCAGGGATTGTTTTAGGCAACTGTAACTTCTATTATCAAATTTGCCTCATTCTCTTGGTATCCTTTATTGAAGGAGTAGCAATACACTTCTGGGAGCTAGCTCAACATATCGGTAAGCCAATGATAAGAGTTATATATGTGCAGCCACCAATCAGCAGCTAGCTCCCAGCTCCTAAGTCTACCTAGGTATGTTTTTCAACAAAGGCTATCAAAAGAACAAAGCAAATTAGATAATAAAAGTACATTGGAAAGTTTTTTTAAATTGCATGCTCTATCTGAATCACGAAAGAACATTTTTGGATTCCATTTCCCTTTAAGGCAAGTTCACTAATATGCTATGTGTGAAGGAGTCACTTACTTTACAGTACAATCTTCATTAAAATAAGCTGATGACTTCTCTCCATGACGGAGAGTTTTTTTAGAATTTGGCTCTAACAAATTACTTCCTGTAGTACTAAAATGTGGGAAGCATTTAAAGAGACAGTCAACATAATAATTTTTGTTGTTTAAATATATAGCTAATTCCTTTATTACCCAATCCCCAGTTTTGCATAACCAACACAGTTATAATAATACTCGTTTTACCTCTGTAATTACCTTGCATCTAAGCCTCTGCAGACTGCCCGCTAGTTTCAGTTCCTTTGACAGTGCTCAATCCTTGGTAAATTCACGTGCATGAGCTCCATGTTATCTATATGAAACACATAAACTAACTAGTGGTAAAATGCATTCAGATTAGAGGCGGCCTTCAAGGTCTAAGAAATTAGCATATTAACCTCCTAGGTTTAGCTTTCAACTAAGAAAACCAAGAGTACAAAGCAAAATTGATGACAAAAGTAAATTTGAAAGTTGTTTAAAATTACATGCCCTATTTGAATCATGAAATGTTTTTTTGGACTTGACTGTCCCTTTAAGAGTTCCAAAGGAGCTCAGCCCATGAATGTGAAATGGTTTAGCAGATAAGACGTTAAAGTAATAAATTATTTAGGATATATGAATGATATATTGTTTAAAACATGTAGAAATATACATTTACTAAACATAGATGGATGCAAAGTACACAATTTTTTAAATAAATATGTGTGTCCATTGTAGCTGAGTCATTCACCGGTGAAGGTGTCACGGACACAAAAATCTTTATACCATTGGGTTAGAGTTGCTAAATTCTTCTAAAACTACCAAGTTGCTGAACGCTAAATGAAAATGGGTGTAGGGTTACACCTAAAACCAAACAGAATGAGGAAGTATGTAAACCTTGTGAAAAAATAATGATTTAAAGGTTTGTGTCTCTTAGTTACAGCCCCAATGCAAACCCAACCATTGTTAGTTTGGGTCAGTAATGCACAAATGCATTAGAACTACATTTAAAAACCTAATCAATTTGCTTCTAATAATTAATTGTTCCACCTCTTACAGATGATTTTTAACTTTATTTTAAGTAAGGTAATTAGTATCCTAAGAAGTACTTGCAGATGTAAAGGAAAATGTCTGAAAACTGTGAAATTCATGTAACTGACGTTCAACACAGTCATTTATTGAAATATTCCGGTTATCATCAATTTGCAAGTGCTGCCATGAGAGATAATATTCTAAATATAGCTTAAGATATGACTCAAGGCTGTGCTCAGAATATTATCTCACCAATACATTTCCATCAGTATCTAACCAAGGCACTCACTATATAATACAATGCAACTTTAAGGGTTCTACTTTGCTATACTTTATATATTTATAATCTACAGATTTATCCCCTTCACAGGCAGAATATGCTGGGATCAATATAAAACGTTGCTGTAAAAGGGACATATAGATGGCACTGATAACTACATTGTCCTCAATCCAGTGAGAAATATAAGCATTTAATTTATTTTTACTAAACATTTATATGTCTGCAGGACATGTTGATCATTTCACATATTCAAAATGGATCTCTATAAAATAAGGTATTCTTTTAAAATGCAGTGTAACATGTAAAGTGGAGGTGTGCCAGGCATTTAACATCAAATAAAAACATCAGCTGGCATTTATCAAGTGCGAGACAGAGAGTGTTCAGTATTGCTGCAATACACTGCGTTTATTTAACAAGCGTTTGCTGTGCAATGCTGTATGCCGCCCCCTGCTTGCTCTAGACAAAATATCAATCACCCCGGGGCAAACGTACCCGGGATGATTTAATCCACAATCTAATAGCTGGTGTACTGGTAAGGAAGCTGCGGTCTGTTGAAAGCTGCTTTCTAATTTTAGGCAGCGGCACCGATCATCCCCCAGAGCTGCATATGCAGCTGTATAAATGGGGGGCTATTAGGAGTAAAGAAATTGATAAGGTTTGGGGATATTTAGGGTTTTATTTATCAAGCTGCGGCGGACAGGGGTGCCCATACGCTCCCCTGTCCGCCGCACCCTGCCTCTGGCGGGCTGAATCCCGCTGCCGGAATTCAGCATTGCACATGAGCGCTATTTTGCACTTGTGTGCGATTCTGCCCCCTGCCGGCGCACAGCCAATCACACGCAGGCAGAAGCTGTTAATCTCCCCGGCTGGGGAGATTGAAATTTGTCATCTAAGAGGTGGCGAAAGGTTAGGAAAGCATGATGACCACTGCTCCCCAAAATCCTATAAATCCTGGTTTGCCACTCTCAATCCACCCCCTTCTATCACAGTCCTACACATTTCACACCTAACTCCACCTCTAATGTTACTTGACTCTACCCCCAGATCTCCCTGATTAAGAAACTATAATCCTCATACCAGAGATTCCAGGAAATGTTAGGAGGTATATTCATGCATAAATGCTCACTTACAGTGATACAAGTTAAAGGAACATTAAGCTCCCAATTTAATTTTCAAAAATATTTATTTATACATGAATAAAAAAGAAAGTTATGCAGTTATTCTTTATTTTGCAGATTTTTAATGTACTTTAACTCTGAGCACTCTGGTTTTCCACTGTCCTCAAGAAAGGGTAGAGTGCATTTTGTAGAAGCATGTCTCTGCAATATTATAAACAGTAATTGATCAGTGCAGGATCTCATTTATATCTGTCTTTATCTGGCCATAGACAAGGACATAAGATAAACCATACTAAAAAGTTTTTTTCAAGTGATATGGACTAGAAAACAAAGCCCCTTTACAAATGTTAATTTCTTTGTATATTTTAAATATATATTAAGCAGTAAATAAATTTTAGGCATAATGATGAATTCAAAGCAAGGATCACCTTGAGAACAAAATTATTATTATTGTTTTAAATAATATTAGTTGCAAAAAAACAAGTGTAAGGGGCGTGTCTGGGCAGCGACCTAATGTGACAGCAATATCAGAAGCTCTAGAAGATGAATAAGATATCCTCCATATATTAATTACAAACACCACCATCTACATCAGAGAATAAGAAATTTAAACTCCCTACATTGTTGTGAATCTAATGATGCCGAGATTGCTGTGTAAATTACTCTAGAACACTGATTCGGATCATTAGGATCTCTGGCGGCAGTCTAACCTCGAGATTCTGACACCCCGCCAGTAACCTGGGTAGAGCAGTTGCTTTGGAACTGCTAAGATAAAAAATCTTCATAATGACTGATATCTATATCGCTATGCAAGCCCTCTTAGAAGAATTTGAAGGGATAATAGAAAGAATTGAGAGACTAACCAAGCTTGTCCAGACCTCTAGTGAAGCGGCATGTTTTTCAAGAACGATAGAGGAATTTTAGCATCTAGAGCACCAAAGCCCTATAATGCACCTCCTAAACCAAACAGGTGATCAAGACAGCAATAAGCAAATCTTACTCCTTATTGCTCCGAGCTTAGCGGCTGGCCCCAGGAAGCAAGACATAAACCAGGCGCTCAAGTAAAAGGTTACCCATGCTAATTCCAGCATGCCAATAATACTCATGCACACCTTAGTGTTTGAAGGACCGACTGAACACCTGCGTGGTCGTCTCCTACATGAGAGATCACCGGGTGACCTCTTTACATTAGTCTTCCTCGAGATCGGCAGAAAATGCTTAGTATTTCAGGAGCGTTGGAACTCTCTGTGTCGCAGCTGCTTTCTATCTCAACAAGTTCACAATTTAATCAGAGAAGTATCATAGTTCTAGAAACTGGTCACTCATACCCTCCACCACTGACAGTAGGCCCAGATGGCATGCTGAGGATGAACACTGTAGTGGCGTCTCAGATCGCTAATACACACATGGTGACTTACACTTACCAAAAAGCAAGGTGCCAGACATATCTTATATGGTCTTCCCTGATTGCAGTCCTAAAGCTGGAGTAGGTTGAGAACTCCATGTAATATGCTCATGACACAGTGGACTTTCCTATTTTTTACATTGGCTTTGTCTCATATTTCAGTTTTGGAGAAAAATCAATAGACTCTAATACGTGCATACTATATTCATCATAAGTATATCTTATTTGCTTGTTGCAGGTGAAATATTTTCCTACATAGTCAGGAGAAAAATATCACAAACCCTGGTGTATAATATATAAAAAATATGCATTGCTAATATAATTTTGAGAGGGTTTTCTTTTATCATCTCTCATGAGCCTATAACTTAACAAAGTAAAGTGTTAAGCTTACCCCTTTAGTATGATATTAATGATGACCTCCTGGTCTGATTGAGGCACCTATAGGGAGATCAACTAGAAGGTAATATGTATCAATATGGCTCCTACTTCCAGTTTAACTGTTTTAGATCATTCACATTCAATGCTATCCTAACCAGAGATTCAGGCAAGCTATAAATCAGGATATACTGTATTCATATCTCTTCAGTTTAAAATTATTGCACGCTGTCATCCTATAGCTCATGTTTGATAGTTATGATATGTCTATTTACTCAGAAAGGTTGCCCTAAACTGTTTCTATCCCTTAGTTTTAAGTATAGGTCATAAATTGACAGTTTTTGTCCACATTTTATTACAGTCCACAAAGTCTTTTGTAGTCTCTCACACCCCTCACGCTCCCTATATTTAGACTTTGAGTATCAGTCCAAGAGGGCTTCTATTTTATTTTATCTTATCTTACAGTTTGAGACATCACCTCTAACAACTATGTTGACAGTGCTAATAACTAAGTTTTCCCTATATATTCAACTATAGCTTGCTATGATATTTTGCTATTTGCTTGAGTTTATTCCATTACTATAAGCATAAGAATATCAGTTGCTGTCAGGGTGCCAGGAATCAGACTGAGACGAGAAGTGCAGAAATAATCACACCTTTATAAAAAGCAAAAAATAATAAAAAGTCCACAAGTCAAATAACAGGCCAGGAATCAAAACCAGAGCTGGTAGTCAGACGAGCCAAGTCAGGAGCCATAGCGAGTAGTCAGATGAGCCGGAATCAGGAACAAGGAGAACAGCAGAGTCAGGAACAAGCCAGAGATCAGGAACCAGGAGGGACGTCAGACAGCCAGGTAATACACAGGAGCTCTCACAAACAGGTCTGAGACAACTAAAAGGCAAAGCATACTGAACAGAGGCCCTTTAAATAATAAGTGATGACATCACAATTCTGAGACTGCATCCTGTCTCACACGGATGATGTACACCAGTCTGGCCATAAAAGGAAGTGCAGGAAATAAGCAGCATCACACAGTATGCACCAGAGTTAGCAAGAGAGGTGAGTAAAATGGCTGCCAGCAGCACATGGCAAACAAAACAGGGAAAAAACCCTGACAGTTACCAGATCCCCTCTACCTAGACTCATAAACATAAAGGGGTCCAAGAGCGACATTATGAAACATCTGAGGTTATTACAAAAGTAGAACATTTTTGTGAGTCAATATATAGTTAAAAACTATTATACTTAATTGAATTTCATATTCTTTGTTGAATATTGTGCCATTATGAGGGCCCAAGAGTGGGCGTCTTTATATTTGTTTCTCCGGTTATTGTCATTTTTTACTGTTATCAGCACAAAAGCGGCCCTGGTTGTCATAGGAGGGCCAAATAAGCGTATTAAGTAACAAAAAACAGAATTTATGCTTACCTGATAAATTACTTTCTCTTACGGTGTATTCAGTCCACGGATTCATCCTTACTTGTGGGATATTCTCAATCCCTACAGGAAGTGGCAAAGAGAGCACACAGCAAAGCTGTCCATATAGCTCCCCTCAGGCTCCGCCCCCCCAGTCATTCGACCGACGGTTAGGAGAAAAAGGAGAACCATAGGGTGCAGTGGTGACTGTAGTTATTAAAAATTAAATTTGAACCTGACTTAAATGTCAGGGCGGGCCGTGGACTGAATACACCGTAAGAGAAAGTAATTTATCAGGTAAGCATAAATTCTGTTTTCTCTTACTTGGTGTATTCAGTCCACGGATTCATCCTTACTTGTGGGATACCAATACCAAAGCAATAGGACACGGATGAAGGGAGGGAACAAGTCAGGTAACCTAAACAGAAGGCACCACTGCTTGCAAAACCTTTCTCCCAAAAATAGCCTCCGAAGAAGCGAAAGTATCGAATTTGTAAAATATGGCAAATGTATGCAGTGAAGACCAAGTTGCTGCCGTACAAATCTGTTCAACTGAAGCCTCATTCTTGAAAGCCCATGTGGGAGCCACAGCTCTAGTGGAATGAGCTGTGATTCGCTCAGGAGGCTGCAGTCCCGCAGTCTCATAAGCAAAACGGATGATGCTTTTCAGCCAAAAGGAAAGAGAGGTAGCAGTTGCTTTCTGACCTCTCCTCTTACCAGAATAGACAACAAACAAGGATGATGTTTGTCTGAAATCTTTAGTTGCTTTTAAATAGAATTTTAAAGCACAAACCACGTCAAGATTGTGTAAAAGTCGTTCCTTCTTAGAAACTGGATTAGGACACAGAATAGGAACAATGATTTCCTGGTTAATATTCTTATTAGAAACCACTTTTGGAAGGAAACCAGGTTTGGTGCGCCAAACAACCTTATCTGCATGGAACACCAGATAGGGTGAATTACACTGCAAAGCAGACAATTCAGAAACTCTTCGAGCAGAAGAAATGGCTGATAAAAACAAAACTTTCCAATATAAAAACTTAATATCTATGGAATGCAAAGGTTCAAACGGAACCCCTTGAAGAACTGAAAGAACTAAATTTAGACTCCATGGAGGAGCCACAGGCTTGTAAACAGGCTTGATTCTGACTAGGGCCTGTGCAAACACCTGAACGTCTGGTACAGCAGCCAGACGCTTATGTAACAGAACAGACAGAGCAGATATCTGTCCCTTTAAGGAACTAGCTGACAGACCCTTCTCCAATCCTTCTTGGAGAAAAGACAATATCCTTGGAATCCTAATCTTACTCCACGAGTAACCCTTGGATTTAACACCAACAAAGATATTTCCACCATATCTTATGGTAAATTTTCCTGGTGACAGGCTTTCTGGCCTGTATCAGAGTGTCTATAACTGATTCAGAGAAACCACGCTTAGCTAGAATTAGGCGTTCAATCTCCAAGCAGTCAGTTGCAGAGAAACTAGATTTGGATGCTTGAAAGGACCTTGAATTAGAAGATCCTGCCTCGATGGCAGTTTTCATGGTGGGACCGATGACATGTCCACTAGGTCTGCATACCAAGTCCTGCATGGCCACGCAGGCGCTATCAGAATTACCGAAGCCTTCTCCTGTTTGATTCTGGCTACTAGACGAGGGAGAAGAGGAAAGGGTGGAAAGACATTAGCTAGACTGAATGACCAAGGCGCTATTAATGCATCTATCAATGCCGCCTTGGGATCCCTGGATCTGGATCCATAAAGGGGAAGTTTGGTGTTCTGACGGGACGCCATCAGATCCAATTCTGGAATGCCCCATAGCTGAGTCAGCTGAGCAAAAACCTCCGGATGGAGTTCCCACTCCCCTGGATGGAAAGTCTGACGACTTAGAAAATCCGCCTCCCAGTTGTCTACCCCTGGGATGTGAATTGCAGATAGATGGCAGGAGTGATCCTCCGCCCATTTGATGATCTTGGATACTTCCTTCAACGCTAGGGAACTTTTTGTTCCTCCCTGATGATTGATGTACGCTACAGACGTGATGTTGTCCGACTGAAATCTGATGAATTTGGCCTCCGCTAGTTGAGGCCAAACCTGGAGCGTATTGAATATCGCTCTCAACTCCAAAATGTTTATCGGAAGAAGAGATTCTTCCCAAGACCATAGTCCCTGAGCCTTCAGGGAGTTCCAGACCGCACCCCAGCCTAACAGACTGGCATCGGTCGTGACAATGATCCACTCCGGTCTGCGGAGACTCATTCCCTGAGACAGGTGATCTTGATACAACCACCAGAGAAGAGAGTCTCTGGTTTTCTGGTCCATTTGTACTTGAGGAGACAAATCTGCGTAATCTCCATTCCACTGTTTGTGCATGCACAGCTGCAGTGGTCTGAGATGCATTCGGGCAAATGCCGCAACCATTAAACCAATTACTTCCATGCACTGAGCCACGGAAGGCCGAGGAATGGAATGAAGAACTCGGCAAGTATTCAGCAGTTTTGACTTCCTGACCTCTGTCAGAAAGATTTTCATTTCTGCCGAGTCTATTAGTGTTCCCAGGAAAGGAACCCTTGTGAACGGGGACAGAGAACTCTTTTCTATGTTCACCTTCCACCCGTGAGACCTTAGAAAAGTCAGAACGATGTCCGTATGAGCCTTGGTTCTGTGAAAGGACGACGCCTGTATTAATATGTTGTCTAGGTAAGGTGCTACTGCAATGCCCAGCGGTCTTAGTACCGCTAGAAGGGACCCTAGCACCTTTGTGAAAATTCTGGGAGCGGTGGCCAACTCGAAAGGAAGGGCCACGAACTGGTAATGTTTAGAATTTTTAGATCCAGGCTTGGCCTGAAAGTTCCCTCCTTTTTGGGAACTACAAACAGGTTTGAGTAAAAGCCCAGTCCTTGTTCTACAATTGGAACTGGCTGTATCACTCCCATCTTTAGCAGATCTTCTACACAGAGTAAGAACGCCTGTTTCCTTATTTGGTCTGAAGACAAATGAGAAATGTGGAACCTTCCCCTTGGGGGAGAATCCTTGAATTCTAGAAGGTACCCTTGAGCAACTATTTCTAATGCCCAGGGATCTGGAACATCTCTTGCCCAAGCCTGAGCGAAGAGAGAAAGTCTGCCCCCTTCTCGATCCGATCCCGGATCGGGGGCTACCCCCTCATGCTGTCTTGGTAGCAGGAGCAGGCTTCTTGGCCTGTTTACCCTTATTCCAGCCCTGCAGGGGTTTCCAAGTTGCTTTGGGCTGGGAAGCGTTATCTTGCTTTGCGGCAGCAGAGGTTGTGGCAGGTCCGCTCCTGAAGTTGCGAAAGGAGCTAAAATTAGCCTTGTTTTTGGCCTTAAACGGCCTATCTTGTGGCAGGGCATGGCCCTTGCCCCCAGTGATATCTGAAATAATTTCTTTCAGCTCTGGGCCAAATAGGGTTTTCCCCTTGAAGGGAATATTTAACAGTTTCGTTTTGGACGACACATCAGCCGACCACGATTTGGGCCAAAGCGCTCTTCGCGCCATGATGGCAAAACCTGAGTTTTTCGCCGCTAGCTTAACTAAATGGAGAGCGGCATCAGTGATAAAAGAATTAGCCAGCTTTAGAGCATGAATTCTATCCATGACCTCATCATATGAAGTCTCCCTCTGTAGCGACTCCTCCAGGGCCTCGAACCAAAAAGCCGCTGCAGTAGTTACTGGAATAATGCAGGCAATTGGTTGAAGAAGAAAAACTTTGCTGAACAAAAATTTTCTTCAGCAAAACCTTCCAATTTTTTATCCATAGGATCTTTGAAAGCACAACTGTCCTCTATTAGTATAGTTGTACGCTTAGCAAGTGTTGAAACAGCCCCTCTACCTTGGGGACCGTCTGCCACGCGTCTTCGCCTGGGGTCATTTATGGGGAACATTTTCTTAAAGATAAGTGGGGGAACAAAGGGTACACCTGGTCTCTCCCACTCCTTAGGCACAATATCCGCCACCCTCTTTGGGATCGGAAATGCCTCAGTGTATACAGGGACCTCTAACAACTTGTCCATTTTACACAATTTTTCAGGGACCACCGTAGGGTCACAATCATCCAGCGTAGCTAAAACCTCCTTGAGCAGGACGCGGAGGTGTTTCAGCTTAAATTTAAACGCTAAGGAATCTGACTCTGCCTGCTGAGAAACTTTTCCTGTGTCAGAAATTTCTCCCTCAGACTGACCATCCCTCACTGCTACTTCTGAGTTTTGTGAGGGTACTACAGATAAATTATCCAAAGCTTCACATTGCTCATTCTCTGTATTTAAAACTGAGCTATCGCGCTTCTTTGGAAAAACCGGCAGTTTGGATAAAATTGCTGCAAGTCAATTATCCATTACTGCTGCTAATTGTTGTAAAGTAATAGGGGCCAATGCGCTAGAGGTACTAGGCAACGCTTGCGCGGGCGTAACTGGTGTCGACACATGGGGAGAGGAAGGAGGACTATCCTCATTACCTTCCATCAAAGAATCATCTTGGGCTACATTTTTAAGTGTCAATGCATGGTCATTAAAATGTTTAAATACCTTAGCACACTTTAAACACAAATGCAATGGGGGTACCGCCATGGCTTTTAAACACATAGAACAAGGTCTATCAGTAGGCTCAGACATGTTAGACAGAATTAGATAGCACTCAAATACAGAAAAATACACTTTTTGAAAAAACGTTACTGTGCCTTTAAATAATAAACTGCAGACACTTTTTTACCAAATCTCAAAAAAACATCCGATCTTTATGAAATGTACACCATATGATCCCAATGCCTTGAAAAGATTGCACACCAAGTTTCAAGCCAATTAACCCCTTATTGCCCAAACCGGAGCAAATTAAAGCTGGCCACCAATTTAACACACTACTACCCTCCTTGGGGATTAGTTTTGGAACAAAAATAAACCTCCCTGTAGTCCTCCTGCAATCTCTGGACTCTACATGTGAAGCTGCATGAAGCTATCTTGTAAAATAACTGCGCAACTGAGGCGCGAAAATTAGGCCCTCTCCCTCTTCACTCCGGAGTTGTGAGGCCTTAAAAGCCAAATTAGGTGTCTAAAATTATGCCAGGCGTATAAAACCGCTAAAAAGTGTTCCAAACATGATAAACACTTGTGCAAACATCAGATTATATTAAAAAATAATCGATTTTACCCATAACAGTGTCCACCAGTGATTTAAGCCCTATAAAATAAGCCATCCTTCTATACTGAGTCTCAGAAAATGGCTTACCTTCCCTTCCCACATGGGGATTTCTATCAGTCTTCTAGCATTACTTGGTCTTGTTAGAAAAATGACCGATCATACCTGAAGCAGTTAAGCCTGCAAACTGTTCCCCCCAACTGAAGTTCTCTGGTTTCAACAGTCCTGTGTGGGAACAGCAATTGATTTTAGTTACTGGTGCTATAATCATATTCCTCTCGGCAGAAATCTTCATCATTTTCTGCTGCAGAGTAAATAGTACAAGCCGGCACTATTTTAAAATAACAAACTCTTGATAGAAGAATAAAAAACTACAACTAAACACCACATACTCTTTACCACCCCCGTGGAGATGCTACTAGTTAGAACGGCAAAGAGAATGACTGGGGGGGCGGAGCCTGAGGGGAGCTATATGGACAGCTTTGCTGTGTGCTCTCTTTGCCACTTCCTGTAGGGATTGAGAATATCCCACAAGTAAGGATGAATCCGTGGACTGAATACACCAAGTAAGAGAAAAATAGTTTTATTTTACAGTTTGCACCTTCTATTTTCTGATATTCTGTTATAGACTAGCTTCTGAGTCACTTAGCGTTGCATAGATATTATGCTTAGGAGTGTAATTCGATATACTGATATGTATGTACTCATTTATGATTTTTTTTATTTTTTTTTTGGAAGTGTATTCTAATATGTGCAAACTAGTTGTCATCTGTATATGCAATCCTCAATAAAAAATATTAATAAAAAAGAAACAAGTGTAAGGTTTCTTCCCAGATAATAATCACAATACCATATGAAACCTTAGTTTACCATTTATAAATAAATAATAAAAAAATCTTTCTTATGTCATCTTCTCTCTTTTGCCTAGCTGGGAGAGACGTTAATAAGTTACTAGAGTGAGCAAACAATAGCTGTGTAAAAGGTAGCAGATTTAGGCTTGTAAAGTCTGCTGGCTGTGCTATCAATGCTCAAGGTATTTGGAAGGCACACATTTTTATAGTCAAATTACAGGTAAAGTGGGACAAACAAAATAAATAAATGTTTTGTGCAATGTTTGTTTACTATGCATGATTAAATAGTTTATGTCACAATTTCAAAGTTTTTCAGGGGAGGGAGATGAACTTTACATTTTTTGGTACTTGACCACAAGAATATGCAGACTTGTATTTCTGACTGAGTCAGTATCAGGGTGTTATCTAGGCAATTGAAGATCTAAATATTTTCCTCTACAAATAGAAGACACACAAATAGATCATGCTAATTTTCTTAAGTAAGTCTCAAGTGCTTGATATAAGCTTAAAGGGACAGTTTATTTTAAAATGTTCTCCCATTCAATGTGTTCCCAATGATCCACTTTACCTGCTGGAGTGTTTTAAATTGTTTACAAGTATTTCCATTACCCTTATATTGACATTTGAAATAGTTTATTTAGCCTGTGGTATCCCCACCCATCCTGAAAGTTTTTGACCTCAAGGCCAAGCTGTGTTAACACGGCCAGTAGAAGAAATCACACTCCCAGTGGGTTATAGAAGAGATAAGGTAATAAAATGTTAATTTTCCATTGTTCTCTCCAAGTATTGGTGATTGGTTTATGGACAGATGTAAGATAAAGAAGCATGTATATTTACACAATGTAAAACTGTAATGCGCTCTGGTTATACCTAAAAGCTCAACCCATTTTATTAGGTTGTTACTTCAAAACACAAAGAGCTCGCTTCCATTGAGCCGTTAAAAATTGAGCCGTAAGCTACCGAAGCGGCCGACAGCTAAAAGTAATTTGTGGCTCCATTTTAGTACCATGTTTCCATTGAAAAGGTTACCGCTTTGCGTGCAGTCGCTCTTTTCGTGTAGATGTAAGTTAGCGTTGTGTTAACGCATCCACCCGATGCCGGATTTCTAAAATATTAATGGGTTACTATGGTAACCCGACCTTACACTAAACTCAATCGCACATACGGCGCCGCATACAAGTGCGACACCGTATATTTTACCCGTCGCTCGCTGTTAGAATAAAATCAAACACCTAACGCATGCGCGATATATACCTCTCAACCGCAACCCCCCCTCGCAATAACTAATGTATTAACCCCTATCTTTCAAAGTTACTAACTCCTAAACCACCATCCCCCCACAACGCAAACTATCTATTTAAACTATTAACCCCTAATTCCGCAATGCCTCACAACGCAAACTATCTATTTAAACTATTAACTCCTAATCTGCAATGCCCCACAACACAATCTATTTAAACTATTAATTCCTAATCTGCAATGTCCCCACAGCGCAAACTATCTATTTAAACTATTAACCCCTAATCCGCCATTAACCCACATTGCCAAAGGGCCTTTTGTAGGGCATTACCCTAAGTTAAACAGCTCTTTTACCTTTAAAAAAAAACTAAGTTTCCCCTAACAGTAAACCCCCCCCAACCTCCAAATCCCCCAAAATAAAAAACCTAACACTAAAATATCCTAAACTACCCATTGCCCCTACAGAGGCATTTGTATGAGCAGTGCCCTTTAAAGGGCATTCAGCTCTTTTACTGCCCTTAAAAGGGCATTCAGCTCTTTTACAGCGCCAAAATCCCTAATCTAAAAAGTAAAAAAAAAAAAAAAAAAAAAAAAACCTAACTCTAACCCCCAGATAGGTACTCATGATTCCTGAAGTCCGGTGGTGAAGTCTTCTTCCAAGCGGCGACCTCTTCTATCTTTATCCAGGACCGCGGAACTGAAGACTGGCGACTGCGGAACTGAAGACCGGTGCCTGCAAGACTGAAGACTGGTGACCACGGAGCCATGGAGCGTGGAGGATCCTCTTCGTACGATTGCCGCCGTACACTGAATTGTGAATTCAAGGTATGCGATTAAATATGGCATCCCTTGCATTCCTATTGGCTGATTTGATTCTTCAAATTCAAATCAGCCAATAGGATTTCAGAAGCTCTTATCATATTAGCTGATTTGAATTTGAAGAATCGAATCAGCCAATAGGAATGCAAGGGACGCCATATTTAATCGCATACCTTGAATTCACTATTCAGTGTAGGCGGTGATCGTATGAAGAGGATGCTCCATGGCTCCGCGGTCGCTGGTGTTCAGTTCTGCAGGCCTGGATGAATATAGAAGAGGTCACCGCTTGGAAGAAGACTTCACCGCCGGACTTCAGGAACCGTGAGTACCTATCTGGGGGTTAGAGTTAGGCTTTTTAAAAAAAAAATTGTTTTTTTTTTATTTTTTAGATTAGGGATTTGGGGGCTGTAAAAGAGCTGAATATCCTTTTAAGGGTAATGCCCATACAAATGCCCCTTATGGTTTATTTTGGGGGCTTTGGTGGGTGGGGGGTTTTACTTAGTATTTTTTAAAAGTAAAAGAGCTGTTGCCCTACAAAAGGCCCTTTTAAGGGCTATTGGTAGTTTAGTATTAGATTAGGGTGTGTTTTTATTTTGGGGGGCTTTTTTATTTTCATAGGGATTAGGTTTAATTTTTTTAATTTATTTTTTGATAATTTTATTATTTTATGTAATGTTAGACTTTTTTATTTTCTGTAATTTTAGCCTAACTTAAACTTAGTTTTTTTTTTTTTAAAGTAATGTTAGTTTTTTTTATTTTAATTGTAATTTAGGATTATTTAAATTTATGTAATGGGGTTAATTTAGGGGGTGTTAGGTTAGGGGGCTTAGTGATTAGTTATTTGCGTTGTGGGGTTTGGTGGTTTAGGGGTTAATAGATTTATTAGGTTAATTGTGATGTGGGTTAATGGCGGATTAGGGGTTAATAGTTTAAATAGATAGTTTGCGTTGTGGGGCATCGCGGATTAGAGGTTAATAGTTTAAATAGATAGTTTGAGTCGTTGGGGCATTGCGGATTATGGGTTAATAGTTTAAATAGCTAGTTTGCGTTTTGGGGCATGGCAGTTTAGAGGTTAACACATTTATAATATGTTGTGATGTGGGGGATGGCGGATAGAGGGATTTTGACGTGTCGGGTTAGATTTCAATGGGAAAAAAGGTCCCAAATAGCACCTTTTTCCTGTTTTACACCTAGTTGAGCTGGGTGTTATTTTTGTTAATGTATCGACAGCCTCTGACAGTGTATTTACGGTTTGTGCGGGCATTGGAAACCGAGTATAATTTAAAGAATACCGGCTTCCTATACTTTGTATGGGACACGATAATGTTTTTGGCAGCCGGAGTCCGATTGCTGAATTGGTTTATAACGGGCCGTTGGAAGCAGTCGATAAACGATATTGCTTCCAACAGCATATTTATCGGTTTGCAAGTGCACGCAAACAGAATTACGGCTCAATGGAAATGATATCAAAGTCAGCTAATTCATATACACAAATAAACCTTAAAAAAGCAAATCTCATACATTTTATACTTTGCAGCTGGTAAAAAAAGTAATTGGAAACACATTAAGGGAAAAACAATTTTATACTTTACCGTCCCTTTAAAATGCAAAAGGCACATGCAGATATTCATCCTTCAATTTATAGTGGTTCAGCTAAACTGTTGCAATGATAGACTGATCAGATTCGTTCTTGAAGGTGCTGATTTTCAAAAACTTGCTGGTAGGCGATGAAAAACAGATGCTCCTAAGGAAAAGTGTATTGCAGAAGCACTGGAATGTTATCACCAAAGACGTCAACCTGTCTATTCCTGAAATGGTTATGTCTGGAGATATATAACTACATTCTTCTAACTTTACTTTTAAAAGTACACAACATTGTTCATTATGTATATGAAATAGCTAAGAATGCTAAAATCAATTTTGCATGAAAAACTATTAAGTGAAAAAAGGGACAGTCTACTTTAAATAAAGGCTTATTGCTTAAAAAGGTAGATAATCCCTTTATTAGCCATTTCCCAGTTTTGCATAATCAACACAGTTAAATGAATATACTTTTTACTTTCAGTTCTTTTGAAACACTTACATTTTAGCCAATCAGTGCTGACTCATAAATAACTTAACGGGAGTGAGCACAATGTTACCTATATGGCACACGCAAACTAGTGATCTGTAGCTGTGAAAAACTGTCAAAATGTACTGAGATTAGAGGTGGCCTTCAAGGACTTAGAAATTAGCATATGAGCCTACCTAGGTTTAACTTTCAACAAAGAATACAAAGAAAACAAAGCAAATTTGATGATAAAAGTAAATGGGAAAGTTGTTTAAACTTACATGCCCTATCTGAATCATGAAAGTTTAATTTTGAATAGACTGTCCCATTATGAAGAAGTACATGTTTGTATACCATTGATATCTAGGAACAATACATGAGCCCCAAGATGGCGGTGCCCTGTATGAAAACGTAGAGCTTAAGCAACCAGCACCTGCCGCAGGCACAAGAGGAAAAACAGTAGCATGGTAAGTAGTAACCATCCGGTTCAACCTGTGTCTAGCAGTTTAAAGGGATTCAGTTTAAAGGGATTCATGATTTGGATAGAGCATGCAAAGAAAAAAAAAATACTTTTGTTTTTGGGGGCAAACTAGGTACTGGCAAAAAGCTGCCAGTACCCAAGATGGCGGCAATTAGGTAGGGGAGAGGGTTAGAGAGCTGGGGGGGGGATCAGGGAGGTTGGGGGCTAAGGCAGGGGTCCATCACAGCTAAAATATTTTATTATTTTTATTTAAAAAAAAAAAACTCCTTTTATTTAGTACACATGATTTTGGGGGTAAACATTTTGAGCTAACAGCAGAAGAATTCTAGGATCACTGTAAAAACTCACTAAAATTACCAGATGAAGTTCAGAAATCATCTAACGAAAACAAACTAAATATTGTGATCAACCCATGTGAAAGAACCCATAACCCTCCACAATATCCTTAAAATATCCCTTCAAATTAAACAATGGAGACCTTCTTCTCTATGAATTTTGTTCCAGCCGTGGTCCGTATGGAGCACTCCAGAAGGATTTCAGTACTTTCCAAGTGCTTCAGGGACTCTTTGGATTTCCCTCCTTGTTAGACAGTGACACTTGCAGTAAAAGAGGCAAGTGTTGCAGAGGTTGAGAAAGCTATTCCTTCATCTCCTTTTGGGGCTTTAGGCTCCCCATTTCCTGGTTTGTTCTTCACACCTTCCTATCTATCCCAGCTTCCTATGATCTGGCTCCTCCTTCATCCTCCAGTTTCCTTGGACCTGTATGGGGGTACCATGGCTGAGCCTAATCAGGTGTCTCCAGGGTTCCCAGGTGCAGGTGGGGCAGAGGGTTAAAGGGATATGAAACTCGAAAATGTTCTTATCTGATTCAGAAAGAGCATACAATGTTAAAAATACTTTCCAATTTACTTCTATTATTAAATTTGCTTCATTCCTATGATATTCTGTGTTGAAGGGATACTTAGGTAGGTGTCTGAAGCACTACATGGCAGGAAATATTGCTACCATTTAGTGCTCTTGAAAATGGATAACATTCTTGCAAACCTACTGCCATATAATGCTCAACATATGTGCAGGCTCCTGAGCTTACGCACCTCCTTTTCAATAAAAGATACTAAGAGAGCAAAGAAAATCATAATAGAAGCAGATTAGAAAGTTGTTTAAAACTGCATGCACTGTCTGAATCACAAAAGACATTTTTGGGGTTTTATATCCCTTTAAGAAGCGCTGCTGGTGGCAGGTGTAGGTGTACTTACCTCATTAGGGATGAAAGCGGAGGCAGTGGCAGTTTTCATCGGGTTGTTTGGGTCGATCTCAGTAGCAGTCTTGGTCTCATCCCAAGCAGTGATGATCAGGTTTTGGTGTTCCTGGCCAGGCTGTGGTGTCCAGGGTGTCCTAACGTAGCAGAAGGGGTCAGGGCGGCCAAGAGGGGCTAGTGGCTCTGCTGCACTGACATCTTATGGCAAAAATCTGAGAAGGAAGCATGATGGTGCGAGTAACATTTGTTGGCCTTACTCCAAGAGGGAACGGGGGTGCAATTAAAGGCCCTGGGGTATGCAGAACACCATTTCTGGGCATATGCAGACTGGGCTGTTTCTCAGGGCAGCTTATGCTGCCAGTGCCCATGAGGACAGTGATGGTGCTGAGGGTGTAATGTTGACCTGTGGTAGTCAGGGCCGGGGCAGGCTGTGGCTTGACTGGGTACTTCTCTCCTTTATCTCTATTTTGCAGATTAGCAGCCAAGTATCTGCTATGGAGCAAAAATCAGAAGCTGGAGTGTCATCAGCGGCTGCAGGAAGAATGGAAGGGGAACAACCTGGGCCCTCTGTAGATTATTCAGTCCTGCAGGAATGAAAGGTGCTTCAGGAGCTACAGGATATAGTAAAAGGCCTTCCTTTTTGCACATACACTTAGCAGGGACGCTGGCTGTGATAGAGGGTGTGTGCTAGGGCTGGCAAGTAAAGACCATAGGGAACATTTTTAGATGCTCAGAAAGATAGTTGCAGTACAAAGCCAAGGCTCATTATCAGCTAGTGTGGCACCCAGGGTTCAAGGGTGGTCTGTTATGGCAAATCTAAGTTTGGAAGCAGCTATTGTGTTGGCTCCTATGGCAGGTGTGCAACAGTTGCAGCAGAGTGCTAATTATCAAGGAGTAACCAGGAATGTAGTTCTGCAGGAGTATACTTAGTTCACTCATTACATGCACATCTTAAGGCTAAAGTTGTGATCAAGATCAAGGAAGGAAAATATATCAAGATATTTCAGTTCTCAGTAGAAGCATACTGGAACCAAAAAATGCAGTGAGGATGGTACAGACCCAAGAACGTGAAGCACCCTGACACATATGTGGAGTGGCAGTTGTACTTTCACATTCTTACATCTTACTTCCTGGAGCAGAGACCTTAACAGGTGTTAGAGGCACTCATATACATGGATATAGTAGTAGTAAATTTGGGAGGGCATGTGGCAAATCTATGATGTAGAGTTCAGTTTTAAGATGGCAGGTAACCCGGCATTATCATTTGGTTCAAGGATATGCAGAGTGCTCTATTTCCCCAGTGCAAGTGTAGAAAATGGGCCCAGTAAAGCTGCAGGGGGAGGGATTGTTGGTGTTTTAAGGACAGGCAAAGCAACAACGGAGCTAGCTGATCCTTTTGACAGATCTATGTGTTTTGAGGAGGTCCACACACAGATATTTATAGTCCAAGCATAAAAGGGAGGGGTATGCTAAAAGGGGCAACTGGAAACAAGAGCACCACCATGCTTGAGGTTTGAAATGCTTAGGCTGTGGCTTGCAATTTCCGCTGTAAACCTGAAGCCGTAAACCTGAAGTTAAGGGGTATCAAGGAGGGGTTTTACATTTCAGAGAAGGGTGTAGTGAAAGATTCCCCTAGACACACAGAAACCTTAAAACCTATAGAACCTTGCTTCTTTAATGATCTCTCCACTTGCGGTGGTACTAAAAAAGGAACCAGCAAAGTTTTGACTCATTCAAAACCTGTCCTACCCCAAGTGCCAGTCAGTTAATGATGCAATAGATGCAGCAGTTAGCTCTGTTAGGTACCAATCTTTTGATCAGGCGCTTGACCTGGTTAGGGCGTCTGGGCAGGGTGTATCGATGGTGAAACTTGACATTAAGTCTGCATTTTGTCTGCTTCCCATCCATCCATATTCATTTGTGGGTAGTTTCAACGTCGACAGATGTCTGCCGATGGATTGCTCTGTGTCTTGTGCATAGTTTGAGGTCTTTAGCGTGGCACAGACCCTAGAAGACTTCTTGTTGGTAGAGTCAGCTTGATCAGGTGAGTGTGATAAGCGCATGCCCTCTAGTGAAGGATTTTTGGATTAGGTCTCTAGTGAAGGATTTTGGGATTACCTTGGCAGAGGAGAAGACATAGGGCTGCTTTAAAAGGATGACTTATTTAGGGATAGAGATAGACACGGTTGCAAGGCTATGTCATTTACCTGAGGACAGGAGGAATGCTGCAACATGATGGTTACTTCTTAAAGAGCTCCAGTCAGTGCGCACCCAAGTTTCTAGCCAGAATATGCACCTGTTTAATGATGCTGTCACGCTCAGCTGCTGGGAAGCTCTGCAGTCCTCTCTGTGTGCTTGATTGACAGGTGTCTGAGCCACCCCTTCCTGATGATGTCTCAACCAGGCTTTTTATTCTGGCTTCCTGTTTCTCCAGTGTCCGTTTGTTTGTTAACTTTGAGGCTTCTGTTAGGATTTCGCTGAGGAATCTCTCTAACTGCTGCTTTTCTGTTGCCAATCTCTTCAAGGACTTACTATGCTGGATTAACCTTCAACCTCCTGAATACCTGTCTCCAAACAATGCAAGTACTGTTTGTTTTGTGAAACTTTCAAACTTCCTGTTTACCTGCTTCAAACCCTGCATATTCAGACTACTCTGTGTAGTGCAAACTATTCAAATTCTGTTATTTCTGTGAATCCTTCAATCTGCATGTTTACCTGTTTCCAAACTCTGCAAATACTATTATTCAGTGTAAACCTTCAAACTGCTGGATATCCTGTTGCCAATCTCCACAAGTACTGATTATCTGTGTTAACCTTCAAACTACCAGCTTACCTGTTGCTATCACTGCAAGTTCTGATAACACAGTGTTAACCTTCAAACTACCTGATTACATGTTATTAATTCTGCAAGTTCTGACTACACAGTGTTTACCCTCAAATTGCCTGATTACCTGTTGCATACTCTGCAAAGACTGTCTACACAGTGTTAACTCTCAAGCTGCCTGATTACCTGTTGCATACTCTGCAAAGACTGTCTACACAGTGTTAACTCTCAAACTGCCTGATTACCTGTTACATACTCTGCAAAGACTGTCTACTCAGTGTTAACCCTCAAACTGCCTGATTACCTGTTGCATATTCTGCAAAGACTGTCTACACAGTGTTAACCTTCAGACTGCCTGATAACAAATGACCTACTCCTGCATTATTAACTGTTTCCTGTTTTACCCTTCTTCTGTCTGAGTATAAGTGACTATCCCTGCTCTCCTGATTCTGTGGAAGGCATTTCCTGAAACCAGTTCCTTATTCAGAAGTCTATCTGGCTGATATCATGAATTACTTTGGCACAGGCTAACCCTGCTCCATATCGTGAGTACTTTGTTTTTTGGAGGTTGTCGTGGGGTCACGTCCTGGATTAAACTCAGAGTGCAAGGGTGTTGTTTAAGTTCGCCCTTGCATTTGGGTCTACTTCTGGATATTTCGTAACCTGACAGTACAAACGGACCATATTATGGACCCTGACGAGTTATCCAGGGCTGTGGCTCTACAAGGGCAACTTCTAGGAAATCATTCTGCTCATTTGCAATCTTTGGATTCCAAGCTTGACCAGATTACTGCTCTGCTACATATCCTCTCCGCTCCTTCTCAAGCGATGGTGACTCCTGCTGCCACTGCTACTAGCACCAATGCTGTCTTTAATCCACCTCAAACTGTTGGACAGAATATACCACGAATCCCACTTCCAGATAAATATGACGGTAATCCTGAAGAATGCCGTGGATTCCTTAATCAGTGTCGTTTACACTTCAGAAACAATCCTCAAGTTTTTTCCAATTCTACTTCCAAAATCACCTTTATTATTTCTGTCTTGAAGGGTAAGGCTCTAGCCTGGGTGTCCCCTCTTTTAGAGAAGAATGATCCGTTACTACAGGATGTGGAATTATTTGTGTCCATTTTTTCTTCTGTTTTTGACAAGCCTGGGAGGTCTGCAGCTGCTGAGGCAGGATTGTTGGATCTGAGACAGGGATCCCTTTCGGTAGCTCAATATGCTATTGAATTCAGGACTTTAGCCGCAGAAACTGATTGGAACCATGGAGCCTTATGGGCAGCCTTTCGCAAAGGACTTTGCGAACGCCTTAAGGATGAACTAGTATTTCGGGAACTCCCCGATTCATTGGAGGGTCTTATCAATTTATGTATTACTCTTGACGCCCGGCATTCTGAACGTCTTCAGGAGAGAGATAGGAATCGGAGATCCTTTGTTAAATCTTCATTTCGTCCTCCTATTCGAACCTCAAGTGTTTCTAATAATAATTCCCAATCTCCTGAGTCTGTGGAACCCATGGAAGTAGGAGCTATTAAATTGTCAGAAGCTGAATGCCATAGAAGGCGTACTCTTGGGTTATGTCTGTATTGTGGTACCAAAGGACATTTACTGAAGGACTGTCCTATCCGGCCAGTAAAAGCCAAGGCTTAACTTTTGATAGAGGGACAGAGTTAAGCCAGAATCCCATGTCTTCCCTCAATTCTAAACTTTTTGTTCCTGTAACTATCTCTTTTGGAAACACCAAGTTTCGAGCTCAAGCTCTCATCGATTCTGGAGCTGCTGGAGTATTCATTGATTCAAACTTTGCTGACTCTCTCATGATTCCTCTTCAAGCCAAGAAACAGTTAATTAAGGTAACTACTGTCAGTGGACAGCCTCTAGGTACTGGTATCATAAAACATTCTACCATTCCTCTTCTTTTGACTGTGGGCATACTTCATTCTGAAATTATTCATTTTGATGTCATCTCTTCTCCCCACATACCATTGATTCTGGGGTTACCTTGGTTGCAGCTTCATGATCCGGTTTTCTCATGGTCTAAAGGAGAACTTATTTCCTGGGGAACTACCTGTTTCAAACATTGCCTGCAAAATCCCTCTAAACCATCCTGTCCTGTCGTAGCTATGGTGGAAGTTCCTGAATCATTGCCCAATTGCTATCATGCCTTTAGTGATGTGTTTTCTAAAAAAGAGGCTGAGATGTTACCTCCACACCGGATATTTGACTGTCCTATCGAATTGTATTCAGGGGCTCCTCTACCTAAGGGAAGGACCTATCCCCTCTCTCGTCAAGAAAATGTCTCTCTTGAGGAATACATAAAGGACAACTTAGCCAGAGGATTCATTCGTCCTTCCTCTTCACCTGTGGGTGCAGGTTTTTTCTTCATTGGGAAAAAAGATGGAGGTCTTCATCCCTGTATTGATTATCGAGCCTTGAATCAGATTACTGTCAAAAACAGCTATCCTTTGCCGCTCATTTCTGAGTTATTCGATCGTCTTCAAGGTGCTTCTATTTTTTCCAAGTTAGATCTCCGTGGGGCCTACAATCTGGTCAGAATCCGTAAAGGAGACGAATGGAAGACGGCATTTAACACTAGATTTGGTCACTATGAGTATCTAGTAATGCCATTTGGATTGTGCAATGCACCAGCAGTATTTCAGCACTTTGTTAACGAAATCTTCAGAGATTATCTAAATCAATTTGTTATCATTTACCTCGATGACATTCTAATCTATTCAAAAACATTACAGGAACATGTACATCATGTAAGACTGGTTCTTCAGAGGTTACGAGACAATTCCCTGTTCGCTAAATTGGAGAAATGCTCTTTTCATCAGAGTTCCATCCCCTTTTTGGGGTATATTATTTCTGAATCAGGTTTTGAGATGGATCCTGCTAAACTGTCGGCTATCAAGGACTGGCCCAGACCAACTACTCTCAAATCCCTGCAGAGGTTTCTTGGCTTTGCCAATTACTATAGAAAGTTTATAAAGAACTTTGCTGGCATCACGTCTCCACTCACTTCTCTTACTAAGAAAGGGCAAAATTGTAAGAACTGGTCCTCTTCGGCAGTACAGGCTTTTGAAACGCTAAAATCAGCATTTTCTTCTGCACCTCTTCTCAGTCATCCAATTCCTGATTTCCAGTTTATTTTGGAGGTTGACGCTTCCTCTATAGCAGCTGAAGCTGTTCTCTCCCAACGTGATCCGACTACCAGCAAGATACATCCTGTGGCGTTCTTTTCGAAAAAATTCAATCCTGCCGAGTTAAATTATGATGTGGGCAATAAGGAGCTTTTGGCTATAAAATTAGCTTTGGATGAATGGAGGCATTGGTTAGAGGGTACCAGTCAACCTTTTTTCATTCTGACAGATCACAAGAATCTTTTATACCTCCAAACAGCTACACGTCTCAATCCTCGTCAGGCTCGGTGGGCCTTGTTCTTCTCCAGGTTTAATTTTGTACTTTCCTATGTTCCTGGTTCAAAAAATTCCAAGGCAGATTCTTTATCTAGGCAGTTCCAATCTTCTGAACCTTCTCCATTGGATTCAGAACCTATACTACGTCCAGTCAAAGTTTTGGCTCAAGTATCCTCTTTTCCAGTACAGGCTTTACATGCTGCTCAAGTCCGGGTACCATCTTTTTGCAAACTACCTTCTGGTATCCTGTATGTACCCAAAGGATTACGTCTTCAGCTTCTACGTTGGGCTCATGACAACATTTCAGCAGGTCATCCGGGAATAACCAATACATTGTGGAAACTGAAGCAGCATGTTTGGTGGTCCACTATGAGGAGGGATGTTAAGGATTATATTGCTGCTTGTAGTTCTTGTGCTTCGAACAAACAATCTTCTCATCGACCGTTTGGTCTATTACACCCTCTTCCTATTCCTCATTACCCTTGGTCTCACTTATCCATGGACTTTGTTACAGATCTTCCTGTTTCTGCTGGAAATACGACCATTTGGGTAGTGGTGGATCGGTTCTCCAAGTCTGCTCACTTCATACCTCTTCCAGGCTTGCCTACAGCTCAAAGACTTTCTGAACTCTTTGTTCTACATATATCTCGTTTACATGGTTTTCCCACTGACATAGTCTCAGATCGTGGAGTCCAATTTGTTTCCAAATTTTGGAGGTCTTTTTGTAAACACTTCAGAATCAACATATCACTTTCTACTGCACACCATCCTCAATCCAACGGACAGACTGAGCGTGTAAATCAAGCCTTGGAATCTTTTCTAAGACATTATGTAGACCATCACCACTCCAACTGGTCTGTTATTGCCTTTGGCGGAATTAGCTCACAACTCACGTTATAACGCCTCATTACAGACCTCTCCCTTTAAGGCAGCTTATGGATTTGAACCTAGAACCTTTCCTATGATTACCAGTTCTACTGAAGTCCCTGGAGCAGATCGTATAGTGAAAAATCTCAGTAATCACTGGCAACTCATTCGTCAAAATCTACTCTCTTCTTCCTTAAGACATAAGAAATATGCTGATCGCAGAAGGTGCAAGGCTCCTTTACTTCGTACTGGAGACAGAGTATTTTTATCCACCAGATTCATACGTCTAAAACAACCTTGTACCAAGTTGGGTCCTAAGTACATTGGACCTTTTCGAATTGTTTCCAGAGTATGTTCTTCTGCATACCGCCTGGCCTTACCCAAGACTCTCAAGATCCATCCAGTGTTTCATGTCTCCCTACTTAAGCCAGTCATCTGCAATCGGTACTCTATCAAGAGTAAACCACCTCCTCCACTTTCCGTAGAGGGAACTTCTGAGTTTGAAGTCAGCCAGATTCTCGATTCCAAGCTATGGGGCAATCGGCTGTACTACCTGGTCCATTGGAAGGGTTATCCTATCTCTGAATGATCTTGGGAACCGGCCTCTCATGTTCATGCTCCAGCTCTTGTCAAGTCTTTTCACAAGAAATACCCTGCCAGGCCCGGTCGGGTCCCCCGGAGGGGTCCTTGAGGAGGGGGCACTGTCACGCTCAGCTGCTGGGAAGCTCTGCAGTCCTCTCTGTGTGCTTGATTGACAGGTGTCTGAGCCACCCCTTCCTGTCACAACCAGGCTTTTTATTCTGGCTTCCTGTTTCTCCAGTGTCCGTTTGTTTGTTAACTTTGAGGCTTCTGTTAGGATTTCGCTGAGGAATCTCTCTAACTGCTGCTTTTCTGTTGCCAATCTCTTCAAGGACTTACTATGCTGGATTAACCTTCAACCTCCTGAATACCTGTCTCCAAACAATGCAAGTACTGTTTGTTTTGTGAAACTTTCAAACTTCCTGTTTACCTGCTTCAAACCCTGCATATTCAGACTACTCTGTGTAGTACAAACTA